>NW_021635684.1:0-636824 GCF_004799145.2 Neltuma alba | reverse complement strand
ATTTAAAATAATCAAATTAACAAATTTTATATGCTCTAAGAAAAATGAAATTTTATTTTCTTTAGGCTATCTTTTTTTCCAGCTTTAAAATATATTTAATAAATAATATATTTAAAAAAAATTAATTTTATAATATTATAATTTTTATTTAAATAATTTTTTTTAAATAATTTTTATAATATATTTTTAATTATAATAATGTATATATTTTTTATTTTTTTACTTAGGATAATATATTTTTTATTTGAAATAAATATTATAATAATATATTTTATAGGTAGAAGTGGAATATTAAAAAGTCTATAAGGGTATAATGGTTCAAAATTTTGGCTCCCCTCCAAAAACCCCCAATTTGGAGGGGAGCCAAAATGGGGGGAGGGAGGGGAGGGAGGGGACATTTAGCTCCCCTCCCCTCCAAAATTTTTAACCAAATAAAGGGAGGGGCTCCCCTCCCCTCCCCTCCCCTCCCCTCCAACCAAACCCACCCTTAAGTGCTACCTTAGATAGGGAACCACATTGAGGAAAAAATAAAAGCCAAAGGAGGATTACGGCCTTGGCCACAAAATTCTTCCTTTCTCATCTCACCGTCTCCATGCTCCTTCTCCATCTTCTTCGTTGTGTTGTATTATAAATGTTTCATTAAATTTGATAAATGGAAAATAACCTTAGAATAAAGACCCATAGATATGATTTTATAAAAAGAACTATAGGGAATATAATTTTTATTTATTATAATATAACATATAAACACATGGATGTAATATATGAAGACTAGGATCCATAGGGTATGCAACTCATCGATCATCCTACTACGTTTGACTTCTCAATTTATATTGGTCTTAAACTCCTAAAGTCTAGAATCCAGCTGCAAGATTTATGAGTTTTCACTTGGTATATGTATTTTTATAATGTGAATCATAGGGTTTTCCAAATCTTAGCATGGTTAGGCTTAACAAACAAATTAATGGCATTAGTTCGAATTCAGTTGTAGCTGCCCACCTAATGCATCAGAAGCCAAGTTAGTTCCAATAGTTACATACACTCATAGTGTTCTACTTACTGCCTAGTACTATGTCCATTCCCAATAATTGTATTCACCGTAGTTTAATTTTTGCTTTTTAATTATCTCTTCTCTATTTCAAAAACTTACGCTACTTTAATTCAATCTATTAACATATTTAAGAATAGTCCTAAAAAGTCTAAAAATTATATTAGGTTTCCTTGTATGTGCATTAAAGTTTTAATTCAGTAAGTTTCCTTGCATATGTATGTACGTGCCTAAAATTATATTAAGATTTTTTATTTTTAGCTAACGTCTTTGTCTGAATAAATGTGCTTAAATAAGAAATGTATTGTTTTAATCTAATTAATTAATTAATATGGATGTAACCTATGAAACCTGCTTCTTTTGAAAAAATATTATATATACTTAACGTGAAAGTGATGTGATTATTGTATTGGTACCTATAGCTAGGTTGATTTGTTTTGAGGAGAACAGCCACTTGACAACTCAAAATTATAATGTTAAGTGCTTTCAAAGTTCAAACCCAGTTGGTTTTACGTCCTCGTATACTTTATAAAGTTACTTTGATTCCTTTTGGCTATTTGATCCTTCATAATTATTAATTATCTTAATTAATAATTTTGACGAAGTTGACAAAGCGCTACTTTACATAATAATCAAAATTAGCCTAAATTGGTTGTTGGCAGAAGAAAAAAAGAGCCTAAATTGGTTGGATGATAACATTCACATGTGGTCAAAACTGTGAATCTTATAGTTGAGAGGATCCAATTTATAGGTAAGCAGAAAACTCCTACCAAATAAACTAATATACTATCTTAGAATATAGTATTGTCAAGATGCTCGACTCAAAATAACTTAATTAAATAATTATTTATATCAGTTCCTTTCCATTAGCAACTGGTTGGAAAATTAATAGTCTCACATTTACGAAATGGATAAATTATTGTGCAGTCCCATATAAATAATTTAATTATAAAAAATTTCACAATAAGTGAATGTAATGTAAAAACAAATTTTAGTGTAGGAAATGATAACTGATAAATATTACTCACTTGGGATGGGGCATTTTAATAATTAAATTGCTTATGTGTGTAACCGTGTAGTGATTTTTCTTCATAAAAAAACTACCAGTTATCCATTTTTTCATTGTTCCTACAACATCTGATATAAAAGCTTTCATGCAGAGATGTTATATATTTTGCCTCTATGGCTAGTTATCTCAGTCACAAAGTCACTTGCCACGTTTAAGGGCATGTTTGGATGCTCTAAAACCGTGGTTTCAGAAGTATTTTTCCGCAAAACGAGATAACCTCCTCTACATATTTACTTCGTAATCCGTAAAAACACTTCTGAAACCATGGTTTGGTTTCTATCCAAACACTCCCTAAATGAGGCTACCCCAACGTGAAGATCATTTATTATGCTTAGATGACGTTTCGAATTCAGAAAAATAAAAAGCAATGCTATTTGATGTCTATATTAAAAAAAAAAAACTAGATGTCTACAATAAAAAAATTAGATGCTGCAAATTTAATACTTTCATAAAAATATTAAAAATCTAAAGGTAGATGATAACAGTTTTGCAATTGTACGAGATTGTAATAAAATTAACATACATGGAATTTGCACTTTGACCAACCCAATTAATTATTAGTTTAAATATATTGTAATGAGTGAGAAAAACAAACTATAAAATAAACATGGCAAGAAGATTGATTTTTGAGAGAATATCATCAAAAGAATCGTTGGGGTTTTAAGATTCACACTGAATTATTAGTATATTTATTATTTATCGGATGTCCCCGAAGGGACAGTATATTTATTATTTAAATTGACTTTTAAATAATTATGATGACAATAATTTATTATTGAAATTGACTCTTAAATAATTATGATGACATTAATTTATTATTTAAATTGACTCTTAAATAATTATGATGACAATTATTTTTAAAATTTAGTAATAATCTAACAATTTATTAGTCACCTTTTACTTATTGCATATTGAATTGCTTCACACGATATCCAAATTCCACATAGTAACTAATTAAATTATGAAGTTATAATTTTAACTCAAATCAAATATCTAAAATTATCCCTAATTTAATTATTTATACCTATTTATTCATATTTAAGTTACTCTTTATCAATAGGAGATGCAGGCGGGTCACCCATAAACTACTTTTAACCAAGTTGTCATATAAGAGTTAGATTTAGATTAGAATATGGGGTGACTGAAAATCTTAAAAAGCACTTTAAAAAAAAAACTTTCATGTAAGTTGAAATAAAATTCATTTTATATACTTCCCTCAAAATTTGAAAAATTATTTCTGAAAAGTTATTTTAAACACTAGTATCAACTTAAGGAGGTCTCAATTAAGAAAATAAAAAACATATAATTATAAAAATAAAAAAATAAAACAATTTTACAGTCTACAATCGTAAATCACATATTACAAGAAATTAAGGCGTTGAGAAATAAAGGAGAAAAATAAATTATATTAAAAAAAAGCTTCACAACTCTAATAAACTACTTGTTCTCTATCTCTAAAAATATTTAAAATTCACATTTTCGTTTTTTTATCCCTTCAAGATTCCAATTTCCAAATACGATCCTTTAAAGTTGAATATATTTTAATTTTATTTTTCTATGCTGAATATGTACTCAAAATTTGTCTTTTATAAAAATAATATAGGTCCCTTTTAAAAAAACAAGTCACCAAACAATATAAATCAATGGGAATTGAGTCTAACAGAAGGGAATTAGTTTCTCATAATGCAACGAACCAATATTTGAATTTTTGCAGGAAAAGGTTCCTATATTTAATGTCTAATAATACTTCAAACAAAACTCTTTCCAATAACAGGATACATGTGAGTATAACCCAAAAAAAAAAGTCACCAAAAAACATAGAAGAAAAGCATCATGCTGTACATAAACTAAAATAACTGAAAATAAATTCTATGCATTGCACCGATGTATACAAATAAAATATAAAATGTATTATTCATGGAGAAAATTGGGGATATATCCCTCATTACAAATTTAATTGGCAAATAGTCCCTAGGATGATTGATTGCATAAGGGAAGATTAGTTGCATACAAAAGAAGGTAAGTTGCACAAAGAAAAGATAGTTTGCACAAACATTATTTGAATATAAGATATTAGTTTACATAAAAGGAAGATGACTTGCATATAAGGGAATTTCATTTGCACAAAGAGAAATTGAATTGCACATCACACAAAAGAAGATTATTACACATAAGAAAAAATAAATTGCATACAAAGAAAGTTAAGTTGCACCCAATAGAAGTTAAATTGCACAAAGTTCTTAAGTTTTATTTGCCAATTAATTTTTAATGAGGGATTTATCCCAAATTTTTCTTTATTCATGGCCAATAAATAGTGTATTGTTAGAATTTTTATATTTTCTATTGAGTTTTATTATTTGAGAACTAATTAAGCTTATGAGTGACTGACCCTGGACTGGCAAGAAAAATTAGGTTGATGACCGGTCTAACAAGTCCACACGGACACGGCTTAGTGATCATGGTTGATGGTTGATTTCAAAAAAGAGAATATCTCAGATAATAACATGAAAAAACCCAAACCTCAATTTCATTCCTCTCATGATTCTCAACCAAGTTTTACCGTAACAACTATGGGAAAAACAGAGTCTGCAACAAATTTTTTTTTATCCAATCTTCATTGTTAGATGATTTTGTACAACAAAATCTAAGACTATACATTTGCTGCACAGTTGATTGTGCTAGTGGGTACACCAGATCCTCTTTCTGGTTAGACTAACTGCATTTAAATACTAAGAACTGTTACCTCGTGTAAAAGGCCAAATATAATATATCTATTCCAAAAATTTAAAAAGAAGAAGAAGAAGAAGAAAAATGATGTTACTATCGGGCTATTAGGCTTTATATATAGCTTAAAAACACCAGTGTTGATCCACATAACGCAAGGTACTCCATTCCACAAAGTCAGAGACAACAATGGAGATTCCCAACCTCCATGGAAAGTCACGTTGCTTCTGCCTCTTCTTCAACCTCCTTACTGCCATCATTGCTTGCCTTGATTCTTTTGCGGCTGCAGAGACCCACTACCACGAATTTGTTGTAAGTGTTAGCTGTGAGTAGTAGTTCTAGATCATATACACCTCGTGTACTAAATATAAGACCCATGTTATAGTGTATAAAATAGGTTTTATATTTAGAACCAATTTAGAACCGAGGAGTAAGATACTGTGATGAATCTAGTTACTTACTGATTACTAAAACTTTGAAAATTGATTGAAATAGATTCAAACCACACCGGTGACGAGGGCGTGCAAAACCCTCAACATTCCCACTGTGAACGGGCAGTTTCCGGGGCCAACAGTGAGAGCTAGAAATGGAGATTCACTTGCTATCAGAGTGGTAAATGCAGGCAGATACAATATTACTATCCACTGGTAATATTCAATATAAGAGAAAAATGCCGGTTCATCATGGTTTGATATCCATTTTCCTCACAATCTGATATGTTTTCCTAGGCATGGCCTTCGAATGCTGCGAAATCCTTGGGCAGATGGACCTGGTTATGTGACTCAGTGTCCCATCCAACCAGGGGCCAGCTACACATACCGCTTTACTATCACTAACCAGGAAGGCACACTATGGTGGCATGCTCATGTGGGATTCCTCAGAGCCACTGTCTATGGAGCTATCATAATCTATCCAAGATTAGGCTCTCGCTATCCATTCCCAGTGCCAAGGCGAGAATCTCTCGTTCATCTTGGTAAGTTTTCTTAGAGAGCTATGCTCTAATAATGTCACCTATTGCCTTTGCAATGTAATTGAAGTTTATGATCAACAATGAAGAGTTCAATTGCTGTTAATGAGAAACTGCAGTTTCATGAATCAGATAGCGTTCATGACAGACTATTTCTGGTGATGGAACAGGGGAATGGTTTGACAGGGATCCTGTGAGTCTCTTAAGGATGACAGATTTTACTGGAGCACCTCCAAATGTATCTATTGCATACACAATTAACGGTCAACCTGGAGATTTCTACAGATGCTCAAGTCCAGGTTTGAATATTTCTATTAATATATTGAAAAATTAATAATATTAATATATTAAAAAATGAAAAATTCAAATAGAATGAATAATGAATATAGAAATCGAATTCTAAATTATTACATTAGATTTATATTAATATTAGATAATAATAATAGATTAATGATTAATAAAAAAATCAATAAAGAATAGAAATCATAGAAAGATAATTAGTCTATCTATAAGAGGAGATGATAATCATTTTCAATCACAACCACAAAATGAGTTGGGAGTGTCTGCCTCTTGTCAGCTGCGCCCCTAGCTGCCCTTTAATTTTGGAACCCTTCATTAATGTTTTTTGTTTTTCTTGAGCTTTTTTTAATCATTAGATTTTACATAATATGTGTGACATTTGATATATTATTCACAAAAAAATGTTTAGTTTTCAAATTTTTATGATTTTTCAAAGATGCAATACATTTAGAGTGTTGAATCTAATGTATTGCATCTTTGAAAAATCATAAAAAATTAAACACTAGACCATTTTTTTTGCAAATAATATATCAAAATGTCACGCATATTATGTAGAATCTAATGATTAAAAAAACCTAAAAAAATTTAGGAAGAGCCCCAAAATTAAAGGCAAGCTGACTCCCCCAACCCCTACAAAACGGGGGGAAAAAAGGATTAAGAAATGACAGGCAACTTATGTCAAATGAATTATGCAGATACAGTACGAGTTCCAGTAGAACCCGGTGAGACAATTCTCTTAAGAATAATCAACAGTGCACTTGAACAAGAACTCTTCTTTACAGTAGCCAACCATAGAATGACAGTTGTTGGCACTGATGCAAGTTACACCAAACCTTCCACCACAAGAGTGGTCATGATAGGACCAGGCCAAACATATGATGTTCTCCTCACAGCTGATCAAATCCCAGGTCATTACTACATGGCAGCACGAGCTTATGAAACAGCCCAAAATGCTCCTTTTGACAATACCACCACCACTGCCATCCTTGAATACAAATCTGCTAGCTGCTGCAACAATAGATTGTTAAGACCAATCTTACCAGTTCTTCCACGCTTTAATGATACCACAACTGCAACCACATTCACCAATGGAATCAGAAGCCTTTCCCAGAATAATGTGTTTACAAGTGTCGATGTGAGTCTATACTTTGTAGTTGGGCTAGGATTAATCAATTGCACAAATCCTAACAGCCCACGCTGCCAAGGACCTAATGGAACTCGCTTCTCAGCCAGCATGAACAATGTTTCTTTGGTACTCCCAAGAACCACTTCCTTAATGCAAGCATACTATCAGGGTATACCTGGTGTTTTTACCACAGATTTTCCTCCTGTTCCTCCTCTGCAATTCAATTATACTGGGAATGTGCCACGTGGCCTGTGGACGCCTTCTCGAGGAACTAAGCTGTACAGGTTGAGGTATGGTTCCAGGGTGCAAATAGTTTTCCAGGATACAAGCATAGTATCACCTGAGGACCATCCAATGCATATTCATGGATACGACTTCTACGTAGTCGGTTCAGGTTTTGGCAATTTCAACCCAGCAACGGATCCTGCTAATTTTAACCTTGTTGATCCACCTCAAAGGAACACTATAGGAACACCTCCAGGAGGATGGGTAGCCATTCGATTTGTAGCTGATAATCCAGGTAACATGCTACTGAAAAAATTATTAGTCTTGTGGGTTAAGGTTTGCCTTGGAAGTTTTTACCCAGGAGTGTTGAACATCTAAAAATTTTTTTTTTTAATTTAAATTTGCCCCATAAGTTTAAAATCGTAGCAAATTTACCTATTAAAAATGTTAACTGTTAATATCATTATTTCAACAGTCAACATTAGTTTTTTAATAGTAAGAGGCAAATTTGTTGCGATTTTAAACTTTCAGAGCAAATGTCCTCTAAACAAACCTTCCGGGTGCTCAGGGTAACTTCCAGGACAATTTTTCACTTTAACCCTTTTGTTAGAAAACATATTATTTATGTGACTTTTGTTCACTGGTGCAAAACAGGAATTTGGTTCATACATTGTCACATAGACTCACATCTTAATTGGGGTTTTGCAATGGCGTTGCTGGTACAGAATGGAGTTGGACCATCACAGACAGTAATACCACCACCAGCAGATCTGCCCCAGTGTTAAAATCAAGAATGCATTATTAGTAATAAATTTTATGTTCATGAAATATTGGCTCATTGTGTTGTGAATTCTCCAATTTTTTTTTCCCAATAGTCAGTGTGGTTTTGTACTCTCTTTCCAAGTCCAGACTAGGGTGATGCTCCATTAAGCAGATTATTAGCTATCTTGTTAAGTTTAAGGCTCTTGTATTACATTCAAAGAGGAATCCTTTCTTATCATGGCCACCATCAGTGCTTTTGTTCAGGAAAAGGAGCATAGAAGGAGAGAGGGGTGACTTTGAGTTTTTGTTTGTTTTGTTTTTAAATAAGGGGTAACATTGTAAATCTACCAACATTTTAAAATGTCAATTTAGTCATGCTGAATGATTTGGGATTTTGCAAATTCAGTGGCCTTCTTAGGTTTTGAAAATTCAATTATCATTTTTTTTTTGGAATTTTCTCCTTAAAAAATAATATCTTTAAATTTATTGAAGGAAAAAAAAATCTCACACTATCCCTAAAATGTGTACTGTACGCTTCTGGTCACTCCTCATTCAGACTCTAATCAATTTTCTAAAAAATAAAAAACCCTAATCAATTTAGAAGAACAAGTTGCCAGATTATCTGTCTTCTTCAATTGTGAATTCTTTATTTTTTCAATTATTTTTTTTAGTTTATACTTCCTTCAGACCTATTTATAACGAATAAATTATAATTATTATAAAACTAGTAAGGCAGCATCATGTGAAAGGATTTATTATACTACGAATGGTAAGGCAGCATCATTACGATTATTAAAAAATTTAATGAAATATTTGTGAACAATAGCGTAAAGTTACTGGGCTATTGCGGAATCTTGGGCCTAAGTCTGAAGGATCCGCATTTAATGGGCATCAACTTTTTGAGTGTAATAAATTTCGGATGCGATACGTTTAGCTCACTTGGGCACAAGGAAGCTGATGCTAAGAAGCCTATTATGAACATGATCATCCAAGCTCTTCTCCTTCGGATGTGTCATCTCAAGTACAGCCATTCACAACTAGCAGGAAATGGACATACCCTGGCTGCCCACCAGCCATCTGCCAAAAAGGCCCCCCTACTAGTCATAGACTGGGTTCGTTTACTTCATGCTAAGGGGTGTTTCGCATTCTCAAAACCGGTGTTTCAGAAACACTTTTTCACAAAATGAGGTAACCCCCTCCACATATTTACTTCGTAATCCGTAAAAGCACTTCTGAAACCATGGTTTGGTTTCTATCCAAATACTCCCTAATTGGTTTTACCGGACCGATTTTTAAATTGGTTGAGATAGTGGTTGAGATAGGGGATTAAAAATCAGTAGACTAGTCTGGAATCAATTCGTGGTCAGATTGGTAATAATTAATTTAATTTAATTTAAATATATTAAAATTTTTACATTTGATAATTAAAAAAATAATATTTAATCCGAAAAAATCTTTAACTTTTTTGATGACCGTCAATTTTATTCAAACATCAAATAAAAAATTACATAAAATGGCTGGTCTGTCTCATTCTGTCAATTTGAGCAAAGCTAAAATGAACGGGAAAAAAAACAAAAAAGAAGGACTGGCTCAGACAGAAACAAGAAAGCAAAACAAACAAACAAAAAGACTGAAGAAACTAACATAACAAGAACAGAAAAAAGGCAAACAACATCATAGAAACTAAAGCAGTCCTACCTCTGATTGTAATCCCCAATTTTTGCCAGTAGATATGATTTAGCCTAAAGTTGAGAAACCTTGCTACACGAACCATTTTTCTCCCACGCACAAATGCTTAGAAGCACGTATTTAGTTCCATGAAGCTATATCATACAAAGAAACTCACAGATATGCTTCCGAGAGATAATGTCACTACGAGGCATTGAAGCAACCCAACGCCTCATAACTGCAACAAAGATGAACATGGAATCTAAATGGTGATAGATCTTGGCCCATGATTCTCTGAAGCTGAAAGGATGGTACCACTCCTAAAAGAAGCCAGTGATGCATCGCTTTTGTAACAACCAGACACTAAAACACTAAAAGACAAATAGAAGCAATACTGTGAGATAGGCCTCTAAGTGGCTGCTAACCAACTTATAGGCCCCAGCAATATCATAAGTATTTGCGGAGCTTTTTGGTAGAAGCTCCGCAAGAACTTAGAATAAGATCAAAAGGTTCATCCAAAAGACAATGTCTTCCCCCCTTAACTGTAAAATCCGAGAATCCTCTAACATCTCTATTTGTGATAAAATCATTTTATTTTAGGGTAATATAATTTTTGGTACCTCAAATTTGCCTTTTGATTTTAGTTCCTCAAGTTTTAAATTATAGGTTTCGGTTCTTTAAATTTCTTTTCATCTGGAATATTGGTGCCTATAATTTAGTGGACCATTTTGCTTCTTAAAATACCAAAATCTATAAGTTGAAACTTGAGAGACTAAAACCAAAATTTATTTTAACTTGGGGAGCCCAAAATTGTATTAACTTTTTAATGTTTGGTTTGTTTTATGTTCATCATGCTTAGTTTTCTTATCTAGTTTGTATGCTATATTATACTACCTCTGGTCCTAAATATAAGAGTTAGTTAACTAATTTAAGTAGATTAAGAAAATAAGTTAAGTTAGTTATTTGTTATAAATAGATGTTGTATTTCCTTAAATATCCTTGCTAATTAAGTGTATTGACTAAAATTATCATTATTAGAAGGACTACCTTGAGAAAAAAATGAATAAATATGAGAGACAAAGTGGATTAAGATCTTATATTTAGGACAAAAATGAAAGTCAAACAAGGTCTTATATTAAAGACCGGTACCTGTTTATTTATGTTGGCTGCTGGCTTTTTCTGACTTATTTTTTTGGGTAAGATCTCTTGCTTGTAGATATTCCTTCCACTTGCATTTTTTAAATCTGGACCATTTTTCACATTGCTCGTTTGTTGAGCTATTCAATGCGCTGCATTTTAAGGACTCAACCTCCTCTGTATAATTTATAATTTATTATCCACATAAAATTTACTCCCTCCGTTCCTTATTATAAGAGATAAATAATCAAATTACGTTGATAAAAAAAACAGTTAAAATTAGTTGAGGACAATTAATATGTAAAAAGTATAATATTTTTTTCCAACAATGCCCCCATTAATAAGGAGAGAAAGTATGAGAGAGAACAATTAAATTATTAAAAGAAAGAGAAGTGGGAGGGAGAGAGAGCATGAGTTGGAGACAAAATAAATAGGGGTAAAATAGGAAATCAATACAAAAAATAGAGACAACTTTTAAGTGTCTCTTATATATGGGAACATGCTATAAGTATCAAATGTCTCTTATATTGGCAAAAAAAAAAATCAAATGTCTCTTATAATAAAAAACGGAGGGAGTAGTTAAGTGTTGTCGGATGAGTTCATATTACCAATTTAATACCATTTATGACAGTTTAGATGGCCAAATAACCTATTAAAGAACTATGTATAAAGCTTTGCATACTCATTAAACTAATGCAAAAAAATCCCCAAAAAAAAAGAAACAATGCATGCATGTGAAAAGAGTATCTTTATGGAGTAACGCATCCCACGGTCAAATGTAAAAGAACAAGAGATCTGGAACATAAATATTATATTGCAGGAAGATAACTGTTGAAACCTCCACATCATTTTTCAAACTAATATTAATAACAAGTGACCGTGCATATATTGGCCAGTATATTAAACATATATCAGCAACGCACATGTATGCTTCATGTTTGTCTTTGTATTTGCTAGCCTCTCTTGGTGATATCTCTGATGAAGGCATTGATATTAGTTTGAGAAGAGCCACCATTTGCTATTGAAAGCTGATATACACGTTGAAGATCTTTGGCTCTCTTTCTCATTTCTTTTCCTCCTTCATCATCCAAATCCATAAACTTCTGCAACAACCCAGAAATCTCCTCTCTGCTTATCAATCTTTGAGGATCAAAATCTTTCCTCACTCGCCACCCAACCTTCCAATCCTCCATTATCATCTTAGAATTGAGATGTTGATCCCCCATTATTGGAACAGTAAGGAAAGGAACGCCGGCAAAAACACCTTCTTTAGTAGAGTTCCAGCCACAGTGAGACCAGAAACCACCTATAGCATCATGCAGTAACACTCTAAATTGCTCACACCATTCTATAACTAAACCCTTATCTCCACAAATCTCTCTTAGCTTATGAGTCTCTTTTCGTGCTACCCAAAGGAATCGAACTCCGCTTAAGCGTAAACCTGCTGCGATTTCGTCAATCTGAGCTTGTGAAACTGAGAGGAAGCTTCCTTGTGAGATGTACAGGACAGAGCAAGAAGGTTGCTTGTCCAGCCATTGAAAGTAGGCTTTTTCAGTGTGGTTATCAGAGGTTGAAGAAGAAGAGAGGTTTGGATATGGGATTGCAGGGCCAATAAGGTAAATGGGCAAAGTGAATGAAGATTTTAGGACATGAATGGCTAGAGGTTCAAGGTCGTAGGTTGTAGGGAATAATAGATACTGTGATTTAGGGAGTGTTTGGATAAAACCAAACCATGGTTTGGAGAATAGCTTCTGGAGAATAGATTCTGAGGAGAATAGATTTTGTGAAGAATAGATTTTGTGAAAAGTGATTCTGAGAAGTGAGAGTGTTTGGATAGTTATTACCAGAAGTACTTTTTATATGTGCAAATTACTAAAAAGGGTATAAGTTAATATGATAATTACATAAAATATAGATTTTATAATATATTTTAATTTGAAGGAACAAAATTGTTAATAATATATTTTTTTACCAACATAATTAATAAATAATTAACATGTGTATATATATTTATAAAATATAAGATTAAAAATGTTTCTGGAAAAAATAAATATTTTTTACCAACAGAAAAATATTATTTTATTTTAAAGATTATAAATATGAAATATCATGATATTTTTTGACAAAATAAATAAGCACACATTAAAACAATTTATTACTTATTATAGTAATTATCTTTTCCGCTTTATGATTCTTTCAGGCTCACTCTCTTGCTGCGTCAGGACCAAATGACTGTAAACAATTTCTCCATGCCAACAACGCAAGCGAGTCAAGGGGCATTTTTTGTCCAAATAATTTCTGACAACCCAACAGCGAAAGCTTCAGCACCAGAAGCAAGATAATTTTGCTTTCCACAGAACCAAGGTTTTAGAGGTTAAAACCATGGTTTCAGATGAAACCATGGTTTCAAAATATTGGAGGCTGTTTGGGTAGCATTTTCCCCAAACCATGGTTTGGGGTGCTACCCAAACAGACCCTTAGACATAGAAGAAAGGAGGTTTAGCCGCCATTGCAAAATTCTCTGTCTGGGAAGGCTTCCATCAATAAGAGGGAAATCCGCCAAACGAGTTGAGGAAATTCCAGGAACATAATCCACACGTTTGTCTCCCACTTCTGTTGCAAACAAATCATAACACAGTACAAGTTTGAACATAAAGATGTTGAATTAGGTATTTCAGAAGATCGGAAAACATTTTAGAATTAGGAAAATGAGCTGACCCAATTACATTGGATTGGGTTGTGATAGGTTCTAAAAGGATCAAATTGGAATCTAAAAAGCCTGGATATACAAAATGGACCTTATTGGCAAAACCCAACCTCAACCTCGCGGATCCAAGGCCAGCACCCCAGCACTATAGGCTTCCTTTTATAAATGTACATACATACATACATATTTACTTACATACAAATATTTTTTCAAATAATAAAGTATTAAAAATTATAAATTCCTAATTCAAATCATAATATATATAGTTATATAAGTATAAAAATATTTTCTAATAAAAAAATATTAACACATATAACATAAATCAAATCGTTATGAAATCTCTGTCAACCCATTTTTTAAAATTCAGATTTGTCCAAACCTAAACAAACCAAACGATTTTATAAATTTTGGGGGGAAAAAAGGTAAACAGTAACAACAAAATATTTGGGATATCGTTATCATACAAATTTGGTAAACAATAACAACAAAATATTTGGGATATCGTTATCATACAAATTTACTATCATATCCTACTGTAAAGATGAATATGTTAATAAATCTCGGAACAACATAGTAAAACTCAATTTTGTGAACTTCTATTGGCTGAATTTTCTCCATTTTGGTTGTCGTTTACTCAACAAAATCAAGAAGAAATTTAAAAAGCGTAAATTTCACCACAAGTCGTTGTTGCAGCTAAACAAGTAACGATTAAAATTTCTAGCATCCACTACTTGCAAATTTCTCACACAGATCGTAAAACAAAGTACCGACCTAATGCATTGATGGGATAATGTCCATGTTGCTCGAAGAGATGAAGATGTTTGATGAGAGAGAGATACGACGCAGACATCGGCCAAAACGACGCAACTGCCATATTCCTCCGATTTCCGACTTCAACGGCCCAATAGAGACAAGCGTCATATATGAGAAGTGTAGGCGGCGGCTCAAGCCGATCGAGGAGCTGCTCAAACGGAGCTTCCATCTTTGTCATGACTGCTGTTATGAAGCCGAAACGGTCGGCTGCGCGGTCCACCTCGGAGGGGATGACGTTGGGTATAGTGCTGAACCGGAAACTACGGGGCTGGGCTTGTGAGCCGATGAAGCCGAGCCATTCTTCAGTGAGGACGATGGTGACGAGGATGTCGGGATTGTTGGAGAGAAGCAAGTCACAGAAATTGAGGAGGGGGTTGACGTGTCCTCGACCAGGGAAGGGCAAGGCTACCACGTGGCAGGTGGCGGTTGGTGGGACTTCCATGGAAATGAAATAGTGTTGCAGAGGTGAGGAAGACTGATGAAGATGCTCCTTTAACTACGTTTTTGGCCACAAGTTCTTCGATCTCTTTGTTTCTTTGTTTTTTTATTTTAAAAATCTAAGAACGCCAAAAAACGCAGAGTTATGTGACTAAAATCCTCCTTCTGGCTCTATAACCTGTAGGAACAAGAAGCTCTTCTGTTTTGACTTTCCTGGCTTTGATGCTTGTGATTTTATGAAATGAGTTTCGGTGTTAAATAGAGTAATAAGTCCTACCAAGAATTTATCATTCCTATGCGCTCACTACTTAGATGGCTAAGATTGGATTTTATTTTATTTTTTATTTTTAAAATTTTTGTTAAAAAATTATTTTAATATGCAGAATTTAAAATAAAGATAATTCCATAATTATCAATTTTTCAAAAAAAAATAATTTTTATTTAAAAATTATTAATTAAAAATTTATATTAGACATTGAAATTGTCTTTATATATATAAGCACTGTAATTATCAGCATTATAATACTCATCAATGATCATGCATCAAACTGGAACTAATTTTAGTATTTATCATAGTGATAAGCACTATGATACTTATCATTACGATGAAATCTATACCATTCAAATTCAATTTTAATAGTTTAGATTTAAAATTTTTAACCAATAATTTTTAAATAAAAATGATTTTTTAAAAAGCTTATAATGAAAAGATTACTGCTCTGCTTGGAGGGGAAGAAAAGTTAGGAGAAGAGAAAATTGGAGGAGAGAAAATAGAGAGAAGGAAAAACTAGAAGGAAAATATTATCATCCCTCTTGCTTAGATAGATGAGAGAAAATAGAGAAGAAAGAAAATTAATAAATATCCAAATGACTAAAATGTTCTTATTAAATATATCATATTTAAAATTAAATTAAATTAAATATTGTGATAGAAAGATTATACTAACATTGGCATCATCAAATGATTAAAATCAAGTTATTTGGTTGATATATATTTTCAGATTATTATATCTTAAAGCCAAATTATTTAATAAAAATAATGTTTTAAGATTAAAAAAATAAAAAATGAATAAATTTAAATATAATAAAAGAAAATAAATATGGAAAGTAAGAGATAGTAGGGGTAGTTATGAAAATCTTATTTTCCTTCCCAAATTTCTCCATATATGGAGAGAAAATGAGACATGGGGCCCACTTTATTTTCTCCCCACATTTTCTCTCCTACCCAAACAAGAGAAAAGTTGTTTTCCCCCCGTGTTTTCTTCTATTGTTTTCTTTCCTCCCTAATTTTCCCTCAATCCAAGCAGGGGGTACATTTATTTTTGATTATCTACCTACTGGATCTTAGCCGTCCATGTTAAAATTTAATAAGCATTATAGTGCATATGAGTATGTAACTGTTATGACCACTGATTCCATCAAACCGACCAGTCCTGTGACTTTGTGTGTTAATTCCATTGTATTGAAAACCGGACCGGACCGGCCGGTTCAGACCGGAAACCGGTGAACCGGCCAGAAAACCGGTCCGGTTAAGTTGTGAACCGGGTTACTGTGTAACCCGGTGTGACCCGGCTTGAACCGGGGTGACTCGGACTGAACCGGGGTGACCCGTCCGGTTTGGTGGATCAACCCGGTCTTCTCTTTTTTTTTAAAAAAAAAATATTTTGATGATTTTTTTAAAAAAGCTGTTGATAATTAGGACTTAGTGATTGAGTAATTATAAGAAAAAATATTTTATTATCATATATCCATTTTGATATTTTGTTGGGATGAATATTTAGTGATTTTAGTAGTATGATATTATAAGAAACTGTGAGAATGTAATTATTTTACTAGTAATTCAAGATATTAAATTGATATCTAATTCTTAGTGAATATTTAAATTATTTTTTATTTTTTTATTTCTTACCGGTTTAACCCCCGGTTTAACTCCGGTCTGACCCAGTGACCCTTGACCCATCACCTTGACCGGTTCAATTGCCGGTCCGGTTTTCAGTACCTTGGTTAATTCTCAGCACGCCAGTAATGACCAAACTCCTTTACGTCTCTTTATGGGTCCCACCACCTTCAATCAACGACCGTGTCGCCAAATTCAACATTCGGGGAAAGTTAAGATGGGTAGATCACAATGAACTAGTGATCCTCCAGTTCTTTTTATATCAAGTGATAATATTTTAAATAGATTTAGTATTTTTTATAAATTACACTTTGACGAATATACTCGTATTTAAAATTTTAATATGTTTATGTTGGTATTGGAGTTATAAAAAAAATCTACTTGTACTCAAATTGCATTGAGGTTATCAACCCAATCACCAGAGGTTATAATAGCGTGATCACCTTTTTAGAGATCTAATAGATGAAATTTCGATGCTAATACATAGAAATTAGCAGGTGATATTCATTCATGTTCATAAGGAGGCACTTCCAATAATTGCAGATCAGTTAGCAAAACTCTCCCATTACTTAAAAGATTTTTTTAAAAAAAAAATTCTAGATCACCCTCTACTTCTGTTTGAGGAGGCAGAAGCTTATGTTAATGGTATTCAGTTTTACATTAAAAAAAATTAATACATTTTTCTAATTTCATCTCTAATTAATTATTGTTTCTATGTTAATCATAATAGGTTTCCACATATTCTCTCTCACTCACCCTCTCTAGTCTCTATATTTTTCTGGTCCCATTTATTATTAGGTAGAAAAAGAAGATTTTTATTGGTTCTATTTATAAGTCATATCATTAAAAATCTTTATATAAATATACAACTTTACTTTTTATTTATTATGGTGTAAATTTTGTTCTCATAGAGTACAATATATATTAAATAAGAATAAAGTTGAAAAGCTATTAAATTTTAAAATAGAGTTAATAAAATTTAAATTTTTTTAATTCTAATGAAAAATATTAGAAGTGACTTAATTATAAATAAAAGCAAATAATATCAAATGTAAATTCAAATTTTAGTTTTTCCAAATAAATTAAAATGCATTATTTGTACTTAATCACACTAAAAGAAAAAAAGAAAATTGCTCAGAGTTAAATACAAAAGGGTTCAAAACTTCCATATTTACATGTCAACCTTACATATTTACAAGTTAAATTACGTTACAAGTTAAATTTAACGATTCATATATATATATATATATATATATATATATATATAAAAGCAAAGCTTTCATATTTACAAGTCGAATTACATGATTTATAAGTCAAATTATTTGTCTTTTAAATAATAAATTTTGTAGGACCTCTCTATAAGTAATAAAAAAACCTGAAAATTACTAAATCTTAAATTAAACTTGTTTTATACGATTTAGTAGGTTTTGACTACACTGCACTTATAAATAACAATATATTTTTATAAAATTTTATAATTTAAGATTTAATTATTTTGATATTTTTTGTGAGATTTTTCCTATTTAATAATTTTACCAGAGGCTGATGGGTTGCACTATATAATTTATCTATTCTGTTGAAAAACAAGTTAACTACAGCTATACTAAAAAGAAACTTGACATATGAAAAAAGAAATTGATGATGGCCAGATAATAAACTCTTATATCATTTTGAAGCAAAAAAAAAAAAAACTAGAAATAAAAACTGAAGGATAAATTAATTAAAAAAAATGGACCTTAATTAATCCGAGGGAGAATCGAGCTTCAAGGTAAAACTCACCATGCTGGTCGGAAAAATAAATAAATAAAGCTAAAACTCACCATAAAGAAGAAACCTGAACTACGAAAAAAATAAGAGGTTGCACCTGAATATGTAGAGAAAATAAAATTTTTTGTGGCTTTGCAATTGTATATAGCTAGGCTGCGAATTTAACAAGCGTCCATGAATTTTTAGAGCAGTAAAATCATTCATATATTTTTAAAAAATTTCACTTTTTTTAAGAAAAAAATAAAAAATAAGAAATCAGAACTTCCTCAAAGAAGTTTAATTTGTGGTGAATAATTTGCTTGTTATTTTTCGTCCCGTCCAGCATCAAAATGGTTTTCAGAATATCCAATGCTTTTGAAATACCCAGCGTAAGGGTAAAATTGCAACTTTTTTTAAAAAAATTTTTATAATAAAAATGTCTACTAATCTTAATAGTTTAAATAATAAAGTCTCTCCTTAATAAATATCAGATTTTTAACTTATTATGCCAAGCTTCATTCCTTTAATAAAAGAAAAAAAGTGGAATTCTAGTGGAGCACTGAAGACAGAAGATAAGGTTGAGACCTGAGAGTTACAATCACAATTAAATTAATTAAATGTCTTAAAAAAATGAAGCCTTGACCTTGAATTCCACGCAACTGAATAATTCAGGAATTTCTGCCCCATTTTTTGGGGTTTTGTATAGGCACTGAGGCACATTAACTATGGCCCACAGCCAAACTCTCGAGAGACCAAAAAACGTTCCGTTGCCGGGACTCGAACCCGGGTCTCTCGGGTGAGAGCCGAGTGTCCTAACCAACTAGACTACAACGGACGGTTGATCATGGGATCAACACTTATTGAACTTTAACTATGCACGTCAATTTGATTATCATGCCCATCCTCATTAATGGTGTATTTGGATAGGTACAAGGAAAAGTAATTTTTATTTTATCTAACTTCTACAACCATAAAAGTCGCTTAGAATAATTTGATTTATGCTTGAAGCAAAAAAAAAAAAAACCAATTTGACAAGATGAAACTTATTTAGATAGTTAATTGAAAAATAAATTTAGATATAAAATGACTGAAAATAACATGAGTTTTATTTTATATATATTATATGTGTATAATGTGATAATTTTAATAAAAATGCTAAAATCAAAATTATAAAAATAAAAGGATTTGATGTATTATTGAAAATGTTGTAAAATATACTTACTATATTTTAATTAAAATTTTTAATATTAATAACCTTTGATTTTGATTAGCCAAACATAAAAATTAAATTTGAAAAATATATTTCTTGTTTAATTATTATTTTACATTAACAAATAAAAATAATAATAAATAAATCTCAGTAAAATTGTCATTTTCTTTGCAAAGGGCACTTTTTTTTTGGGGACAAGTGAGAGGGCATAATTATCATTACAACGTGATTCATTAGAGAAGCTACATATAATAATGACTTCTAGACATATTAGTAGCAATGAAATACTATTGTTCTCCTCCCCCAAATGATAAATGATTGATTCCAAATATCTATGATTCATATTCTCTATAAAGGACCGGAAATGCCTTGCTTACGTATCATTGGAAAAAGTTAAAAGTTACTTTTCTAGTCCTATTTATAGGACATATAGAGAAAATATTTTTTTTGGTCCTATCTATAGGGTACTGAGAGAAACTTTTTGTATGGATGTATAATTTTACCTTTCATTTATTATTATGTTCACTTGCTCATTTACACTTAAACACTTGCATTTGGTGTTGTGAATTCCATTATGTTATTTGTAAATTGTCAAATTTTTGTTGTAAATTACTGAATTTTACTTGTTCACTTACACTCAAACACTTACATTTTAGGTTGTGAATTCTCTTGTGTTTCTTGTGAATAGCCAAATTTGGGTTATAAATCCATAAACTTTTGTTATAAATCTTCAAATTTCACTTGCTTATTTACACTTAAACACTTATATATTTAGGGTTGTGAATTTTATTATGTTATTTGTAAATTACCTAATTTTTGTTGTAAATTCTTGAATTTCACTTGTAAGTTGTCTAATTTCAATTGTTTACTTACACTCAAACACTTACATTTTGGGTTGTGAATTCTCTTGTATTTCTTGTGAATAGCCAAATTTGGGTTGTAAATCCATAAACTTTTGTTGTAAATCTTCAAATTTCACTTGCTCGTTTATATTTAAACACTTGTATTTGCGGTTGTAAATTTTATTATGTTATTTGTAAATTGTCTAATTTTTGTTGTAAACTGCTGAATTTCACTTGTAAATTGTCTAATTTTAATTGTTCACTTACACTCAAATACTTACATTGTGGGTTGTCAACTCTCTTGTATTTTTTGTAAATAGTTAAATTTGGGTTGTAAATCCATAAACTTTTGTTGTAAATCTTTAAATTTCACTTGCTTATTTGCACTTAAACACTTGCATTTGGGATTGTGAATTTTATTATGTTATTTGTAAATTGCCTAATTTTTATTGTAAATTGCTGAATTTCACTTGTTTACTTATACTTGGACATTTGTGTTTATTTTGTTATATATATTTTTATTTGCATTATATGATTGAATGGTTTGCTTGTCTTGGTGGTTACACCGCTTTTGGTGAGCCAAGAGGTCATGGGTTCAAACCTTCCCTTAACCATCTTGTTTTAAAAAAAAAATTCCGGCCACTGAAACTACAATAACAACCACCGGGGGTTCGGCAACCGGCGCTCATGTATTATAAAAAAATATTTAATTTTAGCTTGAACCCTCGGTCTTGCAGTGATATTTCAGAATGTTTTGGGGGTTGACTGATATAAATTCTCTTCTGCGGTCTTTAAATGAAATTTTCCCTTTTTATTTTATCTAACTTCTACAATCATAAAAGTCACTTAGAATAATATGATTTATGCTTGAAGCCAAAAAAAAAAAAACCAATTTGACAAGATGAAACTTATTTAGATAGTTAATTGAAAAATAAATTTAGATATAAAATGACTGAAAATAACATGAGTTTTATTTTATATATATTATATGTGTATAATGTGATAATTTTAATAAAAATGCTAAAATCAAAATTATAAAAATAAAAGGATTTGATGTATTATTGAAAATGTTGTAAAATATACTTACTATATTTTAATTAAAATTTTTAATATTAATAACCTTTGATTTTGATTAGCCAAACATAAAAATTAAATTTTAAATGAAAAATATATTTCTTGTTTAATTATTATTTTACATTAACAAATAAAAATAATAATAAATAAATCTCGGTAAAATTGTCATTTTCTTTGCAAATTATCATTACAACGTGATTCATTAGAGAAGCTACATATAATAATGACTTCAAGTTAAAAGTTACTTTTTTTGTCCTATTTATAGGGCAGAAAGAGAAAATATTTTTTTGATCCTATTTATAGGATACTGAGAGAAACTTTTTGAATGGATGTACAATTTTACCCTTTATTTATTATTATGTTGACTTTGTTTAGATAAGGTATAACGTATAATAAATAGGGATAAAGTTAAAAAATTACTAAATTTTAAATGAGAGTTAATGAAGTTTAAGGTTTTTCTTAGTCTGTATAAAATATACTGAAAGTTACTTATAAATATGACCAAAAGAGTACTTTTTTTTTTCCCTCATGAAGCTCTTTTATTTCACTGTGATGCAAATGAAAAATTTTGATTGGAAGTTACTTTTACCGGTGAGAAGTCAGTTTGGGATGCCAAACCTGATCTGATCCCAAACACAGCCTAAAACAATTCCTAAATTATAAGATATCTTAGGTTTTTTGAAAAAAAAAAACTTATTTCTCAATTTCATTATCTTTGCTTTGAAATTTAATGTTGTGTACCAACTAGGGCTTGATTAACCATGTAAAGATTGGAAAGCAGAGCAACTAAAACGCGAGAGTAATAAATTGGGTACTTTGCAATATCATGAAACTCATTGAAAAAAAAAGCTATGAATAATTTAAATAAGTTTTAATTACTTTATTGGTTAGATAACTTAGAATTAAAGTAAAAAAATTAAAACCATAACTAAAAAACAAACCAAATTCAAGTTATTTTCCTTATTTAAACAGCATATTAAAAAAGACAGAACTTAATTATATCAACCCCTCTTTGTAATATCTTTGACAAATGCATTGATATTAATTTCAGAAGAGCCACCTTTTGCTATTGAAAGCTGACATATCCGCTTAAGCTCTTTAGCTCTCTTTCTCATTTCTCTTCCTTCTTCATCATCCAAATCCATAAACTTCTGCAACAAACCAGAAATTTCATCTCTAGTTATCAATCTTTGAGGATCAACATCTTTCTTCACCCTCCACCCAACTTTCCAATCTTCCACTATCATCTTGCTGTTGAATTGTTGATCCATCACAATGGGAAAAGTAAGGAAAGGAACACCAGTAAAAACACCTTCTCTAGTAGAATTCCAGCCACAATGAGACCAGAAACCACCTATAGAATCATGCATTAACACTGTCAATTGCTCACACCATTCCAAAACTAAGCCCTTATCTCCACAAATCTCTCTTAGCCTTCGAGTCTCTCCTCGTGCTACCCACAAGAATCGAACACCGCTTAGACGTAAACCAGCTGCGACTTCTTCAATCTGAGGGTTTGATACTGAGAGAAAGCTTCCTTGTGAGATGTACAGCACAGAACAAGAGGGTTGTTTGCCCAGCCATTGAAAGTAGGTTTCTTCAGAGGTTGAAGAAAAGAGATTTGGGTTTGGTATTGTAGGGCCGATAGTGTAAATGGGCAAAGAGAACTCAGATTTTAACACATGAATGGCTTCAGTTTCAAGCTCGTAAATTGTGGGGAATAACAGATATTGTAGTTTTGGTATACAAGAAAGAGCTTTTGAGCCCAATTGCAGCATTCTTCGGCTAGGAGAGCTTCCGTCGCTAAGGGGAAAATCCACTAGACGGGTTGAGGAAATTCCGGGAAAATAATCCACACGTTTGTGGCCTACTTCTGTTGCAAACATTTTCAAGCGAAACAAACATGATTTTAGTTTAGTAGTTCAAAACTTAGTTTATTAATACTTACTTATTAAATCCCAGGTAGCAATAGAAATTATTAAAAATTAAACTTGTTATAAAATTCAACTAATTTTTAATATTACTTTCATTAACTGCTCTAACTAATTCACACCTATTAATTAATTATAAGAGACTACTAACTACTTCACACCTAACATAAAAACAGTAAAAAAAATTAAAGTTTTCATAAAATTCGAGTAATTTTTAATATGACTCTCATTAATTATACTAAATTTCAATATCATACTAATTTTTATTCTTTCACCATTTTTATTAAATATGGGCGTATATGAAATTAAAGAAAATATTTAGTGTTTGTTGAAACTGTCATAGGGTTTTATAATAAGGAAAAAAGGGAGTATGAGATTTCAATCTCCTTTACTTCCCCAATTTATAAATTATTTGTCAAATTATCCTTATTGCTTGCATAGGGGTTCCATTATATGGGAACAATGATTAAATATTATTTTTTACAAAAAATAACATATGTTTATTATAAATAAATAATTTAAATATTTTTTTTAAATATTTATAAATTAGGTATATAGTTTTTATATCCAGAACCGAATGGAATACATATTTCAAACCTTTAAAACACTTTCCATCTATTTATTTTTTTCCGAAGGATGAAAAGTCAAGGTTGATGGCGTTGCATCATTTTCATTTTAAAAAGGTAATGATTTTCCCCTGAAGTAATGATAAGAATTTTAGCCACCACTTAAAAATTCTCAATCATAAGAGTAAACCAAAGCAGAAAACAGATACCGACCTAACGCGTTGACGGGATAATGGCCATGTTGCTCTAAGAGATGATGGTGTTGATACACAGAGAAAAACGACGCAGACATAGTCCAAAACGACGCAACAGGGATGTCCCTTCGATTTCCGACTCCGACGACCCAGAAGAGAAGAGTATCGTATATAATGAGTGTAGGCGGCGGCTCAAGCCGATCGAGGAGCTTCTCAAACGGAGACTCCATCCTTGTCATGACAGCTTCGACGAAGCCGAGAAGGTCGGCTGCACGGTCCAGTTCGGAGGGGATTACGTTGGGTACAGTGCTGAACCGAAAATTGATGGACTGGGCTTCTGAGCCGATGAAGCCGAGCCATTCTTCAGTGACGACAAAGGTGACGAGAATGTCAGGGCTTTTGGAGAGAAGGCAGTTACAGAAGTTGAGTACGGGATTGATGTGGCCTCGACCTGGGTAGGGCATGGCCACCACGTGGCAGGCCGCTATTGGTGGGACTTCCATGGGAGAGAGAAATGTTGCAGAAGCAGGAAGTTATCCAAGTGAAGACGATGAAGAAGGAGAAGAAGCTCTTCGCGATGAGGTGTTGGTTGGCGGGCGAATGGTTTTTGGCTTCCTTAGTTATGTCTCTCGTTGGGTCCCAATCCAATGACCACTAATCATGCACGCGCATTCTTCTTCTCTTTGGAGTAATTTACGGAAGTATGGATTACGATTTGTTTCTTCTTCTTTTTTAGGGTCCGTTTGGATCAGCGATTAGAAAAGTAGCTTATTGAAAAAGTAGCTTATGGAGAAGTGAAGTTGGTAAAAGTTAAATTAGATAAGCTGAATTATGTTTGGATTGAAATTCAGAAAAGCTAGTTTGCAAAAGTAAGATTGGTAAAAGCTTGTTTGGATTATAGTTGAGTAAAAGTAAGTTTGGTTGTAAAATGACCAAAATGGATATAAATTTTAATAAATAATGAAACATGATAAAAAAATGATTTAACATAATACAATAAAATTAAAATAATTTATTATGAAGAAGTCAAATTTAATAAATGAATTAAATTTTAAAACTTTAAAGAAATCATAAAAAATATTCCTTTGGTCCTAAATATAATACCTTAAAAAAAGGTCTTATATTTAGGACAGGATTTACACTATAAAAAGAGTCTTATATTTAGGACCGGATGAGTAATTTAAATATAAAGTAAAACATGAAAAAATAAATAAAAGTGAAAAAAAAACAATAGAGGATATGGGAGAGGTCTGAGAATTTGAGGTGAAAAAAAAAAACTCAGGAAATGTGTTAATATAGCCGAAGTAAGGGGGTGGGGGTGGGGGTGGGGGTGGGGGAAGCTCTGACACGTGCAACAGTGAAAAAGCAGAATAAACTCCAAAATAAGCTACAAAATGCAGCTTCTCCCCCAACGCTGGTTTAATAGCTTAAAACAGATAAGCTCCTTTTGAAGTTAAGCCCAACCAAACGGGTGACCACCTTGTAATCGGGTTTGTAGCAAAAATAAGCTACTTTTCACCCCAAATAAGCCCAACCAAACAGGCTCTTAATTTGTCATTACCATTTACCACCGATATCTTTCAAATCTTTTATTTCTGTGCAATGCACGTGCATTCTCCTTAGCGCAAAAAGGCAAGATGGCTTTGAAGTTTGAGCATACCAGTAAAAAGATGGAAGGGGGAGAGAGACAGAGTGGCGAAACATTATTAAAATACTCTTTTAGTCTTATTTATAAATTATTTGTAATATATTTCACACAAATTAAGAAAAATTTTAAACTTTATTAACCTTCAGTTAAAACTCACCAACCTTTCAATTCTATCCCTATTTAATATGTATTATAACTCATGTAAACAGAACCAACAAAATAGCAAATAAAAAATGAAATCGTATATCTATATAAAAAATTTCTCTTAGTATCTTATAAATAGGAGCAAAACACATCTTCCTTCTCTACCCTTTAAATATGACCATGGGAGTACTTATAATAGAAACTTTCTCACTATTAAAACTCTAAGTTATATAACATATTAATTATATTACATATGAAAGAGAAAATTATATAAAATTGGGCAAACATAATAGAACAGTGAAGTTACAAAGCCACCATAACCACTATGAGAAGCACCCAAATCGATGGCTAAATTAGAATCTTCAATAAAATGGGAGATAGAAAGATATATTCACTTAGTTCTATTTATAAGATATTTTCAATATATTTCACACAAATCAAGAAAAATCTTAAACTGCATTAACTGTCTATTAAAATATAATAACTTTTTAATTTAACTTTTATTTAATATATACACCTTTTAAAAAAATTAACTATCTTCACTACTATGAATGAAGTATAAATAATACATTCATAAAAAAAAATTAGTGACTAATAAAACGGACAAAAAAAAATATCTTTCTCTACCTTATAAATAGGATAAGAGGAGTAACAATTGGTTTCCAATAGCATGAAAAAAAGACATTAGTTACAAAGCAAGGCGAGAAGGTATGTTGTAGGTACTAAATCTAAGGAGGGCAAAGACCAGCATCTTCCAAACAAAACTTTGGATTGATTGAACCAGATAACCGTCACACCCTAGGTTTTGGACCTAAGAATACATGGGTTAGCCTAAGATAGGTAGGCTACTAAATCCCTATGAGCAGGAGTCCCATAAATGTAAAAAGAATGTTGAAGGGTTTTAGGGACTAAACTGTAAATAGAGAAGGTTCTAGGAACTAAAATGTAAAGAAAGTTAGAAGCTCCAATGAAGTCTCAAGGCCCAGAAATGAGAAAAGAGGTTAGTTCAGACCAAAGGTTATGATAGAGGCCATAATAGGATGATTTATGAGGTTTACTTGACCAGGGGCAAAACCGTAATTTTTGAAAAGTTTCGAGCTAAAAATGGGTAAAAATGGAAGTAATACCCAAAAATTCTAGAAAATTTCAGAAAATAGAAAATGACATTTTAAGGCCTATATATGAGGAGAAATGACAAAAATGCCCTTGAGTTGACTTAAAAGGAATTTATAATTAGTTTATGGCTCAGTTTGAGATGTAGAGATAGATTTAATTGTTTGAGTCATAAGAAAACCTCAGAAAATTATGATAAAATGGGGATGTATGATCTAAGAGGCTATAGAATTTATAAAATTAGTCTCAACCCTTGAAGGCCAGTAGAATGGCTTTAATATTTTTTTAAGGCCAAAACTACAGTTTATGGGTTTGTTATGGGAAATTTAAAAAGAAATACTTATGTTCTGAGTTATGATCTGAGAAAATTCATAGATTTTCTACAGAATTAAAAAAATTTTACGGTATAAATAGATGAATTTTTGGGGTTCAGGATTGGATAAAATACTCCAATCAAATATTAAATAATTAATGTCCCTTAATTAGGAGACAAAGTTAGAGAATATCTCAGATATTTTGAGGAAAACAAGTTCAACTTGAATTCTCTTCTTCTTTCCCATGTGCTTCATTTATGAGGGTGATGAGTCATCATATGAGTCACCAGAAGATATTTTATGGGGCAGTAGAAAAATTAGAATGCAATACGGGTAAGTGTTAGACAGTTCCCTATCTACCCGGTAGAGCAAAATTTCTACTATGTGCCTTTTATTGGCCAATATCAATTATTAAAAATACCTAGAGATCTCAGAAAATTATGAGAAACTAAAGGAAATTCATTTAGGAATCATGGAGATTTATAAAATTATTTCCAACCCTAAATGATGAGGAGGTTAGCTTTAGTTGAATTTAAAGCTAAATTAATATCGGTAGATTGTCTGTTTTTACGGAAACAGCAATTTCAAGAGTTATATGGGGAGAAAAATTATGAAATTAATCAAAAAGTTCCTTTTACTGAGATATAATTAATGGTGATTTGATATAAGAATTTTGAGATACTAGAATTTTTCAGCTATCAGATAAAATAAACCAATATTATATTACGATTCAGTAAACTGTCAGGACAACCGGGGTGGTAAAATTTCTGACAGAATGTCAAGGACACATGTCACGCCCAAATTGGCTAAGAAAGGGAAAAAGAAGATAAAAAGAAAAAGGAAAAAAAAATACTAAATCAAGTTAGATTAAAATTTAATTAGGGATAAGTAAAATGATTATGGTTAAGTCATCTTCCGTAGGATCGTGACACGTGGCAAACATGGTTCATTGGATGGCTAGGATTTAACCATCTATCTTTGAAAAGTCAAAAGTTTCTAGAAGGGTAATTAACCAAGTTAATCAAGGAATTAAGAGAGTTAACCTTGATTAAAGCCCAATTAATCTTAATGGATAAGAAGATGACATAAGCCCTAATGACTCACCATCCAAGTGTGAACATATTAAGTCACATAGCCTAAGATTTGTACATGTGGAAAGAGGTAAAAATTGAAGGGCTAAGATTAAATCTTATGCAATAAGGGCAAATGTGGAATTAATGAAAAAGGAAGCCTATAAATACCCCCTCCCACATGTTCATTTTGTGTGAAGCCTTTCAAGTAGGAAACCTCTTGCAAATTTTCATTTAGAGAGAGAAAGAGAAGATTTCTAGTGAGAGAAAGTCATTTGGAAGCAAGGTAAGCTTCTACAACTCTCCTATTTCAAGTATAATAATGACATGTGGGTTTTGTGCTATTTTAATGATGATGGAAAGTCATTTTCCTAAGGGGAAGTGCTGCCTAAATTTTATCAAAATGATAGAAAATGGTTTAGATGAAGTATGGTTAAGATTAAGCATGGTTAAAGGTTAAGGATTAAGTGATTACATGTTAGTTTTGTTAAGAATCCTTTTCCCTATAATTATATATATGGTTTGGCCAAATTGAGAAATGTAGGAGGGAAGATGTTTCAATTCAATTTGATCTTCCAATGAGTTTAAATGATGATTTAGTGTAGGTATATACCAAGAAAGGGATGTTGGAAGCATTAAAAATTGAAATGAAAATTTTGAACCTATTTATCCCTATGGTTCGGCCAAGTCAAATTTAATGGGAAGGGATTGGATTTTCATAAAACTAATATGATAAATGGATTCTACATGAAAAATTATGTAGAAAAGGCCCAAGAAAGTTCAAGAATCAAAGCTAGAAAAATAAACCCTAAAAATCGAGAAAAAAGGGGTTTAAGGGGTTACGTTAAGTTATGGAGTTGAAGTAATGCTTAATGTTGTGTCATTGGTTGCCTAATAGGCTATACACAACAAAGGGACAAAGATCTAGTCAAGAGAAAAGAGTTCAAGAGGAAGGAAAGCCAACAAGGTAGCTTTTGCATTCCATTGCTTGTTAGAGTTACTATACATTGTATGTTCATTACTATGTGTTATGATGTTATGCCATGATGCCTCCATGCATGTATACCTTGATTTATGCAAGGTTGATATGATATGTTATGTTATGATGTTATGTTTTTCCATGGCAAGTACATAATACTCAAGTATGTATGTATGCATGTAGCTTGAATTACATTGTGATGTGTAACCATAGTAATGTATGTAATGTGCTACTAAGATTCCTCAAGAATCTTACCCCCATACTTAACAAACCTAGGGCCTTCAACCTCCAAGAGCAAAGGAAAAGAAGTAGCTATAGTGGAGAGTTAAGTTTGCCTCAAGAAGAAAAAGAAGAATGAAGAAAAACCTTATGTTGGATGAATGTAATTAAGAGTATGCTTTAATGTTTTAAGTTATGGATGTATGTTAGCTTATGTGTTCATATGTGAAAGCATGCTAGTGTTGTCCAATATGCATGATTATATGGTAGGAGAATTAGTGTGCAAATAATTGGTCAAGTAAGACAATTTATCCTTCCAAGGGAGATAAAAGTCAACATTATGGACCTAAATTTTGACTAAAGTCAAATTAAGTAATCGAGTGAGTATGGCCATGAGATTTGGTGAGCAAATAGATGGGATTTTTCTCTTTAAGATGAGAGTTGGTTCACCTGAATCTAATAACCACACAAGAAGTTATGCCCTTCCAAAGTTGAGCTAAAATAAGTGGAAAATGGAAAAATAACCATATGGACAGTAACTTTTTCAAGAAAAATTGGGCTCGAATTTTAAGGCAAACAGTCTAGAAACTATTTTCTCTTAAAATTTTATCCGAAGAGCTTTTCATAGAACTTAGAATCACTCGATTTTGATTTTTCTACAATTAGTTATGAATTTTCGAAGTTTACCACATTTTTGGGTTACAATGAATAGTAATCCGTAAAAGAAAATTTTCAAACTTGATTTTTCATAACTTGTAGTCTTCAAAAGAGATTCCAAATGCTTCCGCAAGGCAAGTTATTTGGTATAAACTTAAGGTGTTACAATAACTGCAACTAAAGACATCAAGCAGGGTTGAGTGCAAACTATGTGATATCCCATTTCTCCCCAATCCACGCGCTTAATGAAGCCACCAGTGTTATTATGATTTAAGTCAAACCCTGGGACCTTCAAAAACCAGAAACTAGGAATAACACTAAAAATAACAATGGTTGATTCCATGATTTTCATCGCCACCACAATATCCACTAAAATTAACACCAGTCTTTTGGTAGGTTTTCTTATAGAATAACCCGCCCAAACAAGTACATTTGTCACACCCTGTATAATGTATTTCTAGAGCAATGTTGATCCTTAAATGCTTTCAAAGTCTTTCCAAGTGGCTTAAAAAAATTAGCCTTTAGACCAAAATATACCTTGCAAAGTGATAGATTTTATAAGTTCATAAATAACAAGAATAAAAGCTAAAATATGCACAATTAAGCTTAAGGATATACCTTGACCTAGCTGCAATTAAACTCAAATAGAGGGAAACTAAGCCACGGCACAAAACAATTTGGCCAAGGTGTAGTCACTAACAGCAAAACGCACATCAATACTGAGTAGAAAATTTTAGGTTTTAAAGCCCCAAATTTGACCTTCGCTATCATTTTTCACTTCTGCGTAATTCTTGGGAGTATTTTATTATGTTAGGGTTTGTGATGCACACTAAATGTAAATAATGCAAGTGCACGTGTTGATCGAGCAATAAAGAGTTAGTAGATTATTGTTTCGTGCAAGGAGAATAAGACAAAATAGTATTTAGGCATTAAAATTTCTATTTTTATTCAAGTCAAGCAAGTTCAATTATGATTAATTAATTAAAAAGAAATAAAATAAAGATAGAAAAATTCAATATTAAAAGAAACCTAGAGTCACTAATTCCTTACTAGTTAGATAGACTTTTTCTTTTAGTTAACTAATTATAGTCTCAATGTTAATTTAGTTAATCTAGAACATTAGTAGCTAAAAGTGTCTTTCGATTCAATTATATAAGGTTAAATCTAACTTAAATACTTAAGAGGATAAATAAATCAATTTCACTCTTCATCAATTATATGGGGGCTCCTAGGTATATTTCAATCCTGCAGGCTAATCAGGATTTCCTTTTTTCAAAACTAACCTCAATACTCAAACTCATATTTAATGATGGTCAAATATTAAATAAATATACCAAAACAGGGCTAAGTAACCAAAATTAACATCAAGCATAATGAATTAAATAGACAAAGTCTAATCAATAAGTAAGTTCAGAGTTACTCTGGATTAAAGAAAAGAACTAGTTGCACATGACCAAAATAAAACTCACAACAACAAAAAAATAAAGAACTAGCGGTTTTTACAAAAACAGCTGATAATGCATAAAAAATCGCTACAAATGATGTCCATGTGATCAAACCATTGCACATTAGGAGTGGTTTTACAATAACTGTTACAAATGTATAATTTAATAGTGGTTATTTGGGTCCACTACAAGACAACCGCTACAAAACACTTATCTTTTTTTTTTTTAATGTATAGTGAGGTAGATTTTGGAGCTCTAAAGAGACCAGACTTGGGCTTCTTTACTTGATTTTTTCCCCTCTTCATCTTGCTTTTTCTTGCTCTTTTCTCACGTTTGTGCTGATGTGTGTATATATATTCTATTTCTTATTACATACTTATAATTTCCTATTTTATATTTGCAATTTCCTATTTCAAGTTTGTTATTTCCTATTGCAGACTTGTAATTCCTTATTTTAGATTTGTTACTTCTTATTTCAGACTTGTTATTTTTTATTACAGACTTGTAATTTTCTATTTTAGATTTGTGATTTCCTAGTTCAAACTTATTATTTTCTACTGCTAACATGTAAATCCATGTTTGAGACTTATTATTTTTTATTACAGATTTATAATTTTCTATTTTAGACTTGTTATTTTCCACTATAGACATGTAATCCTTATTTGAAACTTGCAATTTCTTATTTCAGGCTTATTATTTTCTATTGTGGACTTGTAATTTCCTATTTCAAACTTATTATTTCTATTGTAAACTTTTAATTCTCTATTTCAAACTTGTAATTTCTTATTTTAAACTTATAATTTCTTATTATAAACTTGTAATTTCCTATTTCAAACTTGTTTTCTTTTTCAAATTCACAAAAAGGTTTTTTTTTTTTACTCTTTTAGGCAATATTTCATAATTCATATTTAGGATTTGGTTTTTTGTTATTGTTAGTTCTAGAACTCAGATTGCAATTTCATAATTTTCAAGGTCTTTTATTACAATTTTCTCTAAATGTAAAGCTTGATGGTATAATCATAAATTATATTCCATGTGACCCTCTTGGCAGAGCAGCTTTTGGTTAATTTACTTAAAATAGTTACTAGAACCAAACAATCCCATGGCGGGTTTCTCTCAAGCGGAGTTCCCTATGCTTGGCGAGGCTGAATGGCGCATGGCGGAGGAGGTGGAGCTGTTGCAGCGAAGCAAGAAAAAAGTCAAGGCTATTTCATTAGATGAAGGAAATGCAATTTCGAAATGAAGTTTCTGCGATACACTAAAAGGATCTAATGCTGATAAGGGTGGAGGAGGTCAAGGGGAAGATTTGGAGGAAGACATTCTGGAGCAGGGATCGTTTCGTATTCAGATTTTGAAACATCAAAGAGGTAATTTCTCAATCCCTGAGTTTGTTCTCTCAGACGTGGTGCTGTAAAGGATTAGAAAGCCTTTTAAGAAGAGCTTAATTGTGAAATTGCTGGGTAAAAAGCCAGGATTAACTAGGATGGAACAGAGAGTTCAGAGAATGTGGACAAGGTCAGGAGTAGTAAATGTTGTGGATTTATCGAATGATTTTTTTGTGGTTAATTTTACCTCGGTTGAAGATTATGAACTGGCTTTATTGGGTGGCCCATGGATGATTACTGATAGTTATCTTACTGTTAGAGAATGGAAACCTGATTTTGATCCTAAAACTGAAGCTATTGAGGAAGTCCTAATCTGGATTCGCTTCCCCGATCTTCCATTAGAGTACTATGATGAGAACATCTTGGAAGCAATGGGAAATGAGATCGGACGAATGGTGAAGGTAGATATGACTACTTCATTACAGTCTAGAGGTGGCTACACTAGGGTGGGGGTGCAAGTTGACCTGAGAAAGCCTCTTTTACCTCTTTATATTATTGGGGGAAAGGAGAGACTGATTGTTTATGAAGGCTTAAACCTATTGTGTTTCTGTTGTGGCATGTACGGGCATACTGAAAAGGAATGCAAAGACCGTGTTTGCAAGGGGGATGGAAGTGAAGAGAAGGGCAGAGAAATTGAGGGGAATAAGGGGAGATATGTCTTTGGAGAATGGTCAAAAGTGCAAAACGGGAGGGGAAGGAGGAAATTCTTTCAAGGAGAGAATAAAGGGAATGGGTTTCAATTAAAAGGGAGAATGAATGGAGGCTCCTGCTTTGCTGGTTTGGAGTATATGGAGGAAGAACAGGAAGATAATCTTGAAAAAGAAGTAGAGCAGAAATTGGCGCCTGAAATCGCTGTAGAAAAGGTGTGGTACAAAAAGAAACATAGCAGAGGGGAGGAAGAGCAGGTAGAAAAAGGAGTAGAAAATGTGTCTAATACTCTGGTTTTAGCTTCTGTGTCGAAAAATCAGAAGAGATTGTTTGTTCCTCAAAGGGGTGGAGGTCCGGGCAGGATGAGAAATCTTGTTGAAGCTGTGAGGAATAAGGAGGTGATGCCTAAAGGAAGCAGCAAAGAGAGTTTTAAAGAGCGTGAAGTGAATGTAGTCCAAGAAACTCCTGAAATTGCTCGTGAGATGGCAGTAATGAAGGAGGGTTACTCAGATAGGCCTCCTGATGCGGAGAGGCAGGAGAAGGCAGAGATGCAGATTGAAGGAAGGGGTATGATTGAGAGCCAACAGTGGAATGAGTCCATTATGAGTATTGATTGAGTTTTACAGGATTCCTGTTCTCAACTTTAATATTATATGATGATTTACGACTATAATATTCTGGTTTGGAATTGTAGGGGGCTGGTAGTAGAAGATTTGAAAGAAGCTTACGAGCACTGGTTCAAGAATGGAAACCAGCGATTGTTGGAGTTTTGGAAACAAGAGTAAATCAATCTAAAGCAGGTGACCTTTTCAGAAGATTAGGTTATAATAAATGGGTAGTGGTGCCAGGAGTTGGCTTCTCTGGAGGGATTTGGATTGCGTGGAAGGAAGAATGGGTGGGGGTTTCGGTTATAAAAGATAATCCTTAGTATGTTCACTTGAAAATTGATGGAGAAATAGGGTGGATCCTCACGGTTGTTTATGTAGCCCCACGAGATTATGGGAAGCGAGATTTCTGGCATGACATGGAAGAATTTGTAGCAACTAATAGGGCCCTGTGGTTGTTGATGGGGGACTTTAATAACATTAGAAGAGAAAGCGAGAAGAAGGGTGGAGCGCCGGTTAATATAAGGAAATGTGATCTATTTGATGAAAGAATTAATTTGTGCAATCTGATGGAAGTGGCTTCTTGGGGGAACAAGTTTACTTGGAAGGGCCCCTTGGTACCAGGATATGAAAGAGTTTTTGAAAGACTAGATCGTGGACTATGTAGCAGTTTGTGGAATGATCTATTTTCCAATACAGCCATTAAAACCCTTGTGAGGTTGGGCTGTTCCGATAATAATCCTCTGTTACTTTGTAGAAACTTTGGGAAGGGAGATAGGGTTTTAAGACCCTTCAGGTTTGAAGCTGCATGGCTGTTTCATGAAAATTTTGAGGAAATGCTAAAGGAGAACTGGGGGAAGGAGGATAGCTTGAGAAGGAGGCTCTCTTTTATGAGAGAAAAGTTGTTAGTTTGGAATCAGGAAGTCTTCTTACACATACAGAAGAGGAAAAAGGAATTGCTAGGGAGGATTGATGGAATTCAGAAAAAATTGATGTGTTATAATAGACCAGTGAGGAACTTGGTAGAGCTGGAAAACAAGTTACAAAAGGAGTTAGAGGAAGTGCTCTTACAAGAAGAAGTTCTTTGGTACCAAAAATCTAGGGGAGAATGGATTAATGATGGGGATAGAAATACCAAATTTTATCACACCCGTACTGTCTCTAGAAGATGGAGGAATAAGATTGTGATGTTGCAGAATGATGAAGGTGAATGGGTTGAAGATTTGACCAAGTTAAAATGCATGGCTCGAAGTTTCTATTTGAACCTTTTTTCTAAAGAAGGTGATAGGGTGGGAGTTAGCCATTTAAACACTGGGTTCCCTGAGATTCCACTAGTTGATTTAAGGGCTATGGAACGACCGATAGATGATGAAGAAATCATATATGCTATTTTTTCTATTGGAGCTTTTAAAGCTCCTGGTGAGGATGGCTTTCCAGCAGTCTTTTTCCAAAAGAAGTGGGAGATTGTGGGGGAGGAATTTTGTAGATACGTTAGAAGGCTTTGGAAGGGGGAGGCAAACATGGAGGAAGTAAATAGTACCTTGTTAGTCTTAATACCTAAAGTAGAGAGACCTAAACACTTGAAACAGTTGCATCCTATCGCTTTGTGCAATGTGGCTTATAAATGTATCACAAAAATTATTGTTCGCAAAATGAAACCTTGGTTGAATAAGGCGATAGCCCCGAATCAAGCGAGTTTTGTTCCTGGTCGACACATTCAAGATAATATAGTAGTGGCTCAGGAATTATTTCACTCTATGCAGCATATGAAAGGTAAGGAAGGTTTCTTTGCTATGAAGATTGATTTGGAAAAAAGCCTACGATAGGCTAAGTTGGTCGTGTATAGAAGGGGTGGTTAGAGAATTGGGGATAGAAGATTTCAGGAAACGTATTATGAGATACATTACTTTAGTTAATATGCAGGTGGTGTGGAATGGGGAGAAAACCGAAAAATTTAAACCATCAAGAGGAATTAGACATGGGGATCCTCTTTCTCCCTATATTTTTGTACTCGCTATGGAAAGGTTGACACATTTAATTCAAGAACCAAAAGGTGAGGGACTCTGGAAAGCTTTTAAAGTAGGTAGGGATGGTCCTGAGATAACTCATTTAATGTTTGCTGATGATTTGTTGTTGTTTGGGGGGGCAACAGAGGAACAAATGAGAGCTACTTTAGACTGTCTGGAGACTTTTTGCTCCCTTGCAGGGCAGAAAATTAACTCTGGTAAATCAATTATTTACTTTTCAAGAAATGTCTCGTATAATGTTAGAAGCAGATTGTTGAGTATGTCAGGTTTTACTGAGACAAGGGATCCAGGGAGATGTCTTGGTATTCCTTTAATCTATGAAAGGAGTAAAGCAAAAAGTTTTGGGTTTGTATTGGAGAAGGTTAAAAGAAGATTAAGCTGATGGAAAGCAAACTGCCTTAGTATGGCTGGAAGGGTTACTCTAGCTAAATCTGTCATAGGTTCTATCCCTATATATCCTATGATGGTCACTCTACTTCCTAAAGGTCTCTTTGAGGAAATTGAACGAGCTCAAAGAGACTTCATATGGGGCCATGGGGGAGATGTCTGTAAGGTTCACCTAATAGGGTGGGATACCCTGCAGAGACCAAATAAGAATGAAGGATTGGGGTTCTTGAACTTGTGAAGTATGAATGAAGCTTGCATACTGAAGTTAGCCTGGGGCCTTCGAAATGGGTTGGCTGGCTTATGGGGCGATGTGTTGAAGTTTAAGTATAATAATGGGTTAGAGCTCTCTTCAATCCTACAAATGCCTAGAGTTGCTTCGAGTTTATGGAAGGACTTAGGAGAAGTATGGGAAATTCTTAATACCTTTTCTTGGAAGGGTCTGGTGGATGGGAAGAGCACGTCTTTTTGGCTGGAACCTTGGGTGGATAAGGAGACCATCATACTGGATCATTGTACTGAAGAAATCCAAGATGATCGATTGGAATGGTCAGTGTCTGATATGGTGGACAGAGAAAGTAATTGGGACTGGAATAAGTTTAAATCTCTAATTAATGATGATATTTTGGGCAGAATTAAGGCTGTTCATCCCCCTTTTAGGGAGGGTCGTGATGTGGTTCTTTGGAAGGAAGGGAAAGGGGTTTATTCTGTGAAAGATGGTTATAGAAGCATAAGGGGAGATAGGATGGGAGATGAGGAGAAATTTTGGGATCTAGTATGGAAATGGAAGGGGCCTGAAAGAGGGAGATGCTTTCTTTGGTTACTAAGCCATGATAGGCTACATACTAATAGTCTCAGGTTACAAAGATGGGGGGCAAGTGGCCTCTGTGATACTTGTGGAAGGCTAGAATCAGGACTTCATGTAGTCTGGGATTGCCCTGTTGCTAAGGAGGTTTGGAGGGAAATCATACCAACAGGCCAGATTCAAAATAGGTTCTATACAGACAATTTAAAGTGCTGGCTGGAACATAATCTTTCTTCAAGTCAAAGAATTAGAAATTTACCTTGGAATACTCGTATTATTTTTGGCACTGGTTGTTGGCAGTTGTGGAGGCAGAGGAATGAACATGTCTTCCGAGGTAACGCCCCGTGTTGTAGAACAACCGTTCATAAGATATGGCTAGCGACAGAGGAGTTTGCTGGAGCTAAGGGAGTGCTAGATCGAGTTCCAAGTGCAGGGGAGAAGAGTGGTGCTCCTTGCAAGTGGATTCCACCTGAAGTTGGTTGGATTACAGTAAATACTGATGGTTCTTGCCGTGGAAATCTAGGGATGGCTAGTTGCGGAGGGTTGTTATGGAACGACAAAGGAGAGTGGATTTGTGGCTTTGCTAAAAAGATTGGGTTTTGTGGTGTGGTAGAGGCAGAAAGCTGGGGAATGATAAAAGGGTTAGAGCTTGCTTGGCTTTGTGGCTTCCGAAAGGTAATTGTTGAATTGGACTCTGAAACTCTCGTTCAAGCTATTAAAGGGAAGAAAGAAGAGTCGATTTTCATCCCAGCAACTCTTCGACGCATTCTGACTTTAATGGGGAAAGAATGGAATGTTCGCATTAGGAGGATTGCTAGGGAGGCCAACTACTATGCCGATGCTCTTGCAAAATTGGGTTTTGATTTAAAAGAGGAAGAGTGTCTATGGCAAGAAACTCACGTGCAACTGAAAGAGCTGGTCGAGAAGGACAAGATGGGTGCTGTCGGTGGCGGAAGTAAGGCGTTCAATTTCAGTTTCGATTTTGATGAGGCTGCTGCTATTTCTTAATTTCTGATTTTTTGGGCCTGAGGCCTCTTCTCTCACCAAAAAAAAAAAGAACCAAACAATCCACCTCGTATCTTCTAAATGACACTTTTGATCCCTTATTCGTTCACTACAAAAAATAAAAAAATAGTGACAAAATTTTAATGCGTCACAAATTCCATCGCTGGAAAAAAAAAAAATCAAAGACTTGAATTTATATTGAGTACTTTTGAAAAAATATTTTAGATTTCTGGATAATACTTAATTACCCTTGAATCTATATTACATTTTCTAATTATGTCTTCGTTGAATTTTCTTCTTCCATATATGTAGTTAATACTATGAAATAAAATTCAGGCATTACCAAAACTGACTTTTAAATAGAGCTAATTTTTCTAAAGATGTTATTTGAGTCAAAAAGACAGATTGAATTCAGTTTTAATCTCAATTGTGTCTTTTGTTTTTCTTCTTCTTTTTGACATCTCTTAATAATAACCAATTCTTCTGTTATATTATTGCATCTTTATTTGCTTTACAACCTTTTGATTACTCACCCGCTTGGGAATTATTTACATTTGAATATTTGCTTTTCGCCCAAAAAAATTGAATATCTCTTCACATGTTTAAGGCTTTCTTCTATATATAAATATATATATCCATAAATTTGTTACTAACTTAAGTCATATCCATTTCAATCGGTCTGGTTGTGTCACTATAACTTCAATGATTGGTCAAAGAGCGGTGTTTCAATGTTCATTATTACAGTTTCTCTAAAGATCTTTCTGTGCGTACAAATTTAATCTTCAGTAGATTAAACTAAAAGCATCCTTTCTAGATTTAAATTTAAAATTAAAATAACAAAAACATGTGTTCGCACGCACTCTCTCTCATCTATTTAAAGACACACACACACACACACACACACACATGTGTACACGATATGTTCAGTAAAAAAGCCATACTTTCCTAAACATGTGTCGTTGAAAAATTTACCCAACTCGACCTTTATGCTTTTCAGTATGACGGAGAAGCCTAATGTTGACCGGTACATATTTATTTATTTATTTATTTTTTCGGTGAGAGACCGGTACATATTTATTACCTTCTATCTTTAATATAAGACCCAAATGATCAATTAAAGAAATTAAGAAAATTAATAAATTACTTTAACCTATTTATATTTATCATTTTTTTAAAACTAATTTGCCTCACTTATAAATTGATATCTAATCTAATAATTTACATAATTATTTTAGAAAGCTCATGTAACATATGCTATAATTAAATAATTTAGTAATTTTTTTAATCTCTCTAAATTAGTTAATTGAGTCCGGAGAAAAGGAATCAAGTCGAATAATATATATGACCCATTCCCAATCTCTACTTGTATGCATATATGTCACTAATATTATGAACATTCCTTATATCATCATTAAATTGAATATTATATAAATAAAAAATGCCCACTTGCATTGTGTCTAGAAACTAATTATATTACTATCTCTAACAACTAAATATACATTAAATAACGATCAAAACATTGTCCCACTAACGTGTGCTTACGTTGACCTCGTTTCCCTTATTTCAACGATCCAAAAGCTCCAATAGAAAGTGAAATACCAAGTTTTAAAAAATATATTATTCATATTCACCGACAACCTAATATTGTCCATTAGTAGGTGCTGAAACCGATCGAGTCGTTCCATTTACCAAAACCCTTTGAACATTTCTTCTTGCTAATATAAATATATCTCAGCTTTACACTGTGAAGATCTAGAGGTTGCTAGCAAATTAGCATAGAAGAAAACATGACAAGTCCCTCAAGACCTTCTTCTTCATCTTCCTTAATGATTTGCCCTGAGAAATTAGTGAGGAGGGAATTGTCTAACATATCCATTATGGAAGCTTATTATCATGGAGGCAAAGCTGCTTCTGTGCCTTTTGAGTGGGAATCTGAACCAGGTACTCCTAAGTTCAAATCTAGAGATCCTTCTCTTCCTCCTCTCACTCCTCCTCCTTCCTACTACTACTACAACAAAACTTCTAATAAGTCCAAGAAAAGCAATAAGCCCAATAAGAAAAGCTCCTCTTCTAACCCTAATAATATTCTGCAAACTTGGTTCGTTAGGCGTGCCACCAGAAAACAGCCTCCTCTTCCTTCACATCCTTCATCATCATCATCCACTTCTTCTTCTTCGTTCTCATTGTCATCGCCGGCTTATTTTTCAGCGCCATCTTCGCCGGCGATATACTCAAAGAAGAGTGAGGAAGAAGAAGACCTGTATGATGTGGATCTTCACAATACTCCTAGGTGGCAAGGAGGGTGTTCTTTCATGATTAAGAAGGTGCTACACAAAGATTTTCTGTGATGTGTGTGTGTGAGTGTGTGTGTGTGTGAGATTTAAGTTTTGAAGGCAGATTTGTACATTCATGCCTTATGCATGAAGGACTGAATAAATGATTCAGCGTTTGATATATTACTGATTACAGATAGTTATTATATCATTGATATTTGTCTCTTATTCTCACTTTCCTACCTCAGAAGATTTTGCTTTTCATTTTAGTCTTAGTCAAGCTTAAACAAATGCGTGTTTGTGTGTATAACAGGGATGATTTATAGTGTTTCGAGAAACACATTCTTAAGTTATGATAGAAATGTGTGTTGAGAAAGAGCTGATTGTAATTCTAAACTTGATTGTTTTGTCAAAAACAAGGAAATGTATTTTCAAAAACATACATTAAATTGTAAAGTAAGAGATGACATAAAGCTAGAGTTGACTGGACATAAAAGTAAAACAACATAGAATGGCGACGGAGGAGAGAAAAGTGTCGTATATGATGAGTGTAGGCGATGGCTGAAGCCGACGGAGAAGCTCCTCAAACGGCGCTTCCATCTCTGTCATGATAGCTTCGAAGAAGCTAAGGAAGTGGGCGGCGCCATCCTTCTCGCAGGGGATAACATTGGGTATAGCGCAGAACCGGAGATTATGGGTCTGGGCTTCGGATCCGATTAAGCCGAGCCATTCTTCAGCGAGAACAACGGTGACGGGGATGTCTGGATCGTTGGAAAGAAGCAAGTCACAGAAGTTAAGGATATGGGGTTGACATGGCCTCGACCTGGGTAGGGCATAGCCACCACGTGGCAGGTCACTGTTGGTGGAGCTTCCATGGATGATGTGAGAAATGTTGCAGAGGTGAGAAAGATTCAGCTCAGTGAAGAAGAAGCAGCAGCAGCAGCAGCTCAATATATGGGGTGAACTGAGAAGTCACTCAATTTAAAGCTACAAGTTACATGCAATCAGTTTGAGATGAGTACCATAAGCTCATGAGATCTGAACCGTTTATATTTAATTTGAACTGTTCATATTTAAAATATTTAATTAATTATTTTTAAATAAAACTTTTTTTGAAAAAATGATAGTTAAGAGATCATCACTATTTTAGATTTTAGATAAAAAAAAAAAATCAAATCTGAACCATTTAAATGAAATATTAATGATTTAGACTTAATGAGCTTATAGTGCTCATTAAAAAGATGAGCACCAAAACTGATTCTCTCACTTAACCCCAACGGGCCAGCAAATTCAAAGCTTACTATTCACTAAACTAAATAAATTCGATGTAATTTGTAAAATTCAATGTAACTGTCAATGGAACCGGTTATTTACCTTTTTCAAATATAATTCCAATATTCTAGAGGTAAATTTTTCAATTAATAATTTTTAAATAAAAAAATTATTTTTTAAAAAATTGATAATTAAGAGATTATTTTTATTTTAAGTTTTGTATGTATTAAAATAATTTTTTTAAAAAAATTAATCAAAAGTTAATTTTTTTAAAAAGAATAAAAGTTGAAAATAAAATTCAACCTGGAGAGCATGTAAAGTTGATGAGTTCTTAGTAGTCATTAGTCCATTTAGCCTCAGAACTCATTCCGATTGTCAATTACTAGAGGTTATCAACCTAATCACTACAGGTTGTAATACCGTGATCACTTTTTAAGAGATCTAATGGATGAAATTTCGATGCTAATACATAGAAATTGTCAGGTGATATTCATTCATGTTCATAAGGAGGCACTTCCAGTAATTGCAGATCAGTTAGCAAAACTCTCCCATAGCTTAAAAGAGATTTTTTTTAAAAAAAAAACCTCTAGATCACCCTCCACTTCTGTTTTAGGAGGCAGAAGCTTATGTTAAGGGTATTCAGTTTTGCATTAAAAAAAAATGAATACATTTTTCTAATTTAATCTCTAATTAATTATTGTTTCTACATTAATTATAATATGTTTCCACATATTCTCTCTCACTCACCCTCTCTAGTCCCTATACTTTTTCAGTTTTTGGGTCCCATTTATTAGGTAGAAAAAGAAGATTTTTGTTAGTTCTATTTATAAGTCACATTATTAAAATTTTTATATAAATGTACAATCTTACCTTTTATTTATTATTGTGTAAATTTTGTTTGCATAGAGACAATGATATTAAATAAGAATAAAATTGAAAAACTATTAAATTTTAAAATAGAGTTAATAAAGTTTAAGGTTTTTCTTAATTCTAATAAAGCATGTTAGAAGTGACTTAATTATAAATAAAACCAAATAATATCAAACTAAACATAAAATCAAATTTTAGTTTTTCCAAATAAATTAAAATGCATTAGTTGTACTTAATCACACTTAAAAAAAATTACTCAGGGTTAAATACAAAAGGGTTCAAAACTTCCATTTTTACATGTCAACCTTACATTTTACAAGTTAAATTACGTTACAAGTCAAATTTAAGAATTCATATATATATATATATATATATATTTATATAAAAGCAAAGCTTTCATATTTACAAGTCGAATTACATGATTTATAAGTCAAATTGTTTGTCTTTTAAAGAATAAATTTGTAGGGCCTCTCTATAGTTAATAAGAAAAGAACTTGAAAATTAATAAATCTTAAATTAAACTTGTTTTATACAATTTAGTAGGTTTTGACTACACCACACTTGTAAATAACAATATATTTTCATAAAAATTTATAATTTAAGATTTATATATTTTTATAAAAGTTTATAATTTAAGATTTAATAATTTTGATGTTCTCTTTGTGGGATTTTTCCTGTTTAATATTTTTAAGAGACTGATGGGTTACACTATATGACTTAATTATTCTATTGAAAAACAAGTTAACCACAACTTTACTAAAAAGAAACTCAACATATGAAAAAAATTGATGATGACCTGATAATAAACTCTTATATATCATTTTGAAGAAAAAAAAACTAGAAATAAAAACTGAAGGATAAATTAATTAAGAAAAGGGACCTTAATTAATCCGAGGAAGAATCGAGCTTCAAGCTAAAACTCACCAGAAACTGAAGATAAAGAAGAAACTTGAACTACGGAAAAAAGAAGAAGTTGCATATGAAGATATAGAAAAAATAAAATTTTTTGTGGCTTTCCAATTGTATAGAGCTAGGCTGCGAATTTAACAAGCATGAATGAATTTTTTAGAATAATAAAATATGTTAAAAAATTTCACCTTTACTCTAATAAAAAAGAAAAGAAATCAGAACTTCCTCAAAGAAGTTTAATTTGTGGTGAATGATTTGCTTGTTATTTTTCGTCCCGTCCAGCATCAAAATGGTTTTCAGAATATCCAATACTTTTGAAATACCCAGCGTAAGGGTAAAATTGCAACTTTTTTTAAAAAGTTTTTTATGATAAAAATGTCTACTGATCTTAACCCCAGTTTAAATAATAAAGTCCCTCCTTACTAAACTTCCAGATTTTTAAATTTTTATACTTATTATACCAAGTTCAATTCCTTTAACAAAAGAAAAAAATGGAATTTTATTGGAGCACTGAGGACAGAAAATAAGGTTGAGACTTGAGAGTTGCGGTTACAAAGAAATTAATTAAATATCTTAAAAAAATGAAGCCTTGACCCTGGGTTCCGCGTCATTCAATAATTGAGGAATCTCTGACTCATTCTCCGGGGTTTTACATAAGCACGGTAACTATGGCCCCGCTGCCAAACTCTCAAAGAGGCCCAAAACAAATTAAAAAGTATTCCGTTGCCGGGACTCGAACCCGGGTCTCTCGGGTGAGAGCCGAGTATCCTAACCATCTAGACTACAACGGATAGTTAGCGGCCTACTGAACACGATTTTTATCTAACATCATGAAATTTAACAACGTACATAAATTCGAGTATAATGGTCATGCCTGCTAAGAGTGTATTTGATCGGCAATGAGAAAAGTAACTTTTATCTTATCCAACTTTTAAAATCATAAATTTGGATAAAAGTCAATCAAAATAATGTGATTTATGTTTAAAACAAAAAAAAAATCAGTTTGACAAGATAAAACTTATTTGGATAGTTTATTGAAAAATAAATTTAGATATGAAATGACTAAAAAGGTCATGAGTTTTATTTTATACATATTATATGTGTATAATGTGATAATTTTAAGAAAAATGCTAAAATAAAAAATTATAAAAATAAAGGAATTTGATGTGTTATTGAAAAAGTCATAAAATATACTTACTATATTTTAATTAAAATTTTTTAAGCCTAATCACCTTTCATTTTGATTAGTCAAATGCAAAAATTAAAATTAAAATTATATTTCTTATTTTAATTGTTATTTTTACATTAACAAATACTACTACAAAAAATGCTAACTGTAGCGGCTTTTTTTTTTTTGGTGGCATTTTCGAAACGTTGCATTAACATCTGCTACGGAAAAATGCAGGCATAAGTTGTAGTGCTTTCAAAACGCTATAGTAGACAGACCTTTTGAGGCCCTCCTGTAGCACTTTCTTGCGAAGCACTACAGGAGTGTTGCTCTCTCCTACAGTGCTTCCTTCAGAAAGCACTACAAGAAGTACTACTTGCTATAGCCCTTTCTCAGGAAAGCACTACAAAAGTGCTTTTCATCTTAAAAAAATAATTAGTATTATATAGTGTTTCCAAAACCACATTTATAGAACTTACATAGAAATTTCTTAATTGCTAGCAAAATTCAGAGATCAAATACATATAATAAAATTTTCAAAACAACATAGCTAATTAAATTAACAAACTTATATTACCACTATATATATTGACAACAGTTGTAAACAAAATGAATCTAATTCTAATTCTACAACTAAAGCCAAATCATAGAAGAGAAGTGGCTACCCACTTCATATAAAAAATTGTTCAAACACATATCTACACCACTCTTCAATGACTTCATTTACTTGGTTGTCAATGTAGTTTTGTAACTTGCATCTTCATAATACTGCTCAATAATTTATATAGCCAATTAAAATCACTAAAAATTAAGTATTAGACAATAATTAAAGTTAATAAACAATATAAAGTGAAAATAAAACTATTTATATTGTCAGGAATAAAAATTTGATCATGAGTAATAATATCCTTCATGAATCTCATAATATAATAACCACAATCATTATTATTGGGTTGGAAAGAGCACTGCAACAATATCGTCAAATGGTTAAATCAATTTATGAATGTAAATAATTTATTTTAAAAACTTAAGAATTGAAATAAATACCTTAATTTTCTTCCACACATAACTTTTTGAGGTGTTAGCAGCTTTAGAATAACTCAATCTAGTAGAATGTCGATAGCTAATCAGCGCACTAATAAAATGAAGTTGAGATTAAATTGGTTGTTCAGTCATACAAATATACATATGTACACAAATATGGGCAGACACTTACCTATTGAACAACCACATCATATCAGGATGATCTCTTGGTTGACCATGCTCTAAAGGGTCCAAATAGTAAATAAGGGGACCCAAAGGTGTCACTGGATTGATCACAATCAATATTCAATGTTGCCTAAAATTTTTTAAAAATTGTTTAATTAAATCAGAAGTAGCAAAATGATTAACAAATATCATAACTCATAAGAGTACAACCAATGACTTATGCCGCATTGAACAGTGCTATAAACAACATATTACGAGTTGCTTTGGTAGAGAAATACTCTTTAACCATGTTAGATTGAAAATCAATGTCTTTTTTTCTAGTATGTTGGTCTATCATATAGGGATTGATAAATGAGAATTGTATTGATCTCTCAATATCCATCAATACGTGATGGTACAAGTGCCGTCATGTAAAAACAAGTAATTAGATTAAAACTAATAACATTAAATGATAAATAATAAGAATGATCAAATACCTAATCCATATGTTAATAGTTGTAGCACTAACCCATCTACGATGAAGTATGTCATTCAGCACACACTACTACAAAAAAGAGTTTTCATGATGCTAATTTATGACAGTTATTAAAAAAACATTGTAAAAAATATGACGGTGATATTTCTGTAATTATAGGCGAACTTTTAAAGGCAGTTATTTAAAAAACCGCCGTTAAAAGTATTTTTTATGACGGTTTTTATGACAATATTTTTGTAATTATAGGCGGACTTTTAAAGGAGGTTATTAAGAAAACCGCCGTTAAAATTATTTTTTACGGCGGTTTTTAGAAAACTGCAGTTAAAAGTATTTTTACGGCCATTTTTAGAAAACTGCCGTAAAAAATACCTTTTACGATAGTTTTTTAAATAACTGCCGTAAAAAGTCTATCGGAATTTTAAAATCCATCGCGCGATAGTTTTTACTTTTCAGACTTAGAGCTCATAGTCCCCCATATCATCCTCACTCTATTTTCTCCCTCCTCCTACATTTGTCGGCGTTTATCCATTGCTTCTATCATTTCTATCGTGTTCTTCTATCACCGTCTTTGTTGCTGTTGCTGTTGCTGTCACCGTCGCCTCATCCTCTTCATTCTTATTTTTGAGTTTTTCACCTCCATTCTTTCCGTGGATCTCATAGTTTTGTGATTTGATATAATTATTTTCTTTGGTTAAAAATTATGGTGTTTAATCTGAGTTTAAAGAGATCTGATTTTTAGCATATCTGAGTCTTTGATTTTATCAGATCTGAGTCTTTGATTTTATCTTTATTAAATCTTAGTTGCTTCGATCTGGTGGCTGAAGAAGTGACGCTATTACGGTGGGAAAGAATCTATATTTACTCCATCAGAATGCTTTTAACTGGTGAGAGACTTTCTTTGAGACTTTATTCTCCTGTTCCATCTTGATCAATATGGTGAAATATAGCCTAAAAAAACAAAAAAAGTCACATACTATGGCAGTTCTTAAACCATCATGAAACCCTCTACATTTTACGTCGATGGCATAGACGTTGGTCTCAAAACCGCCGTAAAAGCTTATTTTAACCACCATTAAATGTATTTTTCGTAGTAGTGACATGCCAATCAATATTAACAAATATATCACTTATGTTGTTGATGTGTCTATCAAACTCCACTTGAATACCATTTTCTTCTCCAAAAAAATTAGGTGCAATTAATTCCAATTGATTATGATATGATGTAATTTGTTTTTGACCTATTTGACTTGCTGAGCTTTTCTTTTTTGATATACTTGTTGAATCCTTAAAGTTACTGCCAACCAATTGAATTTGTTTGCTCCTTTATTGTGTAACCTGTAAAAATAATCAAACTAAACCAAATATTTCTAATAAGATATATGAAAAAGTAAAAAAAAAAAAAAAAGGTAAATTTATTACCTTTTAAAATGGCTCAATGAGACCTATAGGCCATGCAACATAAGTACCCACAACATCTTTCACCATTGTTTGCTCATTTGGAGTAGGAAATGGTGATTGAGCATCTTCATTGGTGCAAACAACAATCCTTACATAGAGTGTGCTATGAGGCAATGGTGAATTGTGCAGAATTTTATTACCATTGTTGTAGACAACACCCATAGCAACTGCATGCTTAAAAGATTGATCTAAATACAATTTGTTATTTGAGTTTCCCTACAAAAATAAAAATAAAGTTAATAAAGAAGAAATTATAAAGAAATTGAAAATTAAGTAGAGAAAAAACTTGAGAAAATTTACTTGAGGAAGAGCGATTTTAGGAACTAAAGTACAACTGTCCATTACGCTTGGGCTATCACATGTACGAATACTTGATCCCACCCCATGTTGTATGTAGCTCTGTAACTGGTCTATTTATTTCATATTTTTTTGTTACAATCCACAACTCTGTTCAAAAAATTGTTCTAGTATTTGTTGCTTAAAAAATTTCATTTCCTCTTTTAGATGTAAAATCTCATTTCTGCTACAGCGCTTTTAGGGTCTAAAATAAGATGTCAGTGTCATTCCAAAACCAACACCCCGAACACGACTAGGTACTTCAAGAACATTTAATGCTCTACTAGGCAAATCATCACGTCTAATACATTGGGCTTTATCTGGCGATTCTTGTGTGATTGATTGCTAGCACAAAAAAGAATAATAAAATTATTTCTTATAAAATATAATCATTTAAATAAAAACTACTTAATGGAGCATATAAACTACCTCTGGTCCTATTTATAAGAGCTAGTTGACTAATTTGAGGAGATTAAGGAGATAAGTAAAGTTAGTTATTTGTAATAAATAAGTGTTGTCTTTCCTAAAATATCCTTACTAATCAAGTGTATTGGCTAGAACTACTATTGTTAGAAGGATTATATTGAAAAAAAAAAGCATAAATATTAGAGACAAAGTGGATTGGGGTCTTATATTTAGGACCAAAATAAAAGTCAAACAAGGTCTTATATTAAGGACTAGAGGTAGTACTTACACAGTACTCTGCAACCTTTTTGATTTTGTCATGAACAATTTTACCTTTCTTGTTAGTGCAACCAACTAGTCACAAACACATGTCGTGATAATTGTGTAGCATCTCAATTTGATTCCTTTATCTAAATATTAGAATTATTTGAAGTAAAAAAATTATTCTAACAAATGTTATACATATGAAGCATTATTAGTGCATATACCCGTTTTTGCTCTATTTGTTCATATGCTATTCGTCCTTGCCTATAGCGATATTTCATGTTTATCGCTCGGGACTGATTTTTGTCACTTAATTCCTGTTTAGATAAAAATTATTAATATTAACATATGTTAGTTACATATAAATTGTAGTTGAAAAAGTCTATTATTACCTGAAATTGCTCAGTTGTATGTGACTCCAAAAAGATATTTCATTGTTCTTGATTAATGATACCATCATATAAACTTGGTAGTGTTGGGATGATATTCTCATCATCATCTCTCATGCAGTATTTGACTAGATCAGCACGAAACTTTCTTAGAAGAGTACCAGCTTTCATTAGCACATACCTTTATCGAGTCTCATCAATAACAAAACGGGACTACAAGAAAAAACTATATTTAATTGGTTGAAGTGTGATCTTATGAGAAAAATAATAACAATGTTAGAGTAATTAATATTTTACCGCTACTTCGTTACAAACTAAGTTCTTATACTACCTCCGATCCTTAATATAAGATCTCGTTTGACTTTTATTCTGACCCTAAATGTAAGATCCCAATCCACTTTGTCTCTCATATTTATGCATTTTTTTCCAAAGTAATCATTCTAACAATGGTAATTCTAGCCAATACACTTGATTAGTAAGGATATTTTAAGAAAGACAACACTTATTTGTTACAAATAACTAACTTAACTTCTTTCCTTAATCTCCTCAAATTAGTCAACTAGCTCTTATAATTAGAACTAGAAGTAGTATTGTTTTAGCACTCTTCTCCACTTGTCAAATGTACAAGGGACTCTATCTGGAACTGCAATACCAATGAAACTAGTAAATTGACTCTAATTGGTTGCCCCTTGGAATTCCACTTAATTGATGACTTGATTCCTTTATTTTTCAACTTGATCAACTTAGCCATAATGGTCCTACCACGGGGGCTACATCATGCTCATATTTCTCTTTTTCAATATGCAAAGAAACAGGGACATTATCCTCATTCTCCTTAGGAATATCGACATCATCTTCAATTGGAAAATCCATTTTCCTACAAAATAATTGAAATAGACAAAACATTAGTTAATAATGAGAAAATTGAGAAAAGTAAGTTAAATAATTTAAAAATAAAATGAAACATATAAATAAATTTAACAAACTCATTTTTTTTCTTTTTCTTATTTGATTTAAAACTATGTTTCTCTTGAATCTTCTAGTACCTTGAATTGATATATTGACCCAATTTTTCTTTTTATGATCATATATAATATATAAGGGTTCACTCTCATCTTCATCTTCATCAACATCAAAATCTTCTGATCCTAATGTCTCAAACATAGAATCATCCTCATCTTTTGATTCATCCTCATCTATATTCATGTATTCATTACCCTCAGTTCCATCTTCTTTTTTATGATTTTTATTTGACAGAAGTACAATGAACTAATTCTTCCTAGCAAGATCTGGAATGAAAAACTCTTGTTTTGCTTGAGAGGCTAAAATGAATGGATCATTTGTATACCCAACTCTGGAAAAGTCCACCTGAATAAACCCTAACTCATCTATTTGTAATCCATTGTTGTTATTAACCCACTTGCATATGAAAATAGGGATCCTAAACATTGAGTAATCTAACTCCCATATGCGTTCAATGACACCAAAATATGACATTTGTGCATAGACAGGGTTTATATCTTTAGCACTGGATATATGCCATGACCCAGCAACAAGTATTACACCACTATTTTGTGTTGTGTTATGTTCATCCTGGTCTTGTGTATAGAATGTGTATCCATTAATTACATAACCAGTGTAAGATAATACATGAAAGCTTGATCCTTTTGATAACCATATCAATTTTTTAGAAACTGAATTAGGATTTCTGTTCAACTCAACAATGATGCATCTTTTCAACCAATTGGCAAAATGTTGATTGTGTTCTTTTGTTATCAAATTTTCATTTCTATCATCAAACATATTTCAAAAAATATTCTTGTGTTCTTCAACAAATAGTTCAACCTCATCAATGTTATGTAATATATATAAGTGAGCTTGCTTCCATTCAATCATTGATATACTTATTATCACATGACTCCTACTTATTCCTTTCCTTGATCTCTGCCCATCATGACAAGACTTCGAGATCCTTACAGGTTCAATATTGGAAAGATAATGAGCACATAACTCACTTGCTTCCTCAACCATATACTGTTATGTAATACAACCCTTTGGTTGATATCTATTTTTGACATACCCTTTTAAAATTTTCATAAAACGCTCAATTGGATACATCCATCTCAAATAAACTATGCCACACATTTGAACCTCTTTAACCAAGTGCACGGTTAGATGAACCATAATGTCAAAAAATAAAGGTGGAAAATACATTTCAATTCACATAAAGTACAAATAATTTGCCTTTGTAAATCTCGTAACTTTGTTGAATCAATTACTTTACTACAAATCAACTTCAAGAACATGCAGAGTTTAGTGATAGTGTTTCACACTTTTTTGGGTAAAATAGACTGTATATCAACTGGTAAGAAATTCTGCATGAGCTTGTGACAATCATGCAACTTAAGGTTCTTTAACTATAACTCTTCATTGATATAAAATTCTTTACATTTGAGGAGTAGCCTTCTAGAACTTTAGTTTCATATAGAAACTCACAAAAGGCTTTTTTCTTCCTTTTCTTGAAAGTGTGTAAGTTGTAGGAGGTAAATAAGTACGATATCCGCTCTCAACTGATGCTAACTCTTCTCATATTCCCAAGGTAACCAAATCCAATCTTGTATTGACACTATCCTTACTTTTTTCTTGCATATGGAGCAATGTGCCAATTAAACTATCACAAATATTTTTTTTCTTTGTGCATCATATCAAGAAAATGTCTTACATGCAAAAACTTCCAATATGAAAGTCTAAAGAAAATTGACTTTTTCTTCCAACCAGTTGTGGTAACATGTTTTGCAAAATACTTGCCAAAATTGCTATCCAAGTCTTTCACCTTCTCAAAAACCTACTCACCAGTTAACATCTTTGGTAGACTACCTTCTTCTTAGTCCCTGTTGAAAAGGATTTTACCACTTTCTCTAATGATGTTTTGCAGGTAAGAATCTACGATGTCCCATATTGACGTTTTTCTTACAATGATCTAATTGCATTGGATGAGTGTTATCTACACATATAGGGCATGCATAGTATCCTTTAATACTGAATCCGGATAGATTACCATAAGCAGGAAAATCATTAATTGTGCCAAACAGCATGATTTTTAAATTAAAACTTTCCTCCCTATACCTATCATATACATTCACCCCAGTCTCTTACATCAAATTTAGGTCATCAATCAAAGGAGCTAAGTATACATTTATATCATTCTCAGCTGTCTCTGCCCAGAGATTAACATGGACAGCATCATAAACTTACGTTTCATGATTAAGTGTGGTGGAAGGTTATATATCATCAATAAAATAGGCCATGTGCTATGAGTACTACTTTGAACATCGTGAGGATTAATTCCATTACTTGCCAATACAAGTTGTAGGTTCCTTTCTTCTTTCCTAAAGTTAGGATACCTATAATCAATTTTTTTTTATTGTAGAGAATCTGCAAGGTGCCTAAGCTTTATGTCTTCAATCCTCTTATTTGCATGCCATGTCAACTGCTTAGCAATTTTTGTATTTTTGTACATGCGCCTAAATCTTGGAATAATGGGAAAATACCAAAGGACCTTCAAAAGATTTTTTCCTTTCTTCCCATATAGTAATGCATTGCATATATGGCACTTCTCCAACGATGCATACTGATTTCAAAATAAAATGCAGTCATTAGGACATGTGTGAATCTTTTCATAACCCATCCAAGTAGAGCAAAGAATTTGCTTAGCCTCATATATTTTGGCAGGAAGTTCATTTATCTCTGGAAGCATATCTTGTAAAAATGTAAGCAATGCAGTAAAACTCAAATCACTCCATCCATGACGCGCTTTCAAGTTATACAATTTTAATACTACTAGCAATCTTGTGTATTTTGTGGATCCAGCATATAATGGTTTTTCTACATCACTTTTCAACCTCTCAAATAAATTAGGATAATCACGAGGATCCTCTTCAACTGCATTTAGCATTTTTTCAAGACCATCATCTTCATCACATATGCTTGTGCCAAACTCATTTGAAGCACCACTTGCGCTATGAACTTGATCACTACATGTATCATAAGTCTTACTATGCCTTGTCCATCGTGTATAAGATTGATCAATTTCATGACGCACCAAATGATCTAACAAATCAAATGGACTAATTCGCTTTCCATACCAACAAATTAAGCATAGATAAATAATTTTTTCAAGATCTTTTGCGTGCTTCATTGCAAAACTAGTAAACTCTTTCACCCCGTTTATATATTCCATTGAACACCAATTAGATGACATCTATTTTCGATCCATGTCTTCAACCTATTATAAATAAATAGTTAAGTACATAATTATTATTATACCTATTAATACTTTTAATTTTTTTAATTTATCTCAAAATAAAATCAACAGCATAATGGCTTAAAAATGCAAGTTTTCTGGGTTTAACCCATCTCTTTTAACTATAATCAGCCAATTAATCCAACACAACTCAATGATTTTTCACAACTATAAACAACAACAACAACAACAATAAGAAAATATCATATTTGTTAACATATATCAAATCTAAAATAAACAGCATTAAAAGCTAAAAGATTAAATATTTAGACCATTCTAACTTCCATATCTCATAATACCAAATCACATACAAAACTATGTAAATAGTTGTTTAAGTAATGTTTTTTATCTTAAAAAATTTACCAAGGAACAATTTTACAAAATTTAGCCAACAAAAATAAAAGATATTAAGCAAATTCACATATTTATCACTAACAAACTTAAATTTGTAAGCTTTTAAATAATTTAGCTGAAAAAATACTTACAGTGTATTGTAGACTGACTTGAATTATATTGAGAGTTCTGTAAAAAAATGTTAAATGAAAATGGGGAGGGGGAAGAGGGGTAAGGGCAAAGGGAATGAGAATGGGGATGGATTGAAAAAGTGGGTATGGAAAAGGAGTGGGGAAAATACAATAAAGATTTTGGATGGGAAGGAGGTGGGAACCGTGGGTGTGGGTAGGGACTATGGGTGGGAGTTGGGATAGGAAAGGGGTAGGGGTGGGGACTGTGGTGGAGACAAAAGGAGGAGGTGTCAACAAAGAAGGAAAAGGGAAACATGTATTGGTGGGGACACATGGGGAAAGGAGTACGACAAGCAGCTGTGAGTAAAAAAAGAGCTAAAAATGACATCATAAAGCTGAAGGACAAAGAGCTGTGGGTTAAAGTGAGGTGGAGCTATGGGTTTAGAAAAAGACAGAGAGAGTAAGCTAGAGCTATGGGGTATAACGCAGGAGTGCAGGAGTTGTGGGTTAGAAAAAGAGAGAAAAATAGGGAAAAAATAGAGTACAACATGTATTCTTTTGCAGCATTTTGTAGATAAAAGACCACATCAGGGAGGATTTTTGACAAAAATTCATCCTGCATTTGCTGTAGCGTTTTGTCAGATATTTTCATAATTTTTTTAAAAAAATGAATTTAGTTGTTTTTTTAAACTTAACAAGAGAAAATGAAAAAGTAAGCAAGGAGAAAATGTCATTAGCAGAGAATTGTTATAATTTTAAAAAAAATGCTTTAAGCTTTTTTAAAAAAATTAAATAGGGAAAATGAAAAAAAAGGAGGGAAATGCTGAAATCAAAATGCTGTAGCAAGTGATTTATATAATTTTTTCTAAAAAAATGCTTTTAGCTTTTTTTTTTTTAAACTTATCAATGGAAAATGAAAAAAAAGGGAGGGAAATGTGTCATTAGCAGGGGATTTTTATAACTTTAGAAAAAAATTGCTTTTAGCTTTCTTCTTTAAATTTAAATTAGGAAAATGAAAAAAAACAGAGAGGAGAAATGCTATAAACAAATGCTACTGCAGGGGGTTTTATTAATTTTTTAAGAAAATCATTTTATTTTTTTAACTTAAATCGTGACATGAAAAAAAAAAAGGAGGAAAATATCATTAGTAGGGATTTTTATAATTTTTAAAAACAATGCATTTGGCTTTTTTAACTTAAATACAAAAACAAAAAAAAGGACTTCTGTAGCGCTTTGTAATAAAAACGCTACAAGAGGGTTTTCATAATTTTTTTAAAAAAAAATCCCTTACTTTTCTTTTTTAACTCAATGGCCTTCTGTAGTGCTTTTTGTAGAAAAGCACTACAATAAGTGCTAACAATTAAATTTTTTTTAAAAAAAATAAAATAGTCTTCTGTAGTGTTTTCTAAAGAAAGCGCTACAGAAAATCTTGTATCTTCTGTAGCGCTCTCTAAAAAAAATTACAGAAGATTTTTATAATTTTTTTAAAAAAGTAAATAGACATCTGTAGTGCTTTCTTGAAAAAAAACTATAACAAATATCATATATACTATAGCATTTATTTAAATAAATGCAACAAAATATGTTTTTTTCTTAATAAATTATTAAGTACTAGCTGTAGCGTTTTCATTTTAAATGCTACAAAATAGTCGTTACAAATCAAGTATTATGTAACAGTAAAATAAAAATAACAATAAATAAATATGGGCAGCATCATCATTGTCTATATAAAGGGCACTTGCTTCGAGGTGAGAGAGGGTATAATTACCATCGCAACATGATGCATTGGAGAATAGAAGCTACAAAAAAAATGACTTCAAGTTGACAGTTACTTTTTTGGGAAAATCTCAGAAAAAGCCCTTAGAATATATAAAATCTTAGATTGAGTTCTTAAATTTAAAAAATGACAGAATGGGTCATTGACCCAATCTGTCATTTGTGAAATTAAGGTGAATTGACAATTTTGCCCCTGGCTAAACAAAGTGAGTAGTTATTCTCTAAACAAATCTAGGTAACGCTTACACTGTTCTAGTGATTACAAGATTAGTTGTAGTTAATAATAAGGTACCTGACTATGCAAAATGAATAGTTATTTTCTACACAAATCTAGGTAATACTTATATTGTTCTAGTGATTACAACATTAGTTGTAGTTAATAGCAAAACACCTGACTATGAAAAAGTGAATAGTTATTTGCTACACGAATCTAGGTAACACCTAAACCCTTATAGTGATTCCTTAAATTATTGTAGTGAATGAATGCAAATGAGGGCAAAATCGTCAATTCGCCTTAATTTCACAAATGACAGATTGGGTCAATGACCCATTCTGTCATTTTCGAAATTTAAAGACCCAATCTGAGATTTCCTATATTCCAAGGTCCTTTTTTGAGATTTTCCCTACTTTTTTCCATGAAACTTTTTTATCTTATTGTAGTCTCAAACAAAAAGTTCGATCAGAAGTTACTTTTGTTGATGAGAAATCAGTCTGACATCCCAAAACCTGATCCCAAACCAAGCCAAAAACAATTCCTAAATTATAAGATATCTTTTTTTAAAGGAAAAAAAAACCTTATTTCTCAATTTCATTGTCGTTGCTTTAAAATTTAATGTTGTGTGGCAACTAAGGCTTCACTAACCATGTAACGACTGGAAAGCAGAGCCACTAAAACGCGAGAGTGATAAATTGGGTACTTTGCAAATTGCAATCTCATGAAACTCATTGGGAAAAAAAAAAAGCTATGAATAATTTAAATAAGTTTTAATTACTTTATTGGCTAGATAACTGAGAAATAAAGTAAATAAGTTAAAACCATAACTTAAAAAAAATCCAAATTCAAGTTATTTTCCACATTTAAATAACATTAAAGAAGACCGAACTTAATTATATCAACCCCTCTTTGTAATATCTTTGACAAATGCATTGATATTAATTTCAGAAGAGCCACCTTTTGCTATTGAAAGCTGACATATCCTCTTAAGCTCTTTGGCTCTCTCTCTCATTTCTCTTCCTTCTTCATCATCCAAATCCATAAACTTCTGCAACAAACCAGAAATCTCATCTCTACTTATCAATCCTTGAGGATCAACATCTTTCTTCACCCTCCACCCAACCTTCCAATCCTCCGTTATCATCTTAGAATTGAAATGTTGATCCCCCAGTATCGGAAAAGTAAGGAAAGGAACGCCAGCAAAAACACCTTCTTTAGTAGAGTTCCAGCCAGAGTGAGACCAGAAACCACCTATAGCATCATGCAGTAACACTCTCAATTGCTCACACCATTCCAAAACTAAGCCCTTATCTCCACAAATCTCTCTTAGCCTTCGAGTCTCTCCTCGTGCTACCCACAAGAATCGAACACCGCTTAGACGTAAACCAGCTGCGACTTCTTCAATCTGAGGGTTTGATACTGAGAGAAAGCTTCCTTGTGAGATGTACAGCACAGAACAAGCGGGTTGTTTGCCCAGCCACTGAAAGTAGGTTTCTTCAGAGGTTGAAGAAAGGAGGTTTGAGTTTGGTATTGTAGGGCCGATAGGGTAAATGGGCAAAGAGAACTCAGATTTTAACACATTAATGGCTTCAGTTTCAAGCTCGTAAATTGTGGGGAATAACAGGTATTGTACTTTTGGTACACAAGAAAGAGCTTTTAAGCCCAATTGCAGAATTCTTCGGCTAGGAAAGCTTCCGTCGCTAAGAGGAAAATCCACTAGACGGGTTGAGGAAATTCCGGGAACATAATCCACACGTTTGTGGCCTACTTCTGTTGCAAACATTTTCAAGCAAAACAAACATGGTTTTAGTTTAGTAGTTGAAAACTTAGTTTATTAATACTTACTAATTAAATCACAGGTAATAATAAAAATTATTAAACATTAAATTTGTTATAAAATTCCAGTAAGTTTTAATATTACTTTCATTAACTACTCTAAATTTCAACGTCATATTAATTTTGACTCTTTCACTACCTTTATTAAACATGATTGTATATAGAAAAAATATTTAGTACTCACTGAAACCATGACAAGGTCTCATAAAAAAGATCAAATAAAAATTTCTTCGAGAAGGGATTTTATAATAGGAATTGAACCAGCAGAGTGAGCAGTTGACAAGTTTGCTTTGATTTCTATTTAGTACTGCCTTTAGTCGTTATTAATTAATTATAAGAGAGTACTAAGTAATTCACACCTAACAATAAAAACAGTAAAAGATATTAAATTTTTCATAAAATTCAAGTAATTTTTAATATTGCTCTCATTAATTATACTAAATTTTAATATCACATATTAAATTTTATTCTCTCACCCTTTTTATTAAATATGGACATATATGATAGAAAATATTTAATGCTTGTTGAAACTGTTATAGTCTTATCATAAGGACAAAAGGAAATATAAGATTTTAATCTGCTTTATTTTCCTAATTTATAAATTATTTGTCAAATTATCCTTATTGTTTGCATAGGGGTTTCCATTATATGAGAACAATGATTAAATATTATATTTTATAAAAAAAATTTACTATAAATAAGTAATTTAATTAATTTTTTAAAAATACTTATAAATTAGTTATGTATGATATATATATTTCAAACCTTTAAAACACTTTCCGTTCCTTTTTTTCCCCCGAAGGATGAAAAGTCAAGGTTGATGGCATTGCGTCATTCTCATTTTGACTCATCATCTTCATACTTTTCAAATAGCAAACTCGTATGAAATAGTTAAAAAAAAAAAATGCTGCCAAAGCATTTTAGCCACCACTTAAAAATTTCTCAATCATGAGAGTAAACCAAAGCAGAAAACAGATACTGACCTAACGCGTTGACAGGATAATGGCCATGTTGCTCTAAGAGATGATAGTGTTGATACACAGAGCAAAACGATGCAGACATAGTCCAAAACGACGCAACAGGGATGTCCCTTCGATTTCCGACTCCGACGACCCAGGAGAGAAGAGTATCGTGTATAATGAGTGTAGGCGGCGGCTCAAGCCGATCGAGGAGCTTCTCAAACGGGGACTCCATCCTTGTCGTGACAGCTTCGAGGAAGCCGATAAAGTCGGCTGCACGGTCCAGTTCGGAGGGGATAACGTTGGGTACAGTGCAGAACCGAAAATTGCGGGGCTTGGCTTCTGAGCCGATGAAGCCGAGCCATTCTTCAGTGACGACAAAGGTGACGAGAATGTCAGGGCTTTTGGAGAGAAGGCAGTTACAGAAGTTGAGTACGGGATTGATGTGGCCTCGACCTGGGTAGGGCATGGCCACCACGTGGCAGGCGGCTATTGGTGGGACGTCCATGGAAGAGAGAAATGGTGCAGGACAGCAGAAGCAGCAAGTTATCTAAGTGAAGACGATGAAGAAGAAGAAGCTCTTCGACATTATATAGTGGTTGGTGGGTGAAGGGTTGGCGGCTTCCTTAATTATGTCTCTCGTGGGTCCCAATCCCACAGCCATTAATCATGCAATGCAGGTGCATTCTCCTTGGAGCAGAAAGGCAAAATGGCTTTGAAGTTTGAAGTTGAACATAATAGTAAAAAGACGGAAGAGAGAGGGGGGAGGCGAAACGCTACTAAAACACTCCTGCAATCTTATTTATAAGTGGTTTATAACATGTTTGATACAGATTAGAAAAAATTTTAAATTTTATTAATTCTTATTAAAATTCAATAATTTTTTAACTTTATCTCTATTTAATATATATTATACCTCATGTAAATAAAACCAACACAATAATAAATAATAAATAAAAAGTAAAATTATATATCCATATAAAATTTTTTTTTAGTATCCTATAAATAAGGCCAAAAAATATCTTCTCTCTACTCTATAAATAGGACCAGGGGAAAACTTATAATAGAAACTTTCTCACTATTAAAACTCGCAATTATAAAACATATTAGTTATATTATATATGAAAGAGAAAATTACATAAAATTAGGCAAACATATTAATAGAACATTAAAGTTACAAAGCCACCATAACCACTATGAGAAGTACCCAAATCAATGGCTAAATTAGGGTCTTTAATAAAACGGGAGATAAAAAGATATATTCATCTAATTCTATTTATAAGATACTTTCCATATGTTTCACACAAATAAAAAAAAATCTTAAACTACATTAACTCTCTATTAAAATATAACAACTTTTTAACGTAACTTTTATTTAATATGTAAACCTTTAAAAAAATTAATTATCTTCACTACAACGAATGAAATATAAACGATATATTCATACAAAAATAATAATAGTTTAGTGACTAATAAAACAGACAAATCATCTTTCTCTACCTTATAAATAGGGTAAAAGGAGTAACAGTCAGTTTCCAATTGCATGAAAAAATGACAATAGCTACAAACCAAGGCGAGAAGGTATGTCGTAGGTAGTAAATCTAAGAAGGGCAAAGACCAGAATCTTCCAAACAAAACTTTGGATTGATTGAACCAGATAACTGCAACTAAAGACATCCATGCAGGGCTGAGTGCTAACTGTGACATCCCATTTCTCCCCAATCCACGCTCTTAATGAAAGCCACCGGTGTTGTTATGATTTAAGTCAAAGCCGGGGACCTTCAAAAACCAGAAACTAGGAATAACGATAAAAATAACAATGGCTGATTCCACAATTCTCATGGCCACCACAATATCACCTCAATTATAGTGGCTCCTCCTAAATTTCATGGAGTCTTTTGGTAGGTTTTCTTATAGAATAACCAGCCCAAAAGCGCTATGGTTCAAGTGATCTATTTATTGAAGCTGGTTACCTTCTAGAATTGTATACCATTTCAACTCGTTTTCCTTAAGCTTTGGATATTTTTTGATGCATTTGCACATATTTTGAATATTCAAATATAAGAAATTGTGCATGATGTCTTTTGGTTGCATGTTATTGCTTAATTGTGCATATTTTGGCTTTTATTCTTGTTATTTATGAACTTATAGAATCTGGCACCTTTGCAAGGTATATTTTTGTATAACAACATTTTTTTTTTTCAAGGTTGCTCCGAAAATACATTATAGAGATCAAAGAAGAGCAATTGGAAGCTAAAACATGGGTGGAACTTCTCATTTGAGGTCCAAGAACATAAATTTCTAGAAGCAAAGTAAGCTACAATATACTCTTACCTAGCTGCAACTGAACTCAAATAGAGGGAAACTCAAGGTGTAGTCACTAATAGCAAAACGCACATCAACACTAAGTAGAAAATTTTAGGTTTTAAAACTCCAAATTCGACCTTGGCTATCATTTTTCACTTCTAGCTGCTTCTTGGGGGTATTTTATTATGCTAGGATCTTTGATGCACACAAAATGTAAATAACGCAAGTGCACATGTTAATCAAGTAATAAAGAGTTAATTAGTAGGTTATTGTTATCGTGTACGTACGGAGAATAAGACAAGATAGTATTTAGGCATTAAAATTTCTATTTATTCAAGTTAAGCAAGTTGAATTATGAATCATTAATTAAAAAGAAATAAAATAAAGATAGAAAAATTCAATATTAAAAGAAACCTATAGTCACTAATTCCTTACTAGCTAGATAGACTTTTGCTTTTAGTTAACTAATTATAGTCTTAATGTTAATTTAGTTAACATTGGATATTAGTAGCTAAAAGTGTCTTTTGATCCACTTATAGCCGTCTCCCAAGTTAATAAGGTTAAGTTTAACTCAAATATTTAAGAGCATAAATAAATCAATTTCACTCTTCATCAATTATATGGAGCTCCTAGGTATATTTCAATCCTACAAGCTGCTTAGGATTTCCTTTTTTCAAGGCTAACCTCAATACTCAAACTCATATTTACTGATGGCCAAACATTAAATAGATATATCAAAATAGGGTTAAGCAACCGTAATTAACATCAAGCGTAATGGATTACATGAACAAAGGTTCACTACAAAAGAAAAAACTAAAAACTGCAATAGTTATTTAGTAGCGGTTACAATAAACCGCTAGAAAACAACACATTGTAGCAGTTTTCATGTGAGACCACTACAAATTTGCATTAGTTGACCCAACCTTCACTTTGTGTCACATATTGTAGTGATTCTATGCTCAAATAACCACTACAAATTTGATGCCACCTTCCCGCCAGATGGCAGGAGATTGGTGCCAAATTTGTAGTAGTTAACTAGTAGCAATTATGTAAGAATAACTGCAACAAATTTTTTGCAGCAGTTACTTTGTGGTAGTTGTCCTCACGGTCGAAGATGCTAATTTGTAGCGGTTTTAAAGACAAAAGCGACAAAGTGTTGAGTTATTCAATGGAAACATGACACATGTTACAATTTTGTAGAGGTTTGTATGTAAACCGCTATTACTTTCAAAATTGTAGCGGTTTTTAGTAAACAACTACAAATGTTCATCGCCTATGTAACCGCCCCTCCCCCTCTATCTTTCACTTTTGTCACGTGTGTGTATAAAAGTTTTGTCAAAATTTTTCTGTGGCTCCAGATCCAATTCCAACTACCCAAATACGAATATATGTTCATTTATTAGTTAATTTGTTTAATAGTTACAGTATTTAAAATTTTAATTAGTGTTGTATTAATTTAATATTTATTTTAGTTTACTTATTTAATTGACATTGATATTGTTTTACTTCATAATTATATCTGATATTTGTTTTAAATGTTTGTAGTTTGCATGTTAGTTATAATGATTTAATAATAAAATATATTTATTTAGTAATTAATTTATATGACATTAGGAGTGATATTATTTTAATTACAATTTTTTGTATTTTATTTAATTTGGAAAAATTTAATTTATTGGTTTTTTTAATTATGAATTACGAATTGGAAGATAATTATAAAATGTTTAGAATTTATTAAATTCATATTTAAATAGTTTTGTATTTTGTTTAATTAGTTATATGTGATTTAGATTGTTGAATTAATTAATTATGATGATTATATATGTTATTGTCTTCATTTTTTTAGTTTGCATGTTATTTGTAATTGTTTAATGATAAAATTTGTTTATTTAATAATTAATTTTATTAGACATTAGGAGTGATATTATTTTAATTACATTTTGTAGTATTTTATTTAATTTCAGAAACTTGAAGTTGGTTTCTATTTTAAAATTTTTATTTATGGTTTCAAATATAATTGTAAAATATTTAGAATTTATTAAAGTCATGTTTAAACAATTTTGTATTTTGTGTTTGTTAATTAATTATTTGTGATTTAAATAGCATGGCTTATCGACTCAGTAAAGATCTTGTTGAGCCTATGAGACCCCCCGGCATCCTGAGTGGCCTAGGCCATCGAGGAGCTGACAGAGGAGGATGAAGGGCCTATGATTAGCGTGAAAAATTATAAGATCAATGAGCATTTCAATCTCAACCTGTGGGGGACGAGGGTCGATTCGAGAGGTCATGTGGAGGGAGAGGTATAGAGCCTGGAGGAGGAGGAGGAGGAGGACCACCACCAGCAGCAGCAGCAGCCGCGTCAACTTGGTGGACAGTTGAGCGGTTGGGAGGTGGAGGTTGTGGGTAAGTGAAATAAGTTATTTAATATTAATAATTAAATGTTATTGATATTATCTTATTATCAATTTAATTGTGCAGACCTAGCTGGCAATATGTCCACGAGGAGACTGAATGTGAAGGACATGCATTACATTCAGGACACATGTGTCACAGTCCCTCTGAATGAGCACAGGAAACTGATTGAGTTAGGAGGACATTTGTTCAATCGATATCTAGCTTATCTAGGTGGACAGTACACGATGTTTTCCATCTACGAGCCCACCTGGAAGAGCATGTCATAGAAGAACAAGAACGACACCTAGGAGCTGCTGAAGGTAATTAATTAGTATTTGAAATTTAGGATTAAATATTTGCCTTAAAATAATTATGAGTTACGTAATGAATTTGATTTCCTAGTAATTAAATCATAATTTCATTATTTAATTGCAGAAAAAATTTATCGTCGGGTATAACATGAAGACATATATAACGAAGAAGTTAGGAAAGGGCTAGAAGAACTGGAAGGGCTGCATGTACAATGCAAAAAAAAAAAAGCGATAGGACGAGACCCCTGGAGGAGATGCAGGCAGACATGCCAGATGGCATCCCTGCTAATGATTGGGAATCATTTGTCTAGCTTAGGATGACACTTGTGCAGAGGATATGATTTTAATTTATTATATTATTGTTATATTATGGCCAAACAAGTTAATCAAATTTATTATATTTTTGTTGCAGCGTCTTTCTTAGAGAAACATCATGAGCCACAACCATCAAGATATCCGACATACGGCCGGTTCAAAGACATTTGCTATGACTTATAATGAGATTATGAGTAATACTGCAAATTTAATCAAATTTTATGTAGATGTGTATATATATGTGAATTTAAATAATTAAATATTTTTTTTGTTTTATTATAAATTGGCAGGGGAGGAAGAAGCAGCAGGAGGAGGGACGAATGCTAACTTATTATGAGATGTGGCCGCAGCTCCATAGGCATATAGATGACACTCCTATATCTGAGCAGGCTGAAAAAGTTGCTGTTTGTATTTAATTACAATTTTATTGTTTATTTAATGTTTAAATTTAATGTTCACATTTTTATTGTTAATATTATGTTAATTTTATTTTAATTGATAAAATTGTTTTGGTGGGAGAGGATGACCTAGAGTGTTGCAGAACTCCAAGAGTCTTAAGGGTCAGCTGTAGACTTCACTGCCTCACTCAGGGTAGGCTTAGCCAAACCTAAGCACCCGTAACGAGTTAGGAGACTCAATTTTGGCGCTAAATCGAGTGCCATTTACGATAAGGGCAGTCATACGTCTTTTGAGGCCAGGACCTCCTAGTTAGTAGCAGCATCACACCAGACCTTTTTTGGCATGAGGCGTCTGAGAGAGCCATCAGTGGAGCAGCTTCATGAGAAGTTTAAGGCCCAGTATTAGGCTTGTGAGGCAAGGATGCAAGCCAAATATGAGCAGGGGATGGAAGCTGCCAATGCAATGATAGAGATTGTTTAGCAAAGGGTAGCTCCTGACCTTTTTGCTCTCATGCTGCCTGATATTTGTATGGACGATGATCTTTCGCCACAGTTGCCTCAGCCCCAACCTCAGCCCTAGACTCAGCCCCAATCCCAGCTCAATACGGATGATGATTTTGTGGAGTCATCACAAAGGACCGATATTTGAGGATTTTTTTCTATTTTTATTATCGGTTAAACTTTTATTTATTTATGGATTACTATAATTAATAATTGAATTTTAATTTTCATGCGATTCTAAATATTTAAATTACTATGAGCATTTTTTTATTATTTAAAAGTTATTTGATAAAATTAAACATAAACTAAATTTATTAATTAAATTAAAACGTGACTATTAAATTGAAAATTGAAATTAATAAAAAAATATAATCAAATTAAAATAATATATAATTCAATCCTAATTATTAAAATAGAAATTATTAAAATTTCAAAAAATAATATTTATATTGGATAAATAAATTAATATTTCAAATTTTAATTAAAGGTTTATATTCGATTCTATATAGTTGAATTAGTATTAGCATTTTTTATTACTTAAGAGTTATTAAATAAAATTAAACATGAATTAAATTTATTAATTAAATTAAAACATAACTATTGAATTGGAAATTAAAATTAATAAAATCAATATGCATGTGGGATTAAAAAAAATGTTTAGTGGTAGTTATAATTTGTAGCGGTTATGAAACGGCTACAAATTTTGAAATTTGAAATGAAATTTCCCTCTTCATTAAAAAACCACTGCAACAATTAGTAGCGGTTATTTAACTGCTACAAATATTTTGACCATTGGAATTAGCAGCGGTTTTGTCATTTTGCTGCAGTTATGTAACCGATACAACTTTTCAATCGTTTGCTTTAGCAAGGGTTATTTAACTGCTACAGATTGTTGACCTTTGCTTTACTCCCTTTTAATCATCTTAAACATTTCAAGCCCTATGTACACTTCCATTTGAGCTTTTCTCTAAAATCTTTCCCTGCTCTTACTTGCATAAATCATGGATAAGTCATGGATCAAGTTGCCACGTACATCCCAATGGTCTTTGGCCGAATTAATCTCATTCATGGAATTTGCTTCTATGCATGCAACTACTAATGATAAGCTTTTTTGTCCATGTCCTAAATGCAATTTCAATAAGTGGCAACCACAAGATATTTTTAGAGACCATTTAATTTTGAAGCATTTCCCACAAAATTATATATTTTGGTCTTTTCATGGTGAGCAACACGATATGATTGCTCAGTCAACTCCTGTAATTTCCCGAATGGGAGTTGAAGCGGAGGATTCTAACCCTATCAATTATGCTATGCGTGATGCATTTGGGATTCACGAACACGACCTGAACCAGAGTTCCTAAGAAATGAAGTTGCTTGAAGTTTTTTTAATCTCATGGATGATGCTGATAAGCCTCTATATCACTGGTGTACAAAGTACTCAAAGCTATCATTCATAGTAAAGCTATATCATATAAAATGCTTATGGGGTATCACAGACAAGCCAATGTCAGTGCTCTTAGAATTATTGACAGACGCATTCCCTCGTGCGAATTTCCCATCATCGTTTTATGAAGCGAAGAAGATGATTAACAAGCTTGGCTTGAATTACATTAAAATTGATGCCTGCCCAAATGATTGTATGTTGTATTACAGAGAGCATACCAACAGAGAGTTTTGTATAAGGTGCAAGACATCTAGATACAAGCCCACATAAAAAGGAAAAAAGTAGAAGAAGAAACCTGTAAAGATTCTAAGGTATTAGTTGCTTTAATATTTGATTAAATTTTTTATAAATTATGTCATTATTAAACTAATCATAATTGCTTTCATTTTCTTTACAAATTATGTCATTAATAAACTAATATAATTGCTTTAATTTTTTTTTAGAAATTATATCGTTAATAAGGAAATAGTATATTTGCTTTATTAATTTTTAAATTATTTTATTACTTCAGTAATATATTTGCTTCATCGTGTTTTTAGAATTATTTTGCTAATTAACTACTATATATTTTCATGTTTCAATTCGTAGGTACTTTCCTTTGAAGCCATGCTTGCAGAGAATATATATGTCATCAAAAATGGAAGAGCATATGTGGTGGCATGAGGTTAACAAAAATCCAGATTGCAAGTTAAGACATCCACGAGATTCTGAGACATGAAAAGCGTTCAACTCAGAGTTTCCAGATTTTGCTGCCGATCCTAGAAATGTCTGGCTTTAATTGGCGACTGATAGCTTTAATCCCTTTAGTAACATAAGCACTAGTTACAATATATGGCCTACGGTGTTAATTCTGTATAATCTCTCGCCTTGGATGTGTATAAAATCTAGCTCTTTTTTGCTGTCCATGATCATTCCTAACAAGAAAGCACCTGCAAATGATATAGACGTCTACCTACAGCCATTGATACAAGAATTAATCGAGCTGTGGACTACTGGTATGGAAACTTATGACCCATAAGAGAAAAAGCTTTTTAAACTTTGCATAGCGTTAATGTGGACAATTAGTAATTTTCCTGGGTTGGGAACATTATCTGGTTGGAACATACATATGGGGTTGGCTTGTCCTGAGTGCAACTTTGACTGTGAACCTGTGCACCTTCTACATAGTCGTAAATGGTGCTTTATGGGTCACCGGCTATTCCTTGATTTAGAGCATAGATTTAGATTGCAACATAATCACTTCAATGGTAAACAAGAAAAGAGAGATCCTCCTCTTAATTTATCTGGCATCAATATATTTCAACAGCAAGAGGGTGTTGATGTCAAGTTCAACAAGATTGACGAAGTTGAACCAAGCAGATGATGTTCTTGTGGCATATTTGATGGTCAGCTAATGCAGTGGCAGAAAAGAAATATCTTCTTCACCTTTTCTTATTGAAAATTTAATTTGATCCCTACAATCTTGATGTCATGCACATCGAAAAGAATGTGTGTGATAATGTGCTATACACATTGCTCAACGAACCTGAAAAGTCTAAAGACCACCTCTCTGCTAGGAAAGATTTAAAGGCTCTTGGAATTCATCCAGAAGCTTGGCCTGATGATAATGACAGGTTTCAATCAACTAAATTCACAGTAACAATGCAGAGCAAGGATATTTTCCTATCAACATTAAAGAAAATAAAAGTCCCTAATGGATATTTCAGCAACATCTCAAAGTGTATTGATCTGCAGGCTCGAAAGGTTATTGGGTTGAAGAGTCATGACTCGCATGTTTTGATGTGACAATTACTTCCTTTGGAACTTAGAAACACACTCCCTCCTGATGTCTCTATGATTTTGGTGGAGTTGTGTTCATTTTTCAAAAAGTTATGTGTAAAGGTTTTAATACCAGAGGAGCTAAATTAACTGTAAAATAAAATAATTTTTATGTTTTGTCATTTAGAGATGATATTTCCCCTGTCCTTCTTCACTGTCATGGTTCATCTTACAGTCCATCTTGTTCGAGAAGAAAAACTTGCCGGCCTAATTCAATATCGATGGATGTACCCCATTGAAAGGTGTGTTATATTATCTCTTTCAATTTTTCACATTTTAATCTCAATTATAGACAATTATTAATCACTAATTAATTAAACATGTCGATATTTAGGAAAATTAAAATCTTATGTTAGGAATAAGGCGTAGCCAGAGGGGTCAATAGTAGAAGGTTATGTTGGAGATGAGGTCTTATCTTTCTGTTCCAAATACTTTGACAACATCGAGACAACTTTCAATTGACCCCCACGTATTGACGATTGTCCACCAGGTCCTTCCAATTTGAGTAACTTCTTCCCTCCTGTTGGGAAACCAGTTGGAGCATTTGAATACTTCAAACTGACTCCTATTGAGAAGTTATAAGTACATAGACATGTCTTGACAAATTGTACTCAAGTTGAACTTTTTCTCCAGTAAGTTGTATACTGATTTTCTTTTTTATGTCTCAAATTTCTTCATCATTGCTTTCTCTAACAAATAACACTATAGAGACTTTAGAAGATATGTCAAGCGGCAACTATGGGTTCATTCACAAATATCTTTTGAGATTGACAAGAGAGTCCATAGAGAATTTCTGAGTTGGTTTACACGTCGAATATATAATGACAACAATCCCTGCATAGCTGAACTCAAAAGTCTTGCATATGGTCCATTTGATGATGCTAGGAGGTTTACTGCATATAATGTCAATGGGTTCAAGTTCCGTATAGTAGCATGTGATCAGGGTTGAAGTTTTTGGCATGTTTGGAATGAGGAGTTATGCTAGTACAAGTGACATTAACATGTGATTTTTTGAGGCATTCCTTACTATGAAAAGCTAATTGATATTGTTGAGTTAAATTATCAAAGACTTTTCACTGTTACTCTATTCAAGTGTTACTGGGCAAATACAACAACTTCACGCGGACTCACTATTGACGATTGGGCATGACATTTGTTAATTTCTCCTGACTCATTCATACAGGAGAATCTGAAGATCATGAGCCATACATTCTTACCTCTGAGGCACACTAGGTTTATTATGTCAAGGATGAGAAATATAAAGATTGGAGTATGGTGGTTCACATCAAGCCGCGAGATCTTTATGACATGGGTGATGATAGTGATGACATCATTTACGATAGTAACCCTTCCAACCAACGAATTTTAAAAATTTCTTCTCCAAAACAGATGACAATTTACAGTTGTTAGGTATTTCTATTTTACATATAATTTTGGTTCATTTTTGTTACATTAATAACAATATATGTTTAATTTAAATTTATGTGTTATAATTGTTTCTCATTATTTGACTTTATATATCTCCTTTCAGCAAGGTGATGAAGACTAAATTTTCAACAGCTCATTCCAAACCATTTTTTCAAAATTAGTAAGTTTTTTTTTAACAAAATTTTAATATTTGTAGTAGTTTTATAACTGCTACAAAATGCAAACAAACTACTACAAAAAAAACCACTACAACATGAAGTAAACCGCTAAAAAATAAATTAAACCGCTACAAATGTCACTGGCCCTCTATAAATACCCCCACTCTCTCTCTCTCCTCTCTCACATTTTTCATACCTCCTCCACCTCTCCTCCTCTCCTCTAATTTCCCTCATCTGAAAACATCTCCTCCTCTCCTCTGATATTCCTCCTCCCATTTTTAGATTGTAAGTTTTTTTAATTGTTCATTTACTTTTATTTTCTCATATTATTTATTTTTAATTTACTAATAATTTGTTTTCTTTTTTATGCAAGATTTATTTACATTTATTTTCTACTCTTTCTAATTTATTTCTTATATTCATAAATAAATTTCAGAATTTTTTTAATTTTTATATTATAAATTGTAGATCTTCTAATAATATTTATTTAATACTTAAAATATTAGCAAGATTTCCTTATATAACAGAAATTTTAATAAAATTTAATTAAATTTGATAACACATTTAATTTCAAAATATATTTACAAATCATATTTAATTTATTATATTTTATCTTCAAAATTTGATTATTTCTTTTTTTAATTTCAACTTAACATTTGTAATGGTTATAAAATCGCTACAAAAAATAAAATTAGATAATATTTCATATTTGCCGCGGTTTATAACTGTTGCAAAATCGTCCAGGTGGCGTCATTTTTTTTTTTTTTGAATTTTATCATTTCTGTGGTTATATAACAACTACAAAATTTGCCATCAAATTCAACTTTTGATTCCCGCTAGACGAAATTTTTTGTCAACACTTAGTAGTGGTTTTGTTAATCGCTACAAAATTTCAAATTCATTTTCTGCCTACCCACATGCATGTGTAGCAGTTGTTTGGCTGCTACAAAATATCTCAAAGTGATCACATTCATCACGTTATTAGAACTACTACAAAATAGTATAGCGGTTCACTATCATATGCCGCCTATAACCGCTACAAATACCTTTGCATCGGTGGTTTTGGTAACGGTTGTCAGAATGGTTACAAGTGAAACTTGTAGCGGTTGAAACGGCTACAAGTTACCTATTTTAACCACTACAAATTACTAAAACTTGTAGCGGTTAAAACTACTATAAATTACCTATTTTAACCGCTACAAATTATCCTTTTTTGTAGTGGTTAGTCAATAAGTAAGTTCATAGCTACTCTAGATTAAAGAAAAGAACTAGTTACACATAACCAAAATAAAACTCATAACAAAAAAAAAAAAAGAACTAGCAAAACAGCTGGTAATACAAAAAAAAAAAAAACCACTAAAATGATGTCCATGTGATCAAACCATTGCATATTAGGAGTGGTTTTACAATAACCGCTACAAATGCATAATTTAATAGTGGTTTATTGGATCCACTGCAAAATAGTTGCCATAAAACACTGTCTTTTTTTTTTTTTCGTAGTGAGGTAGCTTTTGGAGCTTTAAAGAGATCAGATTTTGGCTTCTCTTTACTTGATTTTTTTTTTTGCTCTTCATCTTGCTTTCACTTGCTCTTGTCTCATGTTTATGCTTATGTATATGTATGTTCTCATGGATTTTCTTAGCATATGTGGCTAAATACTTTTCTCTAATTATTTTGAAAACTTATATGGCTTAAGTATTCATTTTCCTTTTATATTTGGTTTTACTCTATGTTTAATGCTTCTTGTTGATTGGTCACTAATGAGATTGCTAGGTTCACTTGATTGAAGCTTGAGAAAACTAGGTTGGGTGTAGAACTAGTAATTATGTCAGAGCTTGAAATTTGTAAAAGATAGAGGTATAACCATTAACCTCACATAGTCATATAAGGATTGCAATAAAAGATGGGGTTCAATTGATTATCAAAGATATTAATAAAATAATTCAACTAAATTTCATCTATTTGGAGACTTAGAAGAGCACTTATATATAATTTAGTATAGTTGACTAGCATATTCAATCATTAAGAAATAAGCATAACCAAAGGTTTGGTTGAATAGTACTTTTGAAATACAAAGTATAAATAATTCTAGGTCTCTTTTTATCCTTGAAGTCAAAGAATCAATTGTTTTCATCACCTGATAGTTTTAAAACGGTTTTTCAGAATTCATACCACGGCTCATCAAATGTCAATTCCTAGTTTTAAAATAGTTTTCAAAATTCGTACCGCCCATAAAAAATTTGGTTGCTTCAACTTAATTAAATTCATTTGTTCTTTTGTTTCGTTAATATTTTTACACAAATTCTCATGAAAATTATCTTTTTTCATCATTGTGTTACTTGTCACAACTCATGCATTTGCGGTGCAAACAAATGTCATAAATTAAAACTTTCATATATATATATATATATATATATATATTCCACCTCCAATTTGAAATTCACATATTTGTACGTTCAAGAAACAAAAGGGTTCGCTTTCATAATCTTTTTCTTTCTAATAAACCACTACTTTCATAAACTTGCAAGTTTCACTCACTTTAATTTAAAAAATGATAAAACTACTGTATCAAATACCACTCTTTTTGTATTTATAAGGCATTTGTACTCCAAACTCACAAATTAAAAAACATTAAATTGATAATTTTTCATATCTACCCTTATTAAAGAAAGGGTATTAAAAATCTATTTTATATTTTCTCTCACCTATTTACTTTATTTTTATATCTGTATTTATTAAATCAACAGGAGTGAATTGTGAAAAAAGAAACTCATTAATTATACTATAAGTAACTTTTTGTATTATGTAAATTCATTTCTTTATTATTTTTTATTATCTAATAAAACTCATACATATTTTGGTTATAGAAACTGAAACTTATTTTTATTCAATCATAATCTAAATAACCTTTTTATCCAATCTAATTTTTACTCTAAATAACCTTTTTATCAATCTAATTTTTACAAACTAACTTTTATAAAATCCAATCCAAACACAATTCACATCACCGTTTAACTTTTACTATGGTTTTAAAAGTACTTTTACAATATACGAAATAAATATGTGAAGGAGTTTACCATAATTTGCGGAAAATTACTTTTCAGAAGCACGTATTTTTGGGTTATCCCAAACACTCCCTAATCTAACTTTTTTAAAAGTCAAATTGATAATAAATTACTTTTTCAATCTCTAATCCAAATGGAGTTTGAGAATATTCATGATGTATAAGGTTGATAGCCTCCAAAGAATATAATTGGAGAATACATTGATTTTCGTTATCTTCTTTTTGCTAGGGGTGAGGCCTTCAAATTTATAAATATGCAAACATTTATTATTATTATTTAAATGATTTCTTTTTCAAAAAAATAACCTTTTACGATAGTGATTAAACAATAAGCAATACATTTAGTTTATTCTAATTTAATGACAATATCAAATTGACAATCAAATAACCTTGTAATGAATTAAACACTGCATTGCCGAGAAATAACAAGCAAAATTAAAATTAAAATTAAACTTCGAATTAACATTATCAAGCTACATTATTCATGAATCATGAAGAGTGTGACTTATTCCATAGATTTTCACCAAGACATATAATGGTACTACTTCTAGTCTTAAATATAAGACCTAGTTTATATAACCTAGTTTGTAAACTAAGCCTTATATTTAAGATATAGATTCGATTACACACGCTAACCCTTCATTATTATGTCCGTGATAAAGGTTTCGACATTAGTTTCAGAAGAGCCACCATTTGCTGCTGAAAGCTTGCACTTACTTTGAAGCTCGTTGGCTCTCTTCCTCATTTCTTTTCCTTCTTCATCATCCAAATCCATAAACTTCTGCACCAACCCAGCAAACTCATCTCTACTCATCAATCTTTGAGGATCAAAATCTTTATTCACTCTCCACCCAGCCTTCCAATCTTCCACTATGATTTTGCTGTTAAAATGTTGATCCGCAGTTATCGGAAAAGTAAGGAAAGGGATGCCGGAAAACACACCTTCTTTAGTAGAATTCCAGCCACAATGAGACCAGAAACCACCTATAGCATCATGCTGTAAAATTCTCAATTGCTCATACCATTCTCTCACTAAACCTTTATCTCCACAAATCTCTTGTAGTGTACGAGTTTCTTTTGGTTTTACCCACGAAAACCGCTTAAGCGTAAACCAGCTGCGATTTCATCAATCTGAGCATTTGAAATTGAGAGGAAGCTTCCCTGTGAGATGTACAGCACAGAACAAGATGGTTGTTTGTCCAGCCATTGAAAGTAGGATTTTTCAGAGGTTGAAGAAGAAGAGAGGTTTGAATATGGTATTGTAAGGCCAATAGGGTAAATGGGCAAAGTGAACTCACATTTTGAGAAATGAATGGCTTCAGGTTCAAGCTCATGAGTTGTGGAGAATAATAGATATTGTGCTTTCGGAAGACGTGAAGAAGCTTTTAAGATCCATTGCAATATTCTACGGCTATGAAAGCTTCCGTCGATCATGGGAAACTCAACAAACATGTAGAGGAAATTCCAGGAATATAATCCACACGTTTATCACCCTCTTCTGTCGCAAGAATTCATGCAAAACCAAAGGAAAAAAAATACGATAGTAACAGAATTATGAATTCCGAATTTATTCGTTCTAGTAAAACAACAGAGTAAAAGAGAGGGGAAAAAAAGGTATATACTACTAACCTAGTGCATTGATGGGATAATGGCCATGCTGTTTTCCAAGAGACGATAGTGTTGAAATACGGAGTAAACCGACGCCGACATTGGCCAAAACAACGCGACAGGGATGTTCCTTCGGTTTCCAACTCCAACAGCCCAGAAGAGAAAAGTGTCCTATATGATGAATTGATGAGTGGAGGCGGCTGCTGAAGCCGACGGAGAAGCTCCTCAAACGGCGCTTCCATCTCTGTCATTTCGAAGCTGAGGAAGTCGGGGTAACATTGGGTATAGTGCCGAACCAGAGATTACGGGTCTGGGCTTTGGATCCGATTAAGCCGAGCCATTCTTCTGTAAGAACGACGGTGACTAGGATGTTTGGATCGTTAGAAAGAAGCAAGTTACAGGAGTTGAGGATGGGGTTGATGTGGTCTCGACCTGGGTAGAGCATAGCCACCACGTGGCAGCTCACTGTTGGTGGAACTTCCATGGAAAGTGAGAAATGTTGCAGAGGCGAGAAAGATTCAGCTCAGTGAAGAAGAAGAAGAGGAGGAAGCAGCAGCAGCTCAATATATGAGATGAACTGAGAAGTCAATTAATTTAAAGCTACAAGTTACGTACACTCACATAGCCCCAACAGGTCAGCAGATTGAAAGCTTACTAGTCACTAAATTAAATAAATTCGATGTAACTTGTAAAATTCAATGTGACTGTTTTTCATTTTGTTCAAATATAATTTCAATACTCTAGAGGTAAAATTTTCAACTAATAATTTTAAATTAAAAATTATTTTTTAAAAAGTTGACAATTAGAAGATTATTTTTATTTTAAGTTTTGGATGCATTAAAATAATTTTTTAAACAAACTTCACCAAAATTTAATTTTTTAAAAAGAATAAAAATTGAAAATAAAATTCAACCTGAACAGCATGTAAAGTTGATGAGTTCTTAGTACTCATCAATCCATCTAGTCTCGAAACTCATTCCGATTGTCAATTATGTTATCGCATGAGTTGTGGTTGGGGGATGGAGGACCTGTACCTAATTAATACTATTAATATTAGTAGTTAAAAATATTTTTTAGTCCTATTTACAAAATAGAGAAATAGTGTTTTATTGGTTCTATATATATAAAAACGTATACTCAAATTATTACATTTTTAATATGAATGTATTATTTTATTCTTAATTTATTCTTGTAGATATTGTTATTTTCTTAAAAAGTGTATATATATATTTTTTGCCAACATTGAAAAGTGTATATCTTAGATAAAAGTAACTGGCTAAAAAACTATTTTAGATAGAAATAAAGTTAAAAGGTTGTTAAATTAAAGTTAATAACATATAAGTTTTTTTTTTATTTGAATGAAATATGTTAGAAGTAAATTATAAATAAAATTACAATTTTAAATATTTTTGTGATTAACATAAAAATAAAAATTTATTTAGGGAAGGAGGGTAGGATCGGGCCATCGGGCAATGGCGGCTATGGTGCCAGCTCTAATGCCATTATATAATACTCCCTCTGATTTAAAATATAAACTAAATTTTATTTGAGGGGCTTAATTTTTTATAAGATAATATTTATTTTTGTCTAAATATTTAATGATTTTTTTTTAATTTTATCCCCATATATTCTCTTTACTCTTTGATTCATTTATTGTATCTTTTATTAATAAGAACATATTTGGCAACAACAAAAATAAATACATTACATATTTATTGTTTTAAATAGATTTTAACCAGTTTCTTGATAAATGTAAATAGATAAAGTTTAACTTATATTTTAAACCCGGTTAAGTAATCCAAATGATGTTCATAAGTAAACGTGGACGACATTTTAGTTTTGCTTAGAATTTGATGCTTCAACACGCCTTCGTTCAAGACTTCAACTTAAATGCACAATAATTAGTGGTTTAATAAAATATATTTAATGAATGGTCTGCAAAGTTGGGTACATTCATTAAAGTGTTAATGAGCATGTCTAGAAAATTTTCGATTAGGAATGCTAAACACCTATAAATTTTTGTTTAGTGCAAATTTGTTGCGGAGTTTTAAAACCGTAGCAATATTTTCCCTATTACTAAAAAATCAACGTTAGTTGTTAAAAAAGTACTCCCTCCGTTCCTTATTATAACAGATGAATAACCGAATTACGTTGATAAAAAAAACAGTTAAAATTAGTTAAGAACAATTAATATGTAAAAAGTATAACTTTTTTTTTCCAAAAATGCCCTCATTAATAAGGAGAGAGAGTATGAGAGAGAACAATAGTAAATTCTTAAAAGAAAGAGAAGTAGAAAGGAGAGAGAGTGTGAGTTGGAAACAATAAATATGGGTAAAATAGGAACAATAGTAAATTCTTAAAAGAAAGAGAAGTGGAAAGGAGAGAGAGTGTGAGTTGGAAACAATAAATATGGGTAAAATAGGAAATCAACACAAAAAAGTAGAGACAACTTTTAAGTGTCTCTTATATTTAGGAACATGCTATAAGCATCAAATGTCTCTTATAATAAATAACGAAGGGAGTAACATTTATTATTAGCATTTTTAATCTAAGGAGGTAATATTATTATGATTTTAAATTTTCAAGACAAAATTGTATCCAAAAAAATTCCAATGCCCAGCGCTCTTGAGCGAAAACTCCTGAGAAAAATTTACACCTTAATCCAACATTAAATTCTGCCAAACTTGTATTACCACTCTGATTCTTCATGCTTATCCTATCCGTGTTATAAATTTCAAATAATTAATTTACATATAATAAAAAATTAGTTAGAAACAATAAATAAGTAAGTTAGAAATATATTTTTGTTTTCAAATATATTTTTATAATAAATAAGAAAAAGAATAAAAAAATAAATGGGGAAAGGTGATGAGAGAGAATAAGTAATTAAAGTTAAAAAAGACACATTAAATGTTGAATGCTTTGCCCAATCACTATCAATGCTTCCCAAAAAACAATTACTCACCGCAGACGATCATTTTAAATAGAAAACTTTCAACACCCACAAATTCAAACAATCACTTTCAACACACATATAACAATCACACACAACTAAAACACTCAACACCAGACCAAATAACTTACTTTACGTCTTGCAATGTTCAAGCCATGGAGGAGAAACGAGAGAGCCTCGTTAAGCTAGCTAGAAAAGAGAGGAGAGGGTCACGTGGCCAAGGAGAAGAAGAGACGAGGAGAAAAGCAACAGAGAAGAGAGGAAGAGGGAGCATGCTAGGAAAGGGGAGAGCAGAAAAGCGAAGGAGAAGAAAAAAAGAGGGAGAATAGCTTGTGACAAAGGTGAAGAGCTCATAGACGAAGGAAAAGACATGAGAAAAGCGAAGGAGAAGTGAATGAAAAGGAGCTCGTGGTAAAGAAGAGAAGAGAATAGAAGGTGTTGCATGCTAGGGCAGTGTGGTCTAAATTTGATCGTAGAAGCTACGCAAATTTTTTTTTTTTTTAAAAAGTATTCATCTGTTACATAGAGTAATAGACAAGTATATAGCTATGTACTCGTCTATTACCATTTAACAGACAAATATAAAGGCCCTTTTTCTTCTGGTTCTCAAAAGAAACAAAAATGGGAAACAAAAACGAACCACTTTATAGTAGTGTAGGAGTGAGAATGTTGTGCAACCAGTGTGGGGATTGTTTGTTAAATGGTCAAAATTGGTTGACTTAATGGCCATAGCAGTTTTACACGATTTTAAAGATTTTATATGTATTTTTGCATCATTCTCTTAACTACATTTTTGCTCAATAGTCAATGTAAGTTGACTTAATGATGGAGACTTTTTTTGGCACTATTTTTAAAACTCTATGTGTACTTTTATACTAAAAAAAAACTTTAGCTGAGTACTTCATGGACAGATATATGCCTTAACTCATTTAGCTATGTCCATAGATTTACGCCTTAACTCATTTAGTTGTGTCTAGCTATTCTACACAAGTAAAACATAAGAAATGTTCAAAAAATATTTGGGAATGCTTCAGGATGTGATGGGAAAATTAAGGAAAAGAACGACAAAGGAAGTAGGGACTAAATTATAAGGTTTTTGGTTTTAACCAAGTGACACCCTAAGTTATAGGGTTAGACGGATTCCCTAATAAGTTTTTTTGACCAGGAATTCCCTAATAAGTTAGCATTTAACGAATAACGAGACTATTATATGAATAACAAAATTATGGGTTCAGAGAGGGAGTCTTCCCTTGATGATTTAAAATTAAAATCCTAGTAACTAGTGGGAATATGTGTGTTTGTGTGCATGCTTCGGGGAGTGAATTTTAGAGGTGCTCCTTAAAGTCAATTAAGTAAAGAAGAAGGAATTATGTTATATATATATTACTTTCAGTCCTAATTATAAGAGCCGGTTGACTAATTTGAAGAGATTAAGGAAGTAAGTTGAGTTAGTTATTTGTCCTAAATAAGTGTTGTCTTTCCTAAAGTATTCTTACTAATCAAGTGTTTGACTAGAACTATCATTATTAGAAGGGCTATTTTGGAAAAAAATGTATAAATATGAAAGACAAAGTGGATTGAGATCTTATATTTAAGATCAAAATAAAAGTCAAACAAGGTCTTATATTAAGGATCAGAGGTAGTATATATATATAGAGAGAGAGAGAGACATATACATATACATGTAGTACAAGAGAATAAAAAATCTCTCTTCTTTGTCCTACCAAGCATTCCTCCATTCCAGTGTTGAATAAAGTAATGCAGAGTTAGGTAGCGAGAGGATAACTTATTAATAAGGTTGAGCTTTCGATTAAGTGGCAAATCTTCCATGATGTCACCGACTCACTTCCTCTCATTTAGCTTATGTTTGAAGCCTTAATTAAGATATAGAAAGAAGAATTGAAAGCTAATTAAATGGTTTCTCTAAGGGCCCGTTTGGCGGGTTGAAAATGTTAGGAAGGAAAAGAAAAATTTGCAGCATAATTTCCATAGAAAAGCAATTTCATTTGGCAGAGAATTTCCTCTTATATCCCTCGATCACATTTTCTTCTTCTGTTCTTTTATTTATCCTCTTCTTCCGTATAGATGTTGTCCGTTGCTGCTACGGGCATCCTATTATCATTAGATTTTTCTTCTAGCTTGAGCCTGCAAGTGAGTTTTCCAATGAAAGTTTCTAGTGATAAAATAAAATTATACTTTTCTCCTTCCTTCCTTCCACTTATTCCTTTAATCTAAACAAATTTAATGATATGACGCATATCAGGTGTTTGAACATATAAAAAAACATATGATATAATCTTAATTGATAGTTAACTTTATTGATATATAGAAAATTTTTGTTCATATCGATTATAAATAGTATGAGTATTTCATTTTCATATTGATATGCCATCTACAATTAAGAGGAAAGAGAAGGAGTTAAATTGTTTCTCTCCATTATAAGTTGGATTTTGTTAAGAAATTGAATTGAGGAAATTTTTTTAAACCATTTTGAATACTTGATTATATTTGGTTAGTAGTTCATGAATTATAGCGTTCTCCAGTGAGTTAATTTTAAAATTAAAAAAAATGATATCTATTAAAATAAAAAAAAATTATTGAAAATGTTGAAAGACAAAGGCCCAAGCCCAATTAGTTGGGCTCACTTATTAATGTTGCTTTCATTATTTTTATCCTAGGATAAATTAGGTTAGATAAGATTTGATTTTATCCTTATTTAAATTTCAAGATATTAGTTTTTTTATCTTTTATTTTTCTTATATTTATTTGAAAAATTCATTTAATAATACTTGAGGCTAAGTCATTAATTACTTAGCTAATTTTTCTTAAATTCATCATGGTATCACGAAGCCACATTTGATCGTGTTGGTTATTTCAGTGGCAGATAACGTGACTTCTCGAATGGATTCTATAAAATACTTTAATTATATTATATTATATTATATTATATTATTTTTGTTTTAATTAAAATATTCTAAGTGCGGCCTGTTAGTAGAACTGGTAATACGGGGGCCCAGCCCACCAGCCCGAAAAAAGGAGGCTCGGGTTGGCAATATGCCAGCCCACCAAGGTGTGGGTTATTCCAACCCGCACCGTTTTGAGCCTGATTCGACGTGGGCTAGCCCCCAACCCGTTTTTTTTTAAAAAAATTTTTCATATAATTCCTAATATAGTTAAAAAAATTTGACCCTCAAATTCCACATAAACAATTAAACATTGCTTCTTTCATATCATTGCATAAGTAATTAAACATTTTATATATTTGTGATTCTGTGTGTAGTTATACGAAGATCATCATCCATCTCTTATTTTTCATTTATTTGTTGTGTCACTGTAAAAGCCTTTATAAAATTAAATAAACATGTGATACTTATAAATTTATAGATAAAATATCTACTTAATTAATATGGATAAGAAAACTAAATTACTTTGAATAAAAAAATAGTTAAATTAATTATTTATAAAAAAATATATTATTTTTTAAAAATATATTCTTAAATTATAAATTAATCTTCACTTTATTTTATCATAACTCACTACTTAAATTCAAGATTCGAAGCCTAATTTTAAAATTTCAAATTAAGCTCAACCTATATTAATAATAATAGTTTTTATTAAAAAAAAAGAATATGTAGGCAGGCTCGGGTTGGCCCCGCCTTCAGCCCACACCGCTTTGGGCCTGCACTGCCGCGGGCTAGCCTGTATCCGTACTGCTAGCCCACATTACCACCCCTACCTATTAGTCAGTTAGGCCTAGTCCAAGTAGGGTTTTAGATTCAGTCCTTTTTAGTCATTTCATAACCTTAATTGTAGGTTATGTTTTTAATGGTTGACTGAGTTAGCATTTGTAGAAAACTTAATACATGACTCTTGAGGTTTCTAAATGGAGGCGGCTCTTTCTCATTCCATCACTATGCTCACCTCCCAGTCATAAGAGATCTTGATATCTTTTCTACTAACAATATCTAAATAATTTCAGTTATTCTAATCCAAATCAAAACCAAGAGCATGGTGGATTGCTTCTTCTGACTATCTAGCATGGCGAGAGGTATTTATAAGTCGTTCACTGCTACTCTGATGATCGTAGGATTCTATATGACTATTTGGATAAATATATGTGTTCATATGGATTGTTCTAATGTGTGAAATCAGAGTCTGGTTTTTCTAGATCTCCCTCTGCCTGCAATTTTTTTTTTATATGATTCATAATTTAATTTTCTATTTGAAAATTAATTTGAGAGAAGTTTCAGTAAGAATCAATCATTGGTTCAACTTATTTTAATCTGAATGTTTACGTGAGATTTGAATATTGAATGATAAGAGTTTGGTCCATGCATCCATTCCTTTCCTGATTGGTAGAAAAGTCACGAACTTGTTAGATCCACTATGGATTTTGGAATCCTTTTGGGATATGTGTTCTCTGCATAATCCATATTCTGTTGCTCTCTATGTGCCTTTGTTCATCACGCCGTAACAAGGGTTCTGTCATCAAATCTCAAAAGGATTCCAAAAACCATTGTTCATTACGCTTTGGGGCTTGGGAGTTTGTTTTGTCCAAAACCATTGTTTGGTCACTGTTTTGATTTTGGAAATTTTCTTTTGGGCCACCTTTACTTTTGTTTTTCTGGTTTTAGCAATGGTGACAGATTGGGCCAATTGTTTGGGCTGAGATATTGTTTTAATGTTTCTTCCAAAAACCATATTGTTGGGCTCAGTTTAGGCTGTTTTTGGTTGGGCCAATTTGATTTAATTTCAGAAATCAATCTGGACCATAAAACAAAAACAAAACGCCAATTTTTGGAAAAATTGAGAACTATCGCTGTCAGGCCAATTTAGTAAAACTTCGGGAAAAAAAATTATGTGGATTAAATAAACATTGTTTGAGTTCTCTAATTTATTATTTTAGACTCTTTTTAGGCCTAGATATTTTTGTTTTTTTTTGGACTTTTGGTTTTGGGCTCTGTTTTTTGTTTTTGTTATATGAGCCAATTTTGTTTCATTTCCAGAAACAGCTTTAGGCTAAATAAAGTATTATTTAAATTGTCCTTTATTTATTTGGCCTCTTGGTTTATATATAATGTATTTTATGTGCCATTTAAACTGTTTAAATATAAGAGAAATCAATTTGGCTCTTTCAACATTGGGAAATTTTGTAAAAAATTTTTTTGCCTTATTTAATTGTTTAAATATTTTGTTTTAGGCAAACATATATTGGTTTGAATTTTGCAAAATTATATTTAAGTTGAAATATGCTGAATTTGATTTATTAAACAATTTTTGGGTGCATAAAATAGTGAGAGAATTTAATTTTAATTATTTAGTCACTTATGTTGATTAAATTAATTGGTTAAATTCTCCATTATGTTGTGCATATATGGGATTTAAATGCATAGTTGATAATTGTGATTAGCATGCAAACTTGATAAGGAGTAGCTATAACATCCTCTTATATAGTGCATAGATAAATAATCACATATAGATTTTAAAATATCAACTATAATTAATGAGTAATTATAATTTGATTACATAAATGGTTTAGTTTATTAAAATATTTAGTTGAAATTCTCATTGATATTTTGTATGTGTGTGTATGGAATTTAATTGTAAATATATGATATTAATGATTAGCATATATATTTGTCTAAGGAGTAGGCACAGCATCCTCATTCATATGTTGTATGCATATTTAATCACATGTGGATTTAAAATATCAATTTTAGTTAAATGTACAATTAATATACATAATGATTTGATGTCTTTGTGATACGAATGTAGAGTTGATGAGTAGCCAGAGCATCCTTACATGTGTATGTATTTGTCTTAATAGACAAATCATCACATAAAGATTTAAAGATATCACTTGTAATTAAATATGTAATTGTGGTTAATCTTTACCCATAGGTAGATAATTATAATTACATATTTAATTAGGGTGGGATAGAAACGGCTTTATGATTTCTAAGTAGCTCATAGGTATTAATAATCTAAATGCGTTCTAGTTTCACCAATTAGAGAACATAAATTTGTGCTATGTTGAAATCTTTGCCCACAGGTAGACTTTAGTGATATGAAATTTATGATTATACAATTTATATTGGTAAACATACGCTTGAATGTGATGGTCAATTGTCTCATAAAGTGTTGTCACAAGCATGATTGAAAGTTAATTTCTTGTTTTGTAGTATTATTGTTATCTTTTTAGTTAGGGACAATTATTAAGCATAGAAAAAGATAAATGTGACTTCTTCAATTAAATTGAACTTGACATTAGAAAAAAAGTTCTAGTGCCGATTAATACTAGCATGCAAAATGAGATGGTATTATGATGCTAAATTGTCTTAATACAATATCTTAATTAAGAGCTAGCTTTGGGTACATAATGAATGGAACAAAATCAAGAATTCTTTATGTGCTGAAGGATGAATTTAAGAAATTCTCATGAAAAATCATTGCATTGTATGCGGACTATATAGTAATTCTCCATAAAGTATATTGGCACAAACGATATCCATTATTATTAGTGAAAGAGATTCTCAATTTATTATCTCATTAGTATGAGCTATTATACGTTTTCATAAATACATGCAAGATTAAGTATTTATTAAAAAAGTATACATTAAATGTTTGGCTCAATTTTGGATAAGAATGAGATTTTAAATGAGGGTTATTAGGTCACCTACTTTAAGACCATAAAGTGATATGTATATATACTAATTATATGCTGACAAAGAAAGGTCTGATTGGAAATAATGATGGATAGATTATTGCCATTGGTGTATTTAAAATCTCATTTTGTTTGCACTAATCATGAGAAGGATTTCTTCAAGTTGTGTGGTGCACGATAATTTTCAAAGATCTTCATGAAAGGGTCAAAAGGTTATCGTGATATGTATGAATGCCATGATTAGTGGGAGTGATCAAACTAATTAAGAGTGATCACATATAAAGAATAACCTATTATGGTAGAATAATGGTTTTGCAGGGCATTCACCTTGTTAAGGTGAATGTAAAACCATCATGAAGTTCTTAGATTCACAATTGATCGTGCTTGTAATTAGGAGTATTAATATTAAGAATTCTATCAATTATACAAAAAGTATTTGAAAATGAATAAAGGATATCACAAAATTAATGGGTGATACTCTTTCTCTACAACTTTAATCTGATTAACAGATTGACTTAAGATCAATAGTGATTAAAATTTGGCAATTCGTAGTGACTACATGATGTACATAAAAGTATTTAGCTGGAATATAAATATAAGTATTGAATATGACCTCAATTTCATATTTCAATAAATGAAATAAATTCCAAATAAAAGCATTGTTTCATGATAGATATTTGAAATTTCAAGGCAAACAATAATATTTGAATATTTGTATAATTGTTAGTATGCTATATTAAGTAATACAAAAGAATATTATTTGTTGAAAATTCTCTATGAAAAAAAAGAACTCATTATAACGAGATATTACCTCTTATATTAATGAATAGTTCCCGTCATATCTTCATGATGCTAATGTCTATATTGAGTATAGTGAGATATTACCTCCCATATTAATGAATAGTTCCCATTATATCTTCATGATGCTAATGTCTATATTAAGTTGGAATATTGTTAGAATCTTTTCATTTTTCTGACATAAGGAGATATATATGAATTAGTGAAAGAGGTCAATTAGCTAATACAAGGAGAATTTAGTCCATGAGCAAGTCTCACGATAGTGATAATTAATATATCATGGTATAATCACATGCATGATCAAGTTAACAATATCATGGTTTTGTTTGTATCACTTGATTAGTGGGAGCTGGGTCATCTATAATTTGTATGTAGATGATCCATATATTGCTCATATTTAGTGACTCAAGGTGTTACAAAAGACATGAGGGTCATTATTTAAAAGTTATGATATTATTGGTTAAGGTACGGTATTCTTTTATAATACATATATGGATTATTTTCAAGGTATTTGAGATTATCATGAATAATCTATAATCACAAGCACTTGAACATCCATGAATAGATGACATTTATCATGTGTAACACACCTGATACGAGGATATGATCAGACTGTCCATACGTCTCTAATGTGATTACCATGTAAAGGAGATGATGAGTTTTCTTCTAAGTTAATTGCTAAGGTATTGCCTTGTTTGAATGTGCACAAAACGAGCAATGTCATTCCAATGAATATTAGGAGGATTCTCAAGCAAATTAATGCTTGAATGATAACTAAAAAGCTACAAATGGTGAAGTACATTACTAAATATACATTAAGTATTATGCTTCACATATATGAGTCAATTTTCTTAAATGATTGAGACTGTTCAATTTAGCTGGATGAGTTAGCAATAAATTGTTAACATTGTGATACATATTTATGCTTGATAAACAAGTTGCATCATGAAGCAATACAAGATTGCTAAACAATCACTAATTGTTTTCTTCCATCATGAAATGTTTCTCATAAGCATTCATATAGGCAAGTTGTAAGATTGTTAATTAATGAATTTCATCATAGGGTTTTAAATTATTAAATTAATTTCAAATCCATTAGGGTGTTCATTATATGACCATGGATTTAATTGGTCATAAAACACATAAAGCATAAATCTTTCGAGTAAAGAGCATGCTATTAAAAAGGTCAAAGGATCAATATTTTATTAGAGATGGATCACATTTAGTGATCTAGATGAGGTATTATCAAGTGATGAAATTCAAATTATGGTTTGTTGTCTCAAGTTTGGTACCTGAATTATATGAGATTAACAAACATTCAAGTTGGAACCGAATAAACATTTAAGGTTTATTCATAAAGTTATAACTCATTAAGTAAGAATGTTACTTGTAATACATGGAAGGTAACACTCGACTTAAGGGGACTTATCGCCATGATTCTAGTAGTATTGCCTTAATTAACCTTGACACATCAACTGACATATAATGTACAGGCCAAGTGGGAGAATATAAGATATTTTAATTATATAATTTATATTATATTACATTTGTTTTAATTAAAATATTCTAAGTGTGGCCTATTAGTTAGTTAGGCCCAGTCCAGGTAGGGTTTTAGATTCAGTTCTTTTTAGTCATTTCATGACCTTGATGGTAGGTTATGTTTTTTTACAGTTGATTGAGTGAGCATCTGTAGAAAACCTAATACATGGCTATTGAGGTTCCCTGACTAGCAGCGGCTCTTTCTCATTCCATCAATATGCCTACCTCCTAGACAGAAGAGATCTTGATATCTTTTCTACTAACAATATCTAAATAATTTCAGTTATTCTAATCTAGATCAAGATCAAGAGCATTGTGGATTGCTTCTTCAAACTATCTAGCATGGCAAGAGGTATTTATAAGTCTTCTGCTGCTACTCTAATGATTGTAGGATTCTATATGACTATTTGGATAAATATATGTATTCATATGGATTGCTCTAACAGATTCCAGTGCCCTTTGAGTTGTGATTTCAGTCAGCCTCAAGTCGCACATGACGCAACATCTTCTCTGACTTCTGTATGCAATACTAGCTCGCACAAGTTAGATGCGACTTCATCTTCCATTTTGGAGTGATCTTGCTCATGCCATGGTAGAGGTATCATATCAATTTGGCTAGTTCAGAGCAAACACGAGTGTGGTTGATCCAGACGCTAGTTCATCCTCTAGTCAATCCTCCTCCATGTATCTCATGACCCAATTAATTTTATTACACCATATAAACTAGACAGTGAAAATTATCTTACTTGGTCTCAATCTATTCTTCTCTTCATATGTGGTAAAGAAGATCTTATTAATAGATGATTAACACAACCTGATGCATCCAATGCCAAGAAGTTTGCTGCTTGATACACTGAGAATAGTCAATTCATGTCTTGTCTTATCAATTCAATGACATCGATAATTGAAGAAATTTTGTGCTATATGAGATTGCAAAAGATATATGGGAAGTAGCGAAAGAACTCTATTCATCTACCTCTAATATTGTTGTGCTCTTTGAAATTAAGAGTCAATTGCATGCTCTGATGCAAGATACAAAGACTGTAACAGTTTACTATAATGCTTTAGGTCATTATTGGTCTTGCACTGAAGATGCCAAGTATTATAAAAAACTTGTTGAGATTGAACGAATTTATAAATTTCTATTTGGTTTGAATCCAGAATTTGAAGATGTTCGTAGTCATATCTTAAGTTACTCTAAGCTACCCTTTTTTCGAGAAGTATTCTTCATTGTTAAGTGAGAGGAAAGCTATAAACAGATTACCAAAAGTCCATCTTCTTCTTTATCTAGTGAGTCCTCCACTATGGTAGCTCGAAGTTCAAGTGACAATGATGGTAAGAACAAAAAAGAAAACCGTCCTTTCTATGATCATTGCAACAAGGTCAGAGACACAAAGGACACTTGCTGGAAGATACATGGACGACGCGAAGATAAACAAAAAGGTAAAAAAGAGGGTTGCAGTTATACTACAATTGTGGATGAAGAACAACTTGATCTGCATCAACTACAAAATTAGCTTAATCAAATACAAAAACTTCTTAATTCACATGAGAAGGACAAGTCTCCAAAAGTTGTGCCACCATATTAGTGGCTACAAGGTCAAGTATGGTCATTGTTACCTATTCTTCTATTCATTAAGATTCAGAGATATGGATAGTTGATTTAGGGGCTATTGATCAAATGACTGGAGATGACTAGTTAGTGTTATCGTGATGGAGATCTCTATTATTTCAAAAGGCAAAAGGTTGCAATAAAATAAGCGTGTGCTATTCATCTAGGAGTTACTTTGAATTTGCCATTTGTTTAGTTTTTGAACCTATTCTTAGTGAAGTAAAACTTTTGCATTTTTCTTCTGTACATCCTAGTATAGACTATTTCAAAAAATTATATCCTCAATTCATGAATAAAGATCTTTCTAAGTTTACTTGTGAAGTTTGCTCAATGGCTAAACATATTCGTAACTCGTATCCTGCCATGCCTTACAAGTCTTCTCAACCTTTCAATCTTATCCAGAGTGATATTTGGGAACCCTCAAGTAGGGATGGAAACAAGCCAAGCAGCCTATCAAGGACCTACAACCTGGCTTGTATTCAGCCTGATCGGGCCAGGCTCGTTAACTAAGAAGCCCAGGCTCAAGCTTTTTTGGAGGCTTGTTTCCCCTAACAAGCCAAACTAAGGCTATCTAAGGAGCCTATAAAGCCTGTCAAGCTAGCCTGAGCCTGTTAGGTACAATATATTATGTTTAATTACAAAAACTAAGTATTAAACTTAAGACCTATGGGTGAGAAGGCAAGAGCTTCACCACAGCACCAATATGTTCAGTTGTTGTTTATTATACATTGTTTATAATTTTAAATCTAAATAGTTAATTAGTTGGCAAAAAAATTATTTACTCTACACTATCCTTAGGTTTTTTTTTAATCATGATTCCTCTTTGGCTTAAACATAAACCCTAGCCGCTATTGCTTGCTCTCTGCTCTGGTCTCCACCATCGTGCTTAACTCCTTGGTTCCCTAAGGCCTAGCCAGCGTTGCTCCCTACTCTCCAATCTCCATTATGCTCTACTATGAATCTCCTACCTCTATTCTCACTTCTTAATTTGTGGTCACTAGTGCTACTCACTCTCCAGCTCTAAGCTCACACTCTTAGACCTTATAAGCGACATCGTTGGTGTCCACTTTTCTTGCGCTCACTCTCCCAATCCCAAATCTAATCTCTCCTCCTCCCTAATCAATAGGTAAGGTTCTCCACCTCTGTTTCTCTATGTCTTGTATATATAATTCCTAGTTCATGGATTTTGATATGCAACTATAGGAGAAAACTTCTATTATTTTATTTTATGATTTATATGTGGTGAAGTCCTAGAATGCAACATTACTTTCGACACAAATTCTAGTATTATACATGAACTTGAGCTTAAAGTATATTCATCAGCATTCCATTGGTTTCCTTTGAAACTCTCTTGAGACCCATAAGGAGTAATTTATAATTTCTATCAAAATTAATTACAATATTAAAATTATATGTAGGTACTTTTTCTTATCAAACTCCTATTGAATCTAATTTGATATATATTAACTTATATGATTGTAAAATAGAAAAATTGTTCTAGGATGTAATGATATCTAGATATAATTAGTGATTTATAAAAGCAAAATGTTTCATTAAACTAATAATAACATGTCAAGATTTTTCTAGGATGTTGAAATCATGGTAGATGTTTTAAGAATCATATATGTGTACACAAGGTGGTTTAATCTTTTACTTATATGGTCTGGAAGTCATTGATATATATATTATGTATTTGTGATATTTAATAAATGGTTATTACCCCTATGTTGGTATCAATTATTATATTGTTCATGTGTTCAGATAGTTTATTATTAATTCTTGATGATTTCTTAGCAACATGCACTGTAATTATTTATCTTTTGTTCTTCTCCCGGTACTAGAAGTTTGGGTTTCAAACCTCAGTTGGATGAAAAGAATGGTGTTGTTAATACTCTTGAGACAATGTGAGAGATTGTTCTTGTTCTACTTGTTTGTTGTCTTCTCTTGGTTAAACCATTAGTGTTACTAATGAAAAATGAACTATGATGAGTCGTTAATACTTAGAGTATCCAGTGTATACTCCAGTTATTTGACCTTCCTATGGTGTATGCTGTGTTCTTTTCTTTGTTGCTTCTTAATGTTGGCTTGGATTTTTTGTGATAAATTTTATTATTTGCTTTCAAACTTAGCATAAACTTATTTTGGACAATTATGTATTGTATTTTAGATAATTTTGGATTGTGTTATTATAATTTTGAACTTATTTATGTAATTATGGCCTATTTTTGGCCTCTTTAGGCTTATTTTCTATGAAGGCTTGTTTTTACCCTATTTAAAAAGCCTAGGCCTGTTAGTCTGTATGTAAATTTTTTTTTTTAAAAAACAAGCCTTTTAACATACTTCAGGCCAAGCCAGTTTTTTGTACAGGCCAAGCTTAGACTGAAAAGAAAGCCTTTAACAAGCCGCAAGCTAGGCTAAGGTTGATTGCTATAAGACAAACCTAGCTTGTCAAGTGGAAAGCTTAGCCTATTTCCACCTCTACTTTCAAGGATTAAAAGTTCTAATGAGTCATGTTGGTTTGTTATGTTTATCGATGAACATTCTTGTTTTATGTGGCTATATCTTTTCAAGGAAAAATCCGAGATCCTCACTATATTTTAGTAATTTCACATTTTAATCAAAAATCAATTTCAGACTAATATCAAAGTTTTGCAAAATGATAATGCTAAAGAGTTTTAGTACTAAATTTGAAAATTATCTTATCTTTGATGGCATCTACCACCAAAGTTCTTGTTCTTACACTCCTCAACATAATGGAATTTCAGAATGTAAAAATCGCCAAATTCTAGACATGACTCGTTCTCTCTTATTAGGTGCAAATGTCCCTAATCAATTCTGGGTTGATGCAGTTATCACCTCCATCTATATCATTAATCAAATCCCTTCCAAAACACTGAATTTCCAAACACCTCACTAAATCCTTCTTGACGCTTGCCCTTTTACTAGAATTCTAAATACCTTACCTTTTAAGATTTTTGGATGTATTGCCTATGTTTACACATCTCACAACTCTAAACTTGATGCTTGTGCTCTAAAATGTATCTTTCTTAGTTACTTTAATACCCAACAGGGTTATAGATGTTATCATCTTCTTACATATAGATATTTTATTTCTTCTGACATTACCTTTGATGAAAAACAACCTTATTTTTTAAAAATGCCCATTCAAGGGGAGATTTTTTGAACAAGTAATCAAGAATAGCTATTTTATGACTATCCTACCCTTTCTAATATCCAACCATCCTATTTTTAGCCACTAGCTATCCCTAAAAACACATAAAATACCCTTGATGACTCTAGCCATGAAGTGAATGTAAATGATGGGATTGAGGAACTACACCTTGCCGTACAAAACCCTAAAATAGGGCAAATATCATCAAATTGAGTACCAGAACAGCACACCAGAGTGGAGGAATCAAGTACATCATGCCAATCATCTAACTCTACCTCAAATCCTCCACTAGATAACCTTGGTTGGCTTATTGCCTTACAAATAGGGGTAAGTCTTGTACTACTAGGCATCCTATTGCTAATTTTATTTCTTATGACCGATTATCTTCCACTCTAAGAGCTTTTATAGCTAGAATATTCTTATAGATATCCATAAAGCCATGCAAATTTCAGAATGGAGAGAAGCTATCAATGAAGAAATGATAGCCTTAACTAAGAACAGTACTTGGGAGTTGACTAAACTTCTAAAGGGTAAATCCACAGTAGAGTGCAGATGGGTCTTGACAAAGAAATATAATCCTGATAGGTCAGTAAGTAGATATAGGACCCATTTAGAACAACTTATAAGTAGCTTTTCAATAGTGATTTATGAAATACGAGGCAAGTACATGAGAGGAGTTTTTTCTTGGCTTACATGAAACGCGCTTATAGGGGATTTTTTAAGCTCTCCCAAACAGGCCTATAAACTAGACTAGTTGCTAAAGGATTTACTCAGCAATATGAAATTGACTATCAAGAACATTTGCTCCTATAACAAAACTCAACACCATTAAGGTACTTCTCCCTTTAGCTGCTAATCTTGATTGGCCTTTAAATCAACTTGATGTGAAAAATATGTTCCTCAATGTTGATTTAGAAGAAGATATATATATATATATATATATATATGGATGTTCCTTTAGGGTTCAAAGATAGTGAAAACAAAAATAGAGTTTGCAAGTTAAGAAAGTCTCTACATGACCTTAAACAAGCTCCATGTGCTTGGTTTGAAAGGTTTATAAATGCAATCAGAAGAAACAGTTACAATCAATGTTAGGCAGATGATACATTCTTTATTAAACATAATCATCAAAAGCTAGCTATTCTAATAGTGTATGTTAATGACATCATTATTACAAGTGATGATGCCAAAAAACTAGAAAGCTTGAAGAAATTTCTAGCTAGAGAATTTGAGATAAATGATTTAGCATCATTGTGATACTTCTTAGGAATAGAGGTTGCAAAATCTAAAATAGGCATAGTTGTGTCTCAAAGAAAATATACTCTTGATTTGCTAAAAGAAACTAGTATGTTGGGTTGTCGACCGACAAAAACACCCATGGAAATAAATCTCAAGTTGATCATTAGAGAAGATTATCCTCTTACTAATGAAAAAAGATATCAAAGGCTGGTTGGTAATGTAACATCCCATTTTTTTATTTATTTATTTTATTTGTTTGGGGACTTAGTACGGGTAGTGTTATATATAAAAATTATTATAAAATAAAGGAGAAGGGAAACAATGTATTTATATGTAAAGGTTAAATAGAAAATAAGAGTCTCAAATAATTAAAGAGAGCTATGTATAAATATTTAAAGATAAATAAAAAGGGGATCAAATATTTAAATATATATATATAGGAAAGAATGATTTAAATTTTAAATGTACCATATCTGATAGGATTTTGATAATAATAAGAATAATAAGTTAAGATCAAATAAGGGGATGGAGTTTAAATTTTATAAATTCTACAAATACCCAAGAACCTAGTTTCTATCTCATGGGTGGCTGCCGCAACGCAAACCTAATCGCTCTGTAAGTACCTTCTCCTTTGTCCTTCCCTTTCCTTTGTATTTTTTCTCTTATGTATTCCATCCTTTTGAGCCAAATGATCAGTTTGCTTGTCTTTTGTTCTGTTTCTCTATTTTTTTTTCCACAGCAATCTTGACCGACCTTCCTTGTTCTTTCTGCAATTGGCAAATCACAGGCATTGTCTTCTCTCAAAGGTATATAAACATATATTATTTCCTCTCTCACACACTCCTTATATATATATATATACACGTGAGTGCATATCCCCATCGCTCCCTATCTTTCTTTTCTACAATCTTCCCACCTTCAATATGTATTTGGTTATGTGTCGATCACTATATACCCGTCCAATCATCAAGTTTTAGCCACATATATGTGTGTGTAGATAATTTAGTATTACATGAATGAAGTAAAACACTCATGGTGTGAGCTATGATCAAAAGGATGGAGTTCAGTAGAGTTTTCGGGGCTATGTATCTATTTATATATATATATATATGAATGTTGAGAATAATTTAGTTACCTTGCCCATTTTACGTTTCAAACTCAGAATGTGAACAAATAGAATAAAACACATAACTAATGATTTTGGATTAGAGATAACTTACTCCTTTTCGGCTAGTTATTGTTTCTTTCTCCAATACATATATGTACATATACATGATATTTTCGTCTCTCAATAATTTTATATCTCCTATAGGAAAAATATATATAATAATAATAATAAAAGATTTGAGTAGATTACATACAAGATCATCTCTTGTCCTATAATTGATTTAAAAGAAGAAAGTCTATAATAGATAATTAAATAGGTATAAATTATCCACAGGTTTTACTAAATATATTTCAATTCCATACCTATTTAGTTATGAAAATAATCATTATCAATATACAACATCAATCTAGTTTATAAACAAAAATCTGAAGGTTTGGAAAGTTCTAAAAGAATTCGAGACCTTCATACAATTTACTATTATAGTAAACTAATTAAATTAGGAAGCAATATGAATTTAAAAGAAGATTTATATTTCCAGGGATAAATTATAAGACATTGGGATAACTTTGGTGACACTTTGGTATAGGTCTAGGATAGACTTTTAATAGTTCTGAGCTATAGATATTAATATTATCGTATGTATGTGATTTTTGTAGCCTCTCACGGAGATCCTTGGTTGTTAAAATTTCTATTTAACTACTTGTGGCTAGAGGATAACAAGTAATGTAGATTTTTACCTACTTTACTTGCTAGTGACTCCTATGAGTCCTTTAGGAAATATGGAATCTTTGGAGACATGTCTTTATCGTTTTGAGAAAAGATTTGCTAAGAATCATGAAAAATTCTTCTGGAGCCAAAAACCAGCCTTGTGAGATGATTTTTTTTTTTTTTGCAAATGACCCATAGTGGAGTCTTACTATATCATAATTAGTTTTCTTGGTTGTTTTAGATGCATGCTAGGTTATATGTCATAATGCTACATATTGTGATCCTCGAGATCTGATCCTATGAAGTACTATACTATATGCCATTGTTGTGATATTTTATGATTATAAAATATAACTGTGGAAAATAAATATGGTGGAGGATTGATGGGATATGGTGTGACATTATGACCACGTGGTAGGCCGCTATATGGCGCTCTATGGCTGGCTCATACTACCAGGGCAGTAACCCTTGGCTTGCCACACTCCAGAGGTATCCTGGGGCAGTAACCCCTTTCTGGAGGAACCCATGGCCCTTGTGGGTTTTGTCGACTTTGGCCGGTCTGCATCACACTTGTGGAAAGCTTGCGAGAGTCAGTTATAATGTGGGTAGCAATTAGCCCATGGGTTCAGTCGGCAATTATAAGGAGGTTATAAGGTGGAACTGGAAAGTTAGTATATTATGATAATGTGACAATTATGATGTATTTTATTTAATTTGAATATGATGATACAATGTGATCTTAAATGATATGCTTATCTGCTTGCTATCCATATGCTGTTAGTAACTATTGATTTTGAACTGTTAGTCATACCTGGCATCTTGTAAGGGTACTAGTAGGTAAGGTGGGTAGGATTTATGTTACTGAGACTGTGGTCTCATTCCATTACTTCATCAATTTCAGGTGAGAGCAGCAGGGGAGATGTAGCTGGGAAGGCATTGTAAGCGTGAGGTCACTTACACTAGTGACTGCGCTTCAATTCTACAATTTACGTTTGGTTTATGTTTAATTGCCACCTAAGAGCCATGATGTTCTTTAGACTGTTAGTAGCTTATTTTGGACTCATTATTACTACTAGACTGTTTTGCTTCTTTAGCTATGGATATTTTTATTGATTGCTTTAAGGGCCTTAGACCTACAGTTGAACATTGCGGCAATTGTATTTGAATAAGTGGGTCATTTAGTGATGCTTTTCTTGTGATTTATTTTATATAATGTCTATGATAATCAGGTATGTGGGATATTACAATTAGGCGAAGAAGTAAGTATGATATTTTCTTTTTATAACCATGATATGTGCTTGGGTAGGGTATTTCTCTTTATATATCATGGTTATTCAGCGAACTGAAAAGAAAGTTAGGATTTTTCTTTTATGTACCTTAGTAAACATATGCATGTGCTACTTGTATATTTAAGTATGGCATAGTTTTATGTGGGATATTACAGGTAAGTTAATCTACTTCGCTCACACAAGACTAGACATCTCCTATGTAGTAGGAGTCATAAGTCAATTCTCAAGTTGTCCCAATAAGGATCATATGACTGCAGTTTACAAGGCACTGCGTTATTTAAAGGCTATACCAGGAAAAGGGCTTTGTTTTAAGAAAGGAAGCCAAAGAGGAATAGAGATTTATTCAAATACTGATTGGGCAAGATCAACAGCAGATGGAAGATCTACAACTGGTTATTGTTCATTTGTACGGGAAAACTTGGTAACATGAAGGAGTAAAAAGCAATAAGTTGTTTCTAGAAGTAGCGTAAGGGAAGAGGTAAGAGCATTGACTCAAGGAATTTGTGAAGGCATATGGCTTGAGAGGCTCTTTAAAGAGCTAAGGATCACTTGTGACAAGCCAATGAAAGTTTGGTGTGATAACACATCAATTATTAAAATTGTGAAAAATCCTGTGTATCATGACAGGATGAAACATATTGAAATTGATCGCCATTTCATCAGAGAAAAGATAGAAGACAAGCATGTTGATACTGCATATACTCCATCCAGTCAACAAGTTGCAGATATTCTAAGACATTGTCAAATGTCAAGTTTGAAGAGTGTATAAGCAAGCTAGGAATAACGAATATCTATTCCCATCTTGAGGGGGTGTTAAAAGACACAGGCCCAAGCCTAGTTGGTTGGGCTCATTTATTAATGTTGCTTTTATTATTTTTATCCTAGGATAAATTAGATTAGACAGGATTTTGTTATGAAATTAAGCAATAAAAGAAGTAAATTAGAGAAGAGATGTGGACAAGAAAATGAGATAATGATATTGTATTCCTTTACTTGTTTCACTTGCATCACAATACAATTGTATGCCCTATTTATAGGCATAGTCTTACATACAAGTTACACTATTACTTAAATGATAGATAGTGGACAATAAACCAAATGAATGTGAAGTGGGGGTGAGTTACAAGATTAAAGGCATAGTGAAGAAGTAATGAAGTAGTAGAAGTAGTGAGTTGATGAAGTTAAAGAGGAAGAGAAGATGGACATCCACATTTAATAATATTAATAACACTCCCCCTTGGATGTCCATTATATAAGGATGTGCCTCATTAAAAAAATTCAACTAGGAAAAACCCTATGGGACAAAAACCTAGCAGAAGAAAAGAGTACACATTTATTGATACACTATTCGGTGATGCCTCATTAAAAACCTTGCTACGAAAACCCAGTAGGAAAAACCATAGACAAGGAAAAAAGAGTACAGCGTGTATTAACCCCCTATTGATAACATCAATTGATATCCCTGAGTTTGTGACATCTAATATCATGAACAAACTTTTGAAATATGATAATAGGAAATGACTTGGTGAACAAATCTCTTAGATTTTTATTTGAATGGATTTGCTAGATATATATTTCATCATCTTTTGAATATTATGAGATAAATACTCCAGTTGAAATTACTAGCATATGGATCAGAAAAGAATTTAGAATTCTATTCTAATGTTTTTGGTGAAGAATTATGCCTTAGTAATAAGTTCACAGCAAATAATATGTCAAATCATGAGTGATTGATAAGATATGATATGGTACTTCTAGACCTATGATTTGGTACTTCTAGACCAAATATTTCTTTATCACTCGAAATCTAAAAGGTTCTTTATTCACCTCCACAAATCTCACAACCATCAAAATATATAATGGATGTGATTTATCCATATAAAAACACTTTAAGACTTTTATTGTGTCAATTATTTGATACATAAAAATCTTCATTTTTCAAGTATTCAATTTGCAATCCGAGAAAAAACTTTGTTCTTCCCAAATCTTTCATTTCAAATTCTTTCTTGTAAACAATTTATAGCTTTTATGAGCTCTTCAAGAGTTCTGATAATATTTATGTCATCAATACAAATAAAAATTATAACAAACTCATTTTAAAAAGCTTTTCATAGAAATACATGCGCGAATTAGATTATTTATATATTATTTCTTCAATTGATATTTACTTAGTCGATTATACCACATACATCCTGATTACTTCTGGCAACTTATTTAACTTAACTATTGTTCTTAAGAACTTGAATTGTATGCTTTTGGCAAGTGAAATTCTTTAGGGAATTTCATATATATATATATTTTGATCTAGAACTATAAAATAGATGATACATATTGAAATTATTTTAATATTTATGATATTTCATATACTAAAAGATTTTCTTATATATGCTCCTAGCATATTTTGGATCATTCAAGGATTATCATGTAAATTTTACTATTTAATAATCATCATCCATGGGCCATAATAATATCTAACAGGCACATTTCATAACTGCCAAACTATTCAAATATGTAAAATTATATCCACTATAAAGTAATATGTTCATCATAATTATTTGTGAAAATCTTTATTTTCACATAAACTTTCATATATTCTATAGAAACTTTATATTTCATGTGTTTGGTTGTAGGTCCATTTTTATATATCGAAATAATATTTTCATCACATCTTTTTCTTTTTACTTTTATTTTTGTCCAAATTTATGTCTACTTTATATGATAGATCTATGTGTAAGATCCTTTTTTTATCACTTGATATTTTTATGAAAATCATTGTCGACAACTTTACCTTTTTGGTTCCATTTTTCCTTTTGTGACATAACTTGTTGAGATCTTTTTCTTCCTTTTGAGGCACCTGAACCTCTTCTGGAGTTTTACAATTAGTTATGTCTTGACACTCTTTTAAAGTACATGCCTCCTCAATACAACTTCTAAGTTGTATGCTCCTCTTTATTCAATATATTTATATTGGAACTACTTAACCTCTTATGCTTCAGGCATGTCTCATTTTTATTTATACTAATTGGAGTATTTTCAGCTGAAATAAGAGATTTAAAAATTTTCATTCAGGTCAATAAAATATTTTGTAGCATTTCATGAATGCAATTTTGATGAACTTCTGGTCCATACTGATATATTTGATGATCCATATTTGATAGTAATAATGCATTCCATGCGTTTTTTTTTTCAGCTACTCAATTTCTCCCCCTTGTATTAGGAAAATTTTGTCGAATAACAATCAACTAATTATGCAGTATAAGTCTCCTAAATCCATTTGCTTCTTTTAGGAATATTATTTTGTTCCATTTAGAGACAATCAAGAAGAAGGAGGTTCTTACCCAACATATGTCCCAATTTTTTTTAAATATCCGTCTATGTGCAGTATGGTGGATTAACAGGAATAAATATTGCACATTTCAAATTTTAGATGAAAAATATCTGGCTCTTGACTAAAAGCCATTTTATTGGGAGAATTTTGTTGCCTTAATATGTATAAGTATTGCAATATATTAAATTAATATGCCAAAACTAAAATGACAAAAACTTGTTCTCATAAATATTGATCCAGCCATTCACAGAGGCATTAATAAATGATTTTGCTAGATCAATTTATTAAGCAGGCTTTTCAACATTAAAAGCCTAATATATAAATTCATTAGTATCTTTAAAATCAAGTTTTAAGATCACATAGTCTGGAAATATTTATTTAAATAATCTTACAAACGTCAGGTTGCAAACTAATGTCAATCACATATGTTACCATTTTATATAGATACATCTATCAAATATTGAATACTTGTATGGCTTGTGTGCTTTTAAATGGGCCCGTATATGTGAGTTTAATATATTTCTAGAAATATAGTGATCCATTCCAAAACAAAACATAACTAGTGATATTTTATAATCAGTTTTCTTTGAGAACAAACAGTACATACAAATTCTCAAAAATGTTGGCTATTCAAAAAAATCTTCTGGTTCTTCAATGGATATCAATACATAATCTTCAATAATTTGTTGCATCATATAGTTCAAGATTATCAAACAAGTCATGTTAACAATAAATCTAATTAGATTAGTAAACTTGTGGTTTACCATACCATGTTTTTTTTTTAACCAACAACTCATACTTGTATTCTAACACTCTCCTCCTCAGGTATGAGTTATTCAAATATGATTCCTTTATTCATATATTTCATAAACAGTTACGAGCATACAATAATCTAAGGCCAATAACCTATTTTTTGCTTGAAAGCCCAAGTACTTCCTAATTCATATAGTTACGAACTTTATTCCAATTGTGCTATAACATTTACACTCTTTGGGGAACCAAAGTTATGATGTAGATTATAGGTCATATTTTTCACTATCAATATTTTATCTATTTATAAAGGAAAATCAGTATTAATTCTTCTGGAATCATATTAATACTATTACATATAGTTCTTCAAGAACGATATAATTTAAGAGGAATATGAAACACAACTTTATTTGAATATATCGTTAACATAATAATAAATAATTATAAGTATCACAGATTTAACTTGCAATACACATAGAAAATACACAAAAATATAAAAGAACATTTAAAAATAAACTTTTGAAAATAAAGTACAAATAAAAAATAACGGTCAAAACTTCTCAATATTAATCAAGGTACTATAGACATCTAAAATATTTAAAACTAATATTGAATCAGATCATATTAATAAGATATAAATAAAAAATATAATTAGTAACTTTTTTTATATGTTTTCTATTTTTATATATATTTTGGGCATCTATCTTTCTTCATAACTTATCTTCCTTCAAGTATTAGAATTACCTTCGATATTTTCATAATATTATATGGTCTTTTTGATTCCACAACCATTTTTTTTTAACATTTGCTTTTCAATGAATTGATACATATTTGTCTACATGACTTCTGTTCATATTATAACATTTGTTCATAATTTTATCATATTGATTATAGGGCTATAACTAATTCTTATGTTATGATTCAATAGTCAAGCCCTAAGATTATTGTCTTTTTAGTTATCAGTTTCACTAATACAATGTTATCATATTCTTTATCACTCTTATGGATATATTCCTTACTTTCAATAGTAGAACTACAAAATTCTTTTGTATCGTTTAATTTTTAAACCATCAATTTTCAGGACTTTGATATAGATTATCAAATTGTGACGATCTTGCCATTCCATCTGTTACAACAACAAGATGATCTTTTATCAAGGAATCATTAAAACGTGATGTGACTTTTAGCCATCTAATCACAAAATCAAGAGTAATATAGCTATTAGCTATTTATTTATATATTTAACATTTTACTTTCTGATACAACAATTAAGTAATATTGGAGATGATAATCATATATAGTAATATTATAGATGAACATAAACCTCATGGAAAATCAAGAAGTATAAGGATAGTAGGATCATGAAAATATAAGAAAAGTAAGAAATAAAAATAAAAATTTTCATATCAATATGATGAATAAAATATTCGGTTGCCAATAAATCAATATGTTAATATGCAAAACCATCAGTTTCTCTAAATAAATCGGAGAAATCTTACCAAACTGTTCGGATGAAATTATCTTCATTTAATGAACAAAATATCAATGTGCATCAACTAGAAACCATGAACTCAGACGGTAGAGTCTCATGCAAATTGCTCAAATCAAATTATCTTCATTCAATGAACAAAACATCAACGTATATCAACTAGAAGCCATGAACTCAAATAGTATAGTTTTGTGCTGATAATGTGTTATGAAATTAACCAACAAAGAAAGTAAATTAGAGAAGAGATGTGGATAAGAAAATGAGAGAATGATATTGTATTCCTTCACTTGCTTCACTTGCATCACAATACAATTGCATGCCCTATTTATAGGCATAGTCTTACATATAAGGTACACTATTACTTAAATGATAGATAGTGGACAATAAACCACATGAATGTGAAGTAGGGGTGAGTTACAAGATTAAAGGCATAGTGGAGAAGTAATGGAGTAGTGGAAGTAGTGGGAGTTGATGAAGTTAAAGAGGAAGAGGAGATGGACATCTACATTTGATAATATTCATAGATTTGATTTTATCCTTATTTAAATTTCAAGATATTAGCTTTTTATCTTTTATCTTTTCCTATATATGTATCGGACAAATTCGTTCAATAATACTTGAGGCCAAGTCATTAATTGCTTAGCTGATCTTTCTTAAATTTATCACAAAATATTAAAACAAAAAATCTAAATTAAATATGAACTAGATTAAGATGAACACTCTATTTCACTCCAATCTTTATACACTATCGTCCATTATTGTTCATTTAATTTAATGACTATGTATTTATTATTATCACTTAAATGGTTCTGAAACAAGATTCTTTACAAAAATGATTAAATAAGCAATATATTTAGTTTAATCTCACAGTTTAATATCACAATATCAAATGGGCAATAAAAAATAACCTTTTAATCAAGGAACTTGCATTACCATGACATCAACAAAATAAAAAATAAAATAAAATCTTAAAAATTAACAAGCAACATTATTCATGAACCATCATGAAGATCGCAATTTATTCCATAGATTTCCAACAAAACTTACAGTATTATAAACTTCATTTTATATAGACACACACACACACACACACACACACTAACCCATCTTTATTACATCTCCTATAAAGGCCCTGATATTGGTTTCAGACGAGCCACCTTCTCCAATTGAAAGCTGAAACTTACGTTGAAGTTCTCTGACTCTCTTTCTCATTTCTTTTCCTTCTTCCTCATCCAAAGCCATAAACTTCTGCACCAACCCAGCAATCTCGTATCTACTTACCAAACTTTGAGGATCAAAATCTTTCTTCACTCTCCACCCAACTTTCCAATCCTCCCCTATCAGTTTGCTGTTGAAATGGTTATCCGCCATTATTGGAAAAGTAAGGAAAGGAACGCCGGCAAAAACGCCTTCTTTAAAAGAGTTCCAGCCACCGTGACACCAGAAACCACCGATAGCTTCATGCAGTAACACTCTCAATTGGTCACACCATTCTATAACTAAACCCTTATCTCCACAAATCTCTCTTAGTCTACGAGTCTCTTTTAGTTCTACCCAAAGGAATCGAACACCGCTTAGGCGTAAACCAGCTGCGATTTCATCAATCTGAGCATTTGAAACTGAGAGGAAGCTTCCTTGTGAGATGTACAGCACAGAAGAAGAGGCTTGTTTGTCCAGCCATTGCAGGTAGGTTTCTTCAGAGGTTGAAGAAGAAGAAGAGAGGTTTGGATATGGTATTAAAAGGCCAATAGGGTAAATGGGTAAAGAGAGCTCAGATTGTAACACATGAATGGCTTCAGGTTCAAGTTCATAAATTGTGGAGAATAATAAACTTTGTGCTTTGGGAACACAGGAGAAACCTTTTAAGATCCATTGCAATAATCTCCGGCCGTGAAAGCTTCCGTCGATCAAAGGGAAATCCATCAAACATGTAGAGGAAATTCCAGGAAAATAATCCACACGTTTATCACCCACTTCTGTCTCAAGAGTTCATGCAAAACCAAAGAAAAAATATATAAGTTCTTATACCATAGCAGTAGAATTATGAATTCCGAATTTAATCTTTCTTGTAAAATAAGAGTAAAACGACAGTGAGAAAAAAAAAAGTATATATTACTGACCTAATGCATTGATGGGATAATGGCCATGCTGTTCTAAGAGATGATAGTGTTGAAACACAGAGTAAAACGAGGCAGACATTGGCCAAAACGACGCGACAGGGATGTTCCTTCGGTTTCCGACTCCAACAACCCAGAAGAGAAAAGTGTCATATATGATGAGTGAAGGCGGCGGCTCAAGCCGATGGAGAAGCGCCTCAAACGGCGCTTCCATCACTGTCATGGCAGCTTCGAAAAAGCTGAGGTAGTTGACGGCGCGATCCTTCTCGGAGGGGATAACATTGGGTATAGTGCAGAACCGGAGATTACGGGTCTGGGCTTCGGATCCGATTAAGCCGAGCCATTCTTCAGTAAGAACAACGGTGACGAGGATGCCTGGATCGTTGGAAAGAAGCAAGTTACAGAAGTTAAGGATGGGGTTGATATGGCCTCGACCTGGGTAGGGCATAGCCACCACGTGGCAGGTCACTGATGGTGGGACTTCCATGGATGATGTGACAAATGTTGCAGAGGCTAGGAAGAAGATTCAGCTCAGTGAAGAAGAAGAAGCAGCTCTATATATCTATATATATATATATATATATATAGATGTGTGTGTGTGTGAGTGTGTGAGAAGAGAAGCCAGTTTAATATTCGTTAGTGCTTTGACCCAACTACTCGCAAAACTCTGTACAAGTTACACTCACATAACCTTAACAGGTCGGCAAATTCGAAGCTTGGTATTCACCAAATAATTAAACACTAAATTCCATGCAATTTGTAAAATTCAATGAGATTGTGAACTGGTAGTGTGGGAATTAGTTCGGGGAAGACCCGTAGCTAACTGATACTATCAATATTGATAATTCAAAAATATAATTTTAAATATTCATGTAATTAGTATAAAAATGAAATTTATTAAAATTATATTAACTTGGATAGCAAAATAAAACATTACAATGATATGTAAGAGTTACCTTGATATAATCAATCCCGTGGTTAAAATGTAAATTTACTCATAATATATTACCCCATGCGCATAAAGTATCATTATGTTTTCTCAGGTGTAAAAATATTCATGAATATTGTAACATTCTAATTTTCATCCATAAGATTTAAGTAATATTATGGAGAATCGTTTCCTCAAAATAGAATTTGTCTTGTAATTATTTAAATAAAGAAAATGCATCTAATATAAATACAATTTTAAAGATAAAAATATAATATCAAATTATAATAATAAAAAAAAGAATAATATAAGTGTATACTTTGAAAAGAAAAAGTTTCTTTTTTTACATATTTACTACTTTTAATTAATTTTAACTATTTTCCCTTAAACGGCATAATTCGGTTTTCAAGTTCTCATAAAAAGTAAGAGTGCGTCTTATAATCAATCTATATACAAAATTTATCAAGAAAACATCAAAATGGACATACTTTTCAAGATGAAACTTATTCACATAAAATTTTGCTACATCATCTAGGTTGCCTGCCTTAAGGTGCTTGAAAATGAAATAAAATTGTTTCTTAAAAGAAAAGACAAAAACCATTAATTAAGACGGGAAAATAAATCGCTAATCGCAACAAAATCCAAAACTGTTGAAATCAATAACTCCATATTTTCATGAGTCTGATATTTTTGTATGCGTATAGCATGTCTTCGCTTAAGCTTGACATCATTCATCGCACGACAAATAGACGAGGGATAGGCGCAATATCTATATTTGAATACAATGGATTTGGAAACGGGAGAAAATATATTTAGAAAGACGAGGGATAGACGGAAGCTGCAATTAAAGGCAACCTCTCGAGTCACATCGCAAGTAGAATTTTCCAAGTTGCCACAAAAAGTCATACAGGTCCAGTTTGGTACAGAGCATTGAAAATAAGAGATAGAAACTATGATTGCAATTGAAAAAAAAATCATTAAAAAAATCTTTAGGATGAGTAATTGCTTGTTATATGGGATTAGGTAAACTCATGAAAGTAGGATTAGGAAATACCACTTCCCCCCCAGTATTTCTTAATCCCACTTACATTTGTCTAATCTCATGTAATAAGTAATCTCTTATGTTAAACGCTCTTTTAATAGATTTTCTCAAGCCCAATTACAATCATATCTTTCATTTTCAATGTTTCGTACTAAATGGTATCATAGAGAAGAGAACCTTCTTGTCCATATTCAAATATGGATCACAAAAAATTAAGTGTACTTGGCCTACTCTCCGAGAGAGTGCCACACCCATTAGTTCTTTTTACCGGGTGTTCTGTAAACTTTGATTGTTTGATATTATTACTCAGGTGGTGAGTTTGTAAGAAGGACCAATCATATGATATGATTTAGTTCATAAGTCTAGTCAGTAGAAATAAGAAAGATATAAGGTTAGACTTGAAATTCATATTTGTGTGTACATATATTATAAATATATATTGCAATTATTTTTGAGTTATTGTCTTGTGAATGAGTGAACAGTTATATTATCTCTAAGATTGGTAGTGATGTTATTTTAAGACTGACTGATAAATCTGGTAAACATGTTATATTTATTGACTGAAAATCTAGAATCGTAAATTGTGTATCATACCAGACATCTCACTGGCTCATACAAGTGTATGTGATAGGTAGAAATTTGGATTACTAAAATGTTTTATCCTTGTTATTTAATATTTTTTCAGGTAAAAGCTCCAAAAGAGGGACCTGAAAGGTTTAGAAAAAGTAAAGCTACATTTACGAATTATAGCACCTTCTTAATCTGAGTTTATGTGGTCTTCTGCACACTGCCACCCTTGGACATTTATGTTTAATTATTTCCATAAGAATTGAACCATTCTTTTTTCCAAAAAATTTCTTGCCATACTTTTCTTTTTAAAAGAATTGGATTTTTGGAGAAACATTGAAAATCCATAACTATTAAATCAACAAAACCAGGCCCCAGTAGTAGTTCGAAACTATATATTAAAGCCTTTTTGAAAACTTTTGGTAGAAATAATATAAGACCCAGTTCAGTTATACTTTGATTGAACTAAAGATCATTCATATAACCTGCGCTGAATACGCATTTAATTATCTTTAGAATATAAAACTCTTATGCACTTGCCCAGTTTGTCAAACAAGTTAGTATCTACCATCCATGTAACTATTAATAGCTACAACTAGTACTGGAAAAAAAAATACATACTTGCCATCTCCATTGAGGACAAATATCAAAACCCAACGTTTATGTGCATATATAGGCTAATATTTATTCCATTGATAACTTGTAATCTAAGTAACCCCTCTTAAACCCAGCTTAATCAGATTCTACCCTTAGACTATTTTTACTTAATTTTCCCATGAGTAACTCATTTTAAATCTCAGAATTATGAAATTTCACTTTTTCCCTTGAATTCTTCCTCATAGCCGGGATCCTTCATATATGCCAATGAAATTCCATTTATAATCAACAAGCATGCGTAAACAGTTAAATTTCTTTTTTTTTAAAAAAAAAAACATCTAACCATAGTTTTAATGAAAACCGAATAACACCCTTAATCTGGAATTCTCCAGATTCTTAATTAGCTTCTTAACCCCTCAAAAGCAAGCAGCCTCATAATTCATACATGGATCTTAACTATATAACCTACCATTTAACATTTAGAAACTTGTAACCAAAAGGCTATTGTTAGTTGAGATGATAAACGATCTTACCTCATAAAAAGAAGAATATAAATTCGAATTCTGAGAAATACACTTATTGGAAGGCTTAAACCTTAACTCTGCCTGACAAAGATTAGTCCAAGTCCAAAGTGACTTGAGATACTCTGCCTTATACCAACATTTAGAAACTTGTAAAATTTTTATAGAGAGAAGCGGCAAAATGCCTCTGGATCGCCACGACTGATTCAAAAATCATCTTAACTTTGTTCAACTCTCTATCTCTTTTAAAAGAATTTTCGTCCATCGTTATTTCCTCTATAATCTGGAAAAATATTTGCAGATTTCAAAACTACTTTCTCCCCAGACGAATGAATCCCTATGACGGCAACCCCAAAACAGAGCAAGACAAGAACATGCAACAACATAACTTACATGATCAAGCTTCTGTCCACACTTTCCTACCATTAATATTCTGCTTAATTACTATTTTCCTCTATAACCCAGAATTTTAAACCATTATTATCTTTTTCAAAACGCAGAAAATGGAAGAAAGAAGGGCAGGAGGATGTTCAGGAGGCTTACCTCAGCTGAAAACTAGCGTTGCATGCGAAGGATCTCTCTCTTGCTCCTCCTTCGTTCTTCTTCTGTCTGCTCTCGCTCTCCCTTCCTCTCAGCTTCCCTCTCGCTCTGTTCAGGTCCTGTGAAGGGAAAATGAAAGAGGGTCTTTTGACTGTTATGCCCTTTAATCGTATTCTTTCTTCAATCTCATCCCTTGTCTATTATTATGAAAACACCAAACACAAATTAATTCTTGATAGTTTATTCTCTAAAATTTTCAGGCCAAGAATAAACTTGTAAATATTTTTCTGGAATCTTCCAAGAAAATAGGTCCTTAATTTTAGAAATTTTAGCTTTGAATATTATTTAAGCTGTTTTTGGAGAGATAAATCTCTTCATAATTTAATAATAAATATATTTATTATGTTATAATTTCTTTAAATTTTCTAATATGTCCTCGTTAATTATAACTTGTTTTCTTTGATTGAGAACCGTGTCAAAGATAAGCGTTTTTTTTTTTAAGCCAAGGTAAGGGTATAATTGAAGAAATAACAATTATTGTCTTCGTAAACTTCTAAAATGGCGGATAGATATAGAAACAAAACTTCTTTTTCTCGAATATGAAAAATTAAATAAAAACGAACCGGGGAGTATTCATATAATGACATATAAATCTCTAGAAAATAGTAAAACACTGCATAATAATGTATCAACGTGGATGCGCGCGTGCATTTAAATCAGAGACTTATTTCTTTGTTTCCTTTATCATCACTAGTGGTACAATGTAAATGGGAAAGACGAATAATATCTATTTTTTTCCAGATTTTAATTCTGGCACTCAAAATTTAACACATAGAAACCACCAAACCATACAAAAATACTCAGACAAACAAGCTAACAAGAAGCTATAATCCTTGTTTAAACCATTTATTTGATCTCCTCACTAATAATGCATTATTTTCCCCTTCAATTTATTAGAAAATCAAGTCCAGTTTCAATCTGATCAATCTCTTCTAATTTAATTTACTTGCGGTTGTTGACTTGGAGCTTAGAAACATGTTCAATGAAAGCATCCAGATTAAGCTGAGATGACCCACCAGGAGCCACAGCCTTCAAACAAGCCTCACGAAGCCCTTTAGCCTTCTTCCTCATGTCCTTAATCTCATCGTCTTCACCATTCATGAACTTCCTCACAAGCTCACTTATCTCTTCTCTGCTCACCAGGCTATTCTCTAACCCTATCTTCTTCCTCACCCTCCACCCACTCTTCCATTCCTCTACTATCCTCTTGCTGTTCGGGACCTGGTCCCAGAATATCGGATACGTCAGAACCGGCACGCCGGAAAATGCCGCTTCGAGGGACGAGTTCCACCCGCAGTGTGACCAGAAACCTCCGATGGCCGGGTGGCATAAAACCTTCAGTTGATCAACCCATGGTACCACCATGCCTTTGTCCCCAAGCCTGTCTTTAAGATTGCTGGTGTCTCCACGCGCCACCCAGAGGTAGGTGACTCCACTGTTCTTGATCCCGGCGACGATCTCGTCCATTTGGTTGTTTGAAACGGAGAGAAAGCTTCCCTGAGAGATGTAGAGGACGGAGGCGTCTGGTTGGCAATCGAGCCACTTGAAGTAGTCGGGGTCGGCGGCTGCGGCGGTGGCCGTGGTGGCGGTGAGCTTGAAGAAAGGGACGCTGGGGCCGACGGGGAGGACGGGGATGTTGTATTTGGATCGTAAAGCGTCGACTGCTTCGGGTTCGAGCTCGTAGGCGGTGGTGAACATGAGGTACTGTGCGGTGGAGACTAATCGGACGGTGGTTAGGGCTCGTTCGAGGAGTTTCAAATCCTGACCGTGAAGCACAGTTGGGAGGTCTCTGATCTGTGTTGGGGCCAATCCGGGGATGTAGTCTACAATTTCATCTCCCATTTCTGATACATAATTAAAACAACATTTTTATCATATGAAAAGAAAAGAAGTATATGGCTTTAATTTTCCCTTCTGAAAGTATACCTTCAAATATGGTTTAGAGGAAACTAGTTCTCTCAATTTCATTAAAATAACATAAAGTTTTTATTTTTAAAATAATAAAAAATAATTTGAATTTCGTCCACATATATTTTCATCATTTCTATGCATGAATGTATTATATATACATATATTTTTGTGAATATAAGAAATTCAGCTTATAGAAATTAAAATTATAATATTATTTCAAATATTTAAATTTTCAAGTCACATTTTTAATCTTTTGTTCAAATTATGTAGATATGTGTATTATTGTCAAAACTCAGACAAATTTCAATTGAAAATAAAAGAAATTCAAAGTACACAGGCCCCTTCTTTTAATTTCAGAATATATTCATGTATATTTTAAGATAAAAAAAGGTTAGATCTCTATAATTTTTAAATAAAAATATAATTTGATTTATATCATTTGGAAAACTTGCAAGTGTGTTTTATTTTATGTGTGCATATATTCACTTGGACGCTTATACATATAATCACTTTGAAGCGTTTAACACGAATGGAAAAATTAATTCAATATAACATCTCCTATCCATTTCATGTTAATGAAGGATAAAATAATATAAATAATATATATATAGTATTTAAAATTCTCTATTGGACATAATAAATGATGACAGACCTGAGATATCAATGGGAAAATGGCCCTTCTCTTTGAGCATATCAAAGTGGTAGAGCAGCGAGTAAACAGTAGCAGGCATAGGCCAAAGCGAAGCGATGGGTATATTCTTACGATTCGCAAGGCCAATAGACCACACGAGCTTCGTGTCGGCGATTATGGCGGTCACCGGCGGTTCAAGCCGATCCAGAAGCTCCTCGAACGGAGCCTCCATCTTGGTGGACACGGCATTCATGAAACCCGGGAAGTCCTTGGCCCGCTCCAACTCCGACGGAATAACGTTAGGTATAGTGGCGAACCGGACGTTGTCGGGTTTTCGCTCCGACTTGATGAAACCGAGCCATTCCTCGGTGACGACGAAGGAGACGATGACGTCTGGCTTTCGAGAAGCCAGCATGGTGCAGAGGTTCATCATGGGGTTGACGTGGCCTCTGCCGGGGTAAGGCATGGCCACCACGTGGCACACTGGAGATTCCTCCATCTTGATGCTGCCCATGGTCGTTCGAAGTAGGTGAACTTAGCCTTCAACGGAAGAGGAATAGTTGCCGCCCTTGATTGTATTGGAGGCTCGATTCTGGAGGGAAATGAAGGGAGTAAAAGGGTATTTATATGGTGTGAGCGAGCATGCAAACGCAATCATGCAGCCTCCACTTGATTGGCAAGAGGGGTAGTGGCAGCAGCAAACTAAAATTCAGAGGCATGGTCAGAGCTTGAAAATGTATATACTATTTGTACATTTTGATTTTAAAAAAAATCATTTAACTACTCTCATACACACACTTTTTTTTTGTTGCCAGCACACACACATATAGATATATAAAAAGCTAACAACGCTTGAATTTAGAAATAACAGTAGATGATTATCTAAAATATAAAAAATAAGATCATTGAATAAAATAGAAATAAATAATTTTATTTTGCATATACTGTAGTATATACAGATATGGTTGTCTTTGTGTAATTTGATCAACAAGAGGCTCTGAATAAGTCTAGAGTATAAATCAATTATTACCTCCGATCTTAAATATAAAATTAATTGGTTAATTTCAGAACAGTAAAAAGTTAAATATATTACTTTAAAATATTTTTATTTACCGGTATATAATGTAATAATGCACATAAATATTTCAGAAAAATCATTTAATATATGTTATAATTAAACCATTTAATTAGCTCTTTCAGTCTTTCAAAACTAGTCAAATGTGTTTTATATCAAAGATGAAAGGCACTGTTATGTCGGAGTAGTAGCTTTTCTACTTTCTTTTCGATTGAGAGTGTATATGCAATATAATATTTTAGGTTTTAAAACAAGGGAAAATTCCATAAAAAGATCCGTAAATTATTAAATCCTAAATCATAAATGCTTCCTACTTTAACACAGGATTTGACTACAGCAAATGCCAGCATACTTATTCAAACCTTCAAGTTGAAATTTAAAAGCTACTATCCTAACATAATACTTTAATTTGTTTACACTTATTCAAACAAGAGGCTCTAATCTCAACAAGAGGTTTTTTCTATGATGCGTATAAATAAATTTTCTTATTTACTTTTAAATAATTCATTTTGTTTTTAGATGTTAAAATAGTTTTAACATTTTCAAGACAAATATGTTATACTATTCAGCTTATAATCCAGAAACGGAACCCAAAATAAAACAAACATACTCTGAATTTCTGCATTATTCTACTGAAGCCATGACATCCCAATTCCCTTCTGTACTAAATAGTGTAAATTACTTTACAAAATGAATTTTATATTTAGGACCGAAAGAGTATATATATTACTAATTGCAGCCCTTCACTTCTCAGAAAATAATGGAAAGCAATAAATAAATAAATAAATAATAAAAACAATATGTGTGCATAAAACGCTGAATTATGATGTTACTGTGAAACAGTTCTTGTGTATCATGAATTTATCCCTTTATTCTTTTTCCCTGCTATGACAGATAATTAAATTAAACTGGGACCTTTAATTTACAGTTCAAAGAACACTTATAAAAATATCTCTATTATTTATAGATTCTTTATTAATAAGAACTTCACATTACCCAAGTTAGGTGACAATCAGAATTAAAAATATTAAAAAAAACTAAGGAAATGAAAAAAAAGAAAGAAAAGAATTAAGATAAGGAATGAAAGAATCACAGAATAAAACAATTGATAAAACTGAAAATAAATTTTGAATGAAAAATTAAAGAAAGAACCAAAGGAGGTCCCGAAAAAACTATTCCCATCAAATCAGTGATCAAAATTAAATTCATTCTCTAGAAAAATATGAATCATATATTTGTCAGCTACTACATCAAGCTTTGTCAATAGCAAGTTGTTCTAATAGTAGCACTATCTTTTTATGATTGAATGAGGTCTTAGACTCGAGTATGGTATTGACATATTTGCAAGTGTGAGTGTGTTCAATGCGTGCATGAGTGTATTTAATTGTATAAAAAAACCTAGATTAGTTTTTATTAGTGATTACCAAGGTTTTGATGTGCGTGAAACTTTTTTGGCAAAAAAAGAAAAAAGAAAAAAAAAAAGATGTTCATGCAATTGCAAATAACATCGCAATATCAATAAATAATTAATTCTAAAAAGATTTTTAAACAAATTTTGATGCTGATCAAAATTAAGATGGGGCTTACCGTGTGAAAAAATACTCCCAAGAATATTGGTTACAAATTACTTCATTCGTTTTTTTTTCCCCCGTTTTTCTGAGAGGCTTAAGTATTAAAGGTTTGATGTTATAAGTGGAAACAAACACGCATTTTTATTTTTTACAGAAAGATTTTATGTCACTAGATTATAAAGCTATTAACTGTTATTAAAGTCAATTGATCTGACAGGCATAAAATCTCCATTTTTATAAGAACATTTTCACAATTCTAAGAATAATTAGAAAATGTCTCCTGATATACCACTAGTAAATGCTGAATTGGGGAAAAAAGAAGAAGAAGAAGGAATTCTTTTTATTTTTAATATAAGACTTTTTTTACTGCAAAGTGGGCTTTATATTAAAGATGGAAGGAGCTTTTCGAGTTAGTGAAAGTACAAAATTATAACATTTAATGAAGAGCAGAACTAAAAAAGAAACTAAATGTTTTTGAGATATCAACAAGCTTTACTTACTTTTCTTGGTATCTGTATCTATAAATCTTAAGAAATTACTCTTATTTCCAAAAAAAAAAAAAAGAATGGAGGGTATTAACAACACATTATTCATAGCACTGAAATTCAATTTCTCTTAATTATTACTACCACACCTGCCAACTAAATGGGAAAGATGATTGGGGGGAAATTTAAAAAAAAAAAAAACAATAAGAATGATTGAGCCTAGATATTAGCAAATAGTTATAATAGAGGGGGGCAGTTGCAAAATTGGCAAATAATGAAAGGAAAGAGTCAGAGGTCGGAATGGTGTGATTCGCCATTCCCCTTCTACAATTATTGGTGTTTCATGCACACGAGAGCCACGTGATCAATCATGTGCCTCAACCAACACGTGACGTCTCTGCCACGTTATGTTTTTGTTTTTTTTTATATGGAAATTGGATAGCAATTAATGATTAAATCAAACCAAGTTCAACAAGATAGAAACAAAAGCTAGCCAAATCTCTTATCAGTTACCATCTTAGACTATAAGGTGATTTATGACCAAGTATATTGAACTCATTCTAAAAAAAGATAGTTTATGATGATGAAAGATATTGGTATAATCCTAAAATACAGTCTTTTCTAGCTACAACCATGGGTAGCATAGTTATTAGTTTCCCTAAACATAAAATTTACACGATTGGGTTCCAAATAAGGGTTTGGCTTCTGTTTTGGAAGAAGAGTTTCGGTGCTCAGGGAGCCGATGAGCAGCAAAAGCTCATCACTATTGCGGACAGTACAGTACACCGTCTAGATCTAATTTAGATAGTTTAGTAGATTAATTCTTTTTACTTTAATTTTTTAACAAAAAATTATATATTCTAATGTGTACAAACTCAAGCTTATTTTTTAACTTTGTTAGGGTCCGTTTGGAACAGCGATTGAAAAATAGCTTATTGTGAATTTGGCCTATGAAAAAGTGAAGTTAGACAAAAGTTAAATTGGATAAGCTGAATTGTGTTTGGATTTGAATTCCAAAAAATTAGTTTACAAAAGTGAGATTAGTAAAAGGTTGTTTGGATTATGGTTGAGTAAAAATAAGTTTAGTTGTAAAATGAACAAAATGGATATAAGTTTTAATAAATAATGAAACATGATAAAAAAAAATATTTTTACCTTCTGAAAATAAATAATTGCCTACCATCCAGACATGAAAATACAGTATTGAAAAGACTGACACCAATTTCGTAATTTTCAAAACCAAAAAAATCTGCCCAGATGAAAAGGCTTTATACAAAGGAAAAAAAGCCTCTATTATCATGGCCTCTGGCAGAAATGAGGGAATATGAGCGGAAGTGAGAGAAAAAAGGCTTCGGCAGAAATGAGAAAATTTGCCTTTGACACATCACAACAGTTAAAAGCAATAATAAGCTCTTTAGTAAGCTACAAAATCCAGCTTCTCCAGCAACGCACGTTTTTGGGCTTATTTCAAATGAGTTGAAATTGGGCTGAAGCCCCTTCAAACACTACCCAAAATTCCAATCGGGCTTACAGCCAAAGCCCAACCAAACAGGCACTTAGTGTCAGCTCAAAAGCCCCTTTTATACTCAAAAAACCCCAATTTCCAAGGCTCAATAATAAATTAAAAAGTAAGTAAAAACAAGTACCACCATATTTATGACCCCATAAATTTGTTAAGAAAAATTAAGGAATATGATAAGGAAAAAAAAAACTAAAAAATATAAAATACCAGAAAGGTACAGTGAAACTGTAAAATTTCCATAAGAAATGAGATTCCAAAACAGAATTATAAAATTCAAGGAGAAATAAAAAGACACAAATGCTCTTCTCTTTTACAGTGGAAAAAAAGCGAGAACCCTTTGTTGGCGGCACTCACCAGTGCTGGAGCTCCAGCGCCGGCTGCGGGTGAGCTTCAAAGGGGATATTCTGTCATGGTTACAGTGGTCCGCATAAGTCATTCTCCCTTTAAATCAATGGGTCCAATCCTCAAACAACGGCCCATTATCTCCACCCACTTCCATCAAGCCCAACATTTTAGGCCTGTCAAACTTGATCCCTATTTTAGTTTGGAACTGGAAAATGACTGAAGAAAACAACATCTAATCAACTTCTGCAAAGTTCGGTAAAGTGAAAATCGAGGGAAAAAGGAAAATATGTAGCTTATTCCATGCACTTGTCATATCTGGTTGGTTGTGCAAAATCACAGTTCATTCCCCCTATAGGAACTCCAACCCCCGGGCGTGAACACTTACAGTCCCGCCTAAGGGAATTACAAATCAGATCAATCCTAGTCCGGTCATGATAAGACCTTTTCAGGCAGCAACTCTACTACCTACGCTGCTGTATTTTTAAGGATTGGACCTGTGACCTTTGATTATGCTCGAACAATTCCTACAAGCTAAGTTGGTCCATGTGTTCAGTAGTTTTAGAAACCAATATTGGATTACATAAGTTCTTAAATGGGAAAAATGTGTAAAAATACCAAATTGCCCCAAAATACAAAACATTACCAGCCATTTTGTTGAGCTAAACTTGTCTCTTACAGCATCGTTCATGGCTGTTATCTTTATTCAGAGAATCAACTTGGAACCCAAATGTAAGTGGGAAAATAAAGCGAAACAAAACAGATTATACAAGTTATTGAAGCTCTTCATTCTCATTGTTCCAACTGAGCAAGCGGTTGACGATACCAGATGATCATAATCTAGATTGAGAAATAAATTAAATATTTGCTTGAGATACACTGGATCAATGAAATATTTTTTGAGGATTATACTACTTATAAGTATTCTAATTGGTGACGCTTGCACCGCAGACTGGAGTTTTTTACTATTAGGGTTTATAATTGTTTATTTCATGTGTTATACTATATTTTTTCCCTATTTAATTTATAATGTCAGGTGTCCGTTGTAAGGCACATCATATTTCTATTCTATGTGGAGAGGCATGAGTCTTCTATTTTGTCTAGGTTAATTTATTTCTTAATTTAATTTAAGTAGTGGCTCTAGGGCTTTTCTTGCATTAGGGTTTTTCTTTAATTTTGTCGCTTACGAGTAACATGACTTGTATGTAAAGGTATATACGGTGCAAGTTTATCAATAATAATAGCTTACTTTTGTTTAAATTATAGATTATTGTCCAATACTCCTCTGGTCCTATTTATAGGGCAGAGAATGAAGATATTTTTTGATCCTATTTATAGGGCACTGAAAGATTTTTTTTGTATGGATATATAATTTTACCCTTAATTTATTATTGTGTTGACTTTGGTTATATGAGGTATAATGTATATTAAATAGAGATAAAGTTGGAAAATCATTAAATTTTAAATGAGAGTTAATGAAGTTTAAGGTTTTCCTTGATCTGTGTAAAACATACTGGAAGTACCTTATAAATAGGACCAGAGGAGTATATGTTAAGAACTTAGACTCTCCAAGACATTGTTCATGTAGAATCCCTTTAATTTTACTCCTTCTGGTTATAACTTATAGTCATTTTCCCCCTTGATTTCTTTAAGACAGAGAAAATCCAGTGAGTAAAGTCAAAAATAGAGGGAAAGGGAAGAGGAATATTCAACAGCCATCCGATTTAGGAGCAAGCAGGTGAGAGAAAGAGGAGAGAGAATGGTTGAATTAAATAATAATCAATTAATAAATGATCCTAATCAGAGTTAATCAACCTAATAAATTAATGGAATTAAGAAGAAAAATAAAATACTTCCTCCAGTTTTTAATAGAAGAGCTAGTTAATGAGTTTGAGTAAATTAAAAAAATTAGTTAAATTAGGTATTTGTAATAAATATAAATTGATTTTCCCAAAGTATCCTGTTTAATTATGATTATTCTTGAATAGAAACCCCTTAATATCACACTTTATAGAATAGATTATAAAGTTAGAAAACAAAGTAAATCGAGGTTTTTTTTTAAATTTAAGATCAAATTTAATACCAACTAATTTTTATATTAAGTAGCGAGAGCTGCGGGCAAGAGAGAGAGAGAGACTAGTTGCAAAGCCTTCAATTCTACTCAAACCCATCACATGCATGATTTGACTCGTACATCCTTCTTGTTTACCGCAACATCCCCTCTTAATTCTTAAGTGTCATTTATCTGTCAACAGCAAGAAAGAAACCACACAGATCATAGACAAACAGCAGCTAGCTAGCGCTAGCTAAGCTTACACTTTTAATCAAAAATAATCAAACAAGAAAATAATAATAATAAAAAATATGTAAACTAATTCACTGAGGGAGCAAAAACTATATACTAATCAGTCTAGAACTCACTAACTCCAAAATGATGACTCTCTCTTAAAAGGGTCTTGGATTACATTACTAGAAGAGGAAGAAGAAGAAGCAAAACTGAGATACTGATGATGTTGATGAATATTATTATTATTGCTTTCGTAGTTATTATCAGATGATACGATAAGGGACTTGTCGTCTTGGTAAGGATCAATCTGGTGGGCTGGTGATAGATTTGAAGAAGGATAATCTTGCTGCATTTGGATGCACATAATCTCTGTTTGAGCCATCGCAAGCTGCATTTTTAACTGTGAAACTTGACCTTGTAAATATGATATTGCTCCTACACAGCCGTACACTGGATCTCTCACTCTCGCATTTGCCTCGTAAACCAGACTGCTCACGGCATCTGCTCTTTGATGCACCGGAAGGTCCTGTTTTTTCACCCCATTAACAATATGACTATTAATTACTATTTCCTATCTATCTCTGGTATTAAATATAAGAGCTAATTAGACAAGGGGTTGGGTTTATTTTGATTCTAAATATAAGAACTCAAACAATTTTGTCACCCAAATTCATAATTTTTTGGCCTAAATAACTACCATTGATTGCGCATATTAAGAGGCTTCTAATCAAAGGGTAGTTTCAAGTGTGCATGATTAAATAGGATAAATGACTAATTTATAAAAATTAAAAAAATTAGTTTAGTTAGTTATTTATAAAAGACTGTGTGGTTTTTTAAACTATTCTTTTTAATTACTTGCATTGGATGCTAAGTGAATTTGAGGAAAAAATTATAAATTTGGGAGAAAAAAAGAGATTGGAGTTTTAGATTTTATTGAAAACCAAAGCAAACATTTCTACATTTTTTGCCAAGATGCAGGTACTGTAATGGTCCAAGTTTATAAGTAGGGCCAAACTTGCTATAAGTGCATCTTGTACCACTAAACGTACTACAACCAGTACACTAGTTCTTACATCTAATACTGGATAGAATATTATTTTTGACTCGATCCAAAGGTGTTTTGTTCAGATTCAAAATATAGTATTAGATATAAGATCTACAGTAAGCTGTATTATTTCATAAATCATGATTCAAAATGGTGCAGCTTCAATTCGGAGTATGCTCTTTGATAAACTCAATTGCAGAGAAATTAATGAGAAAGAAGAGAGAGAGAGAGAGGAAACCTGCAACATTTTGCTGACATTGCTGGCGCCAAACACCTTGTGGACGATGGCAAACTTTTGGGGATCATCAGAAGGAAAGTAAGGAGCAAAAATGCATTCCTTGGTGCAGCGACGTCGTAGCAATTTGCAGGAAGCACAAGGAGAAGAGCCTACCATTATTATCTGAGATCGCAAAGGCTTCGATTTTCTCTTCCAGAACAGAACAGAACAGAACGAAAGCTTTGAAGTGAATGAACCAGAACGTGCTTATTTATAACGGTGCAAGATGTTGCTTGCCTAGTGAAGAATACAGACGCACATGTCCATCTTCTAAATTAATCAATAATCAATAATAAATGTGTTTTATTAATTAATTAATATTAATTAACTTCTTAGAGAGAGACTATGCATATAGCTGTACTAAAGAAGAAGAGGGCTTCATAGTTCACACATAAATTTACAATTGTAGCCATCATGAAGGACAGTTAAGTCAAATAATCAGGGACAGAATCGGGTAGGTATATTCTGTAACCCGAGTGGGAATTCAAAATAATGATTTTACCTATGAACGCTAAGAATTAATATATAGTTTGAATCACATAGCATTCAATAATTATTATTATCATCATCATCATTGAAAAGAAAAATATATGTGGAGACTAGATAAGAGTTGACCACCGCCAAGGCGCGTGATGGGTCGGCGAACCATGCAATATGCTGTGCAGTTTCCACTCCCACATTCCACTCTTTTATTTTCTAATACGACCTAACGTAGTCTATACTCTTACGTACGTGCAATGAAAAAGAAAATATCAATAGAAAATTAGCAAGTAAATACTTTCTATGGCTTATATTTCCTTCATAGTTGATCATAAGATATTGAAAATTGGACAGATAAATTTACTGATTGGAACAGTGGTTCAAGGGTCATTGGTTTGAATTTAGGTTAACTCAGGGTCAAACCAGTCATAATCAAAATAATATTTAAATAACATGACATTACAGTCCATAAGTAAATAAAATATTTATGTATAAAATACAGTTATTATAACACAAATATGATGGACGGTTATTTGTTTTAAGATCAAAATGATATTATTTTAGGCTCAATTAGGAAATGAAATAATATATAAATACCATTCCAAATTTTTTTCCTGTTTTTTGGCCCTGAAGTATTCCAATTGACTCACCCAAAACTCTTGATCGATTAGGAGACTCGTTCATTGATTCACTGTTTTGATCAGTCGACCCATGTTGGGTTTTAATACTATGCTAATTAATTATGAGCACATTGCAACTGTTGCGCGATTTTTAAGAAAATAAGTTCATCTTCGTAATAATTTCATTTTTTTATGGTAAAAAAACTTAATTTTTTTATTGAGATTCCCCTATTATTAATGTTTAATTAAACTTTTTTTCACCACAATGTTTAATTAACTTTGCTCCTATCTTAATGATGGTCATTTAATTAGGGGCAAATTTGGAAACATTCTTAATTGCAAACCATGCTTTAAATTTTTGGAAAAATTATATATTTGGTTTTTTAATTTTATACAAGATTTCAATTTGATCCCTTAATTTTAAAATGTATATTTTTAGTCATTTAACTCTAAAATTGTTAGTCTTAAATGATCTTTTTTTTTATAACAACCATGGTTATTTTGAAAATTAAACTTAATATGTTAGCATTTGAAAATATTTTATTAACATTTAAGATTTCAATATCATTATTTTTTTTTAATGATTTTTGTTTAAAGAACCAAAACTATACTTTTAAAAATTAAGGAGACGAAAACGAAATCTAGTATAAAATTAAATGACTAATACTCCCTCCGTTCCTTATTATAAGAGACATTTGATGCTTATGGCATGTTCCTATATATAAGAGACACTTACAAGTTGTCTCTACTTTTTTGTGTTGATTTACTATTTTACCCATATTTATTATCTCCAACTCACACTCTCTCTCCCTCCCACTTCTCTTTCTTTTAATAATTTAATTATTCTCTCTCATGCTCTCTCTCCTTATTAATGAGGGCATTTTTGGAAAAAAGTTATACTTTTTACACATTAATTGTTCTTAACTAATTTTAACTGTTTTTTTGATCAACGTACTTCGGTTATTTGTCTCTTATAATAAGGAACGGAGGGAGTAATATACTTCAGTAAGTAGCATTAAATATGGTTCTTATTACTTCGTTTTAGTTGTAATTAAAATACTTTTTCTAAATTATGAATTAAAATGGATCAAAATTACCTGCATTGCTTAATGAAGATGATGCACTTTTCAATGACAATAACTGAGGCAAAACTTGCTGGTCAAAGAAACTGAGGCAAAATTGAAGAGGAAAACAAATTTTTACTAATAAACTAGATTTCATTATTTCCTTGGTTTGTGTATTCAGAAAAGCTTGGACTTATAATTAGGAAAGAAGGGATCGGAGCATATCTTTTACTTCATAATTACATTTAAAGAATTATTGGTACAACAGTTTCTTAATCTTTTGCCACCTAATTAATTAGTCAATTTCCACTTAAGTAATTGACTTTAAGCAGAAAACACGTGGAGCGATTAATGGCATTTCTTAAAAATAAATGTAATAAGCAATTTGAATTTGCTTTTATAAAGGAAAAAAATTAGGTCAAGTTCCTTATATCTATTGTGTTAAGTTTTTGAATCACACATAGTCATGTATCCTTTTTTGTTTCTTAAAAATTTATAATTAAATGCTATTAAATGTTAATATTTCAAAAATAGGTGACATAGTTGTCACCAAAAGAAAGATAGGACACATGGTCATATGTGATTAGAAAACCTAATACAATGAGTATAAAGAACTTAATGTAAGTATTCTTCTCATAAAAATATATTTGTATATAAGAGGGCAGGAGGCAGTACTACCTTTTTTCCAAAATAATCGTCACTTTGAAGTTGTACATACAACCCAAGAAAGCCAATTAATAATCGAAATTTTAACAAGGAAATGTAATGGTATTTTATAAAATATCCATATTTTTTGCCAACACTAAAATACCCTTATTTAATTATAAAAAAATCTTCTAGAAAAGACTTTTCATTTAATTTGTTGAAGGGTAAAATTCTTAGGAAAATAATTAATGCATCTTTAAACTCTGAAAGTGGGAATTATATTAGTTTTAAGTTGAGGCAGTATATACCAAGCTATATTTTAAAACTCCATGCCATGCATGGGCTAAAGATATAGCTACTCTCTCTGTTCCTTATTATAAGAGACATTTGATGCATATGGTATGTTCTCATATATAAGAGACACTTAAAAGTTGTCTCTATTTTTTTGTATTGATTTTCTATTTTATCCCTATTTATTTTGTCTCCAACTCATACTCTCTCTCCCTCCCACTTCTCTTTTTTTTTTTAATAATTTAATTGTTCCCTCTCATACTCTCTCTCCTTATTAATGGGGGCATTGTTGGAAAAAACATTATACTTTTTACATATTAATTGTCCTTAACTAATTTTAACTATTTTTTTTATCAACGTAATTTGGTTATTTGTCTCTTATAATAAGAAACGGAGAGAGTATTATTAAAAGCAAATTATAGTGGGGAATCATCTGTTTCCTCCATAGTTTCTTCCTTTTCACGTTTCATATATTGATATATATAATTCAAGTGGGGAATTCTGCAACATCTAGCAGCTAAATATTTTATCAGATCAGTGTCAACAAGCATTTTAATTATTGTGTATGTATTTAATTTAATTAAAATTAAAATCTCTGTGGAAAACCCTAACTTGGACCAAGCCCCATTTTAGATATATATTCAACGTGAATGTTTGTTGGCTCGAATATTCACATGGATGAAAGGAAACCCATTTATGTTTGTGTCTCTTTGTGTAAGTTCAATGCAAAGTTATAACCTAACTTTGATCTCACAGCATCGATTTTTATGAAGCAAATTATTTAAAGACAAGTGTCACAGGAAGCATTAACCACACCCAAATCGATGCTTAGAGATATAATAGTATAAAAGCCACTAATTTCAAAGGGAAGTTCTAGCATTTATTATTAAGTGAAACCGAAAGATCTTTCAAGCAGCATCGATTCTTATGAAGCAAATTATTTAAAGTCAATAAATTTATAATTTAATGGTAGAAATCTCCCCATATAAGTGAAATATTCTGGATTGAACCTCACTTATAATATTGAAATATTAATGTATACTATTTTAAATTCATAAAAAAGTAGTACTTAGGATTTTATATGCAAAAAATTGCTGCTTATAATTCAAAAAGTTAGTTAAAATTGGTTAAATATAATAAATATATAAAAAAATTTAGTTAAAATTGGTTAAATATAATGAATATATAAAACAAGGCTATTTAGTGGAGAGGTAAGTGGTAGAGAGAATGAGTAGAAAAAATAGATGAAAAATTAATTACGGATAAAAATAAAAAAATATTAAATGATCAGACAAATTTAAAATAGTGATGCTTATAAAAAAAATCAAGGCCCTTCAAAAATTTGATGCTTATATCTTGAATAAGAAATGTCACATGTTCTCTAATCATACACAGTCATGTGTTCTTTTTTGTTTTATGTAAATTTATAATTAAATGTTATTAAATACTAATATTTTAAAAATAAAACACATGGTCATGTGTTTTTGACAAACTTAATATAATGGATATAAACAACCTGATGCAAGTATTGTCCACTGAGTAAAAATTTGTTCGGCTTTTCCAATATTCTTTACATATTTAAGACTCAAAGATTAATATGACTACAATGTTAAAAAAAGTTTAAATCATTATCTTTCCTATTTATCACATCTGAAATCAAGAAAATCTAGTTAATTACCGATGATTCATTGTCAAATATGAGAGAGAGAGAGAGAGAGAGAGAGAGAGCCTATGTGTGTGAATCCCATGTATAGAATTAATCTGTGTTTGTATTCTGTTGAGTAATTAGTGATAAGAAATTAAAATAGTGAATAATATGTGTAGTGAATAATTAACAAGTGTATGTTCGCATCCCTTTGGCACATGGATAGAGAGGCCCTGGAAGCTATGTGTCATGGCAAATGCGAAGATTCTTCGTTTTGGTAAAACAATTCAACTATTTTGTCATTAAGTTAATTTCATAATTTAAAATCAACGTATTTTAATGTTTTGAAATAAAAATATATACAGAGTATATATAAGTTTAATAAAATGCCTAAAATTAAAATTGACTGTATGTGAAATCCGTATTCCTGCAGCTTAGTTTAAAGAGAGTTATACTATTTTTGTAACTTATAAATAATAATTATATATATAAAGTTTATATTATATTACAGATTATGTTATACATAGATATTGATATAACGACGTGTCTTTGTCCAGACATCCGTATTGTTTATAAGATCTATAAAGTACAACGAGGATCACGAGACAACACATCACCGAAGTCACATGTATATTATTATTATTATTATTATTATTATTATTATTATTATTATTAGACAACCATCGATGTCAAATAATATAAGACTATTTTAAGATGAAAGAAAGAGAGGGGGAAAAAAAAAAGTCCATGGTTTCAAATATGAATTGGAAGCTACGTATTCAGAACACCGTTTACGCGTTTTTTATGATGACAAAAGTGTGAAGTAACTTGAAGAATATAGAAATTTCACATGGATGGTTGATTGCATATATGGAGATGGATCAATCTCTAATCATTAACATGTTGAAATCCAGCCTGCCCGGTTAAGCACAGTAAATCGGTAAAGTAGTTCCTTGCCTAGTAATTTCAAGAGTTTTGGACGGATCTTGAATGAGTTAGATTTTACTACCTCCGGTCCTGATTATAAGGCATTGTTTGTAGTTTACAAATGAGGTCTTATAATAATTAGGACCAAAGTTAATATATTTTTTATTCTCACTAAACCTACATGATGTTGTTTTCAAATAAAAAAATAATAACCTGTCAAAGTTATGTAAAAATGTGTTCACTTGTGAATTAATGTCTTCTTATTATATACTACCTCCGGTCTTAATTACAAAAGTTAGTTGACTAATTTAAAAAGATTAAAGAAATAAGTTAAGTTAACTATTTATAATAAATAAGTGTTGTCTTTTTTAAAATATTCTTACTAATCAAGTGTGTTAGTTAGAATTACCATTATTAGAAGGACTACCTTAGAAAAAAATACACAAATATTAGAGACAAAGTAGATTAGAATCTTATATTTAGAACTAAAATAAAAGTCAAATGAGGTCTTATATTAAGGATCAGTATTACAATTTTTGAGGCTATATATAAAAATATTTTAATGATTATATTATTTTAATCATGAGATGACAATTCAACCACGGTTATACACCATGAAGCCTTAAATTACTATCCTAATCAGGTTAATGACCTTGATTTTCAAGGGAATCGTTAGAGGCGTTTGACCTATTCTTTCTTGCGAGAATTTGACCGTTATAAACCTTTGCTTGATTTGATTCTATTATGAAATATGAAGCATCCACATTCAGGTGCTTCATCTCCAATGAAATATTTGCCGAAAAAGTTAATTTCCAAGCAGTTGTGTGGGAATATTCCACGCCGTTGAATTGGTGCAATGGCCTAAAATTAAAATAGACTATTAAGAAGGACTGGAGAAGGTGAAAAGACGAGTGTGTGTGGATTGTCTCATTTTTAAGTACTTATAATTTTAATCAGACATATTTTGTCATATCTGCACAAAATTTTGAAAATGGATTGCAATAAAGTAGTAGTTTGTGAATAATACAGTTCATTATAAATTTTATATACTTCCTCCGTTCCTATTTATGGGATGTTTTTGTGGAGTAGTTTTATATTTTATAATATAGTTTTATAAAAAAATAATTCATTGATAATTGACTAAGATTAAGCACATATTTAGAAGTTTATACTTCTTTTTTGGAAAAAAAAATTAAGATTTCTAACTACAGTTAATTAAGTTGATTAGTTTTCATAACTTGCTCCGAAAACGTCTTATAAAGTAAAATAAAACGAGTATAAGATATATACTCTCTTTAGTCCTTACTAATACTATAAGGCATATTCTAAAAGTAAATTTTGATCCTTAAATATAGATAATCAACTAACTCATTAACTGTTACTCTTCAATTTTACTCATATTATTAATTAATGTTTAGTATTAATAAGCTCATCGAATTCCACGTTTCTTCATAGCTCGACATTATATAAGTTGGGGGTAAACTTTAAAAAAAAAAAAATTGAATGCTGTAACTATCATTTCTCAATATGCAATAACTAATTAAGAGGCAGTCGAGGAGTATGTGTATAATCTGGAGTATTGATACCAAAGAAAAATTCCAATAGCAGAAGTGCACATTTAATTCTTGCATGTTTGCAGCTGTTCATGACCCATTGCTGGTATCATACGAATATTACAGGTTTATTGTTATTATAATATGATGTTATTTAATTAACTATGAATACGATCCGACAGAAGGGCAAGGCCTGGCCTATTTATTTCGAGAGGAATATAAACAGAAATTAAAATTATAATATATTGTTCCAGCTATAGAAACCCTAACACCGGCTACCAATATTCCAAACCTTTGCATTAAATGCCCCCACATGATTCCATGGTTCCAATCTTCTGTTCCGAGGAGAAAAGCTCAGTTTCCCTGGTTGTATTTCATATATTAAATTTCTCTTTGCATATGATCATGTCTTATGAACTAAGTCTATGTTTTCCCTTTTGGACCCCTTATTTTTATATGCACCAAGGGCATCTTTCAACCGACACAGTTAAGAACTAATGTTTTTGAGTTAAGATACAAATTTGTCCTGAAAGTTTTTATTCATAAGCGCTAGGCACCTGAATTTTTGTTTTGTTTTTATGAACATTTTCTCGGAAAGTTTAAAATCATAGTAATATTACCTTCTACCATCAAAAAACTAACGTTAACTGCCAAAATAATGATATTGATCATTAACATTTTTAATAGTAAAGAGCAATATTGCTATGATTTTAAAATTTTGGGGTAAATTTTCACAAAAAAAACTTCTAGGTGCCAAACGCTTAATTCTGAGTGAAAATTTCTAGGACAAATTTGCACCTTAATCTCTTTTAAGACATTGAGATCACAAAAGCAAAAGTAGGTTTTACCTCTTCCAATAAAAACTTTTTAGTACCAATAGCCAGGAATCGGCATAGCACCCTGTAACACAAATATAAATTTCACAAGTCCTTAAAGTCTAAGGACAATGTTCACATAAAAGTTTTTCAGATATACTCCTCTGGTTCTATTTATAGGATAAAAAGAGAACACTTTTTTTAATTATATTTATAAGACACTGAGAGAAACTTTTTATATGGATATATAATTTTACCTTTCGTTTATTATGATAAGGGAGATACGGAATTGTAGTAACTAGAGAAGAACTTCTTAACATACTTAAACTTATCATTAGCAACATCAATTAAGTTCCACTTCGTTAATTATCATCTCATAAATCTAAGGCTCAGCTTAGTGATAATGCATCTCTACTTTTTCCTTCTACTACATGTAATTTACGATTTAGGCCTAGTTGGGCTTACATTATTTGAAGTCCATTGGTCAACAATTTAGGGTAACATCTTCACCGCTACAACTTCCATTATTAGGCCAACAGTCAATATGGTTTAGTCTGCCTAGTCACATGCTCCTTCTACCACTCAACCATAGGTCAGCTAGTTCAGAGTCATGCACTTTTACCACATGCATAAAAAAAAAAAAAACTTTTTGTGATGATTTTCTAGGCATTTATATGGTCATTTGTGGTGCAAAATCACTACTCACTCTGGTTTTAACAACTTGCATTCTAAATCATAAGGCTTAGGAAGTATAGGCTAAATGTTGGCTGAAAGATAAGTAACTAGATAGTCCTTTATGATTGGTTAAATCTTGTGAACACAAAGGATGGATTCTTGGTATGAAATTTTGGGGTTTTGCCTTTCTATTTTTTTCATCACGTTGTGGTGAAAATTACAGAATAGGAGCTTCTGTCCTCTATGTTGTTTGTTGCAACGAAACACATTTTTCACCCTGACAAACATCACAATATCTCATTAGCCCTCTCTACGTTGCTTATTATAGTAGCCACTACACACAAAAAAAGACTTTAGGGACTTTTAGTGGTGACAAAAATATCGCGGCTGAAAGTCCACTTTTTGTGGTTTTTTTCCACTGCTGAAAGGTATACTTTCAGTGGCGACTTTTTAGTGTCGCTGCTGAAAGTAGACTTTTAGCAGCAACTATTAGTGTCACCGCTGAAGGTCTGACTTTCAGCGGCGACTTTCTAATGTCGCCACTAAAAGTATAATCTAATAATATATATTTTATTTTACAATAATAATAAACAAATTCAATCCAGCTCAACAGCAAGACGATTGGGCACGAAAAGAGGTGGTCACAAGTTTGAACCCTAAAGAAGACACATTTAAGATGAAAATATTTGGGCGGTGAAGTGACAGGGAGGGGTGACGTGGCATGAGGGTGGTGATGTGGCAATAACATGGAGGCAGCCGATGATGACGTGGAGGTGGCTAGTGGTGATGTGGCATCTAGTCAATGATGATGTGGCGACCGACAGCGATGAGGTGGAGATGGTCAATGATGACGTGGCGTCAGTAAAGCTAATTTTTCCTAAGCATCACTTTCAGCGGTGACAAAAAAGTTGCCGCTGAAAGTCACTTTTGGCGGTGTAGTTTGTCGCCGCCAAAAGTTCTTTCAGCGGTGACAAATGTCGCAGTTAAAGCTTGTAAGAGTCACCGCTGAAAGTGTCTTTTAGCAGCGACTTTTTTTGTCATCGCTGAAAGTTTTCAACCACGGTTGTTACGGTAATGACTTTTCAGCGACGACTTTTTGTCGCCGTTGAAAGTTAATTTTTTTGTAGTGGCTAGCATGTTGTTTGTAATGACGAACATCACAAAAATGTATCACCCTTTTTTGTTGCTTATCACCATGGTAAACATCGTAAATCTAACATATATCACACACAGTCAACTCCAAAAATAGAAGGGAAGAAGAGAGGCAACATGAGGTCTTGGGAAGTATATTTGCTAGTTCCAAAATTTTGGCTAAGTTCTTCTAACTTGACTTTCATCTTTTCTCATGAATTTCTTGGAATTTTGAGGATATGAAAGTTAGGGTTCGTGGGGATTTTGAAGTGCTTGAAGTTTTGACCAAACATTTTAAGTCTAAATAATTGACTATTTGGATAATCTTGAGTGTTTAATCATTTTAGTTTTGTTAGATTTCAAGTTTGTGAAATTTCGAGTTAGTTTGTTAGAAATTGATAGTGTAACCATTTATAAGTTGTGATTTAATGGTTGGGTTATGCTTATATGAGTTAGGATTGAAGTTTAATCAGTTTAGTGTGTTGATTTAAGTTTGAATTCCACATATAGATATTTTGAAGTTAGAACCCTGAATTGTAAAGTGGGAATTTTGATTGATTGGGATGAATGGAAGTTGATAAATGGCTTAGAAGAGTTGTTTGGGCTATTGGACAATGAAACTTAGTGTTGGATGTCGTGATTGAAGTTTATAATCAGAGCTGGGAATTTTTAGAAGGTTAGTTACAAACTCTAGCTATGTTTAGTTAATTTAATTGCCCAAGTAAAATTGTGTATTGATGTGTATATTCCTTGTGTATATTAACTTGTTTGTGGCTTGAGCATGAGGTTAAAAATTGTGGTAATCCTCATTTGCTTTTGGCAGATGCACGCTAGTATAATGATTATGGGTGATTTGAAATATAATTTTGAATGAAAATCTTATATGAATATGTTATGAGCTGTAATGAATTGTTTTTTATGAAACTTTACCATGTAAGAATTAGATATAGTATAATGAGAAAATCTTACACAAGTTATCTTATGAGAAGTATCTTAATACTTTGAATTACTTTGTTGTTTTGTGATTCACATTGAATTATGCTATAGATGGTGATAGTGATTATTGGTATAAATGATTAGGGGTGACCATATGGAGCTTGTTGGCTGGCCCCATTTATATCGCCTAGGTCCAATCATTTTTCTTGATCTAGGATTTGATTTGCCTTGGCCGCGACACTCTATCAATTCCATGAGGAGAAACCTGTAGTCTGATTGTGTACTCTGTGAATTTTGATGAGTTGTTTAAATAACTAGTTTCATGAATAGATAATTTAACTCACGGGTTCAGTAAACAAAAATAGAGATTATATATAAGGGAGGTTACGAGACAATCCTGTCATATTATGAATGCAATTGAATAAGCTTTTGTATAAAGTGTGTTATGAATATAATTTTTCATATCTGTCTCACTTGGCACCTCATAAGTATGTATTGATATGTATGGTACATTAGATTTTTAGTTTCTAGGTAATTTATCTTGTCTTGTTGGTTTAACATTTTAGGTGAAAGTTATAGAGGAAGACCGTTAGGATAGACTCTGGCAGCTTAGCTAGTGGTTTTATTCTTATAAGGCCTCTCCTTTTTTTCCTCCTGTTAAAGTATACATATCCTTCTATTAGAGACAATCCTATTCGAAACACTGTCAAGTACTAAATGTAGATACTTTTTCAAGTGGGGATTCAATCTTTGGTTCGTCACGTTGTGAAGAATTAATCCCCTCTGCTAGACCCAACCCATGCTGGTTGTACGGCCTCTCATTTTTGTTATGCGTAATTAATGTATAGACTATATGTATATACCCCGTGGTGGACTGCTGGCCCATCTATGATTTCGATTGTTCATTGCCTCACAAAACGCGTGCGCAACATTTTAATTAATTAATTAAACAATATTTTTTGGACATTAAAAATCTTCAGAGATGATAGGTTAATCGAGAGGAGCAGCTTGACAATAGCTGTGAGGTATAGTTGTCAAATAAGTTTTTTTTTTTTTTTGCCAACAGTATAGCTGTCGTCAAATAATAAACTTTCTTGATTGAAAAAATAATCTTAAGATAGATATCCTCGATCATTTGGCTTTTACAATGTTTGAATTTTTATTAATCGTCAATATAAGATATTAGTAAGTTATTTCAATTTTTTTCAAGAAATTATATCACATTCTTAAAAATTACTCATATAGCTATTAATATAATCTGTAACTATTCCCCTTGATAACACTATTTCTTATAAATTTTATTATATTTTTTCGGGAAAACTATATTGAAGGTACCTATACTTTCTCTTAATTTTTAATTTGGTACCTATATGTTTTTTTCCCTTTAATTAAACATTTAATTTTATCTTTTTAACAACATTAGCTCTTATAACTTTGTTCTATTGATATTTTTAGTCTCTACATAAGAATTAATGATTTAATAGAGGAAAAATAAAGATTTAGTTAAGAACAAAAAACACATAGGTACCAAATTGAAAATTAAAAAAAAGTATAAGTACCTCCAATATGGTTTTCCCTATTTTTTCCCAACAAATCTTATTATACATTGATGATTCAAATTTGCTGTAAAAATAATGAGAGATTGACCCTATGCTTGGTGTGAGGGGAATGGAGGAAAAAGGAGGAGAGGAAAATTTTAATGAGCTTGATTTAAAAAATAGGAAAAGTGGGGTTTTAAAATTTTTAATAAAGATAAGATATAAGAAAAAAGAGTAATAAAAATTAATTAAAAGTTTTTAACCCCACTTCTTCAATTGTTTAAGATAAGCCTATTAAAATTTTTTCTCCCCTCTCCTCCCGCCCATTTGCCTTGTACAAACCAAACCCTCTGTTTTTTTATTATAAGAAAATTTCATATGGTTTCTTGTTTTTTTATAAGAAAAGCAATAAATTTCAAATGGACTTAAGACATACTCTTCTGATCCTATTTATAAGTCACTTCCAACATGTTTCACACAAAACAAAGAAAACCTTAAATTTCATTAACTTTCATTTAAAATTCAACAATTTTTCAACTTTATTCCCCTTTAATATACACTATATCTCATATAAATAAAGTCAACACAATAATAAATGAAGGGTAAAATTGTACATTCGTTTAAAAAATTTCTTTCCATACTCTATAACTAGGACAAAAAAATATATTCTCTCTTTGCCTTATAAATAGGATCAGGAGTGTATTTTCAAATTTGCCCCTCATTAAAAAAGCATTGATAAGTTAGGAATACAGTTAAGCATTAATAACGATGGCATTTTAGTTAAAATATTCATTAAGTACGATTATATTAAGATAAATCAACTTTGTCAAACTGTATGAATCAGTTAAAATTTGTTTATATTTGAACTTTGAAGGCTTCCATATGAGGGAGTACATTGCGAAACTCATTCATTAGCTATCCTTAAACTATACACCGAAGATTTTGTTTTCCAAAAGCTAACTTTCATATGAATTTTATACGCTAAAGATTTACTCATCATTTTTTTTTTTTGCCAACGAAAGATTTACTCATCTATTTATTCATATAAGAATAGACACCGAAGACATTTTTATTCATATGAATTTAACGTCTTCAAGTCAGTTAAATTTAATAAGTATTCCGTTTTATTATTACTTTATATATAACGTTTTTAGAGGATAGGTTTCAATTATATATATGGTTCTTTACGGGCCAAGGGTGTCTCCATTTCTTTTACGAACCATTTCCCTCCATTTCCCTTAAACGGTGTCGTTCAGTTTTTCACTAATGTCCCCACCCAAAATTAAAGAACAAATAGCGCCCTCCTCTGTTTTTCTCCCAAAAGTGCGGGAATTCGTGAAATAGGCACCGCAATAGGATTTTAATACTCAAACAATCGTTGCAATAGGAATCTAATAATCGAAAATAAGGTTTTTAATTCTCCGTTGTGCTATAAGGTTCGTATTCATCTGCAAATGTCGTCTTCTTTTTTTTTTTCTATAAGTTCTTTTTAATTCGTTACTAATTCAATATCTACTTGATGCAGCAAGTTTAAAAAAATATATAAGCCTTATTGCACAAAGGGTATCGTTGGATTTGGCATTGGTTTGGCAGCATTGGTGAGTGTAACAAGTTTAATATTTTTGTTGCTTGTTTTTCGTCTGCGTACTCATATATTCGAGTGCCTTTTTTTTTTTCCCAGATTCTCACTTTGTCCTAAATAATGAATACAAATATGACTCCCACACTTGATCTTGAATTTGATAATTTAGAAGAGGCATGGCAGTATTGGGTTGGCTATGGCAAAAGAATGGGATTTGGTGTTAGAAAGGAAAACTCCAATAAAAGCAAGAAAGATGGTTCTATCATATATTATAAATATGTTTGTCACAAGGAGGGAGTGAGAAAACCAGATAAAAGAGATTTCAAAATTAGGAAGCCTCGACAGGAAACAAGAACTGGGTGTGAAGTCAGAATGATAGTTAAAAAAGTGAATGGAAGATTTAGAGTTAGTGAACTTTATTTGGATCATAATCATCCTTTAGAGCCTCAAGAAACTGTTCACATGTTTGCATCACAGAGGAAATTACCAGAAGCACAAGGTTATGCTTTAGAAGCTGCTGAAGACGTCGGGATTAAGCAAAAAGCCTCTTTTAATTTAATGAGTAAATATGTAGGAGGGAGGGCTAATTTAGGATATACTGAAGAGGATATAAAGAGTTATCTAAGAGCAAGGAGACAACGAAAAATGTGCTATGGTGAAGCCGGGTGTCTACTTCGTTATTTCCAACATCAACTAATAGAAAATCCTTCATATTTTCATGCCTATCAAGTGGACTCAGAAGATCGAATAACTAATGTATTTTGGGCTGATCCACGTATGTTGTTAGATTATGATTGTTTTGGGGATGTCATTTCATTTGATACAACATACTCCACCAATCGTGAAAATAGACCGCTTGCCATTTTCTCAAGTTTCAATCATTATAGAGAAGTAGTGATATTTGGTGCTGCATTATTGTATGATGAGACCATTGAATCTTTTAAATAGCTTTTTGAAACTTTTCTACAAGCACATAAGGAAAAATTGCCATTTACTGTATTTACTGACCAAGATGCTGCAATGGCACGAGCCTTGGAAGAAGTAATGCCAACCGTGAAGCATGGCTTGTGCACTTTTCATATTAATAGAAATGCGGTGAAACATCTTAGAAACTTGATGAAGGATGACTCTCATTTTTTGGGTAAGTTTAATTGGTGCATGTATCATTGTGAAGAAAAACTAGTGTTTGAGGAATCTTGGAAAGAATTATTGTTGAAGTACAATGCAGTAGATAATCCTTGGTTGATGTCCATTTATGAGTTGAAAGAAAAATGGGCAGCATATTACATGAAGGATTCAAAGACTCTTGGTATGAGAAGCACACAGCTTAGTGACAGTATTAATTCTTTCATAAAAAGTTGTACAAATCCTGAATTGAATATCAATCAATTCTTTGAAATCTTTGAACAGGTTGTTGTAGATAAATGATATAATGAATTAAAGAGTGATTTTAACTCACGGCAGAAGTTGCTGAGGTTGATTTTAAAGAGTTCATCTATGCTTCAACAGCTTTCTGAAATTTACACTCCACCAATTTTTGACTTGTTTCCAGCAAGAGTATGACTTGCGTGATGCTACATGTATAAAAGAGAGCAAGGAAAGAAAGATAAATGAAGATGATGATGCCATTGTATTTGAATATGTAATCACAAGAGTTGATAAAAAAAGAGAGTGGAGATTGACATATGAGCCAGCAAGAGAAGACAAGGAGTCTAACATTACTTGTAGCTGTAAGAAGTTTGAACAATGGGGAATATTATGTTGTCATGCATTGAGGATATTGTACGATCGAGATGTAAAGTTACTTCCACATAAATATATTTTAAATAGGTGGACAAGAGAAGCAAGGTGTGGTATGGTACATGATAGCAAGGGAAAGGAAATTGAGGTTGATCCTAAACTAGAATGTTCAAATCGATATAGGCAATTGTGTCCAATGATCATAAAATTAGCCAGTGAAGCATCTGAATGTCCAGAGGCATTCTCTATGGTTCATCAAATGGTGCTAGAACTTGGTAAAAAAGTGTCTGAACTTCTTACTGAAAATTCATTAGATGGTGTTGATAATGAAGTTGGCGTTAATAATGATGATGATGGAAAAAATTATGGTGAAGGCATTGGATTCAAAAAAAGAGAACGCAAGAAGATTGATAAAAGTTGGGTTGACAACCCTAATCAGAAAAGAAGAAAAGTTAAAAATTCAAAAAAAGCTGCTCACAAGCCTTCGCAAAGTTTGAAGGTAAAAATTATTTATATTGATTTTTTTTAAATGTCATCATGGTTTTTATTAAGATTTTATTTATATCATTACAGGAAACCCAAAAGTCAACTCAGGTACACATAGTCTGCCTGTGTCAAATACACTTGTGACTATGCAATATGGCCCTCCTATATCAACTACACTAGTTTCAATGCAATAGTCCCGCTATGTCAAATACTCCAATGCCAATGCAATATGGTCCCCCTGTCTCAACTACACCAGTGCCACTACAATATGGTCCTCATGTGTCAACTTCACTAGTTCCAATGCAATATGGTCTCCCTATATCAAATACATCAACACCAATGCAACACGGTCCCTTGATCTCAAATATACATGAACTAAGTCAAATGCCATTCACATCATTGATGATGGTGAGACTATTCTATTTCAAGTTCTTGAGTAGTTTATTCTATTTCATTTCATTTTTTTATGCTTGTAGGCTCCATTGGACCATGAAGTGAAGTCACTTGAAGCCTTAGAATTTAGTCAAGTATTTACAAAAGGTAAATCATATCACAACATGAAAATATATTGAAAAGATTGAGACAATTTTATTCAAATAAAGAAACTTCTATTACAATAGAATTATATTACATTTTCTGCATATAAACTATCTTACAATATGTTACAGATATAGGTTTACAAAAGAACTTAGATCATCCTAAATGAAGTCATCCAATTAAGTTCTTATCGTTCCAGACAACGGCTTCAATTCAGCTCCTTGGGCTTTTCTCTTCCTTATTACGGTAGCTCTTAAGATGACTGTATGGCATTTATTGTATGTGAGCTGCTCTCTTTTTGATCATGTAGCCCATATTGGTGACAACATAGTGATTGATTTCAGCTACTATTTTCTTTTTCAACTGCAATTATAAAGTTTAACATTGAATGGTTATTTTCATTATCTACCATAATATATTTAGGCAAAAGTGTTAAAGATGATCCTTATATATTTCCAACTGTGATGTTCACGCTGTCACAAAGAAGAGAACGCAGGATGTCAATAAGTCCTTATAAGTTCTCTCAATATATTGCAAACTCAAAATGCCAACATAATTTGGATATAAAAAATGCCAACACGTCACAGGGCACAGGCATGATTCATTTTCTTAATTTCAAAAGAAAATAATTCTAAATCAGATTTAACAATTAAACAAGTCATCAATTAGTAGGGGGAAAATGTCTCCCTTGCTTTTCGTAACAATATTGAATCATATAAAGCATCTTAAGATAGAAAGATTGAATATGATAGAATCAAAGTAAACACTCTTGTCACTATAGTTGGCCACCACAGCTCCACCCATCCCTAATGAGTTGCCCACAAACTTACAATTAGAATCTGATAGATAATGAAATGTTTTTCTGGGGCTAAATTAATTCCAGTAATGAGTTCCATGATCCCTTAGCTACTTGACACTTCTGTAATTTATTACCTTGAAGACCAAATTAATATCTGTCCCACTAATTTACAAGGAAACTAAAGATTTAGCACATAATCAAATGTAGAATTAAGCTGACTTAATACTTCAATTAACTGCCCGGTCTCATTGAATCTTCATAGGAAGGACACATCCCTTGACAAGTTTTGAACAAGCCATTAACATTGCTCACCCACATAAACTTGATAGCAGTAAAATTATATGCAGCAGCAAGGAGAAATCAAGTATGGCTTTCAATTAACCCAATTAATGTGTCGGCTGAAGAGAATATTTGAGAATACCTAGTGAGGGAAAAATATAATTCGACCCAATACAAACAAAAACGCAAGGAAAAACTCAAGCTTTGTGTGAAGTAATTTTGAAAAGAGTACCTCTTCTTTGTTCGCGTCTCTTCATCATCCCTGAATTTACAGGATTTTAAGAGAAACCATCACCCACCACAAGATCCATAAGCAATTGGTAAAAAACACCCACACACGAGACCGAAGAGTGAGCACGGAAATCGTCTGAAGAAAGAAGGAGGGGGGCGTGGGTAAAAGGGCAAAAGTGACTATGCAATTTTTTTATTGGGTGGGGACATAACTAAAAAGAAACGGTACCGATTAAGGGAAATGGAGGGAAATGGTTCATAAAGGAAATGGAGACACCCTATGCCCGGTTCTTTACATAAGGCCTCACGTTAATTATTTTTATTATAATTTTTATTTTTAATTCCTATTTAATGCTGATTTACGTAGAAAGTAGGAAAAAAAATTAAGAATGTATTTAATATGAGTAAAGTCTTTTTTAAAAAAATTAAACTGAATTAATGAGTTTTAAGATTTTTTTATTTTAGTAAAAATTATTAAAAGTAACTTATAAATGAAATCGAATGAAATACTTGCTATACTTAAAATATTGAAGAGTGTGCTTTAATAATCTTTAATAATGGGCTAATTAGTACTTCTCTGATTTTGTTGACAAGTTAGAGAGAAAAGATTTTCTTAATTATGTTTATAATTTTTAATAATGTGTTAATTAGTACTTCTTTGATTCTGTTTATAAATCATATATTAAATTTTTAACATGCATATACAATTTTACCCTTAATTTATAATTACATATATTGTTATTTTTTTAGAAAATGTACATATATATATTAAATAAGAATAAAGTTAAAAAAATTATTAACTTTTAAGCCAAAATTAATGAGCTTTAAAATTTTTCTTAATTCTAGTAAAATATATTGAATATGACTTATAAATAGGATAATACAACTAAATCAATATAAAGGCTATTAGGGGAAGAAAAGACAGAAATATCTCATGACCTTGGAGAAATATAATACGTGCAAGGTCCGATGCAGAACAATAATTAATGCCTCTTCTCTTGCTTAACCCGAAGATTCGATTATTCTAGAGATGTGGAAGATTGGTTTGACAAATAGCAGCATGAGAGAAATTTTCTAAGTGAGACCTTAAATTCAAATTCAAATTTTAATTGTTTCAACAATGACGGAGTTCAGTTTCCAATACGCCAGCACCCATCTATTTTAGCTAGGGTAATGTCTAAGCCACATGGCCACACGCACGCAAAAATTCCTTTTGTGAATGGATGGAAGCCATCCATGTATTCTTCCTTTCTAATGTACATGTGTTAGCATCGGCTCTGTTATCAGCATCCATTAACCATCCATTGGCCTCCCTGAACTCATACAGCACCAACATAAAGGTGACTACTCTCTTGGGCCTTCCAAAAGTCTATCTATGATGAACATAAGTTTAAAGGAAAAGCCTAATCTCAAAAGACTAGACTATTATGAGGGAGAACCCTTTAAACTTATAAACCACACAATACTTATGAGATTCACTAGGTCTTCTTATCGATTAGAAGACTCCGCAGGTAATCCTCTTTGGTTGGTTGACTTTTAATGAAAGCACCAATGTGATGAGCATAAGCCCAAAAAGAGAACTCATCCCAAAAGACTAGCCTATTAGGAGGAAGAGCTTTTTGAACTTATAAATCCCACAACACTTGTGAGATTCTCCAATATGAGACTCATAACACTATCAAGGGGTTGAAGAATCTCAAGGGTACAATAGTGTGATGAGTATAAACTTAAAGGGATAGTCCAATCCCACAAGACTAATATATTAGGAGGGTAAGTCTCTTAAACTTATAAACCTCACCACACTTGTGAGACCCCCCAAAGTAGGACTCATAACAATGTGCTACTTTAAGAGTCAACGTCCTAGTGGTTTCACTCTACAGCACTTTAATTGGCCTCCTACCGGTCAACCCCTCTGGTCAGAATCCTTTGTAAGTAGCTCTCTTTAGTTGGCTGACTCTCAATAAAAGTACCAATATAACGAGCATAAGCCAAAAGGAGAATCTAATCCTAAAAGGCTAGCATATTAGGTGGGAGAGCCTTTTGAACTTGTAAAACCCGCTACCACACTTGTGAGGCTTCCTAATATGAGATACATAACAAATAAAAGTAACTTGGAGGCCACATTAATCAAGATTAGAGGTTTGGACAACTTCTTTAGGGTTAAGGCCACACTAATCAACTGTTATTGCAGGAAAAATATGAACGCATTCTTCTAGCAATAGGATTAGATTGATGATGAAGGTCTTTGTATGGGATAAGAAGAGGGAGATTAGTATATTGGATCCTATAGCATCTTTGGGTACGTGAGAAATTTCACCAAGATTTTTATCTTATTGGAAAGAATTCTTTTTACATTAAAAGGAGGTCTTTCAAAAGAAAGGGCAGAATAGAGTCTAATAGGGTTGGCCAAAGTGGTGGTAGTTTAACTAATATCTCAGAAAGTTCTTCCTACTCATTTTTACTAATAATATCTCCCCTCTTTTACAGTGCTGAGTTAACTTTGTTAGGTGTATTCACTCGGAATAGAAACAAGAGATCTAATGCTAATGCGCAGATATCTTATTCTAGGTAGGACCTCATTAACCATTCAACATTAGTAGGACCACATTAGCAACCTCACATTACAAAAAGGTCCATTTTCATATGTTTTGGAGGTTTTTTTTTCCTTGCCTGTTTAAAGGGAACATGGACAAAAAAGATGTAAATAGTAGTTAAATATTCATCTGTCAGGAACGAACAAAAATGTCACATCTGTATTCGTCTGTTCTGCTTGAACAGGCAAATATGTATCCACATATTCTGCTCGTCCTTAAAATTGAATGGATAGTTAAATTGGGAGTGATGATTGTGAATTTCTTCAATCACTTGTAAAGTTTCTTTAAAGGATTCGTGACACTTTTTTATTTAAGAGAATCAATTTTTTATGCAATTTTAGAAATTTAAATTCCTTATTTACAATTAATTTTATTGTATACTCATTCTAATTCTATTTATAGGGCATATAAAATATCTTTTATCCTAATAATAAAGTATGCCATTAATTTCTTAGGGAGAATCTCATTTAAATCCAGTTGAAACATTAAAATTCAAAATCAAACCTTCACTTTGAACAAATTCCTAATTATGTCAAGATGCCTAATTGGATATTTATGAATATTGTTAAAAGACCAAAATGCCCATCTATAATTAAAATATGAGACATTTCTTTTATATTTTTCTCTCTTACAAATTCTTTTTCTAAATAAGAAAATAATAAATTATAGCACTGTCATCAATTCAATATCTGTAAAAAATTGCATGTGTATATATCATGCATTAAGTATATGGGGAATGGATCAATATTAAAACTGAACAGAAATTAAATCCATCCAAAATTAAAATATAACAGTGACCCATACTGTTATATTGATGAGGGTGCCGGAGAAATTGTTAATATAAATAAAGGATTTTGTTGTAATTTCCCATCATCTACTAAATATTTACTATTTTCAAATTTCAGGAAAATTTGGAAAAATATTTTTCAGGAAAAGAATGTGTAAGGAAGAAAAATATAAAGGTAACAACTCATATATATTATAAGATCATAGAGGGGTATTCTAGACTTTTAACAATATAAATCCTTAATCAGGCCAAGAGGCCTGATTAAGGATTTGTTGAAAGTGTAAGCTTAATTTTAGAGTTTACTATTTTAGTTAGCTTTAAATGGAATTCTGCCAATTTCTTATTACAACTTTCTTCTTTTACTCCCATTAAATGTTGTAAATATCTGAATTTTTATTGTTTTATTTTTAAAATATCTAAATTCAAACCCAACATATTGCTCTCAACGGTCCGCATTCCCTCAAACGGCTACATTTTTTCTTTGACTATAACGGCTATAATTTTTCTTCAGGCCAATAAGAAAAACAGCTATATTTTTCCGTTATATAACTTCTCATTTGAACTGTAGCATTTTGGAGATTTGTAAATTTTTCCGAGAAAAATCCATTCGCTGGGAGATTGCTCACTAGGGATTTTCTTTTTTGGGCAGCAACTAAAGAAAATCGGGATGCCAAGTGGTTACCGATCTCTCACTCAGGTTACTACTTGCATCTTTGTGCATTAACAATTTTGTTTGCTGATGAAATAGATGAATTAGGGAAAGCACAATTCACAATTTAAGACAGAGAAATTAAAAGATTACTCTAAATTTACCCAAAGGTACTTGAAAATTCTCTTCCCTTTTTCATGTTATGGTTCGCTATAGTGATCGCAGTTCTTATTTGATTTTTGCATTTTGTTACTCTAGTTTCAGTTTTGTTCAGCTGATGTTTGTCCTTATAATAGTACCTCCAGTTCTTAATATGACAGTTAGTTTGACTTTCAATTTGATTGTAAATATAAGACCTCATTCTATTTTGTCTCTCATACTTATATATTTTTTCAAGGTAATCCTTATAGTAGTTATACATGTTAAAAGTTTCATCAAATGGTAGTTCTACCTAACACACATGATTAACAAAGGTATTTTAATAAGACAAATCATATTCATTACAAATTACTAACTTAACTAATTTTCTTACTCTACTCAAATTAGTCAATAAGCTCTTATATTAAAGAACGATGTTAGTAGTTAATCCATTTATAATTAATAGTATATTACTCGGATTTTGAAATTGAAGATAATTTAGCATCAATTCTTAAATGTCATAAGTTAAAGATAATGTGAATTTCAGCATTTGTTTATTAATATACAGTTGGTGTGCCAAATCTATTTAGTATGACCAGTGAGGTGTTGATAATGTTAATGCCGTAGAACTTAGATTTTTTTAAGCTTTCTTGTTTTTCTAGTGTAATCTCATATATAAATATTTTTCCTAAATTAGACTAATTTTACTACATGCAGGAACTGCGAGAAGTAATATTTATTTCTACTTTTCTGTGAAATAAGAATATAGCATGATAGCTTAGTTACGCTTCTTCTGATTCTAAGCTGTTCTTTTCACTCTATGGAGGGTATTTTTAGTTGGTGACATTACTGAAGTGATTTCCCTTCTCATTTTTCTAGTTTCAGGCCAAGGTTGGAGGCTTAAAAACAATGACTTGCTTAGTGATTGAACAGCTAGAAAAATGAGTATATCAATAATATTTGTGTGTATATATTGTTTCATATTCACATTTTATCATGCCCACGATTTATGTATCTTTTATCACATATATGTTATGTCACGGGATGATGTTCCTTTTTTTCACGTATAGAGAATAACAATGAGAGACATATGAAGGGAAAAAGGGATGAAAATTAAAAAATAAAGAAAAATATTGAAGTAAAATTTTTCTTCACTTTACATCTCTTTTATTCTCTTCAATTCACATTTATGCTGAAATTAGAGTGTTGCTCATTTTAATTTATGTAGAACAAAGTCTATGACAAGACGATGTTTATCCACAAAACTAATTTTCATTGTTTTTGTTTATAAACTCGAAAGACTAGAGGAAAAAGGCATACTACAAAAGTTGTAGGAGAATCCTCTCTCTTATATGAGGTTGTTCCTATCTGCATTGAGAATTCTTAGGTTAACGAGTAAATTTATTTCAGAAGTTTTTATTTAGGAGAGCTAGATATTCAAAAGTTTTTTTTTGTCTTTTATGTTACCTTGGAAGTGTTTCCAAATTGTAGCGACATAGGATAAGATAAGGAACCATGTTAGAGTTCACATTAGAGAGTCGTTGCATACAGATTTTTCCTTCTCCAATTTAATGCCCTTTGTGCCTATGTTAAGTTAGAGTCATGAAAGCTGGGGTTTTGAATTTGGGCAACCAATCCCACCAAATCCATCTGAATCATTTATACAGCAGTAAGTTCGAGTGCAAAAAAACAAGCGATGAGGGACTTTATGACATCTTCGACTATGGGAAGCAGGACAAGGGTGACTCTTCTCAAATGTTGGGGTCGAGAGATTGAATACGATTGTCCGGCAAGGCTTTCTCATTGTGAAGTGTTGGCTCCTCTTTGTATATTGTCGATTAAGTTTAACCTAGGGAGAATATCAGATTCTATGGCTATCAAGATTATCAACATTTAGGTATGTTTTTTCCCCCTTCATGCAACCCATTGATTTGTTTTTTTTCCCTTAATATTGTGCTTATGATATTAATGAGGTGGCTAAACAAGGAGGAAACTGTGGGCTTTTCCAATAGCATGATGATGAAATAGGTGAGAGGTTTAGAGAGGTGGTCGTAATAAACCGTTTGGCCAGGCAGGCAGAAGAAAAGAGATGATGAGGAAAGATTAGGTAGAGATATTGAAGCAGAGATTGCTGCCATACATGTGGAGATGAAGAGGACTGAAAACAAACTCAAGAGTCACATTTTGTGCATTGGTGCTGGCATGGTTCTTTTTCTTGGTTTCATTATGTGTTAAACGATGGTTATGATGGGATACTTCCCCATGTGGAAGACTAAAGGTAATTGTTATTTAGAGGGAAGGTTAAATATAAGAGTTTTTTCTTCAGTCATGGTAATTATTAAAAGAGTAGTCCCTCAGTATTGAGATGCTTTTTGTAATGAAAATATAAGCGTGCGTGTTAAGAGTGACTGGTATACCAGTATTTTCTTATATATTTTTTATATAATTTTACGAATTTTTAATGTATATCTACCGCAATTATAAGTATTTTGTGCTTATAGATATATTATTAAATAAGTGATAAAAAGAGTCGATTTATTAGATTTTATTGCTTTATTTTCTTTTTCTTTTTTTTTTGCGAGCAGATTTTATTGTTTTCATTATTTTATTAATTACACTAATGGGCACAAGGTGTTTTGTCTTTTATGTATTTTGGGAAGTTAGGAAATAAATAAATGATGGCAATTGTTGCATGAAAGACCTCTTCTAAATACATAATTATAAAATCATTTTTAGGATGATAATCATGATAGAAAAAGAATTGAGTTAGACATTAAAATACTACAATGGTTATAAAGAGTTTCTTATTCTAAAAATATCCCAAGAGGCTCAGGATACATAAAACACTCATAAGTTTAGCAACATGTAGAATAAGGACTCAGGACATAGTAACCACCCACAAGCCTAACATATACATTCATCTCATAAAGACTTATAATACAAGAAATACAGGGTGCTTAGCCTAACCCACAAGTCATACATATAAGAGTAACACAAACAACAGTCTTATAGCCTCTAGCCATTCTAACAGCACTCCATCAAATACAGTCATTCAACAACCCAACAAAAGAAAGTATATGTCAATAAAATCATGGGTCCTAAGATGACAATATACAAAACATTACATGTCTAAACCAAAAGAGGACTGCTAGGCTATGCTCGCCTATGCCTCTGGTTGCTTCTCTTCATACAGAGCCAAACTAGATGGCTCTCCTAAAAAGCATTGGGTGAATAGTGGGGTGAGACATAAAGTCCCTGTAACCAAGTATTAATTTATAATATATACAAGTAGGATGACAAGTTGGTGTAGTAGTGTTTAAATATAATTTAAGTAATAAATGATCCTTTAGTAGATAACCACATGAAAGGAGTATGTTTCACCATCCACAACACAATTCATACAAAGTACACATATGTAAAACACAATGAAATATGCCCTCCCATCGCCATACTCCTCCTTATGACTCCCTGACAAGGACCCGGGCTTTCTGTGTTGAGTAACCTAGCCAAAGGTCACCCTACTCACATCAGGCATCAGGCTCCTTCCTATACCTGCACCACCCAAGAATGGATTATGATGTAAGAGGTGTCTACCTAAGAGTTCGTTCTCAATTCCGGGCAAAGGAAAAGAAAGAACTACAGGGGTCTAACAAGAAAGCCAAACACTAGGATCATAGTGTAGGTATGCCGCGCGGGCTTCAAGAACAATTATCTTTCACATAACAAAATCCCAAGCTCCACATATGAATCCCATGCATAGTCACAATATATATTAAAAATATCATAGTTCTTCAAGATAAGATGATATAATTTCAAACAAAGTACAACATATTTTTATTTTATTTAATTAACATAATATTACTATATATCTTGAATAATAAATTTTTCAACTAAAATTTTAGTTTAAAATTCTCAAAACAATCAATAAATAAACCGATTAAAATTTTAATAACATATTAAAACACAACTCAAGTATAATTAAATCAATATATTTCTCACTTCACCAAAATTTGTTATATAAGAAAATGCATATTTTATTCACATGCATACTTTCACAAATTAATTTGAGAAAATAAAAACATAATAAACACTTTACAATCCAAAGTATGTATATAAAATAAATTAACCCCGGTTATCTCTACTCCACGTTTAACCTCACAGCTTGAGAAATAAGAGCACAAATTACAGACTCTAAAGTATAAGATAATCCACAAATAATATAGATACAATTTAATATACATACAAATAAATAACTTAAATTACATAGGATTTATTATTATTAATATATATACACATATATTTACTATCCAAAAATTCTTACTTCAAATAACATTTTTCCTCTACCCAAATAACTCATTCAAATTATATAAATATTGTTTTTATCTAACATTGTAAAAACCTCAATTTATAACTTAAGTTTCCAGCTTAATTTTTCTAATAACATATCCTTAATCTATTTCACATTTTAAACCGATTAAAATCTCCATAATATATTAAATAATCTAAATAAATTATTTAACTTAAATTTAATTAGTAAAAACATTCTATATATCTTGAATAATACATTTTTCAACTAAAATTTTAGTTTAAAATTCTCAAAACAATCAATAAATAAATATAAAATGATTAAAAATTTAATAACATATCAAACAACCCAAATAAATTATTTAACTTACTTTTAATCGGTATAAATATGATACATATTAAGGATGACAAATTTTCAACAAAAATAAATTTAATTTTAAATATCAAAAGTAATAAATGGACATTCTAAACTGATTAAAATTTTTTAATAATGTATCTTTAATTTTCTATGGTCAAATATTGTCAAAACTCAATATTTACTCCATACCCAAATCACAAAATTTTCTCTAAACATTATAATAATACTACTAATATAAAACTCTAAATATATAGGAAATATTGATAAAGAAAATTTAATAAAAAGGAGTATATTTATGTACTTAAATGATCCCAAATGCTTGTCTTCCTCTTCAGACAGCACGTACTTGCAAAACTCTTCACTCACTCTCCCGTTCTTTCTCTTCCTGCGTCTCTCACTCTTTCTCTCTTCTACATCTCACTCTATATTCTTTTCTTATTAATTCCTCAAGTCCTCCTATTTCAACTGTTAGTTCCCATTTTTCTTCCCCCCTTTAATAACCCCCTAGCTTTTCCATCTAATTTGGTGGAAAAGCTGGGTCTTTTTTTTTAAATAAAATATTATTATTTTATAATAATAAAATATTATTTTATATTATTTAATTATTTTTTACTTTCTCTGTCTTTTTATAATAATAATAATATTTTTTTAAAAGTAATATTTAGGATGTTACATTATATGACATTGACATGGCACACTGGGGGACATAAGGCATCATTCACCATAGAATTGGGCTTGGATTGTTGGAAGACCAAACAATGACAATTGAAAACTAGCATGAATTGAAAAGGGCCCAAAACAAGGATAAATATGAGCCTAACTGTAAACTTGCATTTTTCACATCCTTTGGGCCAATCTCCACTCACTTAAGCCCAGTACAAGCCTGAATGCCACATAGGATTAATGAGGGGTATTATTGGGAAGCAAAGAGAATTAACTAAGAGGAAAAAAATTAAATATCTAATTAGATTATTTATGAGTATCTTTTGTGTAAATTAATATAATATGATAGAGAGGAGAAATTCTTAGGTGAACCTGGAGTGCCATGTAATATGTGGTCTAACCAATCATAAGTCGTTAACTCAGGAGCCTTTCCATTTGATTTGGCATCTTCTAAATATTAGCTGGCAAATAAAGAATTAAAAGGGAAAATTTTTCACTTTCTAAAACGAGAAAGACCAAGAAAAACATAATTATTGAAGAAGCAATGGACTCCCCTCCTCTGCATCCTTTTCCTAGCAACTTCTGTATAGTCGGCCACTGGAGTAATATGAGATCCCGATGAGGAAGAGGCATCACTCAATAAGGTGGCAAGAATCTAAGATTACGATAGCGATAAAGCTGGCAAGAAAGCGAAAGAGCTGTATGTGGATAGATCGGAGATCGTGGTATATGTAATAGTAAGATGTCGATGTAGGGCTAATCTAAAACTAAGGCTGTTGATATTAAGGTTTGTCTCTTCTCTAACTTTGGAATTCTTATTTTTCATTTGCCTCCTAGAAAAGATAGTAGATGCATTCCATATTATTTCTCTGTTCAAAGAAAATCAAGGAGGATTTAGAGCGATAATCAAACTTAGTCGCGTCTAACATCACTAGTGACGGTAGAAGCATCATCGTCTATTTCTCGAAGATTCAAATTGATTTGAACCTTTCAAGTCTTTCCATTTGCCATTTCCCATGCTTTCTTGTCCTGTTTTGGCTCCAAGAAAATTCTAATCCACCCATTCTCCTTTTAATTATATTTGTGTAATTATATAATAGTCAAAATGGATTATGGATCTTTTGCCAATTAATTCTTTGCAAACAAGTACGGTGGCATTGACATCATTAATTGGGTCAAGGTTGGTACTTATTAGTGGATAGAGAATATAATAAAGAAATTAATCTTGTTATTGTTTTTTTTTTCCAATTTGAAGCTGAGAAGAGATTAGGAGTGTATCATCCATGTTGACTCAATATGGTATCAGTTGCATGGCAGGTTCATTTGTTTTAATACTTGTGTGGCTGTTTTGAAAAATTCTTATGTAGATGCCCATAAAAGAGTGGAATAGGGACAATGTTAGCAATCAAGGTTGATACTTCTAAAAGAATTATTGTGTTTATGCATATGGATTGTTGCTGCTACAATTGCAATTTAGTGGACTGATTTTTGAATGTAATGTATGTGTGTTGTAGCTTAAGTTGTTCATTCAAAAGTGTTAATTGTTAATTTGCTATTGCTAATTATTAGGACCAATTTGATGTAAGAATGAAAATGTGTTTTATGAATCTAGTTTTCTATAATGTGATGCTGTCAAAGTGTGGTGTAATACCTAATGGGGAAAAGACATACAATCAATAAAAATATGTCTCATGAATATAGTTTTGGGCAACACCCAAAATATATAATATGACAGTAAATACATAATGCTGTCAAAATATACTATTTTGATGATGTTAAAATATGTTTTACAGGGGACCACAAAGTAAGCTTTGTTTTGGCACAGGGATCTTTATGCAAAGTATATTTTATGCATTTAGATTTGGTACAAGGGATCCCGAATTTGTCAACAGAATTTCTGTTAATTACGAACCACTTGTTTGCAGAGAGACAACAATATTTGAAGCAATATTCAAAGGCCATAAATGGTAGTTGAGTGGAATTTGTAAGTTAGCAAAATTTGGAGCATAATAGTAAAAGAAATGTTAGAGAAAGAGAAGACAAGATAAGGCCTCAAGAGATTGTATAAGCTTGTATCATGGGTTGTTTGCTTTTGTTGATTTTATTCATGTAATAGTCTATAGATTTGTATTAGAAATGCTCTATTATGAAGCAATTTTGTAGTAGTAAGAATGAGTTATGGTATAAAGTCCAATTATGCAAAGACAAATATAATAAATGAAAATATGTTTCATAAATCTAAGCTTCAACAACAGAACATCCATATTGAACATGTTATCATGCCTGTTGATGTAATTTGTATAATGCAGAAATTAGAATATGCTTAAAGTTTAATTTGACAATAAATATAATGCAAAAATTAGAATTTACTGTAATATAGAAACTGATAAACAACCAAAAGGGGCCAGAAGTACAAATATATCCAACCTGACCATACATTAGAAGAGCTGGGAACCCAAAAAACATCTAACTTGCAAGGTATACATCATGCCTTCTACCCATTTTTCTTGACTATACATCAAAAGAACTAGAAATAAAAAAAAATCCAGCTCAAAGCCATTTATTGGTTTACTTTCTAGCATATAAAAGTACAAATAATATGAAAGCAAAATAATCTTCTTTCATTGGCTTCACTTTAAATGCTTGAATGCAATTACTTGTTTTGTGTAAATATAGTTGGTGGCCTCCAAATTGATGAATGTACTTCCTAAAAATGCATTAAAATAAATTCAAAATAATATAACTAATTGATATATCTTAGAAAGATGAAGTTATTATAATAATATAATTAGTTGAAAGATACCTAATTTAAATTGTTGTTCATGTCGATCATGTGAAATGAGCTTCTAATATTCCAAGAACCATAAAAGATATGTGGAATCATATAATGACTTGTTCAAATAAGCTGAGCAGAATTGGCCTATAATATAATACAATTATTTTTAGTAAGTATAATTAAAGAAATAACTGTCATGTTTATTAATTTTGTAGGCACATTTATTTTACCTGATGAGTGTAATTAATATTTTGGGGAACAAAAACTTTCTCTGACGTGGTTGAAGTAACATCTTCTACTCCTTTTTGTTTTTCTACAAAAAAAATCTAAATTTGGAAACAAATAACTAATATATGTACATAATACAAGTGCTTATAAAAATTATATCTTGATTTTCGCTACTTTTCAAAATGATCCTTTCTTCTACCACTTCCACTCCCTTTTGGCTTTGCTCTTGGTGGATCAAGAATTTGACCTATTTTTTGAGATGTATCTTGATTGTGGGTATGAATTTCTTTATTCATTCCATATTGTTGTTTTGATTCAAATTATATAGATGTTCTTAAACTTTTTGGGATCCATTATTGATAACATCCCACATGATATTTTGAGTTTCTTTATGATATTGTGAGGCTAACACAAGGTTATAAACTAACCTCATAATAGAATTGTAGTAGACGATTTTTGGATCTTTACTAGTTGCACATTATCCTTTATGTTGACAAATGACCATCAATAAACTTTGCGTTCTTTGACCATCTCTTTAAGAAGTATTTATTTGGTACTCTTACCCACAATTAATGTTATAAACTCTCAATGCATGTGCACAAAGAATACCCATAGATTCAAATTTTTTGCAACTAGAACTAACATCCTCATTAGATGAATCAAATTAGACAAGCCACATGTTTGACTCTTTTCCTTCCTTCCACAACTCATAATAAAAAATGTTCCCAACCCTTTTAATTTCTTTAAACAATATCCCCACTCCATCCAAATATTCCTTCTCAAACAATTTAAAAAAATTTTTGGTATAAACTTTTGATTCATAAAGTATTATTACTATTGATAGCACATGAAGGAATGCCTTTACTATTGTGAAAACCTTCTTCATCCCCAGCTCTTCTCCATTTTTCTTCTATCTTCTTAAAAGCCAAGAAAAATTCTATAAGAGAATTTTTTTTTTTGTAGATATATCACCCTGAACACTTTTAGTGCTCTCACTCCTTTGAAAAGATTTTATATTTACAGAAAATATATCTTTACCAAATATAGTTGACCATTTATGCTGAATTATGTATATTCTATTCAACCAATTAATCTCTTAATCATTTCATCCCATGTGAGTTTGAATTCCTCTTCTGAGTCACACTATTGCATGCACTTTTAAAATAATGATTAGAACTCTTTGTTAGAGTTCAAACGACCTAAATAAGATATGGTATTTTTATATATATGCCACAAGCACAAGCGATGTCGTGCATTAGGAAATTTCTTCTCAATTGCTTTGGTTATGGCAGCATCTTGATCGATGACAATAGTTTGTGGTGGTTGGTTTCCCATAGACATAAAAAATTGTTCAAACAACCATTCAATAGATTCTGCCAATTTATTCATCAAAAAAGCACAACCAAATATTACAGTTTGCCAATGATGATTTGTCCTAACAAATGGCCCACAGATTAAATCGTATTTATATATGCGATAAGTTGTATCAAAAACCACCACATCTCCAAAACAATCATAATTAATTCCTGATCTCACATCCCTCCAAAAAAACACTTATCAAATGTAATTCATGATCAAATTGAATACTATAGCAAAAGATGGGATCTTTAGCTTGACAACTTTGTAAGAGATGGACTAAACTTTTTCCATCCCCAGCTTCTACCACTTTCAACTTTTGTTTATTGACCAAATTATAGCAATCTTTTATTGAAAATCTAATATTATCAAAACCATGTGCTTCTTCATCCAGATAACTCCACACATCCTCAGTTCTAATTCCAATAGTTGCCATAGAACTAATAAGTTCACCATTCACTATAGGAATATTCCTACCAGAACACATCAAATGCCCATCCTCTGGTTTTACAAATTCACAATTATGCTCAAAATTAATTTTGTGATCTTCCATAGACCATCTAATTGAACAGTAAACCAAATCATGGCCTGACAATTTGTCCTTGCATTCATTCTAGTAAATGAACTACTATTGCATTCTTCTAATTATTTAGATCCTTGTTTAAACACACATAATCCTTTGTGTGAATCTTGTTAGTTCCACCAACATAGGTTTGTTTTGATTTTCTTACAAAAAAACCCAACTGATATGCATATCTTGTATATAAAGTGTAAACTTCATCTTCATTATTTACAACTTGACCCAAATAAGTATTTTCAACACCAGAATTATATGTATTTTCAAAGCTAGAACTGGTCATAGATTTTTCTTTTCCCCTCATATCTAACTCTAATTCATTTGCTATTTCCATTTTGCACAAAATTAAAACTACTTCAAAATCTTCATAAAACTATTCTATAATAAAAGTTAATTAAATCACAAACACTTTTTATTGGGAAAAATAAGAAAAACTTTTTCCCACAACATACATGCATATATAAAAGCAAATGAGACCCCAAAACATGAGTACACAACTATAAAATAAAATTCTCATATGAAGCCCAATGTTAAACATATATAGGAGACAATAAAGCTTCCAAATTAAATATTGTAAAAATATTCAAGACTAATGTAACAATAGAATCATTACGTGAAGATTATTTATTTTGTCAGATGTATTCCAGCATATCTATATATAGCAATTCCTTAAGGTCCTAATTTATAGATTTACCTGTTATGATCATGCAAAGCTCCCTCTTCCTAAGTTTTGATTTCCACGTTGCCGAAGTTGATGGTCGAAAAAGTTTATTTAACTTCTTTGCTTGAAAATGAAAAGCAAATGGAACGCTTTTTCTCTTTTTTCGCAAATTTTTTTCTTTTAATTTTTTATTTGCCAGCTAATATTTAAAAAGTGCCATATCAGATTAAAATAACGTGAGATGTTCTTTTTTGATTGGTTAGACCATAGATTATATGGTACTCCAGCCTCCAGGTTCACCTAAGAATCTCTCCATGAGAGATATAGATACGCATATACAAAGCTTTACTTTAAAATGACATTCTGAAAATTAGTTTTTTTTTGTTGCCAAACTTAATATTGTTTTTCAAGAGCTTCCTTTTCTAAAAAGATTAGATTTTGCACCTTCGAGGCCTATTCATTTAGAGTGCCGAAATATATCTTATCCTTTACTTGCGTTTATTTTCTTTTCTTCTTGAAAAAATGACAAAAAAAACTAAAAATTAGTAAGTGCTAAATTAGAAGTGTCAACAAAAATTTGTCATTTGTAAATTCACTATTGTTAACACCAAATAAAGTATTATTACCAAACCTAATTTAAGATTTAGTAATTTTCAACTTCCTTTTTTTGTCATTTTTCCTTTCTTCTTTCCTAACAAAATATTATTATTCAGTTAAAAAATAGGCGAAATCCCTTATATTATAAAGAAACTTAAATATATAAAATCTCATTTTAGGCATCAAACACTTGAAAATGACAGGAAAGAAAGTGATATTAGTATAGGTGAGCACCCAAGAGAAGGGGTTTTTGGGTGCTAATAAAAATTTTATCGAATAATAAATTAAACATGATTTATATAAATAGAGTAAAGTGGAGAAAATATCACATATCATTTTGAAAAAAAGGATAAGGAGAGAATATTGCACACAAGATTTATATTAGTTCAGTCAAAACCCAACCCTACGTCTAGTCCCTAGATTCCACCTGAGAGTTTCACTATATCTTCCAATATTCAGTGGGCTCTTGATGTCACAGTATAATAACCACTTCTGTACCAGAGGAAACACCTGAAACCTTGAGGCAATTATTCCTCCTTACAACATGTAAGGTTTTATCCCCACTTAAAATCCCATGATTCTAAACAATAAACAAAATGTATCATGGAGAGAATCTTTCTTTTTCTCTCTAAAGAGAATAAATGCTAAACACTAAAATTCAATGAATTTTTCTAAAAATGTTGCAAAGGATATTCTTTTTTTTTTTTTAAAGAACAAATTTTAGGAAGGTGGTCGGGCTCACCTACAATACAAGAGTAGGAAAACTAACTCATGTTTTGTACTTGTGGTTTGTGTGTGATTTTCTCTTGGTTCTCTACTTCTTTATTTAATGTATTCTTCTATTTGCAGTCCATCTTTGAATTTGTCTGTTAGACATCGAGTGAAGTTTCCATTGAAACTTGTGCCTAAGGTTACTGAGAGTATTAAATAAAACTTTCTGTTGAAGTTTATTTTTGAGTGAGTCAGTTCTATTTAATGCTTTCTAACTTATTGCTTTTCTTTTTAATATTCTCCTTGGCTCTTTGATAATCCGGAGAGCGTTTTTAATATGTTCTGAGAATATTTTCACTTTAATAAGACACTCTTTATAAAATAATTTTAGGACAATTCAAAATATGATGAAATAATTTTTCAATATAAAGCTCGAATAAACTGTGAGTCAGAAATCATTAGGAACATATCTTCAGTTTATCAAGATAGTCCTATTGAGATATATTATTATTATAGAGCCATAGTCAATTTTGACTTAATCTTTATCTTGAATATACTAGAGCCGAATACTCAAATATATAACGTGAGCTTTGAGAATATAATTAAGATAAGTTTGGAGTTAAAAAGGACTCTAAATATATTTCCATTTTAATATAAAATTAAACAAGGATTTTTTTTATATTGTCATCCGATTAATCCGGTTCGAGATTCGTGGCTTTCTTTCCCTATAAAGGTGTCTCCTTTAAGACTCGAGCTCAAGACCCAAAAGGATCTAGTAGAGTCTTACATTATTAGGCCAACTCTTTATTGGTCACTAAACAAAGAATAGAGAGTGATGCTTTTCTGACTTGGTTCATGTCAAAAATTCATACAAGTCAAACACTTACTCAAAAAATCGTTCAGAAATCATGAACCGACTAAACAGTTTTTTTCCAAAAACATATTAATAAAATCTGATAAAGATATTAATTCATTATTTTCCCTGCAAAATAATTTTTTTAAATTTGTTAGTATCAAAATATGAGATCAGTTATTCTAACAAGTGAGACTTAAACTAGAATTTTAAAAATGTTGTGAAATCACCCCTATACCCTTCTCTAACATAAATGATATTAATAAAACTAGAAATGACAAGTGTTAAACTTGTACAGGTATATATATTGACTGGAAATAACAAATTTTATAAATTTTTTTTATTCTTTATTATTTTAGCTAGTTAGTTGATTAACAAATTGTGAATTGAAAATGATAACTATTGCCTTGCTCACGAAAGACAACGAACTTGATCATCTTTGGTGTAATATTATCCGAGAGGTGAGACATCTACCGGAGAGGCAGAACTAAGAAACACGTGCAGGTACGTCATTAGATGTGCTGATTTCCTTGCCTGAGAGGGACACTCTAATACTGAGGAACTGATCTTAATAACAGAAATCCCAGCAGGGTGCTGGCGAGTCTTTTCTGAAGACCTCCAGGGAGACCATTAGCTCTTTTGCTTGTTTCTTTTGTTTTTTTCTAGCTGTTAAGTCTCTTTTGGTAGACTTTTTCAAGCTTAGCTTCCCTTTGTATCTCAAAAAAAAGAAAAGAGAAAATTGCAAATAAAGACCGTGGAATATATAAAATTGCAATTTGGGTCCTTGAATTTATATAATTGCTGTCAGAGACCCGGTCCCAAATAAGAATTATGAAATGTTAGGTAAAAGACAAAAACGCCCTTCTGCTTTTTTTTTTGCAGTCCCTTGTCTACATGCCCTAACTTTATCTTTCTTCACTTTCCAAGTCGTCTCCCTCTTTCTTCACTCTCTGACTCGTCTCCCTCTTCTTGATGATGAACCATATAAATCTCTTGAAGAAATTGAGGCTAACACCATTAGAAATCTCCTTCCTGATGAAGATGGTCCATCTTCTGGTGTTTTTGATGACTCAAGTTTCAATAATTTACCAAAACTGGTGATAACCTGGAAGATTTTGATCTGTTTGGCAGTGGTGGAGGTATGGAGCTGGAAGGCGATGAACATCTGACTATAGGAAAAGGGGCCAATGGTCCAGATAAAGATCCTAGTTGCTTCGGACGTTTTAAAGGGAAACTTTCTTTTGTTGAACATTCTTCTAGAACAATTTTTGTTAGAAACATTAATAGCAATGTTGAAGATTCTGAGCTAAAGACTCTCTTTGAGGTGCTTCTTTATTATTTTACGTTGATAGATGCTATGCTAGAATTCTTAGAAAGTATTTTAGACTTTGAATATTATAAAAAGTCAATGCAATTTCTTGTTTGTTTTGACAGTAATATGGTGATGTCTGAACCAAGTTTGATAAGTTGTTGAAAATAACAAATTGACAAATTCTGATACCCACTTCACGACAAGTTCAATAATGCGAATAACAAGTTTAGGAAGGCAAATAACAACTTCTGATAAGCAATTCATAGAAATTCGAGTTTCTGTTAAGATGACAGCATTTTCAGATTTCTTTAGCAGATGACAAGTTCTGATACACAATTCATGACAAGTTCAGTAAGGCGAATGACAAGTTTAGTAAAGCGAATGACAACTTCTAATAAGCAATTCATAGAAATTTGAGTTTCTGTGTTAAAATGACAGGTTCTCATTAGATTTTCATACTTTTTCTGTTAAAATGATTGGATTTTCACATTGATTTATCAAATGACAGGTTCACAATAGAAAATGATAAGTTTCCATAAGATTTTCATACATTTTCATACTGTTTTTGGCTGGAATTGCAATTTGCATATTTCTGACAGCAACAACTTCTGATAAATATGAAATGACAAGTTAAGTATGGCAAATGACAAGTTCCCATAATGTTTTCATACATTTTCATACTTTTTCTGTTGGAATTATAATTTGCACATTTCTAACAGCACCCACTTTTGATAAACACGAAATAACAAGTTCATAATGGAAAATAACAAGTTAAGTATGACAAATGACAAGTTTTCATAATGTTTTCATACATTTTCATACTTTTTCTGCTAGGATCACAATTTGCACATTGCTGATAGCAACCACTTTTGATAAACAGTAAATAACAAGTCTACAATAGCGAATGAAAAGTTAAGTATGTAAAATGACAAGTTCCCATAACGTTTCCATACAATTGTAAATTTTTCTGTTAAAATAACAATGTGCAGATTTCTGACAACAAACACTTCTGATAAACAGTAAATTACAAGCCCATAATAGCGAATGATAAGTTAAGTATGTAAAATGATAAGTTCCCATCACGTTTTCATACAATTGTAAATTTTTTTGCTGAAATAACAATGTGTAGATTTCTGACAGTAACCACTTCTGATTAACATCTTTTATCATCAATTTCACCTCTCATTTCCTCCTAATGTATAAAACTATAGCACCAGAACTCTCATAAGCCCCTCAAGAAGCATGCTCATATCAACACCAGCGGCAAATGCACTATGATGATCATATCCACTCACAAGTGCATCCTCAACCATGAAATCCCAAATGTAAATTGTCATATCATATGAACAAGAAACCATCAAATTCTACATATAAGGTGAGAACTTTATTCATTTAGCACTGTATTTAAGGCTCGTTTGTTTCTCACATCCCACACCTTGATCGATTTATCCACCGAAATATAATCATCATACTTGATTTCCACAATTTAGAGCTTTTTTGCAATTATCAGAAGTTGGTGCTGTCAGAAATGTGCAAATTGTAATTCCAGCAGAAAAAGTATGAAAATGTATGAAAACGTTATGGGAACTTGTCATTTGCCATACTTAACTTGTCATTTTTCATTGTGAACTTGTCATTTCGTGTTTATCAGAAGTGGTTGCTGTCAGAAATGTACAAACTGTATTTCTAGGAAAAAAAAGTATGAAAATCTTGTGGAAACTTGTCATTTTCTATTGTGAACCTGTCATTTTCATAAATCAATGTGGAAATTCAGTCATTTTAACAGAAAAAGTATGAAAACCTAATGGGAACCTGTCATTTTAACAGAGAAACTCAAATTTCTATGATTTGCTTATCAGAAGTTGTATTCGCCTTACTAAACTTGTCATTCGCCTTACTGAACTTGTCATGAATTGTGTATCAGAACTTGTCATCTGCTAAAGAAATCTAAAAATGCTGTCATTTTAACACAGAAACTCGAATTTCTATGAATTGCTTATCAGAAGTTGTTATTTTCCTTCCTAAACTTGTTATTCGTATTACTGAACTTGTCGTGAATTGGGTATCAGAACTTGTCAACTTGTTATTTTCAACAACTTATCAAACTTGTTATTTTCAATTATGAACAGAAGCTGAAAATTAAAATAGAAATGAAGAATAAAAATCCAGATTTGTTGGGCGTTGTCTGAGCACCAAGCAATCATCGCACACTTGCCGTCGTCGCTACAACCATCTTCGACTTCAACGCAGAACTTGGTGACAAACTGGAACCCAATTCCCTGCTGAAGCTAGGCTTCAACAATATCCAACGGGAGTCTTGTTGAGCTCAATTATTGTTTCCCTTGGCATCCTTCTTCTAAGTCCTGTTATTCACTTGCTTTAGGAGAAGGAACAAAGAAGATGACAGAGGGGAAAGAGAGAATGAGAGAAGTTGGGAGAGATAGGGTTAAGGACAAGGAAGTGGGACTGGAGAAGAAGGAGAAGGAAGGGGAATGAGATGAGGAGGAGCAAAAAGAAGCACGGAGAGAAGGATCGAGGGGAAGAAAAGGAAAGAGAAGGAGATGATAAGATGAAAAAAAGGCAAGGAGAAGCAGAAGGGTATTTTTGACTTTGAATCAACATTTCATAATTCCTATTTGGGACCGGGTCTCTGACAGCAATTATATAAATTCAAGGACCCAAATTGCGATTTTATATATTCCATGGTCTTTATTTGCAATTTTCCCAAAAGAAAAGGTATTGAACTAAAAATTACAGTTTCCTGACGTCTTGTTCTCCATGATTTTAATGAGTTAATTAACGAGTTGTGAATTAAAAATAACAAGTATTGCATTAATAATTATAAGAATAGAATTGGAAATGGCAAGTTTCACAATTTTTTTGGGTACAGAAGGACATATGAGTAATCTAACAATATTTTTAAAATTCCAATTCAAGTATCACTTTCTTTCTATCATTTTGAAATGTCAAGTTCCTGAATTGAAATTACATATATCCAGAGTTTTTTATAAGGAATTTTGTCAAAGGATTACTTGTACCGAATTTTTTTGGTCATGCCAAGATACGGTCTACTTCTTTTTATGTTTTTAGTTTTGAGAAAATTCTAAATAAAAAACCTTGAAATTATAACATTTCAACTGAGGCACTAAATATACCACGTCACTTGTGCTAACTAATAAAAACCCAAAACGGCAAGCAAATTTTAATTCTAACTGTCACCTCTATTTTCTCTCTATTTCCGGTTTTTCACCTCTCCATTCTGACAAATTAACTTTCCTTCCCACCTCCCTCTAAATATTACAATTAACTTAAGAATCCAAAAATATTCTATTTAAATTAAAATTAAGGATATAATAATGAGATATTAGATAATATTCTTGACATCCCTGTTTAGCAACTCATGTTTCTAAAATATTATATATAATGGATAATCCTCAAATCTAAAAAAAAATGTTAAGTAAATAAAATACAAAATAACTAAAAGTAAACTAATTAGTAGCCCTTAAACATCTTAATTTTTGGTAAGTCCCCCTTAGATGTTGGATATCTATCAATATCTTATATAATCTCTCTAAAATATTTATGTTTATCATTAAATAAATTATATATCAATTTGTAAGTCTTACAAATTAGTTTTAAAAAAATAAATATAAATATTTTAAGTAATTTATTTAACTTTCTCAATATTCTTAAATAGATGTTTTTATTGGTGTACATATGAAACTGGAGACTCATTTCCAGTAACTTAGTCCAAGGTAATGACAATTTGATTATCTTCATGTTGAACTTTTTCCCATATTGTAATTACAATTTATTGGTTGTGCTTATGCACTGTGGATATTGCATTAACAAGGTTCCATTTGGTATGTGATTTAAAATATTGGCTATAACTTATTGTCTATTACCAACAAAGCAATGCTTATTGACAATAACAAATATGTACATGACTTTAGCTAATTGGATAAACCTCTGGTATGGGTAAATCACAACAACTAATTAGCTATTAATAACAATTTATATATTCACAAGAACAAATTAGCCAGGAACAATTTTGTGCAACATTTTTCTGTTGTAAGTAAATCACACAACTGATTAGTTATTAACACTTTCAATATTCACAAGAATTGATTATTTATTGACTGTTTCGTGTAAATTAGTCATTTTTTGATCTTCTAATAATTAAAGACATTGAAGTAAATTTACAAAATTCGAAAATTCCAAATTGGTCCCCTCTAACCATTTGGGATTTGTTGAATTGAATTGACTAATTTGGGATTTGAGCTTTTTAAATGGATCTAAATGACATTTTGCTTGATTTTTCCATTATATTAATTTAATTATTTATACTCCAGAATCGGTGTCGCCTTCCCCTTCTGTCAGCGGAGATGGCCGGACGGAAGCATCGGAAGCGGAAAGACGGCTCAAAACGCCGTGAAGTCTCCTTGACCCGCGACGGAGGATCCTCTATTCATCGCTCAAATCCCTCAGTCGACGACGAACCTCTTCTTCTCCGCCGTCGTCCCCATTCTCCTCCATCTTCCCCCTCGGCTCTCCGAGACCGCATCGCCGCCAAGAACCGTGAGATTCAATCCCTCCTCCTCGATAACCAACGGCTGGCAGCCACGCATGTGGCGCTCAAGCAAGAACTGGCTGCCACTCAGCAAGATATTCGGCACTTGTCCTCTGCAGCGGCCGAAGTAAAGGTTCAGAGAGACATTGAGGTTCGCGAGATTTACGAGAAGTCGCTACAGATGGACGCCGAAGTTCGGGCCATTGAAGCCATGAGCTCCGACTTGGCTCAGGTGCGGGCGGATGTACAGGAACTAATTGAGGCCAGGAAGGACCTCGCGTCGCACTTGCAGGCGATTGAGAGCGACCTTGCGAGGGTTCGTGAGGAGTCGCAGCAAGTGCCTGCAATCAAGGCGGATATTGGGGCTATGCGTCATGAGATTCAACGAGGAAGGTATGTTTCTGCTACGCCTAATTCTTGGACCACTTTTCTACATTTCTAATCAGTGTCGCTTTATTTGTTTATCTCCTGTGTCAGCATCATTTATGTGTATGAGAGAAAGCAAGCTTGAATTGATCATCTTTGTGTTGGGTGAACGATTCAATGAATTCCATGTATCTAATGGAACATATGGTATTATATGTTTATATGCTTTTAAGGACATATGTACTTGGTTGGTTTATTTTTCAAAAATTGGTCTGCACAAAGAAATTGATATTGATAATTGATAATACATGTACAAGCGCATGATATCGCATTCATACTTCCGTGAAAGAGGGTAAACATATGCAATTCACATACTGTTATAGTGGGCATGTGACCGTTCTTATTGCTTCACACACATCCATCTCTATTCTTCTAGGGTTGGTGTGTGTAATGATGTGATGCTTCGACATTATTTTGGCATAACGATAGTTCATGGCTTAAGAAAATGAGCAAATATTTGATTTGTAAATTGTTATCGATATCTTATTCATGTTTGCAGCTTGTGTTATCAGTCCTGATATTTGCTTGTTAATCAGCTGATTTGTCGATTAAATATGCCTGTGTATACAGTGCTTCTGTCCTTATATATCTCCATACCTGTGCCTTAAAGTTTATCAATTTATAGAATCCTATGTATTATATCATGTCATATTCAATACGTACACCCATATCAGTATTAATTAAAGTAACACTTTTATGAAAAATAAAATAAAATAAAGCAACATTATGTCATGTACCAAATGGGGGGAGAAGACCTAGTGATGGGAGAACAAAGATTAAGTTTAATGCCTTATTAAGTAGAAGAGTGAAATGAGTGCCATGTGATTATTGTGGCACTTTCTGCACGATATGTTGAGTCTGAGGTTTTTTTGGTTGAAAATACAAAGAACATTGGAAAGCATTTTGATATGTGATTGTAATTGTTTGGCCACACCCCAAGAATGCGACAGCCTTATCAAGAACGGCCAAGAACTCCAAGTAGTTGACAGTAAGGTAGGTTCCTTCAGTCATGAGTCCCGAGATTCTTTCATAACTAATGGTTGCAGTCTGTCTTATTGTTCTAAGTTCATCTCTTTGATTTCAGATTTTGTACTCTACCTTGTACTTGACCCTTGAGGCGAAGGGTCCCTTGGGAGGGGGTATTGATATGATATTGTAATAATTTAAAGAAGGGAGTTAAAGGTAGTTGGGGTTTATTAGCCGTTAGTGATGTTAGTGACTATTAGACCGTGAGAGTCATAGGCTATAAATAAGAACCAAAAGGTATTTGTAATTCAGGTTGTTGATAGTCAGTGAAGTGAATTCGTTCATTTTCTCTCGTCTCTCTGTTTCTACTCTCCTTATATATATCTCTTTTCTCCTCTTGTTCAGATTAAAATTCTCCATCACATTTCAAGCATGCATGATATACTATTTGACCAATGAGCATCTACGTGCATGTGAAATTCTTCTTTTGTTTGCCCTCTCTTTTGACAATCAGATGCTATAAATAAGAACTAAAAGTTATTTGTAACTCAGATTGTTGATAGTCAATAAAGTGAATTTGTTCAGTTTATCTTGTCTCTCTGTTTCTACTCTCTTTCTGTCTCTCTTTTCTTCCTCTTGAGTCTTGACCAGATTAATATTCTCCATCGCATTTCAAGTATGCAGGGTATATTATTTGACCAACGTATGAAATTCTTCTTTTTTTTGCCCTTACTTTTGACAATCAGATGCTGAAAACCGCTTACCTCACTGCAATAATTGCTTTATACTTTTGTTTATTGATTAATTTAGGAATGCAATTGAATATGAAAAGAAGACATATGCTAGTAACCTTGAGCATAGACAGACAATGGACAAAAATATAATAATTATGACCCGAGAAGTTGAAAATCTACGGGCTGAGCTTAATGCAGAGAAGAGGGCTAGGGCTTCAGCTGCTCTCCCTGCAGTGACAGTGATGAATCCAAGTAACTATCTTGATCAATTATCTTAAAGTTTTCTATATGCAACAGAAGCATGACAAGAAAGTTTGGTTGAACTTTGTTTTAACATTTTTGGACTTGTTTTGTATTTAGGCCCTGGGTATCCTCCAAACTATGACAGTCCTGAAATGGGATATGGAGGATTTGCATACTCTGAATCCTATGGCATGCATAAGGTATATATCAAACTTTTCTGTATTTATTTCATATTTTTCACAAGCTACTCCAAGTTAAACATGCAGTGGGAGCTTTGCATCTGAAATATTACACACATGTTTAGTTGCTGCACAAGTAACCAAAAGAAAAAGGGAGGAGGAACAGCACTGCTTAATGCTTATTAAGTGAACACATAAACAATATTAAACAAGATAATATTGCATATTGACTGCGTGGTATTTAAAGACATAGGATAATCAGTATAACTAAGCTGTTGCTAACTCTGGTCCTTTCTAAAAGAACCTTTGGGGAAGTTTGCTTTGGTTCTGTTTAGAAGAACCCTCCAAATTGTCTTCTACATTACTTTTTTATATATATATAAAAATACCCTTAGTTACTTTAATCCAAAAGATCAGTGAACTTATTACCATTGACTATTCATAATTATACGGGTTCAAAAGGTACTTGCTCTTCCAAACCTGAATTTTGTTTGAATTAGGTGAAAGTGGAGTGAACCATTTGTGAATGAATGAAAACTTGAAATGAAATTTGTTTGACTTGATGGGAAAACACAGGAAAATATGGAGCAAATCAACTTGGAAACATTCAATTTACAGTCCACCAACATCTATTTCTTAAAAAGTGAATAGAAAGTAAAGATAATAGAATCCATACAGTGATAATGCGAGGTAAATAAGTGTTACTGTATGCATTCATGAAACGTGTTATCCTTTTCTTTTTCCTTATCCCCCTCTCTTTTTTGGCCATCTTGAAAAATGGATAATTAGATATATTACTTTTTCATGTCGGATGAATTCTAGAATAACAAATCACATATTTTGCAAACATTTTCAGATTCAAGGTGGGGCAAATAATGCTCATTCTCAATATGCATCTGGAGCAGCTTTACATCATCATCCTTCTGACGTGCAACATATTCATCGATAGTCATTCCGTAAATGCATACGTTTGGAAATAACAGACGGAGAAAATCTGTAAGCAGTCGATATTATTTAATTTTGAAGAAATTATTCATCAATGGTGGGTTATAATTATGGTCAGATCTGATAGGGAAAAAGTTATAAGCTAAGCGTCAAGTTTTTTAATTAGCAAGCTCCAACCAAATAATACTTTTGTGAAGTCGTAAATGGAAATATGTGCGCGTTTTTTTAATTAAATTATATTACTTTTTGTTTTTAATATAAGATCTGCTTAGCTAATTTAGTTAAATTAAGAAAAGTAGTTAAATTAGTTGTTTGTCAAAAACATATGTTGGCTTTTTAAGATATTCTCTTAAATTATTTGGATTGAAACTCTTTTTAACATATAAAATCAACAACATTATTTCGGATAAGTAAAAGGGACAATAATTTTATATTTATAGTTAAATTTAATATCCCACGGTTTAAATGCGATCCATCACGGTGTGAAAAAAGGAGGGAAAGAATGCGATCCAATTGGTAAACTGTACACAGACTCAACCTTTGATAAGCATTGAAAACTTCTTTTTAATTTTTGTTTATTTTTTTATTTTTTACAGTTCTCTGTTCAAAGTGAAACAGTCGTTTTAAGGGGCCTTGACACATATTAACACCATTTAAACCAGGAATAAAATAATATATAAAAATAAGATAATGTTACAAGGGAACAGATTGGATTTTAACGGATAATGAAAATTGTCTTTGTTACAAGAGAGAAGAAAAATATGAATAAGACAATAGAAAGAAGAGGAAAATGTAATGGAAGCAAAAGGAAAAATAGATTCATTTAGAAGCACACCAAATGCGCATCCTATGGTCCATACCCTATATACGTTATATAGGCCTCTGAACAAAATTAAAATAACAAAAAAATTAACTTAAAAAACCAGAGTTAATTTCAAAATTGTCTCTCAAAGCTTATGGACAAAAATGTTTAACATAATCTTTCAAATTTGATCTTATTTTAATTGTAATCTCTAAAATTTAAAATCAGTAATTTTGATTTCCAAAATTTGATTTGTTTGTCTAAAAATTTTGGCAAACAATAATTTTGTTTTTGTACACAAACAAGATTTTAAGAAACAAAATTATTAATTTCAAATTTCAAGGACTAAGATTACTTATTTCAGGAACTATTAAAAGTAGTTTGATACAATCATAGCCTAAACTCATCAACACATAACAGGAAATAATTTTACTCTCAATTTTAAACTTGGAAAGTCCCAATAATAGGTCAAACTCGGATCCAACTGAGCTTAAATTCCGCACGCTCCAACAAAATTATCCACTAAACAAATTTGCAAGCCACCTTGAATTTTCAGCCCATTGATGCCAAGGCACCACGAGCTAATCGATCACGAGGCAAAGGGCATAGTGTTGATACTTGCAGCAAGAAACACATTTGTTAATAGAAGCGAAAAACCCTTTAATGTCCTCTAAATCTCCCAAGGACTTGGTACCAAGTACCCTTTAATGTCCTCTAAATCTAAGGAATTAGTACCAAGTCCCGAATGATTTGGCCACACCCTTGATATTTCACCCAAGGGAAAAAAACCCAATTTCCACGACGAAAAGGGCCCTGAAGCAGAGGGAAATCCATAATTATGCTCACCTTTCAAGATGCCCAAATACAAGATAACAAGATTCTATTTCCTGAAACCACTCATGAGACCAGTAGCGAAATAAAGTAACAAAGCAATCGACCATCCACCGAGAGCATACCCAAAAAAGCATAATATAAGGAGAAGTTGACTGCGTCCAAAAGATTTGACTTCAATAACAAAAAGATGCCTTCCTACACTATCGCAACTCTACAAGATAAAAATCTTATCACAGACTCGGCTGATAAAATTAATACATATAAAATATATATTATTTCTATGCAGCCACACTTTAAGCAATGAATAAGACGACCTGTTGGCAGAAAAAAAGAAGACTCACTCTTCCTGCTTTATGCGCATGGCAAAACACCTCCATCCTAGTTAAAAATACCATTTTATTTGATGTTAAGTTGTCTTGCCTGGTTTCTGACAAAAATACTTCTCCCAAAAGACCATAAAATGTTTGACGTTGCGTTTCCAAGGAAATGATAGTTATTGCTCATGAACTTGTTCTATTGTGACTGTTGCATATAATATTATCAATATAATTGATACAAAATAAATAACATTGATGTCCATTTGGTAGTATGGGATACCAAGTCTCATATTGAGTAGAATGGAATGCTCAATTGAGTATTTAAGTCGATTGGTTCTCCCACCTCAACAGCTAGCGTTTGGGATAAAACTCTACATCCCACTTAGGTACCCATCAATTAGTATCAGAGCCAAACTGTCAGCAGTTCTGAAAAAGACTACCCATGAAGGGTTCAGACCGGTAAGATGCTGAGAAAAGTGCCATGGAGTATAGCCGCCAAGACGTCAGCTTTTCATGCGGGGCCAATTGATGAAAAACATGTAGTATGGGATACCAAGTCCCAAGTTGAGTAAAAGAGAATGCTCATTAGGATATCTAAGTGGGTTGGTTCTTTTACCTTAGCTAATTTTTAGAGTAGATTTTGCCATCTCACTTAGATACCCATCAAATAATTTTTTCATGTCTTCATCTCAAAACCTCAAGACCAAATATGCGACAAGGACCCTAGTCCTCAAGGCCAAGATTTTATGGCTTGAAGTTACAAGTTGACAATAAAATAATAAAAAATACCCTGTAATGTAATGTGGGTTGATAGTAGCATAGTTTTCCCGGCAAAGTGAATTAAACTTTAAATGCCTTCTTAATTAGGATCCATCATAGATCTACGAAATCGTGGCATGCCTTCCATTATAGACGAGCCAATTTCTAAGCATGTATAAAGCATGGTTACATGAAAGCAGCACTCACCTTAAAATTCAACCTACCTTAGCAGCAAGTTGGAGACTATCCACCTGGCTCTATAAAACAAAGATCGGCATAATTTAATTAACCCCTGGCTAAAAGTGATAATCCGCCAGCTAGTGACAAATGGATCAAAAAGGAGCAAAGAGGTTGCTAGTATTAACCTACCTCTTTGCTTCCATTTCAAGAGACCAGCCAACTGAACATAATAAATCCCTCAGACCACAAATCATAGTACATAAACAGCTTCTTGCTGTAGTTCTCAGTATGGACGTGATCGGTTTCCACCAAAGTTGTCACGCCTATCAGGACCTCCACTGTCTCTGTAGTTATCTCTGCGTCTATCTCCACCATATCCACCCCTGTTGCCCCTATATAATAGAAACAGATTCAAGTGTTTATATTTAAAAGAAAAATACTCGCAAAATCAGCCATATATTCATACAATAGTCCATTTGTCAATCATTGGTATTTCAAGTTAACAAAGAAAATGGCTAGTATATTGCAACACAATCTTCCAGTTGACCGATAGAGCAGATGAGAAAATCAATATTTTTCCATTGGTTTCACATGACAGGAACAAAACAAACACCAAATGGAAACTGATCTAGCTTAGATTTCCTCAGAATTTTAGTGGGCATCCACGATCACAGTTAGAATTCTACTGTTTTTAATGACAGAAGGAAGCTTGAATGGTGAAAAGAGATAAAAGGTACAAATTCTGAGCACGAACAAGGTATGCTGAACAAAGAACAAAAAGCCATACTTCAAATAGGCTAAGAAATTTTGCCTTGCACCAAAACCACCAAAGCAGATTTATTGTGAAACATCACAAATTTTTGCCTTCAAGTTCAAGCACGTGGGAAGTGCAGTGCGACTAGTTGAGCCAACCAAGAAAATAGAAAACAAACCTCCGCACCTTTTAATAGAATTTTAAGTAGTATTACACATAAAACTAAGGAAATAATCTGCACTTCCTTCCAATGAGGATACTACAACTCATAAAGTACAATGTTCTATATTTGGTCTAATAATTGAAGATAAATAAAACAGCTAAAGAAGTTTAATCAGTGTAGGCAATAGCATGGTAGCCACTACTACTACGATTTTTGAAATAATTTAAGATGTGTTGAATTGTTAATCCAACTATAAAAGGTGGATAAGTCTCAATACCTGAGAACAACAATCATGAAACTTAAATATAATTAAGCCAAAACCAGGAACTAACACCCCCAGAGAAAAAGAAAGAAAGAAGTCTGTTGGCAGTTCAAGAAGAAAGTGCAATAAAGGACCAAAGAGCTAATCTTGCTATTGAATGAAGAGTATCTTAAGATGTTGTGTTGATTTCAAACGATTAAAACAAAAAAAAATTGATGATTATGCCCCTTCAGGCCAGACGGTGTAATGTGTGTTTATTTTGTTCTCGCATCATTTATATTTTAGGGTCTTTGTTGTGTTAATTTCGTTCATGAAGAAAATGAACCCTATGACCCTAGAAAATAAGAGACCTGCGAAGACCAACATTCCAGCAGATGCCACAGGCCCATTATTGACAACCAGCACAACCATGGCTGACGCTATTTCCTAACAGACTGAAGCTGCCATGCACTCAGGCCAGTCACAGATGAAAACGTATACTAGTACGCAGGCCACAGAGAATGGAAGCATTAGCAACCATCACAGCAACCACTCATGATTTCATTTTCATGGCAAATAACTATCCAAGATTTCAACAAATAAATCATTTCCAACTGCTAACACATTAAAAGAACCAAGATTAAGAACATGGAGGTCAAACACAATATTTTCGTATAGCAATCTATCACCAAAAATGAATTGAAATAACAATCACAACTCCACTTGTCACAAACAATCCCCAAGGGCACATGAATAATATCACAATTCACAGAGCGTGCATGGTGTCAAATAAAGAATGGAAGAAGATTTATCAAAGATACCCATATGCAGGTGGAGCCTTTGGTGCAGTTTTTGCTGCCATGGCGACACTAATTTTGTGGCCCCTCAAATCATAATCTAAAATGCAACATTCATAATTAGCTTCTTTACATTAGAAAAAATATAAAGATATCAAAATTTAAAAGATGAGGAGCCAGATGAGGTACCATTGTAGAAACCACCCGCAGAATGTGCAGCAGATGGATCTTCATATGAAAGAACAGCATCACCCTTATTATTTCCTTGTTCATCTGTGTATATTTTTATGTTCCAGGGCCACTGATCTTTATAGCCCCTCTTCTGCTTTATCCTAGCAACCTACATCAATGAAGTATGTTCTTAGTACAAGGATTCACACTTCACAAAATCAATCAGATAGACATAACAGTAATCCAAGAAACTCACTGACGCATTCTGCCTCAACAATTGAAAAAGAGAATTAAATTTCAGATAATTTAGTTATCTTCTAAAGAACAAAGACAAGTATGCTAATGTCAAATTGAATCTCTGTCATTATTCATAACCTACATAAGCATGCATAGGATTCCCAGAAAAAAAAGCTTGCTAAAGAAGCACCCTTCACATAATGAGATATGAGCCTGTGGAAAAGTAAACAGATGAGAATATTACTTGTCCTATTCCTCCAAAAAGCTCTCTAAGCTCTTCAATTGTCACATCCAGCGGTAAATTAGATATATAGATTCTAGAGTTGTCACATGATTCATCGCAATTCTCATCGCACTGCTTCACTTTAGCTGGCGGCTCTGCAGGAGGTCCACCATATCCACCTCGATTACCAGCACTACCATCATATCCAGCTGGTGCCCCAGCCCTACCACCACCTCGTGCATCACCTGAATTATCTCCACCATAACCACCCATGTTACCACCATAGGATGGAGGGTATGAAGTGGGGCCACCAGTATAGGTTGGAGGTGGAGGCACTGCTTCTGAGCCGTAACCACCCATGTTACCATCATATGAACTGAAAGCGGGTGCATAGTTTCCACCAGTACCATCATAAGATTGGGCTGTAGGAGGAGGCACTTGACCATAGCCACCATCTTCTCTACCATTGAAAGAGTGCTCCCTGCTGCCTCCCCTCCTTCCATCATTGTAACCACCACTGCCCCTGCCATAGTCATTACCTCTTCCTCCATCATAGTTGCCAGATCTACCCCCTCGATTGCTGCCATATCCCCCATCCCTTCCTCCTCTGTTGTAAACGCCAGCACCACCACTGCCACCCCTATCACCAGCACCAGTAGGAGACGGTGCGCCGCATTTGTTACATTCAGTCCTTCTCGCAAAATTCAGGTTTCCACAGCTACATATATTGAATTTCCATCAAATAAAAATACGTGAGAATTCGCAGAAGGTAATCCAGATTTTTTTTTCCCAATTATTCAAGACTAGAAAAAGACTTCTCCAATAAAGTATCGCAAAAATAAATCAGAAAGCAAGATCTCAAACCTAGGGTTTGGGCAACGCCAATCTCCGTCTCTACCACCTCCACCACGGCCACCTCCCCGTCCACCACGGTCACCTCCTTGATATCCACCACCTGACATTTACATCTAATCAGGACACGATCGGATAAGAAAATAAAACCAAAACGGCAATCAAACAAAGCACAAACCTCGACCACCATAACCTCCTGCTCCTCGACCACCATAACCTCCGCCTCCTTGACCCCCATAACCTCCGCCACCTCGACCACCATGACCTCCACCGCTGCCTCTCCCGCCATAACCACCGCTCCCCCTGCCTCCGTAAGTTCCGCCCTCATTACCGCCATAGCCGCCAGCAGCGTTACCTCCTCCATAGCTGCCTCCTTGATATCCTCCTCCGCCACCATAGCTGCCTCCTTGATATCCTGCGCCACCATAGCTGCCTCCTTGATGTCCGCCGCCACCTCCGTAAGGCGGAGGCGCAGTACCACCACCGGCATCTTGATCGTACGGCCCAGACATGATCCAATCTAGGTTTTTCAGGACCAAGAGCGAGAATGAGATGAGAAAAGTATACGCTCCGGTGAAGAAATTGATTATCCAAAAGGGACGGAGAAAAGGATAGTGGCTGAAGGTATTATTATCAACATATCAAGCTAAGATCTCCTTGCCGACTTCATGCCACAGAAGATAGGGTTTCATCCGACAAATCAAATGAGAAGGAAAATTTTAAAAAAATAAAAAACTTGGACCCAAAAACATTAAAAATGAGCTAAAATTTTCTAACAATAAAGTTAATACAATTTTTAGTCTTTAAATTTACTCTGGATCATTTTATCTTTTGAGGGATCAAAATCTATAATTTAAAATTTAAAAAACTAAAACCAAAATGAAAACAAATATAAAAAACTAGAGATTATATCAATCATTTTCTAATTAAAAAGTTCTAGGGCGATCTTTTTTAATATAATTATTCTTTAACTGTCTGTAACATATTTATTATTATATATAAATATTTTGGTGTGGCATTACACAGTTAAAATAAGCATCTGAATTTGTAAATAAATTCCTAATACATTTGCATCATTTTTAATGTTAAATAGATTTTAACTAATTTTTTAAAAAGAAAATGCAATGTTTGCCTTCATGATCGGTATAGAATATTAAAGAAGTGACTATCTTGGATGGAAAAATAAAAATAGATTTATAATTACATAAAAATATAAATATAAATTAGTTATGAATCCAGATAACAACAGGTTATTTTAGTTTAATTAAATAAAATTTGAATCTCCATTTAGGAATTTCTTTACCCCACTATGTTTTACTTTAAATATAAAAATAAAAAATAACTCAGTTGAAGCGAACCCTTCCCCTGGAACTTCCAACGAAGGAGAAAATAGCGACCGAATTCTTGTCAAACAAAGCAACCGATTTCCTGATTATTCTGCCTACTTTTTTTTCCCCCCCGTCTTTCGATTCTATTTTTGAATCATTTAGATCACACATTAGCAGTCCAATTTTTTTGTCCATAATACTCCTCCGTCCTTAATATAAGACCCGAATTGGTTTTAGTCCTATAAAACCCATTTGAATTTTTCTAAATTACCCCTATGAATACTCTCAACCATAATCAAGTAGGAAAATGGAGTATTAAGAAAGATTATGGTATTTAGGAAAAAGCTAACTTCCTTAATCTAATCAAATTAGTTAAATAGATCTTATATTAGTATTAAAAAATATAGGGGGAAATATCATTTACATCATCATGCTTATAAAAAAAGCCTTTTTTTTTTTTGGAAAAAGTAGTTGGGTTTTAGATCTAGACTATCTAAATTTGACCAAAACAGCCGAACTAAAGATTGGAAATAGGGGGAAGAAGACTAAAGAAGCCACTATGCTCAAAATCTCAAGGCGTAACTTCACTTGATCTCAAATGGAGAAGAAACCAACCAAAAAAAAAAAAAACCATGGACAGGCAGACATTAATGGCATAATAGTCAGGCGAACCATTCAGTTCAACAAGAAATATTTGCAGCAGAACTACTATATGCCAGCGAGCTACAAAAATGATCCTCATCTTACCTATGTCAAACTGCAAAAACATGCCAAGAAGAAAGCTCCCAGTAATGTGAACCCCTGATGATAATGATGGACCCCAAGAAATTCAGAATGAGAAGTGTGAATCTCAATCGGAAACCTACAATGATCACTCGATGGATCGACAGTTGTGATCAAACCCAAACCCCCAAAATCACAGCTTTCTGCTCTCTGATCATGCTGCTGATAGTAGCTATTAAAAGCGTATGATATGTTGCCGGGCCAGCTTAAGTTAAAGCAAGATCCACCAGAAGATAGGGCGGTACAATCAGCATTTGAGCAGGCATATGCAGCACTAGCAGTGGCATTGGACATGTCTTTATTGTTGTTCACCACACACCACTTGGAAGAAAGATACTCAACGTTTTGTGCATTTACAAGGTTCTTGGATGAACCTTGGCCAAGATCAACCTGGTATTTCGCTTGGCCATCAAAAGTGAATATACCCCAATGCCTCTCGAAGTTTCCAGAAACAATGCTCCTTTGGTCCTCGTCAAGAAGGCTAAATAGGTATGTTTCAGCAGGTGGATGCCGAGGCTTAACCGGGGTGCCCAAGTTGCTACGAAGGTGGTTCATCAAACCCTTCATAAAGGTCTCTGCAAGATATGAAGTTGCATTGGCTGCTCCATCTGTTGGCCAACCGATCTTTGACACGACAATGTCCATATTTTGAAATCCTGCTGCTGATAGTGCAGTCACCACTGTATCATAGCTCAAGTCAAAGCTATTTTTGTATGCTTTATGGTTATCATGACGAATGTGCGGGGTTTCTCTGAAGAGCACAAAGTCCAGCGATATGTTTTTGTTCTGCAGGTGTTCTACGAATGGAGAAATACTCACAAAGAAAAGGGACTCATGCTTATTAAGAAATGACAGGAGTTCAATCATGGTTTTGTTGAGGTCAGGTCTGAAGTGTGCTTTGGAAGGAAGGTTAGATTCTGACTGGAAACTGTCCAAACTGCATGGGACCACGACTTTCACTCTGCTATCCAGTTTCGCTCTCACTAGACTTGCCTGAATGTTTGCAACTGCTCCAATAACGAAGGGATGAAATTGCTCACCATAGCTTTGGAGAAATGGCTCATCACCCACAGCAACATATCTGCATAAGTCATGTTTAGGACCGTATCTATAATTAGATCATTCTTCAAAGTAGGCTAAGGGATAAAGTTTGCAGTACAGTTAAGCGGCTCAAAGCCTTTGAGCCTCCAACCAGACTACGGAAGTATATAACACCTAGACGAAGTTCTCATTAGCCAGTTTAGCCGACTAAACCAACAAGAAATATAAAGGCCATCTCCCCATCTGCTCTGAAAGCTACTTTTGTAATACGTGCAATGGCTTTCACTTCAGTTGTAATTGGGCAAATTACATAGGTCATGTTATCAAGCAGTAAGCAATTTTTATTAGATTCTGTTGAAGGATGAAAAAATTGACACCTAGACATATTATCTCTATCATTATCTTGAAATTAGAAAATTATTTTTAACTTTGTCTGACATTTTTAATGTTTATGATTGTCTTCAATAATAAAGTTATGGAACAAGACCTTCTGATCAATAATATATCTTATCTGATAGAGTACAAGGCATCATACAATTCATATGACCAACACCATGTGGTGGGACAAAACTTCTTGTCTTCAACAATATCATATGAAGCCTTCCCAGTTACCAAGTCTGTTTTAAAATTTTGCTAGGAAGGCAAAGGAAGGAAAGAAATGAATGCTTTCCAGCAGAAGAAAAATGAAATATAAACAAGACAGTCCTCAAAGTAGATGATGTCATGGTCAGGGAGTCAAGAGTACTCAAACGATCCTGTCTAGGTTCTCAATGTGACTTATGTGGTACTCCTCCAATCCTTAATGCAGAACATATTTGTCAGTTTTTTCTAAATTACACCCCTCAACCACAATTAAGTAGGAGAGGAAAGGAAGATGATTATGGCGTTTTAGGAAAAACATGTCATATTTCTTATAATTAACTAACTCACCTAATTTTCTTAATTTAATCAAATTAGTTAAACAGGTCTTATATTAAAGACCAGAAGAGTAACAAATATTATACACAGGCAATCTGAGTCTTAACACAAGATACAAATTCCATTGAAACAATCTATCATAGGAACAAGTCTACACCACCAACTCTGCATCATCAGACTAAACCTCTGCAAACTGATCAAACATTTTCATAACCAATATTCTCAAGTTGCAACACTAGCAATTAACTTGACCAAGTTACAGATTTAAATCTTTAAAAATGACATACCCAAACATAAAGTTTTCATCTGAGATCAGAACGTGCATTATATATGTAATAGAAACTGCTACATTTTTCCTCAGTATCGGAACCACGTTTCTGCTAGAGGCAGAAGTGATAGCTGAAAATGCAATGCAACATGTTATCACATCTCCACCTTTACGATCATCACTATATTTGAACTAGCAGACAATGCAAAGGTGAAAGTGGCATACTCAACTCCACCTAAGGATAATCAGGCTGCACGTAAAGAAAAATATTGGCCTGACACCAGAAAATGCATGATATTATTTTTACTGCATTTGAAAAACTGCCAAGGCAAGGTAAACAAAGAAAAACGAATCTATAAAATGGCATATGACATAGTATTCTTCTTGGTCTACTGTCTCAACTCCAAACCTAAGAACTAAATTTGAGTTTTATTTTTTATATCCTTTCCTTTTTGGTAGGAGAAAGAAGGTAGTAAGGATTTTATACTCCTAGTGCTATAGTTAGTGCACGAGTGACATGCTGGAGATTCTAAAGGGTAGGCATAGATTCAACCGAAAGCATTGCTTCCAGGGATCCTTTGGTCACTTAAGAAGGCTATTCAACGAGCTTCTCTTAGAACTAGGATTAATTCAACAAAATGATAACTAAATAAGATTCTGCAGTTGTTTATGAAAAATGTGCCCTTATGTTTACAAAATTGTTCTTTCCTTTACAACTTAACTATCTCAAAATTTATGCGGTCATGAACTCTTCTTTTGTTCTTCGGGGCCTTATCAAGGCTAAGATAAACCAATATGGGACTTATAAGAAATAACAAGGAAGAATCACAAGCAAAACAAGCAACCAAGTCAGCAGATTAACTTCTGCTATTAGCGTTACATCAACTTATCAGCAAAATCAAGGAGAACCAAAATGACCTGGAAATCGAAACGCAATATCTAACCAAACCCATGAACAAAACTATCAAGCACATATATCACCAAAAAAAAAAAAAAACCATCAGCCTCATAGATACAGAACATACTCGATTCGAACTCCGCTTCCCCCATTAGAAATGTATCGAGTCACATTATCATGGACCCAGCTATCAGCAGCCTTCTTGGAAGAGTTCAAGCTTCTAAGCATAGTGTTAGGAATACCCACAGTGACGCCAATGTTAGACCCAGAAAGCGCTTGAAGAACATTTGAGTCAGCATCAAAGAGCTTGACCTTGTTGATGTTGTTGGACTTCAAGAGGCTCACCACCTTGTGGGGAGGAAGTGGGTGGGAAGCTAAAGTACCCCAGTTTACACCCAGTGCTCCAACCCTACAAACCATGCTCGTAATGACGGAGAAGAAGATGATGTAGCAAGAATTGGTGACCATTGGGGAGTGTGAGAGTGACAGTGAATAATAAGTAGGAAAGGAGGGTTCAAAATTCAGACCCCGGAAAAGAAGAAGGAAAATGCGATTTTTGGGGGGAGAATTGGGGCAGTTCAGTACAGTAATTATAATATTGAGTTCAAAATTTGTAAGGAGGCAGAGCCGAGTGGGACGACGAAGCCATCATTCGCCGAGTAAAGTGAAACGGTAGATATTCCGGCCCCCAGAAGTGTGACCAATGGAGATTAATTCTTTCTCCTGCATTTTTTATTATGGCGCTTTTCTTTGGGCTGTTGCGTCTATTTGATGAGCACAAATAATGAGGGCCCAAACTTCAGAAATTTTCCTTCTAAAATTAATATTATTTAAGACGTCCGATTTATAAAGTGCGAATTTCAGTTCAGTTTTGAGTAACTAATAAATAATTAATTTATTAATTATCTTAGCTAGTCTCAGGTGTTCATGTTTTTTTTTTTTGGGGCATCAAGTTTTTAGTTTTATTAAAAAGTGAAAATAGTTCGTCGGAAAACAAAAAATATTTACATTGTAATAAATGATAATCATTAATTATTTAATTTTAACTTTTTTTCTTGTTAGGCATAAGTATTGTTCTATTAAAATTAATCTTATTCAAGTTTGCGCACTAAATACGGACATTTTTACCAACAGGAACTCAGTTATAAAAGATGAGCACCTTCTAACGAGTGCTCAGCAAATCTCATGGGCAAACGGTACTCATCTTTGAAACGCACTGTTTAGATAAAAGGAAAGGAATCGTGACCGTCCATTATAATATGATCTGGCTGTTCATTTTTCCCCCAAAAAAAAAATCTCTCATGATTCTTCAAATTTCCCCGGCAAGAAAAGTTCGCAATTGGAGTCGAAGACTGAAAGTGGCGCAAAAACTGAAACCATTTATGTGGCACTGTCCAATCTCAAGTCATCTTCGATCCCACAAACCAAACAACACAATTTATCTCATTCCCTAACCCAATCCCAATCTCAACCTCCTGATTCTGCGTACCAAATAGGGCCAAAGGGTTCAACTTAATTTTGCAGAGCTAGTGAGTAAATAGTTGTGCATTATTTTAGTTAACATTACTCCTCACCAATTAAGCTACATGAGCTATCAACCAATTGTACATAATTGTTCATAAATTACCCATGCCATAAGCCCGCAGCCCATAAGTACTCATACTCATTTGCAATTAAATGATCAAATGAACCCCTTGCTCTTCAAGTCCTCCACGGCTTCCTTGATTATTTGCTCCATTGGAATGAACTTCAAACCCAAATCCATCAGTTTCCTGGACGCATCTTTTGCTCTCAACAACCCTGGTTGGGTATCTCGAGGCAAGCTTCACAGAAAAGAAAATAAGGGTAAATTCACTTAAACAAGTTCTGGTCAATATGCTTTACTGTAATCTATTTGCATTCAAAAGAGAAGAGTTAAGTTACACGGAATAGTTTAAATCCAATCAATAACTTCTGATTGGGAAGGCTTTGCAATTGGGGTGATAAACCAGGATGATTTGATATTCATACGGACGACAATATATGGCAGATTTAAAACAAGTTCCTTTCAAACCATACTCTAATTGACTAACCATTTTCGTCTTATATATATGAGAATGAAGCCAAAGGCAAGCTATAGTATGTACTTTTTTTCCTTTTAATGAAGCAGGAAAACAACGCAGCATGTTGTAAAATTAGTTGATAATTCATCCACGAAAAACATACTGATGATTGATGGCATGCAAGATTCATAAGAGAATTACTGAACTTTATTTCTCCCAGCATGCATTGAGTTGCTTGATGTCAAATAAGAATGCAGTGTTTATTCATGAATTCATGCAGATGAGCTTCCTTCACTCGGAGCACCATCTACCAACAGTTTCCTGATTCATATACTGATATTATAACATGCTATTTTCAAAAATTTAGCAATTCTGAGGTTTCTCAGTTTACCTACCGAGGCACATTATACTCTGGATAAAGTTCAGCGACCTTTGCTACAAAGTCACCATAGTGAGATATGGCTTCAACGCACAAATGTCTACCAGATGCTGCTTTATTCTCATACACCAAAATGTGAGCTAAGGCTACATCTTTAAAGTGGACTGATCCCATAAAGAAGTCCTGATATGTTTCATTGCAGCCTGCAACAAGAATGCAAAAGAAAATCAATAGTAATTCCGAAAAATTATAAAGCCAGAAACATTAGTTTATGTATCTAAACTACTTTTCTATACCGATGGCAGAGCCAGGAAATTTTCCAGTCAGCAAAGATAATTAGTAGGTCTTCCTTTTTGGAGGGAAGGCAATGAAGACTTTGGAGACCTAGAGGGACCAATCTCATTAACATGGACAATTCTCAGAGATGCAAATTACACACCCCTATGTACTCAGTTTTCCCCCTGATGAAACCGCCGGAGAGAAAACAGAACGAGCGAAGCTAGAAAGAATACAATTGGCTTTTGAAATTGCAGTCTCCAAAAATAGAATTTTAGAAGCCACAACATCCGTCGCATAGAAGAAGTTTGACGTATGAATGACGAATTTTACAAAATTCAAATGAAATTTAAAAAAATTAAAAAAAATAAACCATTATTATGCTTTAATTGGAAATGGAAATTTTTCAACAGAACACTTGCCTTGAAGTAGACGTACAAGCATTATCATGCTTGCATTAAGTTTTGGAGAAATCACAGGACCCATGACAGTGCCCGGATTGACCACCACGACGTCCAAACCCTTCTCCTTGGCAAATTCCCAAGCAGATTTCTCAGCCAATGTTTTTGACACCGGATACCATAACTGGCCCACAGCAGTTCAAAGCTGAAGTCAGAAATTTATAATTCATAGGACCACCAAAAAACAGACAAAATAAATCCAAAAAGAAGAGCAGAAATAAACCCTCACTTGGTTTTCCTTGCAGTATTCAATATCGGCCCAGCAATCTTCATTCTTGATAACATCAGATGGCCACTTAGGGCTCGGAGTAATGGAAGAGATCGATGAAGTTACCACGACACGGCTCACCCCAGCTTCCTTAGCCGCCGTGAGCACATTGTTTGTGCCTTTAATAGCAGGGTCCAGCAGCTCTTTCTGCGAGAACAGAGCCCAAAAAAAAAAAAAAGAGCAAATAAATGAGAAATTATTAACGAAATCTAAAGGAATTGAGGGTGAAAATTGGACCTCAGGATCTTGAACTTGGTCGACGATGCAGGGAGAAGCGAGATGGAAAACACCAGCGCAGCCAGCGACGGCGGCGACAATGGAATTGTAATCGAGGAGGTCGATCTGGAAGAGACGGAGGCGAGTGTCAGCGCCTTCAAAGCCTTGAAGGTGCTTGGTTTCAGAATCATCATCTAGCATTCAAAAAATACAAGAAGAAGAAGAAATTGGAGGGAAAAAAAGATGTGTAACAATAACCTGGATTAACATTAACAATCAAGAATAGATGAAGAAATAAAAGAGATGATTGTAACTGAGATCTTTAACGGTGGCGTGTACAGTGTAGCCACGTTCAAGAAGAAGATGGACGAGCCATGAGCCAATGCAGCCACTGCCGCCGGTGACGCACACTACCTTCGACATGCCGTCGGTCTTGGATGCTCAACGCTTAACTGGCAGCGCAGCATTATATTCCGACTTGTGGAGAAAGATCAGCACAGTGAAACGCTGTCGTTTTCATGGAAAAGTGAAACCAGGTCTAACCTCTCCCCCTCAACCACGTGTTCGTTCGTAAACCATAATCCAATCGTGTTCTTGTTGAGTGCAGAGTCTTACAGCATCAAGGTTTAGTGCTATGGGCATCCTATTCTTAAATCATGGCTTTTTAAGTTGCCTGGGGCATCACCATATATATTTAAAAAATAGTGGTAAAAAATAATGGTCTGGCCTTCCTGATTTTCCATTTTTTTTAAAGCAAATTGTGACGATTTTTTTTTTTAAGAAATTGCTACATATTATAACTCCCAAAGACCGGAAAACTTAACTGAACCCTATCCGATTGCAAGTGTTATGACAGTAATCTTTACCTAAAATATTTTGTAACTCAAAAGGTATAGTATAAATCTCCAAGTCCTCACTTAGCAAGATAGTTAGTAGCTACTTTGCTATTACGGGTTCTCTAGATGATTCTGACTTCCCAACTCTTTTGAAGCATGGCTCTTATCTATTCGGTTACACTGTAATCAGCATGAGTCCCATCAGAATAATTAGACACAAGCCCAATTGCATTTGCTGCATCAAATTCTAAGATAACATAACGATATCTTGCATCCCTAGCGACCTTGAGGCCATGAAGGCAAGCCCAGAGCCCGGTTGCGAGTGCGTCAGCGTCAATCATGATGAATAAACCCTCAAAGAAGTCTACCACATGGGTGTCGCAACAGACTTCTACAAATAAACAAGGGTGTTTAATTTATCTCGTTCTGACTATCCTATCCCAATCCTGGTCAATTCAAAAGGAGACAGGGTGGGACCAAAAAAATTGTAAAATAGAATAACTCCAGGACCAGACAATACAGTTATCAAGATAGGGTCGTCTCATCCCGCCTCAAGTATTTACTTATTTATTTTAAAAAAAAAAATTTGCTCAGTAAATTAATATTAGTATTTGTTTTTTTTTCAATTATTTTTTTTTATTGTCAAAGGTAGGGGTGTTCATAAAGGCCATTAGTTTGAAGTACCTATCTGAGCTTGCCAAAAACAATTCCCAGCCTGGCCTAAAACAGGGCATTTTCAAGTTGAGCTAATAACAGACAGGGTTGGGCCAAGGGTAAGGCATGCAACCGTGCCCATTTTGCCCTACCTACAGTATATATGGTTATTTATATTATATTATATATATTTTTACCAGAATTATATATATAATATAATATTAATATATTTGATTCATTTTATTTCAATACCCAAAACCAACATTACTCCCTTATTTTACTAGACTCTACATTTTAAAGTTTTAGTTTTTTTTAAAAGGTATACTACTTTTTAAATTACTTTATTGTGTACAATAACTGTCTTTTAACCTTTTCATATTGATATTACTTCATATATCACAAAATTATACTAATTATACTAATTTGAATGTGATATATAGATCACTATAAACTATATTAAACCATAAGTGTTGGGTAGCTTGTATTTTTTTTTATATGCTGTCATTTTCTCAATTTTGTGGAGACTAATACAAAACATTTTGAGTTCAAGACTTTAATTACAATGTTTTATAATGTTGTTTTTAATAAATTATGGATGTTGTTTAATTCTTGAAGCATGAATATTTATTAAGACATATAGTCGTATTTTAAATTTTAAGATTCAAGTTGTAAATTTAGACAAGGAAAACCCATCCTACCCAACCCTCATTAGCCCAACCCAAAATGGCTAGGGCTTCTACCACCTAGGGCTAGGTGCTTATCCTTTGAGCTAGGCATCAAGTAGGGGTCATGCACACCCCAACCCTGCTTATACACACCCCTATCAAAGGCATGATGTCTTTGCTTATAATTTGGGTTTTCTACATAATAATTTCTTAAGTGTTTTTATCTTTTAAAAGCCTATTGAAAATGAATAATCCAACATGAAGAGGAAAAGGGATCTAAAATTTTGGCCAAAAATTGTTGTGGTTTGGATAAAAAGGGGATGAGATAGGACACAGGACAGAAATCTTGTCCCATCAACATCCCTAACTGCAAGCAGTGTTTCCAGTAGTATGGGAAAAATCTCCTTCCACATTAATCTTGATCCAGTTATCTTCTACTGGTCTCTATTTTTCTGTCCTAACATAGCATTGTGCTCCTTGAATGTTCATACCATTGGACCTCTTTCATGTTGAAGACAAGGGCTCTAGCATTAGCAAGAATCATTTCATTGCGAATCCTCTTTCCTTCAAACACTAAGGGATTGTATCATCCAACACGCTACATGGCAAAGATAGCACCCTACTCATCAGTCTGAACCTTTTCTTCTAATGTTCTCCCAAATCCAATAATAGAGCAGAGAAGAGAAGAAATGACACTAAAGGGAGGGATGAACAAATTTCTTCCAAACAAGGTTTATGTACTCATAGTCTAGGAAAATGTGAAGAACACCCTCCAACTCTTGATTACCTACTAAGCAAATGTTCTCACTTAAACCCCTCTTGCATCTCATTGCATTAGTCAAGAGGCCTTTCTGTGACGCTAGCCAAACCAAAGACTGACACTTTTAAGGAACTCATAATCTCCATATATACTTCCAAAGAGCATCCACATTGTTAGCTAATGGCGAAAGGCACTCATATGCTGACTTTATGGAAAAATCGCCGCTACGCTCTCGCTTTCAACAAATAGAGTGACTCCCACCTTGCAAGTTGATCCCTTCTTTTACCTTATCCCAAGTTGCTTTGATACCTAACCACACATTGGAGCCTTTTCTATTGAGGTCTATTGTTGAGAGAAGGTCATTCCCACACCAGTACTTATCCCTAATTGGCATACTTCTAAGTTGAACCCTTCAAAAAAAATTTTAAAATTTTGGGAGAAAATTAATATGCAAGTCTTTATCTTCAATTATATTCGCTCTAATACTCATAATTTATTAATTTGAAATAGTATCAATAGCAAATTACATGGCTCTCACTTAGTATACATCTAGATTATTTGTCATATTGATCCCATCAAAAATTAAAATCAATCATATTACATATTACATATAAACGTAAGGAGAGAGTTGTAAGTACGAAAAATTTTTAATTTTAAGTTGGTAATAAATAAATTTTATTTTAAAAATTCTCTTCAATTTTGTATTGGAAAAATGGCAAAAAAAATAGACTTTTGAATATATGAAGCTGCGAAATAGATACTTGAATTAATAAAATTGCTGTCAGAGACTACGTCTTAAATATAAACAATGAAATATTGAGAAAAAGACCAAAATACTTTATTCTTCTCTTTCCTTTTTTATCATCTCCTCCTCTTTTCTTCTTCTCTTCCTCTCCCTCTCTTCATCCTTCTCTTTCCCACTCCTCCCCTGGCCCATCCTTGTCCTTCTCTAGCACTTATATATACACACACATATATATATTAACAATGATATATAAGAGAGATGTGGATTTGTAATATATATGCAGGAAACTTTGATGTAGCAAAGAACATTCAAAATTATGAAAGAATTAACAGTGGAAGCAAGGTTGCCAATATTCAACTTATACGAATGCTTGCCTTCATCAAAATAAGATGTCTTATTACTACTCTCACTTTTGCTTAATAAATTGATGATGTTCATAATGAGTCAATCAATTCATGTGGTGTGTGCTATTATTATAATAAGGATTAAGGTGCAAATATACCTATGAACTTATATCAAATGTGTGCCTGGCCCCATAAACAAACCTTGGGTGCAAAAACACACATTATGATTTTAAAAAGTTGCAAAAATGTCACGACCATTAATTATTGTAGTGTTGACTGTTTGTTTGGCCGAAGATGCTGATGTGGGCACTAATGTAGCTTAGAGAGTCTGATTTTTTTTTTTAAAAAAAAAAAGAGTGAAAGTGCAAATATAACTATAAACTTTTGTCAAATGTGCATCTAACTCAATAAACAAACCTAAGGTGCAAAAATACCTATGATCATTTCAAAGAACTCTAAAATATTATAGTTGTTTAATTTATTAAAAATGACCATCTAATTTAAACTTTTGACCAAATAAGGAAATATAGATGGTATGCTAGCATTTTAGTCTTCCTCCTTCAAATATAACCTCTTTCTCCTTATAAACAATTGTGTTTAAGTGTCCCTCAAAGAGAGGAAGTCTCCATAGCACTCACTCCTTCATTTTATCCCTCTCAGCCTCTCTTGTTCTAAGAAGAATAATACTACTCTATCAGCTCCACTCTAATCTTCATCAACGAGTAGCTAGAGAAGACGTGACAAGAGGAGCTGAAAGAGAGTAGCATTGTTCTTTATAGACAAAGAGAGACTTTGATAGATAAAATAAAGGAATAAGTTTTGCAGAGAGTTTCAACTTGTCTTCTCTTCAATCAAGGTGCAATGGTGAGGAGACAACATCGTTGGGATCAAAGGGAGATTGAAATGTGATCATTTAAAAGAAGGAGAGGGTTACACTTAAAGGAGGGAGACTGAAACACTAGTTTGGTGTTCGTATCTCCTTATTTAGTCAAAAGTTTGAATTAAAAGGTTAACTTTGATGAATTAAATGACTCTAGCATTTTAGGGTTCTTTTAAAATGATCATGGGTATTTTTGCTTCCAAGTTTGTTTATAGTGTTAGGTACAACATCCCAAATTTTAGGCTCAAAATTGCAAGAAATAGCTTGAAATGGGCATACTACTAGACCCCTTTTGGCAGGAGTCCTAGAAATTCCTTAAAAGAATAGAAAGATTCTCAGAGACAATATTATAAAGTAAAAGTTTTTTGAGACTAAGAGACAAGAAATTTAGAGACTTCAATGAAGTCTCGAGGGCTTCGTATCACAAATGAGGATGAATATGGGCTAAAGATTATGCTAGAGACCTTAATGAGATGATCCCTTATGTTAAATCCTAGTAAGGACCTAATTGTATTTTAAAAAGTTTTGGGTCGGAAATGGTAATGATGAAATGCATGTCCAAAAATTTTATGAGAAATGAGGAACCTCAAACTAACTGAGAGCTAGATAAAATAGTAAAGACAGAGATGAAAGAGCATTTGAAGTGAAATCTGGGCAGGGACTGTACTATTATTTTGAAAAGTTTTGGTTAAGGAAGGACAATATTAAAAACTATGCCCGAAATTTTCAAAAATTCTCAGAAATTTATGAAAAATAAAGTAAAGTATCTAAAACCGTATTTGAGGCCTGGAAGGTAAAAACATAGTAAGAATAATTTATCAAAGAATTTTCTATAAATATGGATATTTTAACTAAATAGGGAGAAGATTAGTCAAAATCAATTATTCAAAATATGAGAAGGCCTCAAATAATCAAATAGAGATGTGAAATAATTATTTGAATAATTATGTGAGATTGTAAAATTGTTTTTGGCTCGTGAAAGTGAAGAAGATGGCTCTAAAAATATTAAAACCAAATTATGTCAGTAAAAGACCAATTTTAAGGAAAACTTGAATAGACCAGTTATGGGTTGAATTTTGACCTGAAAAAAAGGTGAGCTAAACCACAATAAAAGAGAATTAACAGCACAAATGAATGAACTTTTGGAGCTACTGGATTGGACAGGATCTAGAAAAAATTTAACTAATACAATGTAGTTATACAGAAGAATAACCTAAAGCTATGTGGAGCAACTTTTCCCCTAATTTTTCTGCTATATGTGGCACCATTTTACAAGGAGAAGGTTGAGGTTGGAATTATACATTTTGTTAAGGACAAAACTTTAAAAAAGAGATTAAAATAATTGTCTTTCATCACATGATAAATATGTTAAAGATACTTGGCAAGAAGAGAGTGTGCATGAGTTCAATTTGGTTTTCTCTTCTTCCTTCTTCTTCCAAAATTATGCCACCTAGCTTAATGATGTAAGAGAGATGATGTAAGAAAGACAATGCAAGAGAACACTTGGCAAACTTGAGGAAACACTTAGGAAGATCATGAAAGCAAGGCCTAATCAAGAGACACGTGTTATAGTAAAATAGTAAAGGTAACTTGGATTAATCCAAGATAAATGGTAATTAAAGCCTTATAAATACCCCTCCTTCTCTTTTCATTAAGAGAATTTTGGCCAAGAGAGGTCTTGAAAGGGGGAGCACGAAATTTTGAGGCCAAGAAAGAGAAGAGGAAGAACTTCGAGTTTCATGTAAGACCAAGCTTCCAGATAAGGTAAGATGATAGTTTTTAATATAGTTTATATTGCTCTATGTCCTGTAAAGCTTGGTTGGCATTTTTGTTGAGATTTGAAAACCTAAAATCCTAAGTGCTCATACTGTCCAAATATGTTTATGGAAAAGATTGACTGATGATAGAGTCATCTTTAAAGGCTAGAAAGGAACAAAAATCAAGTGGTCTTATAATGAAATTAAAATAAATCCAACTTTTTCTTAACTTTGATGATTTTGATGCTTTTGAGTGCATTTAGAATGAAAAATTGTATGGGTTAAAGATGAGAAAGCAAGTTTGAAAGTATTGGAATTAAAAATGAAATTTTGAACCCTAACCCTATGCATTTAGCCAAGTTAAGTTCTAAGGGAAGGAGTTAGACTTTGTTTAATTTGTACTTGAAAATAGATTCTACATGTAAAATTATAAGGGAATAGCATGTGAAATTAATTTTGAAAAGATTGAAATTAAAGCACAAAAGGTAAGGTTAAAGGTTTAAAGTATTTTCAAAGGAGTTATGTGTGAATGTTGTTTGTTATAATGGCTCTAATGAATGAATGATAATGATGTACTAATGTATTTAGGCTTATGAGACATTAACAAAGAGAAATAGAAAGGTTGATTAAGCAAACTTAAAGGGAGCAAGAGGAAAAGCATAGAGTTGCAAGGTAGTGAACTTACCTTTATTGTATGCTTGTGTGTTGATGTGTATAATGTTAATTGATAATGAAATGAGATATATGTGAATGAATGATGTTTTGTTTCTATTTGTTCCATGGCCATGCATAAAAGAATAAAACATTGAGTATAAAAGCATAAAACATTGAGCATAAAAGCATGTTAATAGCTCGCTTGTGATAGATGAGGTAAGTATGTCATACACCTGCATTCATCTTGCATACATATATGGTAATGTTTGTGATTGAGATTCTCCCAAATCTTACCCTCTTTTAACCAAACATAATAGGTATGATGTGCAAGAGAAGAGAAATGCATGAGAAAGATCAAGGAAGAAAAGAGAATTTGAGAAAAGGACTATATTTTGTTATGTTATGTTATGTTATGTTATATCATGTTATGTAACTCTTCATGATGAAATATTCATAAATATGCCCTTAATATTATGTAATGAGAAATGATGGTGTTGGCATGTATGAATAAGTATGATAATGCATGGAAATGATTAATGGTATGTTGGGATGATAGCATGCAAGATAAAAAAAGTTTATAGTATGTTAATGTAGGTAAAGGGATAAATTTTCTCATTATGAGTAATGAATTTGTGAATGAGTAAAAGTAAAGTAAACAAATGAATCTACCTATGAGATTTGGTGAGTAACTAGTACACATCCTGAACTTTAAAACAAGTAGCAAATCATTTAATATAGATGTGTTTGCATGGTTTTAAAAACCAAACTGGACTAGCCTGTTTCTTAACAGTAGGCTTCTTTTGGTCTCTGTATTTGTATTTATTCCTCAAAACCTTGACTCGAAGTGCATCCTGATCACAAAGTAGTTTCCAACAAAGATTTAATATAAAGACTTCATTTTGTTTCCTTAGATTTTTTAGTCCTAACCTGCCCACTTCCTTGTTCATGATTACTTGTTGCCAAGAGATAAGGTGCATCTTCTTGTTTCTGTCCCTTCTCCCCAAAAAAAACTCCTACTATTCTTCTCCAATTCATCGATCAACCTCTTAGGCAAAAGGACAGTTTGCATATGGTAGGTTGGTAAGGCAAAAAGTACAGATTTAATTAGAGTTAAGCGTCATGCAAGATTCAACAATTTTATTTTCCAACCTGCAAGTTTTTCTGTGACTTTTCCAAATATTTGCCCAAGTCACTTATTAAACCAACTCCTATCTTTTGACTAGGGTTACTAACCCACAAGAAGTGAATATTATTAGAAAAGTAAACTTTTGTCTTTATTTTGTTTATCTTCTATCTTGATGCTTCATAGAACTATTCGATGCAATCTACTATAGTCTCAACTTGCCAAGAAAATGCTTCACCAAACAGTATTAGATCATCCGTAAAGAATAAGTGAGAAATAGGTGGACCTATTGATCTTAGCTTAACTAGCATCTATCACCTATCTTCAATGGCATCCTTTATGATATGGCTCAGTCGTTCCATATAAAGGGTAAAGATATAAGAGGATATGGGGTCCCTTTGTCTGATGCCCCTAGTTGCTTGAAATTCTTCTGAAGATTCACCATTCCAAAGTACTTGAAAGGAGCTACAAGAAATACAAGTCATAATCATCTTGTAAAGCTTCTCCTCAATACCCACCAGCCTCAACATGTCATCTATGAATGGCCATTCAAGTCTATCATAAGCTTTTTCTAGGTCTACCTTAACTGCAAGCCATGCCTTGTTGCCCTTTTTACTTCCCATGGAATGTATCACCTCTTGAGTAATGATAATATTATCACTGCTTTGTCTTCTAACAATGAAACTACACTAGTACTTGTCTACCACTTTCCCCATAATAGCTTTCAGCCTTCTACTAATTACCTTAGTGATAATCTTGTAGCTTACATTGTAAAGAGAGACAGGCCTGAAGTCTTTCATATAGTTTGGCCTATCATGTTTGGGAATGAGTGTTATGTTCGTGTTATTTAGGTTTGTGACTTGCATTGGGTCTTGGAAAACACCCATGACAAGATTACAGACATGAGGCCCAATAATGGACCAATACTCATGGTAGAAGAAAGCGTGAACACCATCCAGACCAGGTGCTTTGAAGGCTCTGATATCAAAAGCTACTTCCTTGATTTCGTTATTCATTACTACAACAGAGAGATTTGAAGCCTCAGTCTGTGTTAGCAGAGGAAAGCAATTAGATGTGGACAGTTGTGTCCTTTGTGACAGTTCAATACTAAAAAAAAGACTTATAGTGCTCTAAAGCCATTCTGTCAAGAGAGTTATGATCAAAAATCTATTCACCATAGGAATTATGTAGCCCATCAATTTTCTGTCTTTTAATCACAGCAGACATATGAAAAACTTGCTATTTTTGTCTCTATATTTTAACCAATTGCATCGGGATTTTTGAAACCAAAGGAGCTCCTCTTAGGCTAGGACCTTATTATATTCCTTCTAAGGTTATGTCTCCTATTGCCGAAGATAAGAATTATCCCTACTATTATGAGTTCTTTCTACCCCTTCTAACCTTCCCATTAGGTTTCTTTTCTTCCTCATGATATTTCCAACTTTGTTACGAGTCTAATCTTTAGCTTCCTTAGTGAACCTTGGCAAACTTTCATTCCAATCTCCTTGCGCCCAATTTTCCTTCACAATATCAATAAACCCCTCCTATAGGACCAAGGCTGCTTGACATCTGAAAGGTGGCTTGTTTCATCTTTGAAACTTATTTTCAGAGCTCATAATAAAGATAAGACGATGGTTAAAGCCATATTTGATCAAGTGATGAGCTTTGGTGGATGGAAATGACAACTTCTAGGCAGTATTAGCAAAGCCCCAGTCCAGCTTTTCCTTCTTACAACTAATTGTGGCATCAAGATGAGATTCGGAGTTGAGCCTCCTCTTTTGTTAGCACTGGACAGGTAAGCATTAAAGTCTCCCAACACTAACTAGGCTTCATTGGTTGTAGAATTAATTTGAATAAGGTCTTGCTATAAATTCTTTCAAAGCCTCAAATTTGGTTCTGCATAAACATAGGTCAAGAGGAATTTTTTATTCTCTTTTTTATGAAACACAGCCACATGAATGAGTTGCGTAGTGGAAAATTGGTAATCGATTTGAATTTCCATTTCATTCCAAAGCAACCAAATCCCACCAGCATAACCTGTAGCTTTAAGTCTAATCCAAGTCATGAACCCCAAACAGAATATTATGCGATCAACTTTAATTCCACTGACCCTAGTTTCATATCACACTAGAATATCAATAGACTTTCCCCTCAGCAAATCATTAATTCTTCCCCAAAAAAATTTAGAGGCAGCGCCTCGACAATTCCAAGAGATTAAATTCATGATTAAAACAAAATCAAAAGGAGGAACACTTATCTTAAGCATAATGGGATTGTTCCATCTTGATATCACCCAATCCTGTCTCTTGCACATTATCAACTGTCTCAAACCATAAGTCATTTGTCTCGCCACTCTCTGAATTGAAGTTCAATTCCTTGACTACTTGTCTTGGATCTGGAAGTTTTTTCGGGGATAAAACACAAGTCTCTTCCTCCATTTGCACCTAATTATTCCTTTGGCTCTGGCTTACAGTCTCTAATTGGGTTGACTTCTCTTCTATACTACTTGTCTCCTTATTCCCTTGTAAAATTCCCTCCTTGTTGAGTTCATTGTCTAAGCCCAAAGAAGAAATGGAGCCCATAACTAGCTTATGGCTTCTAGTCATGGGCTTCCTCTTGAGTATGGGAGAGAGAATCTTGGGCCAGGTTGTTTAGCCCCTTTTCTTCCTATGTGGACCTTATTGTTCGAATTAGGCCTAGCTTACTTTGTGCTTGGGGTTTTAAATAAAAACTTAACACCCTCTGAGGGTTTTTGTACTATCTCTTCAGCATTCATATCTTCCTTTGTCTCTTCTCTCCTCAAGCCATCATTTTCAATCTGTAGCTTATTGCTTTCCCCATTCTCATAGCTACTGTTCTCAAAAGTCTACTCCCTTTTGTTATCAGTAGAAGCCTCTGGTTGCTTTTTTGACTTATTTTCTTTCTTCCTCCACTTAGTACCAGTTGCCTTATTTTTTCTAGGTAGTCTCTTTTCCTTTAATTTGACATTGTCGCCTTTCTCCTACAGCAGCTCATACCTATTACCAGAGGTATTGTTCTGTTCTCTCTCCTTACCCTTTGTTCTACTATTTTCCCTAACTTGGTTCTTTTTTTTTTTTACTCTCCTTTCTGGACACATTATTTGACAAGACACTTTGCCTTCATCCACACCCCAAATTCCTCAAGATGTGTGACCCTTGGTGTGTTGACCAACGGGTGCCTATCTTCGTCGTTGATAACCGTGTTTCCAGACTCCATCATCAGAGTGGTAGGATTTGCCATGTTTCCCTGTTGGTTCTGGTCTTGACTCGTTGGGCAATTTTCCTGGATATGGCCGTATTTTTCCATACTTAAAATAGATAACTTCTAAGCCCTCATATTCCACTGTGAAGATCCTTTTCCTTAGTACAAACCTGGATTGAAGTTTTTTTGTTTAGATCCACCTCTACACTAACCCCAGCAAATTTTCCTCTTTCCACATATGTTCTTTTATTACCCAACTGGGCCAAGGTGTTTACATCCACTTTAAGGGCCCAGTTCCCACATCTATTCTTCATCATATACATGTATTGGGAGTGTCGACACTCTCACCCAAATGGCAACTTTCCTCACTTTGTTGCAATAGGGATTAAAGTTAGGACTCCACCTCTGAACTGCAAGATAATGTCCCAGTATGAGCTAAGGTCCATCAAATAGCAGCCTTCTTCTTAGTTGCATATCTTCAGTTTGAGAGATCAAATAATTGTTGGGGAGGCAAATTGTTCCAAGGTTTTTTGACTTCAGGAGCCAGGCGACTCTATCTCTCATCATATCCAGATTCGTAAATCTGCCCAAAAGGTTTATAATTAGAGCATCTTTCCAAGGCCTACACAGCTCTTTCAGCTCATCATCATTTAGATTCATTTTTGAAAGGCTTTGTATGAGGCTTCTTTGCTCCTCTGTCAGCTCTGGGGCTGTTTCTTCTTCCTCTTTTAACCATTCTTCCATTAGTTCTTTAAAGCTCTGCTCTTTCTTCTTCTCCATATTCTTTCCTAGTAGCTTATTGTTATAGGAAATTTGGATTTTGGAGTGACTTGGGGATTGTCCTCCACTGTTGCCATTAATCCATGTATTCTTTGAGTTGCCATTAGTTTTAGTTTTATCTACATGTGCTTCCTTCATATCAGTATCTTCATTATGTTTCTTAATATGACGCCTTAGGATGTACTCTTCTTCCTCCGATGGAACATTATCCTTAGCCATAGGTTCCTCATCTCCCATAGAAGAACCAGTGTGCACAATGTTTCTCTCTCTAGAACTCTTACTCATCTCTCTTCTTTTGTCTATTTCACTGATCCCTTAATAACTTTTTCATCTCCATCTTCCTTCATTCATATTAACATTGGAATCCTCCTTGCATGGAATTCTAGTAATTTATACATAAAAAATAATTTTAATAATAAACATTCAAACACTCTTAATTTTATTGAAATTATTTTTATTTTTTTCACAAAATTTATTCTATTCAAAATCTATTCCTTAAAATTACCTTTATCACTTTTCTCATAAGCTATTCTCCAAGAGTCAATTCAAACACACCATCTAAGCTAAATTTTGGACTGACTAAATCAGTCCAATATTGTTTTGTTAATTTATCATTTATTCATTTTGTATCTATTTAATTACTCATATTAATATTATTAATATTATTATCAAGCTAAACTGTTCAGATGACAATTTTCTCTCTTACACTTTCTCTCTATTAATAAATTTGAAAGAAAATAGTTGCAGTATTTTTTTGATATATTTATTATTTTTGACTAATTTCTTTTATCAACATGATTTGATAAATTATTTTATATGAAAAAGATCAGGAGAAGCAACACCTCTCTTCCCTTGACTGGCAAGTGTGTGACTCTCTTTTTTTTTTTTTGGCTAACCAGTATGAATGTTTCAACTTTAATCTCAGCCTACTTGTTGGGAATTTGTAGGACAGTCCAAGACGCAATGAGATTTCACAAGAAACACATCCTCAAGAACTTCCGTGTAAATTTGTCGTTCTCAAGCAATAAAAGTAGGTCTAGCTGATAAGAAGTCAACTCATAACTTATAAAATTGTAAGTTCACATCTTACTGTTGATGTGAAAATCTTATTGATAAGCGATCTGTAAGTATCTCTATAAGTACTTTCTAAGTCTAGAGATATGTCATGGTCTTAGTGAAGTTTTGGGACCTAACTCACTTAATTTTTTTTTTTTGGTATAAAAAAATTGTGAATGTCAGGTTTTGCGCCGCCGGCAAATGCATTCTTGTGAACTTAATTAGTTGTGTGTGAATAATTATCCATGCCACTTTTGAGTCCTATACTCTGAAAGACAACGTACTCTACTTTTACATGTAATTCACTTGTAGGATAAAAATTTATTTCTAAATACAAGTCACTGATAGGATAATTATTAATTAATGACTTTTGTTTCAATTTTATTCTTATTAAATACAATAATAAAGAAAATATTTGAGAGAAAATGTACAGCATATTTTTACCAATACCATTTCTTTAATAGGGACAGATGAAATTTTTTTTATCAATTTAATGCATTTATTAATATCTAAAGGTGTGATGCAAGTTCCTGACCTGGAAAAAAAAAAAAAAAAGAAGATACAAATAACTTACACGCAGAAACAACTATGGTGTGCGTATTAAATTGAAAACATGGCCTGCACCTTTCTGACGTTCCAACAGACTTGACAGCGTTAATGGTGAATTTTTCTTGGGCACGAGAAGAGGGCTAAAGCCCGAAAATTGAGATACCACAAGTACGAAGTGGGCAGGACATAAGCACCCTCTTGACAAAATTTCATGTTCTGCACATCAATTTATATTTATATAACCTTACGCTTTTTAATATAAAACTCATTTAACTCATTTAATTAAATTAAAATAGTTAGATAAGTTAGTTAATTATAAAAAATATGATATGTTTTTCTTAAAATACCCTAATCATCTTTCTTAATATCCTCGTTCCCTCCCTCTTCTACTTGATTATGACTAAGGGGGTATCTATAGGGGTAATTTAGAAAAAAAATTAATAAATATGAAAAATAGGTCTTATATTTAGAATCAAAATTAACTCAATAATTAAGTCCTATATTAAAGATCAAAGTATAATAATAAGACGATCCTACTGTAAAAAGAAAAAAAAAAAAAGAAAGACCCACAAATGTGAAATTCCCCAAAAAGTAGTTGAATTAGCATCATCCCAAAAGCATAAAATTCTAAAATGAAATTTTAAAATTCAAATGAAATGACACAAATACCCTGTTTATATTTTTTATTTCAATAAAAAGAATTGAAAGCTTTTTATTAATAGCGTAAGTTTGGGAACTCAAAATGTTCTAAAATAATGATTTTTTTCTCATTTTCCCATGTTTTGATCTTAAAATCAAGATTTATTAATTTATATTTTGAAATAGGCAAAACGTATTCAAAAGTTGTTATTTTCAATTAAAGTTAAAGAATTGAGGCAGTGTCCCTCTTCCAGTTTATTCATAACTTTGTGCTGATTTTGATTACACTACATAAGATATTAACAACTTTTGTTTAGCAATGTCATTTCCAAGCATTGTACAGGTTCTAACTATAATTCATTCGATATTAACCACTTCCCAAAAAGCACTCCTCTTGTCGGTGATCGAAATATTTCTCCTATTGGTGGGGTCGTGGCACTGGCTCCCGGCCGGTGGGGACTCTAACGAGGGAGTTGTTGACTTTTTTTTTTTTTTTGCATTTGTTTATTTTGGGGAATTAAAAAAATATGTGGCGTTTTGAATTATATGAATGAAAAGATTGGTATTATCTAAAGTAAACTAATATTAGATCACTAGAATATTTAAAATTCACTTATATATCTTTTTATCATAATTGTATTTAAAAAAACACAGAGAGGGAGATAATTTTTTTGGGAAAATTACTGAAAAACTCCCACTGCAAAATTTATTGTCCGAAGTACTTGAAATTTGTTCAAAAACCTAAGTGCAACATATTTTTATCAAGCACCACTCTTTTTTATTGGACTGTATAATGTGCTTAACATATCTTTTTTTTTGTGAGTATATCTTTTTTAATATGTAAAAGGGAATATGTTTATACATATATGATGCATGATAACAATGCACACAATTAAAGAAGACTTGTGTCCACTAAAAGATGAGTTGCATTCACTCAAGGACCTAAGTTATTGGCCATTGAGGAGTAAATTTTGCAATAGAGAAATTTTCAGCAATACTTTAATTTTTTTTATTTCTCTTTTTCCCCTAGTTTTTCAGCATACAAATAAGCTCTCTAGTCTTAATTAATATCAAAGTCAAGGTTCAATAAAAGATTCATATTAAATTTAAAAAAAAGTTTAATAAATTGATAGTGACATTGTTGAGCTTATCTTTCTTGGGTTTTTTTTTTGGTAAGCTATCTAGAAACCACGGGATAGTGACACTATCTTAATCAATAAATTGAAAGTCAATTAATTTTTACAAAATTATATTAGACATTAAGCTCAAGTAACGTTCTTTCAAGATCCACAGACGAATTTGTCCAAGCATGATAATAAAAATATAATATACAAAAATATTCCTTATTTCATTGGTTGATACAAATAGAGAGAATCTTATCAAGATCTTGGTGCCCCAATGATAAATTTTTGACGTTGAAAAAATATCTTTTCGTACACAAAGATGTGTGTGTTTCTTGACTTATTGGACCCAAATTATTTATTATATCAACGGTATGGCATGCTGTTATTAAAAAAGAAAAAATGTTTCCCATCTTGTATTAACACCTAACAAGAGTCTGTAGCTTATAAATCAATCTTTGATTGGTTTGGTTAAAAGTTTTAGATAGAAACCTAGAAACTATGTTAGATTTTATATTTTTCCCATCTAAAATGACGTTATCTTGCGGTCATATTTATGCTTTAGTAATTATATTTTATTGGATTATGTATAGTTTATATATGAATATAATATTCTATTTATTCATAAATCAATGTCTTTCTATATGAATATTATTCTTTTTTAGAGTTATAAATAAATCTTTCTATATATGATTTGCTACAATATTTTTATATGCTTTTAAATGACATTATTTTAAAATTTAGGTGGTGTTTTTTTTTTTTTTGAAAATTTCCCGTAATAATAATTTTAAGTGAAAAAAATAAAATTAGAAGAATGTGACATTGCGGGTTAAGAAAGCAGTTCGATTAAAATTTAAAAGATATGACTAAGGTTGTCAAACTCGTAAGTTTAAGCAAACTTGTGATGGAAATGCAAACTTGAATTCTAATCCACTAAAAATTTATTTTTATTAATAAATTAGTATTAAAAGTATATAATTAAATAATTAAAATATAAGAAATGAAAATAATTTTATTTAAATATATTTTAAATCTAAATAATTGCAATTAAATCCATCAATATTCATAATTTATCATATTTAACAAAATAAATTTTTATGAAATTCATATATAAAGAATCTAAACATATTTAAATTAAAAAAAATTAGTATAAGTTTAAAAACGAGCTGATATGATTATATAAGTTAAAAACATAAAAATAGTCAACTCAATGAATGAATTCACAAGTTTAACTGAGTTTACAGTTTGCACGAGTTCAAGAGCGAAACAACACATTTTTACAAGCTAAAAATATACAAACGTTAAATTCAAAGAATCAATTTATGAGTTTGACAACAATACATACGATCCCATATGGTATCACAATCTGATCTGGCATTAACTTATTAAAATTTCATCACAAACAGGAGTTTTTATGTTTTTATAAGAACTTGCTGTTAAATATATAATAATAACATCCAGTGACAATGCATTATGGGGCATGGCCTTTTGTGCGGCGAAATAAATAGAGCCATCAGTTTCTGAACATACCCCACGCTCGTTTCTCTTTTATAAACCGTTGTGTTAATTTTTCTTATCCAAAAATGAATTTTCTAAGTTCCAACCCACCCAAAGTTCATATAGATACGGCATAATTATCCATTTAATTTCATATAAGATTTCAAGTTGATCTTTTAATCTTAAAAAGTATATTTTTAGTCTTCTTATCCTAAAATTATTAGGCTTAAATAATAATTTTTTTAAAACAATTATGGTTGTTTTGAAAATTAAATTTAATAAATTAGTATTTGAGAATTTTTTTCAACATTTAAGATCCTAATGTCATCATTTTTTTTAACAATTGCATGGATTAATATATTTGTTTGGATTTGAAATTGGGTAATAATTACATCAAATTCCTTATATTTATTATCGAATCACACATAATCATGTGTTTTATTATTGAAATATTAGCATTTAATAGTATTTAATTATAAATTCACATGAAATAAAATCTCATTTAATTAGATGCTCCAAAATTAATTCAATATATTCAAATTTCAATTAAAATATTTAAATTTAAATTTAATTATTAATTTTTTTATTTGAGCCTTGAATTAAAATTCTATTTAATAATGATACTCCGTATTTAATTTGGCATATTCAAATTTATAATTAATTATTAATTTATCCATTTGAGCCTCTAATTAAGATCCCATTTAATTCAATATTTCAATTCTCAATCAAGACATTTAAATCTTATTAAGTGAATATATTTAGATCACATAATATTATACCCCACTCATTTTTAAGCCAATCAGGCATTACAAGATTTCAATAATATGTTGGTTTGATTGATTGATTGATAGTTGATAGTTAATTATTAATCTTAGGATTAAAGAACTAAAAATATTTTTTTTTAAAGTTGATGAACCAAATTATTAAAAAGCTAAATATATGTTTTAACTTATAATATACATATATAATAAAAGTATAACAATATGAAAGGCAATTTTCTTCATCATCAGTCATCATATATTATTATTATATTTCATACATATATAATTTATGCAGATATAAAATGGTCTAAATACTCCCTCCAGTATATAAGAGCATTTAGAAAAAAGGGTCTGGTCATAAATATTTTTAAAACAAACAAGTAATGTTTGCTATATTAATCCGAAATTTCAATTTTACCTTCCATTAATATAATATTATATTGTTGGTGAAAAAAATACAATAATATTGGAAAAAAATCCTTTAAAAAAATACGTAAATAACTCAAATTCTTATTTTAGTCATTCAATTTGTCAACGCCCTAACCAGGTTACGTGACTTAAATAGGATTTTAAAATTTTATGAAATAACTCTAATATCTTTTTAATTACAAAGCTAAAAAGATGAGGATTTTCTACTATTTCTGCATGGCATATAAGCTCTGAACAAGGGAAACTTAATATTTACCATAGCAAAGTTAAAAAAATCGATTAATGAGGTAATAATGAATTAGTTTTTATATTCAATATTTCTCCCTTAATATAATAGTTGTTGGAAATTGTGCCCTAGGGGCCAATCATTATGTTTTGAACATTGTTAATTTATGAATTTATGAATTACGTTATCATATTATTTGCATGTTTACTGTGATGACTATCCTTGGATAACTCATGGTTTATCCTAAATGTCCCTGGTCGGTCATCTATGTGGGAGCAGAGATGAAATAAGACCAGTATGACTTTAAAAATATATAGAGATATAAATTAAAGTCATAGGCACATGTAAGAGTACAAGGTGTTGGACCGACCCGCTATGAGAGAGCTGCATGGGTTAAGTCATAAGCTTCTCTCATATACTAACCGTGTCACTGTGCCCTTTGACCTGAGATCATCATGGATTCCTACATGAGAAACGCTTAGTTTTGACCTAGTCAAAAGTCACTTTTGACCGAGTGATCATAAAGACTATGTTCAGGCTTAATGGTTTTTCATGCGGAGGAATGTGAATGGTCAATATGGAATTTGTCCCTCACATTCGTAGAGAGATATTACTGGGCCCCTCGATGAGTGAGTCTGAGAAATATATGGCCATACTATAATGGAAAGGTAGTTCTGTTTCTATACTCAGACTACTCAGGGATCGAGAAAGTAACGGTCATGAATAGGAGGATGACGTTCTCCATGCCTCATCCATGACCAAGATGTCATGTGACAAAAGGGACGCGATATGGTTGTATGAAAGGTTACATCGTTCAACGATCCTCATATGATTTGGGTAGTCGTGATGTCTTGCTAGAGACCGCTTACGACTTGTGAGTCATTATAGTTAATGGCCCACTGCCAACTTCATATGGGCCTACAGGGTCGCACACAAAATAGGCCAACACGAGTTAAGATGTCCAGATTCATTGAATCTAAGATATGTCCAGATTCAATGAATAATATAGGGTGGACGTGTGTGTATATATATATATAAATTCGTGTATATATATATTATATAAATATAAGAGATATTAATTATTAGATTTAATTTATAAGGATAAATTAATTCCGTCATATCTTTATTTTGAATTAAATAAATAGGTGAATTAAATCTGTGAGACAGATTTAATATAAACCATATTTATTTAATTTTTCTCTTATCTGATTAGGCAATATTTGATATTGTATTAATTTCGGAATTAATTTAGGATTAATTTCGAAATTAAATATCATTCATTAAACCTAAAGCATCCTATATATTTGATATGAGGAGCTAGGGTTTCATAAGTGAGAGTGAAAGCACTAAGCAGATAAGGGACGGCCAAAAGTGAGAAGAGAGGACGGATTTTTGAAAACCCTAGACGGACATAGACGCTAGCACGTCGTTCGAGATTGAGGGCTACTCGTGTGGATACCAGTAGAGGAAGCCGACCAGAGTTGTCGACTTCGAACGACAAAGGAGGCGAGCAAAGGCATCCTGAACGACGGAATCACCGAGCCACCAGGAAATCGAACACCGAAGGTAATGCTTCTTACTACCTAACTTAAACGCGATCGGTAGATCCGGGCAAGGGATTGAAAGTTTTAAAATTTTAATGTCGTCTTTCAATTCCCTTCAATAGTTTCATCATGCTATCTTGATTCTTGATTTTCCTTAGCATGGAGGTTTTTGTTGGGGAGAGAGGGAACTAAAAGTGTTCTTTTAGAGTGAGTTGAAAGGTTTATATCACTGCTAAAAAAAAGACTCTCAGCGATAACTTTCAGCGGTGACAAAAAAAATCACCATTGAAAGTTGACTTTTAGTTGTGATGCTGCTGGGAGTATGACTTTCAATTGTGACAAAAAATTATAATATGATAATATATATTTTATTTTATCATAATAATCAGCAAATTGAATCCAACTCAACGGCAAGAAGATTAGACATGAAAGGAAGTAGTCACAAGTTCAAACCTTGAAAAAGATACATTTAAGTTGAAAATATTTAGATGGTGATATGGTGGTGAGGTGGTGATGTGCATGAGAATGATAAGGTAATGATGTGGCAGCCATTGAAGCCCATTTTTCTCTGGCATCACATTCTCGCAGCTAAAAGTTACTTTTGTCGATGACAGTATGTCATTGCGGAAAGTACTTTTAGTGGCAATAAAGATATCACCACCAAAAGTAACTTTTAACCCACTAAAACTTATAAAAGTCACTGTTAAAAATGTTTTTTAGGAGTAAATTTTTTTGTTATCACTAAAACTTTTTAGCCACGGTCGCTTTAGCAGATAGAACTGTTAATTTGGAATTCTCTTTGGGTTAATAAAAAGGGCATTATAATTTCATAAAACTTTAAAATCTCTCTGAGTCATGTGACCTAATTTAATGATCCAAATAAAGATTTTAATTATTTAAGTGTAATTTTCCCATAATATTATGTCCATGAGACACCTATTTATTTTTCATATGTATATTAAATAAGAATTAAATGAGGGCAATGTGAGTCATGATTTGTAGCCTAATTGACACTAAATGCTTCCCTTAACATTTTCTTAAATATGAAGTTATGAGTTTAAATTAGAACATAATTTCATTTAGGACAACATTTAATGCAATGCATTGATCTCAAAATCTGATTACCTTTTTTAAGGTGAACGCTGAACAGTGTCCGAAGGTTAATCTTGAATTAATTTTATATTTATAACACTTCCTCTCGTCCTTTTAATAAGATTTTATTAACTAAATTACATGGTTTAAAAAAAATTAAAAGTAATTAAAAGCAATAAATATGTAAAAATTAAACTTATTTTTTTCAGTATGTTCTTAGTTAATGAGGGAGCAAATAAAAGAAAAAAATACTGGTAATGAAATAAAGAATGAAAAGAGAATAAAATATGAGAAAAATATGAGTAGAAAGAATAGAAACCTAATTAGGGGCAAATTTGGCAAAAACCATTTAATATTCAGAAAATCTTTAGTAGAATCTTATAAAAAGGACCAAACTAATTCAAATTTTGGGATTTTATGCTTTATACACAATACTATATTAGGTTCAAAATACAAGCATCAAATAACTAATTACGCAACAGTTAAAATTGGTTAAAGTTAACAAATATGTTAAAAAAATGCACCATATTTTCTTAAGACACCCTAATTTATAAAGAGGGCAAGTGTGAGAGAGAATACGCGAAAAAGATGAGAAAGAAATATAATTAATTAAGGGTAAAAATATATTAAATGATCAAAAAAATTCAAATTGATGCTTATTAAAAAAAAACCAATTCCTTTCGAAGATTTCATGCTCATATTTTAAATTGGAGGGAGTATCATATTCCATGCTATTCTATTTATAAGCTTCAAATTAATTTGAGAAGATGTGTGGCTCATTTTATAAGTTTCAATTTATGTTTGTCTCAATATTTAATGTATTTTTTTCTATTTTGTCTTTAATTATTCATTCTCTCTCCTATGCCACACACTCTCTTACTCTATGTTTCACCATATATTCTCTATCATCATTTTTCTTATTTATCACAAAATCGTCTTTGGAAACAAAGGTGGTTTTTTTTTTTTACATATTTATTGCTTTTAACTATTCCTCTTATTTTATTTTAAAGCTACTTTTGACGTACTCCTCTAGTTCTATTTATAAGGTAGACAAAAAAGATATTTTTTTAGTTCTATTTATAGGATACCAGGAGAAATTTTTTATATGAATATATAATTTTATCCTTCATTTATTATTGTATTAATTTTGTTTACATGAGGTATAATGTATATTAAATAAGGATAAAGTTAAAAAGTTGTGAAATTTTAAACGATAGTTAATAAAATTTAAATTTTTTCTTGGTCTACATGAAATATATTAAAAGTGACCTATAAAGAAAAGTAAGGAATATATATTTAGAGAGATATGACTTATGAGTCTTGTATTTGAATAACAAATTTTCCATTAATATGTGTGTGTGTGTGTGTTTATCCAAGTTGGATGTAATTATGTAAAGTTTTTTCATCCTAACGGGATGAATTAACAAATGGCAATTTAAGACGCTTACCTAATTTCCCCAAAAATCAGGGGTGCAAAATTAAAAAGTACACTTTGAAAATGTAGAATTAAGCATATACTTAATTAACATCCGTATTCCATTCCGATTATGTACAGACATAGAAAAAGTATTTCTATAATGTGATTCTTAAATAGGTGCGTAGGGCGGCACGTAGACATTAAGTCATTTGATGAGAAAGGATTAATGTCCGGTGGGATTAATTAGCCAAAAAAGTACTATTAGTATGGTAATTAATTAAATTCTGCTGGAAACAAGTTTGTCCTTGTTGAATACAACTCCGTCCCTTATTATGAGATCTTTTTAACTAAATTACAGAGTTTAAAAAATAGTTAAAATTAGTTAAAAACAATTAATATATAACAAATATAGTTCTTTTCAAATATACCTCTATATATAAATGGATAAAGGTAAGAAAGTAATAGTGAGATTAACAAAGAAAGAGAATATATTAAATACATTAAATTAGAGATAAACTAGGTAATACTGCATTAAATGTTCTGACAAATTCAAAAAAATTTTATAAAAAAAAAACTTATTTAAAAAATTGGATCTTATTAAAGTACGGAGGAAGTAATTGTCTCTTTTGCCTTCTTTCCTTTGCAGGAGGAATCTTGTTTAAATCGAGAAGCTGAATTAATTACCTGGCTTTCTGCTGATTAATTTGGTGGTCCCTTTGACAAATATTCCGACAATTATCCTGTGATCAACGCACTGTTCAGCACGAGAGATGTTCAATTTCAATGTGTATATACAGTACTCACAGTATGACTTGAACCAGATTACTGCCAACCTATTTTTACCGTATGCTGGGTTTTCTAACTTAATAACTAAATATCTTTTTATGTTTTTCTTAAATAAAAGTAAGGGATTGTGATTTGATCCTCTATAAATATAATGGATGGGTGAGTTCTTTTTTTTGGGTGACGGATAGAATATATATCTATTATTACTTCCGATTTTAAATATAAGAGTTAATTATTAGTCTCAAATATAAAACATCAATTCACTTTGTCTATCAAATTTAGAGTATATTCTCAAAAACATTCCTATTGATTGTAAAGTATTTCCACCCAAGAGTAATTTTAATGTATATAATTAAATAAATTAATTTAAAAAATCAACATATATTTATTACAAATAACTAATTTAATTAATTTTTTAAAAATTAGTTATATAGTTTTTATATTAAAAATAAGAAGGAGGAAGTATATGCACTATCTTTTGGCACTATATGACAGTATACAATACTCCTCCAGTCCTTAATATAGGACTTAATTATTGAGTTGGTTTTAGTCCTAAATATAAGATCCATTTCTCATATTTATTAATTTTTTCTAAATTACTCCTATGAATATTCCCTCAACCATAATCAAATAGAAGAAGACGAGGGATATTAAGAAAGATGATTATAGTATTTTAGAAAAAAATGTGTCACATTTCTTATAATTAACCAACTTATTTAATTTTCTTAATCTAATTAAATTAGTTAAATATGTTTTATATTAAGAAGCGGAGGAGTATTATAATTTTACTGGGCTTCTCATATACGTGCAGTTATAATAGTACAATTTTGGATTTATTATCCTGACACTGATGATAATTGTAGATATTACTATATTCAGAAATAGAAAGAAATGAGAAGATGAATGTAAAGGCGAAAGCAAAATTTCATACTGAGTCATACCTTTTCTTTTTCGAATCTTTGTTTTTGAGAAAGAAATACATAATCATGGACAATCTAGTTTATTGAAACAAAATTAACAAAAAAATGTAAGTCAACACTTGATAGGAGCACTTTTTACAGGTATAAGAAGTTGAGAACACTGAGAGTTAATTATATGGTGATATGTATTTCAATAACTACTTATCGTATATTATTAAATTTACTTTGAGAAAGACTTGTTACTTTTTTTTTTTTTTGATCCAGAGAAGTCTTGTTACTTAAAGTTAGTACAAATATGATACTTACTTTTATATAAAAAAATTTGATACTCTGTATAATTTTATTGAAAGAAATTAAAATAACATATACAACGAGAGCAACACACATGCATATATGTAATTTATGAATTTTTCTTGTCTATAACCAGGGTAATTTTTAAAGTTCCAAATCTCTCGTTATAGGAACTAGTTGAATAATTAAAAAAAATTTTAAATATAAAATTTTAATTTAATTTATTTTTCAGATTTATTATTTTTTCTAAACTAAGTCACTAACCTTATAAACTGATATATAATCTAATATTTTACAAAGATATTTTTAAAAAAGATTAAGACAATTTTTAGTCTTTTAAATTTGTCTTCATTTTGGTTTAGGTTCTCAAATTTTAAAATATAGATTTTGTTTCCTCTAGGATTAACATAGTCTAGGTTTTTATTGTATTAAAGAGACTAATATTTCAAATAAAACAATTTGAGGGACCAAAACTGATAATTTGAAATTTGAAGAACCAAAACTAAAATGATAATAAACTTGATGAACCAGAAATTGTATTAACTCTTTTAGAAATATTATACCATATTTATTATAATTAACTAATTTATGTTTGACTCCCTTAGTCTATCAAAATAAATTAAATAACTCTTAAGAAGAGAAGGATTACATAACAGCACTAAACAAAAATCTTGGGTTTTTTTACCAATATACGATAAACAATAAAATTATATACCAAAATGCTGCACTTAAAATCGTTCTTAGCAAGAACGATTTTAAAATTACACACAAGTTGTTCTTGGCGTGAACGATTTCAGAAATCGTTCACGCTAAGAACGATTTTACTTTTTCCTGTTCACTCCTCCACATACGAATCTTTGCCAATTTTACATGCAAAAATAAGAATCCTTAATAATGCTCCTATGAGGTTACAACGTCTATATTGGATTAAAATTTGAAAATCCCAATTTTTTAAATAGAGCTTGATGAAATTTTTTATCATTTCCTCTTCTTTTTATTTTTCTCATACCAAACAATACGTAACAAAAAAAATTATGCTTTGATTTTAAATTTTTAATTGTAGCAATTAAGTTGTATGACTAAATTATTATTATTATTATTTTGGTCACAGGCATAAAAGGTCCATGCTCAATACTTGATTTCTTGTCAAACCGAACAAATGCCACATGACAAGCTTTTTTACCGAAATACTACAAACAGTAAAATTATATACTAATATGCTGCACTTTTTAAAGTATTTACTAATATCCTACACTTAAAATCGTTCTTCAGGTGAATAATTTTTAAAGTCATTTATCTGCTGAACGATTTCTCCATAATCTATCCTTGATGTGTATGAAAGCTTGTGTGGCATTTATCTACACTTAAATCGTTCTTGGTAAGAACGACTTTCAAATTACACACAAGTCGTTCTTGGCATGAACGATTTCAGAAATCGTTCTTGGCATAAACATTTGTTAAATGAAGAATAGGAAAGCTTGTGTGGCATTTATCTACACTTAAATCGTTCTTGGTAAGAACGACTTTCAAATTACACACAAGTCATTCTTGGCATGAACGATTTCAGAAATCGTTCTTGGCATAAACATTTGTTAAATGAAGAAGTCGTTCAGCAAATAAATGACTTTAAAAATTATTCACCTAAAGAACGATTTTAAGTATAGCATATTAGTAAATACTTTTAAAAGTACAGCATATTAGTATATAATTTTACTCTTTGTAGTATTTCGGTAAAAAAGCTTGTCGTGTGGCATTTGTTCAGTTTGACGAGAAATCAAGTATTGGGCATGAACCTTTTATGCCTGTGACCAAAATAATAATAATAATAATTTAGTCCTACAACTTAATTGTTACAATTAAAAATTTACAATCAAAGCATAATTTTTTTTTTACGTATTGTTTGGTATGAGAAAAATAAAAAGAAGAGGAAATGACAGAAAATTTCATCAAGCTCTATTTAAAAAATTAAAAAAATTAGGATTTTCAGATTTTAATCCAATATAGACGTTGTAGCCTCATGGAAGCATTGTTAAGGATTCTTATTTTTACATGTAAAATTGGTAGAGATTCGTATGTGAGAGAGTGAACAGGAAAAAGTAAAATCGTTCTTGGCGTGAACGATTTCTGAAATTGTTTACATCAAGAACAACTTGTGTGTAATTTTAAAATCGTTCTTGTCAAGAACGATTTTAAGTGAAATATATTGGTAAATAATTTTAAAATTATAATATTTTGGTATATAATTTTACTGTTTATCGTATATTGGTAAAAAAGTCAAAATCTTGTAACAGGTTAAACTACATGTGGGATAAAAAAAAAAAAAAGAGTTATAAATGTATTGAAGTGCCGTACATCATAGGATACCTAGGAAGCCCCTTGCGAAATTCAACTGAAGCTAGCTACCAGCTAAAGATCGAGTCATTCAATTTCCTCCCTCCAATATAAATTATTGGAGTGCGTGCATATCTCATACTCTTCTTATTTTTAATATAAAGTCTAATTAGAAGGTTGATTTTAATTTTAAATATATGAACAATTTCTCATGCTTTTTTATTCTTTCCTAAATTACCTCTATTAAATAATTAAATACACAATAATTCTTATTATTCATTAATAAAACACTTATATATTTTATAAAATGAATGAGTACTTATCACTCATTAATTCTACACATACATCAATTCTATTATTTTATATTTTTAATAAAATAATTTAAAACCTTTTTTTGAAGAAATATTTTCATACAAATACCTATTCAAGGTAATTGGATTTTTTACTTCCGGGGAATATCATAATAATAATCATACTATCTATTTTCTTTGTGCCGAAAACATAATCTTTTATTTATATTTTACCCAATCAAATACAAAAAGTTCCTCCCCGAAGAAAAACAAAAAAAAGTTTAATTCTTTTTTCTTATAAACAGGAAAATTAAAAACAAATAAAGAAACAGAAACAAAACATTAAATTAAGTTACACTCTCTCGCTAACAAAAAAAAAATAATTCTACACATTTACCATTCATTTTAAATCTATAAACTAGCATCTCATGATGGTTAAAAAAAATCATTTTAAATATATAAAAAATTTCATTTAAAAAAATTTATAAACTAGCATCAAACATATAAAAGATAATTATGTAGGCTGTGCGAATTTGTAAATCCCAAAAAAAAGATGGCTATTATATGGTGGATTTCATTCGATCAAAGGCTAAAATAGTGTTCCTATGCATATGAAGCTTATTGTAGCTTTCCATGGCGGTATCAAAAGCTAAGGCTAAAAATAGTGTTCCGCGACGTTGGAATGGAGGAGGCGAGTTAACCAGACCTTGAATTTTTTTCAAATGTCAGTTTTTTCACAGAAGTTTTAATTAAGGGTATTTTGAAAAACATATGCGATATTTATCATTATTATCTAATTTAACTAATATTTTTAATTTAATCAAAATAAATTAAATAGATCATATATTAAAGTCGAAAGAATATATTTATATATATATATATATGACAAAAGAAACTAAATAAAATTATAAATGAGTGAATAAAATGATGAAAATGAATAACAAGGCGAGGCTCCCAAGAAAAGGGTACACTTTTCTGAGCAATCAATAATTGGATCAATTGCTTTCTTGAGGCATTACAAGCTTTCCACTCATTTGTCCCCACGGTGTTACCCTCTTTATCCTCTGAAGTCCTTTTTGGCTCCTAACTCTCACATCAATGCACTCACTCACTCACTCACTCGTATTATTATTCACATACCAAACACCATATTTGGATTATCCAGTCAAGTTCCTAATTTCTTCCCTCACTATCACACATCCATGTTTGGATTGTGCAGGTGGAGAAGTAATTTTATATTATACAAAATAAACAAATGATATAACTTTTTTAAATACGCCAATCATTTTTTTATAGGATTCTTTTAATTAAATCATTATAAAAATATATATTGATGATGGAATTTGCGAATTTCATGGCAAAGAAAACATCATTAATTAATTAACAACGGATGTCATCGCTAACAGTCACATATTATGTTATTTTATTATTTATTGTAGTAAATTTCATAGACATTAAAGAGAGTATGTTGTGGTAAAAGCCTTATACCCTAATACTATTAGCATTCTCTTATAAGTAGAAGGTCACGGGTTTATCCGGTTTGTAACTTCAAACCGTTAGTGCTTGCTTGGCTGCCACTTTAATTCGGAAAAAAGAGAGTTTGTGGTTAAAAATTATTTAAAATTAAATAATTTAATTAAGAAAAAACATAGAAGTGTGAGATTAAAAATTAAAGAAAAATGTAACTATCTGCAAAATATTTTCTCAAAAAAAAAAAAAATTGGTGTTTATGTAAAACTCAAAATAAGTCATATTTCCTCCGTGAGTCAATCCATGTATTCAACAAATCAATGTGCGTTAGAATGCATGTTCGGGGGATACAATCCCACGTGCCGAAGTACCGTCCATTTAATGATGTATACTTAAATAGTAATAATTGAAATCTTATGCCTACAAGGGTTGGGTCCGACTGGTTGCAAACGGGGGCGCAAGGCGCGTTCCCCTACCGGGTCATGGGCTCGATTCCTGGCGAGGCACCCTGGGATTAGTCTGGCCGATACGCTGGGATATCCTGAGTTAGCGATAACATCCTACTCAAAAAAAAAAAAAAATTGAAATCTTATAATAAATTGGCCAAAAAAATCTTATAATAAAAAAAACCACATATATGTGTGCGCGCGCCACATGAGTTAAGATTTATAAGGGCTAGGAAAATGTGAATCAATGTTTGATATTAAAACTGTTTTAATATAATTTTAAAAAAATTAAAACATTCTGTATAATATATTAAAAACATATAAAATTAGGGAAGATACATAGACATAAAAAATAAATTTCTCATACAATTTTTACTCCTTTAGATTAATGTTCAATATTTCTAGAGCATCTAGTGACTTAAGAATGTAATAATATGAATTGAGTGTTTATGATCTCAACATTTGTGCTCACCCTTCATTTAAACTTCAAAGCATCAACTTTAAAATTGAATCATTTAGGTTTCATTTTATTTTAATATCCTTTATACCATAGTGTGAATATATAGAACATAAAACATATTCTTTACTGGTCATGCAACTTTTCAAAATGATTTTTCAGTGAAAATAAAAATAAAAAAACAAGAAATTTGCATCAGCTTAAAGCTTAATGAGCCAAATCTTATCTCAAAAAATTTCATTGCTAAATTTTTATCAGCAATCCATCAGAAATTAGTGATAGAATAACTTTCCATCACTAATTCTGTTAGTAATGAGTTATCATTTTGTGCACTTGAGATGGTTTAATAAAAAACTTTACAAAACATTCTCAAAAAACTCCCATTAAAATATTTATTATTTAAAGCTAACTTAAATTCATTAAAAACTCAGTTATAACTCACTTTTGGCTTTATCTTTATGTAACTTATTTTTAATTATGTGCAAAACAGAGATGAGTTATACTTGCTCAATTTAAGTCCTTTGAAGTCAAATGTTTTCCAAATAGGGGCTTTTCAGTAATTTCCCTGCCTTTGCGTGTATTTCCTTGCACTACCCAAAGAACTAGACTTTTAATAGGATTCAATAATACTCAAATCTGACTCAATATACTATAAAACAGTATACTGATAAGAGCTAACACTATCGTATGGCCTCATAATTTGATCAATTTTTGGTTTTAATCCCTATAGTTTTAAATAATTGGTTTTGGTCTCTATACTTTTACAACTTTTTGGTCTAAACTTAACGAATGGTCCCTATACTTTTAATGAGTTTTGATTTTGATTCCTATATGTTTAAACTCAAACCAAGTACTTATGAAACTATAGAAACCAAATTAAAACTAACAATTTGAAACTACAAGGACCAAAACCAAAATTCAATCAGTCTATATATAAAGACTGATAATAATATTAACCCTCTCTAAAACAAACGCTGGAGTCTTGGAGATATTGGTCCCAATCCCACAGAAATGACCACCAAACAGCAGAAAAATAATTTATGAGCGGTCCCTTCTCTTAAATGAAAAAGCATATATCTGTGTGAAGTGATATAGGAGATTCATAAATGAAGTATGAAGGCATGGCCAGATTAGACTACTGCAAGAGGACTGATGAATGAATGCTATTCTATGTGGCGACAAATTGTAAGAGGCAACAAATTCAGAACCCTACTCAGATCCTTTTGCCCCTTACTCAAAACCTTGTGACATTGCTCCTTTCGCACTTAACGCTACTCAGATTTCCCTGTCCCACATTCTGTAACTCGTGATCAGGATAAAAAGAAAACAACCAGGGAGCTGAGATAATAATGCATATGTACACAGACACAGGCATGTGTGTGTGTGTGTTAAGGATTCTCCCACCCAATAGATGAGTCTTTTGGAATATAGGTCATCTTTTTTTATTCACTACAAAAAAAGAGAGCTTATTACTGATAGAATTAGTTGTGGAAAATTATTTCATTGCCGTGGATTACAGACAAAATTTCATCACCAAATTTATATGACGGATTGCCAGCGAAATTTTTCTGTTGTTAAATTAGTGATGAACTAGCCACCAAATTTCAATCTGCCAGTAATTTATGTCGCTAAATAAAAATTTTGTTATTAAATTTCATCACTAATCACAAGTTTTTGTAGTCATTTATGCCCCTAACATTAGGGCTTCCATGAAGAGATGGATATTCACAAAGTGACATGTCTTCCTAACAGTTGGTAGATTTTGTTCATGGGTCACTGTTGTGGGGGTAAAGTCTAGAGGGGATGCTTTCTGTGTAATGTGCTATTGTAGATAAAGGAGGAGGAGGAAGAAGAGGGATGAGCGGCGAAACATTCGTGCATATAAATAAATACATATTTATAATTAAAAAGGATTACATAATATATAAGAATAAGGATATATCTTATATGTTTTTTTCTTTTTGACTTTTTGGAAATCCAAATGTTTAAAGTGGCCACCGCACATAATAAAGGAAAAAAGAGAGACGAGAGTGAGAAATAAAGTGGGCTATATGAAATTATGTGGCTCAACAAAAGGCCAGAAAGCGAAAGTTCCCTGATAAATGCAAAAGTATGGTAGCTCATTTTTCATCTATGTATATATAGAAGGAGAGAGAGGGGAGAGAGAGATAAAATTAAAAAATAAAAAATAAATTTATGAACATGTACATCATCCATAGATTAAATTTCCTCGGAAAAAGTTTGGCCAAAAAACATTTTCCTCAAAAAAAGCATGCAAGTAAAATAAAGAACCAAACAAAAAGTACTCCAAAGCAATAATTTCCACTACATTATTATCATACTTGGAAGAAGGATAAATTATAAATGTAATCGAAATGGGTCCAAAATACGAAATGGAAATCCGGAAATATTATTTTGTTTCGAAGCGGCCGGTGGGGTCTATGCTATAATAATTAACAAATACAAAATAAATCATATATAGCTGGCTTAAAAACGTCCATGCAATAATTAATTAAACAATATACAAACATCTAAAACACAAGAAACAGTTGGCTAGTGGCCGTTTTCGCACTAAGATGGTTGGTTACCCACATATTAAAAAAAAAAAAAATAGGAACATCAACACAAAAGATCCATTTTTTCTCCTCATGGATCTTTGCAGCTTATTCCTTTTGATAGGTGATGTTTTCACAGCACGAAATGCCAATTATAACTAGCGAGGTATTTTCTGAGTGAGAAAGAGAGGGATCTAACTTCTCTTTTCATCTCAGTTTAATCTCTTAGAACCATGTTTTCTCCACATATTTAAGTAGAACGTCGTAAATATCTCGTTTGTAATTTTAAACCCTTAGGACATGCTCCTTGAATTAAATATAAATAAATAAATGAATTAAAGAAGCTCCATATTTATTTTTGGGCAAAGTAGCATCTAACTTCCTGATTTTATTTTTCAACTACATCCAACATCCTAATCTTATTATATTTATGATACATCCAACATATATCCTAATATTATTTTTCTAGTATATCCAACACTCCGATATTATTTTGAGTTACATCCAATACACTAAATAAGATTAAGATGCTGTAAGAACAAAAAAAACATTAAGATGCTAGATGCATTATAAATAAGATGAGTGTGGTGGATGCATCTGGGAAGGGCTTGTTTGGAGCTCCGTTCAAAACGGACTTTTAAACAAGTTCACGTAAGCCGAGATAAAACTTTCCTCACATACTTACATCGTATTCTGTAAATCATGTTTGAAATGCTACTTATAAATCAATCCAAATAAGCCTGAAATAAGATCAGAGTATTGAATGCTACTTTTCCCTGTATATTTTGATTAAGCATACGTATATTCTTATTCAAGGCTTGTTCGAAATACTATCAGGTATTAAATATGAATAGTTTTTCCTATGAATTTAAATTTTGATTCTCCATGTTTTGAGGTGTTAATTCTTTTTGCTAGATCTAAATTCGCACCTCCGACCAGATAAATTTGAGGGCAAGCACCCCCGGGGAGCAAGCAGTTGTGCTTACCCGCCATGTCACAAATTAGACTTCCTTTAAAATTTTGTTTATTTTTTTATTAATTTGTAAAACATGAAAATTAATTTTGATTTTTGGATATCTTTTCATTTTTGGCCCCTCATATGTCAACTTCAACACGCATTCCTAACCTCCTGCAAACAGGAGGCTGTATGCTTGAAACCAAAGAAGGTGTGAAGTGGGTACCTTTCTTTCCGATAAACGAAGATTGTAAGTATGAGCATAAGTTTATGGTTGTATTTACCTCCACATTTTTTTTCATCACAATCAATTTAAACACATACAAACATATTAATATTGGCTTTGTATCTAAGACCTTATCCAAACATAATCAGAGTAGCCTTGCCGTTGACGGTATTTCTTTTCTTCCACTTCCACACAGAGAGAGAGAGAGAGAGAGAGAGAGAGTGTGTTATTTGGGACATTTGAAATGATAAAACCATTTGATCCCAATTATCGACCAGAGAGAGAGAGAGAGAGAGAGAGATATGGAAGGGGGAAATGTGATGAATGAGTTAAAATCTTAAAACCTACTGATCCAAAAACGAACAAGAATAAGCTAAGCCTCCAAATCTTAATACCCTATACAATAACAACAAGAGCAAACCTAAAAAATTCTGGAACCAACAAAAAACTTGTAAAGAAAGGATCTTTAACAATGGCGCTGTAATAATCAAGTTTACTACTTACTACTACAGTAAGGTAGCAAGCAATAAGCACCTGAAACAGGAGGAGTGCAAAAAAAACTACTGGATCCAAAAACGTGATGAATGAATTATCCCCCAGAGAGAGAGAGAGAGAGATATGGAAGGGGGAAATGTGATGAATGAATTAAAATCTTAAAACCTACTGGATCCAAAGACGAACAAGAATAAGCTAAGCCTCCAAATCTTAATACCCCATACAACAACAACAACAAAAGCAAACCTAAAAATTCTGGAACCAACAAAAAACTTGTAAAGAAAGGATCTTTAACAATGGCGCTGTAATAATAAAGTTTACTACTTACTACTACAGTAACGTAGCAAGCAATAAGCACCTGAAACAGGAGGAGTGCGAAAAAACCATGTAAAATGATAGACGCACGTGTGCGTCGTTACTAAGATACATAGATTGATATCAGATCTATACAACTACATAGATTTGAGCCCCTTGGGGACCAGATGAACAGTTGCAGAGAAGGGTAGTCCCCAGGATTATCTCAGGAAAAAAAAAAGAGAAAATACCAGAAAAAGTTTATTTTAATTAATTAATTAATACATGGGTGGTGACTCATTAATGCGGAATGAAAATTATGTAGTGGAAGGGTCAAATCCTATATCTTTTGTTTTTTTGGCTTCTCACTTTCAGCGAATTGTGATCCAAGTGCTGCTCACTGATTGGAGAGATGAGGAGGTGAAGACAAAAACGAAATGTCAAAATAATAATAATGAAAGCAAATACTGAATCATCAAAGAGTGATGTGCTCCCCCTAACTAAGGCATCATATTGGCAGAAAATATAATGTAGAGAGAATTCACCAGCCACAGGGAATAGAAAAGAAAAAAATATATATAGGAGAAAGAAAGACGAAGAATAGGTTCAACACTTGAAAATGAAAGCATATTTCCTTTTGGATCTTTCCCTCCCATCTAAAACAAAAAATCAATACACACGCATATAATAATCATTAGCTTATATGTGTGCGTGTATATGCAGAGAGAGAGGGATGAACCCAGAGACATCCAAGAATTGAGAAAATGGCCTTAGATTTGGGATTGATGAGGCAGTGATGGATTATAAATAATTTCATTAAGAATAAATTTAGATAGTGGTAGGGAAGAAGTGAGACAATTTATCAGAATTATACTACTAGATATCTTATACTGTAGTAGTCGTCGCCGTACTAACTGTAGTTGGAGTATTAGAAGCAACTACGACGCTACTAGCGCCACCACCACCACCGGTGGTTTCAACTCCTCTTCCTTCACCATCGCCACCGCCACCGCTTGAGGAGGCGGCAGCACCGGGGATATCGGTCGCTGCCGACACATTGGTGGTCACGAGAGTGGTGGTTACGGTGCTTCTTTTTCGCTTCTTCTTTTCGTAAGGGATCCCTCTAGCTTTGGCTTGTCCTTCCCTGACTTCCCTCAAGTAAATCCTGACGGCTCTGGCGCCGAACGGGTTGGACTCCGGCCGTCCACCGTTCTCTTCGTAGGCGGCTCTGAGGCGTCCGATCAGCGCGTCGAGGCTCCCCCAAGCCTGCTTCAACGGGCACGCGCACGGCGCCGGCGGGTTCGGGTGCCCGAAATAAGGACACCCAGTGATGTGAACCTTAGTCTTCCCGAATTGGTCCAAGTACTTCAAGAATTCTATCACGTGAGCTCCACTGCACCGAGCTAACGTCAATGGCGGCTTGTGATTCCTCAGGTACTGCAAAAACGTGTTCCAATCTCTCCGCTTCTGCGACTCATACCGACTCGGCGTCGGCCCCCCTCCTGCCGACCCCTCCGCTTGCGGAACAGCCGTTACAGCAGCACTATTCGGGTCGGATGCACTCGGCCCAGCTCCTCCTGATATCGAATCCATGATCCGCAATCAATATACAAACCGATCCAATTGTTCAAACCAGTTATATATATATAAACACGATCTAGAACGAACGAGTGAGACGATTTGGAGCTGAAACTGAGGACTTTCGGATTTTGTTTGTTGTGGGGTGTAATCAGGAATACGAATAGGTTGAGATTTGCGTATCTGGAGGTGGGGAGTTTCACGGGAAAAGGGTTTTCGTGAGAGAGAAAGGAGGAGGAAGAAGAAAGGAAGGAGGAAAATGAGAGAGAGAGAGAGAGAGAGAGGTGTGTGAATGTGAAGAGAGGGGACTTATTGATGGGACGTAAAAAAGCAAAGATGAATGAATGAAGAAGAATAAGACGAAGAGAGAGAGAGAGAAGGAGGAAGAAGGTTGGGAATGCTGGGCGAGTGGGAGTAGAGAGAGTAATATGAACAGTGATCTTTCAATTTCACATGGTGGCCCCTCACGACGTGACTGGTTTACTATTCACCATCACCGGCAATCTACACTCTGTTTCGTGTCGTGTCATTCACGCTCCTTACTTTTGGCCGACGAGGATGTCGGCATGTGGTGAACACGCACTTGGCTTGACGTGGATTGGCAATGTGGTGAGGATGTCGCAGTATTTAATGGGGTCTAAACAAGGTCAAATATTTCACGGCCATGTTAGTCTCCCACTTTGCTTACCATTATTTTCATTTGGAATATTATATCTTTTTATTTTTTTTTAGGGAAAATCCCAAAAAAGTTATTAGAATATAAGAAATTTGCGATTGGGTCCTGAAATTATGTGAATGACAGAAAAGGTTAATAATCCAATCTGTCATTTGTAAAATTAAAAAAAATTGACAACTTTGTCCTGACTAAGTAAAAGTGAGTAGTTATTCTCTAAACGAATCTAGGTAATACTTACACTATTCTAGTAATTACATGATTAGTTGTAGTTAATACAAGGCACCTTCACATGCATAGCTAAGCAAAAGTAAGTAGTTATTCTCTAAATGAATCTAGGTAACGCTTAACATTATTTTAGTGATTATATGATTAATTGTAATTAATAACAAGGTACTTTCTCATGGGATATTCCTGACTATGAAAAAGTGATAGGACCCAATTAGGAATTTTCTATATTTCAAGGGCTTTTTTGGGATTTTTCCTTCTTTTTTTGGTGCTTTTCCGCTTGCACGTGGATGCACTCTTCATGAGCACTGGATTTTTGGCCAAAAAAATGACCACTGGATTTTGATTTTCAAAAGTTTATTCTGGTTACTTCGACGTTTAGCGATTAAACAAAAATTTAACTTCTAAGACCTAACTTACGTTGCAAGATGTGCTGGGGTTTAATTTAAATAAATGTCAACAATTTTATCATATTCTTTTTTTTTTATCGAAGTTCATAGCATATAATATCTAAATCTAAATTAAGTTAACACAATATAAGTATGATTTTGAGGATTTTATTAATGCTCTTCCAGTCTTTAATTTAAGACCTGATTATTGAGTTAATCTTGGTCTTAAATATAAATCATATTTCTTACATTTATCAATTTTTTTAAATTACTTTCATTGATATTCCCTTTACTATAACAAGTAAGAAAGGAAGTATCAATATTAAGAAAAATGATTATGGTATTTTAAAAAAAATAATTATGGTATTTTAAGAAAAACATATCATATTTTTTACAATTAACTAATTTACTTAATTTTTTTAATTAATCAACTTAGTTAAATAGGCCTTATGTTAAGGACAAGAAAAGTACAGTTTATAGAAATTATATGAATCTATATATATTTAGTATACCTTTTAATTTATATATCTTCAATCAAGGGTTTTAGGGAAACGAAGAACTTTGAATTTTGATTCAACTCATCCTATAAGTAATATTTATAAATAAACAAACAAACAAGTAGTTTTTAGGAGTACAGGAGCCATGTATTATGAGAGAGAGCGATTGAAATTATTTGAGGAATGATGACTCCAATTCTTTTATTTCTTTCTTTCCTCCTTCTCCAATTACATGGACATTTTTCTTAGTCGTGTTTCTTTCCTGCCTATCGAAAAATGACATCAAATGCCCCTCTTAAATTTTTGTTAAGTATAATATTGTGAGTTTAAATCCTTTTTGTAGGGTATAATGAGTGTGTGTTTTGACAAAAGTTATTTAGTTTCTCATGATATTTTTTTTGTTTTTAGCATGGAATTAAAATTCGAACTGGACTGACTCGTTCAACCTCAAAATAGCGAACTAGTCAAGTATCTGGTCTAGTTGAGCATAAAAATCGAGGTTAAATTGACCCAGGGTGACCTATATTAACTGGAAGGGTAACTCGACTAGTTTGGTAGGTTAACTCAGTTGCTTGTATTTTTTTTACATAAAAAAGCTTTTTTAGATGAAAAAATTGTTTTATTTCTTGAAGCTATTGATAAGTATTACTTAGTGATTAAATTATTGTAGGGAGGAATATTTTGTTATTATATATCCATTTTGATATTTTGCTCGGATGAATATTTAGTGATTTTGATAGTATGATATTATGGATTTAATTTCTCAAAGGAGTTGAAAGAAAGTTGGAAGGAAATTCTAAGTATATGATTATTTTATTAGTGACTTAGGATACTGAATTGATATTTAGTTCTTGAATGGTATGATGAAATTTTAAATTATTTTAAAGTTTTTTATTTCTTACCAGTTTGACCCATGAGCTGACTTCGGTCTAACTCAGTTATTTTGACTTACTATCTTGATCGGTTTAGTGATTGATGTGGTTTCTAATAGCTTGGTTTTTAAGGAGCTTTTATGATGGAACTCTCCTATTAAACTTATGTTATGGCAATTTTATTTTTATTTTAGATATAATTGCTTTTCATTAAAAATTACACATTTTTCATTTTTTTTGGTAGTTGAATCACCTTTTGGTTATAATTAGAAATATGCTTTGGTGTTAGGGTTAATTACCAGACCTTTTTCAATGGATTATCATGTGATGATAACTCTCTTTTAACTTATTGCTTTAATATTGTATCTTTTTGTTAGCTCAAGCTAAACCAATGTTTTGAAATTCCAACTTCTCATTAAATTGATTGAAGAACTAATTGAAGATTAACTTTTTTGACCAGAGTTGGACGGATATTAATTAAAACATTATGTGTAAAAGTAAATAAATTATTGATATTAAATTTCATGACAGTATTTAAATATAAAATAAGTTAACATTTGAAAAGTATACTTTAAACAGATAAAAAGACATAATATAATTGTGAAGATGTAATTAGTATGATTTAAATTTTTATGAATTTTTAGTTTATTTCATATATTTTTATGTGAGGGGAGCGGAAATACTGAGTAATTGTGACTCTAATTAGTGATCTCTTTTCCTTTTCTAAATACTGAGTAATTGTGACTCTAATTAGTGATCTCTTTTCCTTTTCTTTCTTCTATATTACACATTTTCTGAATATATTCACTGTTATATATTTTTGATCATGGATTGGCATGTGAAGTAAATCTCTTTTGTTGCTTTAATATTATATTTGTTTACCTTATTGTTTGCGTATTGATCATCTTGAATTTTGGATTCTTATTGAGCTTAGGCATAGGTGAGGTTGTACGGAATCAATTGTTATTTGATTTTTCAACCCAAAAAATGTTAATTTGATTTACTTATATGATATAAATATACCTATTAACTACGGATAGCATTGGACTTGAACAAATTCAGTGATATTAATTATTCTATAAGTTGTTATAAAATTAAGAAAAAAGTAACATGAAAGCCCTCACAATTTATCACATTTTTAATCAAGTCCTTATGATTTTTTTTTTTCGTTTTCATGGAATCCTTATAAGTTCCTAATAATTTGTTAATTTGTAAGAGAAAAAGTTTTCGAAGCTAATAATATGACTCTCATTCAACATACACTTTGATTAATTTTGCCATACTGATCTACATGAAATCAAAACCAACCAAATTATAGATAATAAAATAATTATTAATATAATATTGTGTTTTCGGTGAACATAGTTTAGACGATGTGACACTGTGAGAGCATGTAAGTATTTCTCAAACATATTTTTATTTATCAAGGTTAAAAAAACATATTTTTATTTGCTTCTTCTTACTTGATATGACTTGGATACCTGTAGTTTAAATATTTTGTCAATCAAATATATATAACCACACAAATTGAGCTCAAAATAATCAATTGACAGTCCGATACCATAAATTAATTAAGTAAATCAATAATTATACTACTTCGTAACAATAATTAAAAAAATCATGAATTAGTTCAATTTATAACTCAACCGGTTCACTCATTTTAGATGAATTAGCATTGGCTAGTCAGTTGTCATTTTTTCCACTCGTTAAGTGAGAACAACATTCAATTTTGGTTTGCCTCACCTCCGATTATAATTATTTTATTGAAAAATAAATCAGAATCTTATTATTCTTAATTTAATTAAAAATATTATATATTTTCTCAAATAATATAAATATGTTTTCTTCATTTGTTAGCATCTTATTCTTACTAAAGAATAGACCCAACAAACCTTTAAAAAAAATCCTTTTTTTGAACAAAATATAAAAATATGGATAGTTGATATAATTTCAGACCAAAAAAATTATTTATTTTTATAAAAAAAAATAGGTCTTTGAAGTTTATCAAGGTTAGGGCATACTTGCAGATCTAAAGAGTACTTACAGATATATTTACATATCACCTATTAATAAGGTTCTTGCATTATTAGAAGGATTCAAACTTATGAGTCTTTTTTATTTAGTTAATTCCTTACCAACTACATCAATTTTATTGAGACAAAAAAAATTCTTGATCAAACTCAAAACTTTTTAGTTTGGACCTTATTTTTTAGTAAAATACATTAATAACCCTTTTACTTTACCTAATTTATGGAAACCTTCCCTCAATTTTGAAAACGTATGTGAACCTCTCTTGAAATTAAAATATGTATTACACTAATCTTTTTTATATAATTGAGAATTCATTTTTATTTATTTAAATCATTAGTTCACCATTAAGTTTGAATTTTAATTTTTTAGACCAAAATACCCTTCTTAGTACACGAATTATTTAAACATTTTCAAAAATAATTTTTATATAACTCAAAATTATTCAAATACAATTTTGATCATATCACCAAAATTTTATAATTTTAATTTTTAATTACATTTTTCTTTTAAATGGTTAAAGATATTTTTTAAACCCATATGTTTTAATCATATGACATAAATGATACAAGTTTGAGAGATTATATAAACAAATTAAATTTATAATTTATAATTTGTAAATACATTTTTTGCTACAAACATATATAAACATATTTATTCAAATATTAATTAGAAAAACTAATCAAAGTTTTAATATCTATATTAATTAAATTACTCAAAATTTTGGCCCAATTTGATTAAAAAAACAAATAATTAGTTTTCAAAAAGAGAAAATAAAATTATAGAAAAAACTCTTAAATTCTTCGAAATAATTTTAGTATAAGGATTTAGTATGATAAAGGATAGATTAGTAAATAAAATTTATCAAAATATATTTTTAGAATATTCTTAACGGAGATAAGGATTTGGACTTAAGTATATGCTTTAAAAATAAAAAAGATGTCCATAAAATTAGGACAAAACACAAGTGAGGGTAGGGCATTTTACTCTTATTTTTAATCATGTAATTTCACCATAAAATCGTCACAAAATCATCCACAAATTTGCAGGAAAATATAGTTTTTTAAAAAATAAATATATAATTTAAGAAATTAATAATAATTTCAATAAATGATAAAATAGTAGCAAGTTGCTTTTTAAAAAAATAAATATATATTTTCTTTTTTATAAGAAATAAATGTTTCCATGCTTCAATAAAAATTAGAAATCAATATAAATTGTTAGTATTATGAAAACTCATATATTAATACAATGAAATAAAACATAAATTCTGGTAAAAAAAATCATAACTTGAAAATGATATTCTATAGATGTCTTATCAGAGCATAAAATCACAAAAATAAAATTTGAAAAATATATATACCTACAAAAAACATAAATGTTATCATTGTTATGAGTAATCAATGCAAAACATATTATATATGGGACAACCCTATCCCAGTTACTTGCCATTTTGTTATGTTTTAATGACGTCCTTCCTAAACAATTGAGATAGAATAAAATTAGGACAGGATAATCCTGTTTCATGTCCCGTCCTGAGATATTTTTGTTCCCTCTCCAAATAATTGAGATGGAACGTTAGAACTAGACAAAAGTGAATATCAGTTTTTTTTTTTACCAGCAACATTTGTACTTGACTATACATTGAAACTTATCAAATGATATCGAATAACCTAATAGTGAAATACACACACACTATAAAGGATTGACTATAATGAAAACGGCGCCGTTGTTATGGGAATACTATTTGCATTATGCGATATCGGAGAGTGATAACGACTCACATCAAACTAAGTCGCCTCATAATTCAGATTTGAAAACTATAATGCACCATGGAGCGTTAAGGCTTATTCCCTAACACGATTCACCAATGACTTATTTTCTCGAGAGATATATATATATATATATATATATATATATAATATGTGTGTGACTTAAAGAACTCATTCTATCACAATTTTAAGGAAAATATTTGGTCCATTTTCGGTATGAGAAAAATTTATCATGGTTTTTTAATTTTATTTTAGAATTAATTTTATTTCAGGAATTTCTAGCATTAACAATTTATAATTCTTAAATTAATGAGTCAAGATTAATACTAATAAAAATGAAAGTGATAAACAAAAGTCTGATTGTGTAAGTATTGCATTTGTTTTTTATTTTTTTAAATATATTGTATGTATTTCTTTCTAATGTTAACCAGAACAAAAAGCAAATGTTCTCATAGACACCAAGGGTATGTTTGAAAACTTCTTACCAAAAAAAAAAAGGGTATGGTTGAAAATTATTTTCAGTTACATACTCTGAAAATATAAAACTCAAAATTTGTTCAGAAAAAAAAAAATCATAACATTTTTTGATCTTTTGTAGGTTCGAGAATATCGGTTAGGACTCACGGGCTAGCCCGTCCACCCATTATAAAGAAACAGGTTAGAGTTGGCGTTTTGCTAGCTCACCAAGTAGTCCGCACCACATAACCTGTGTGTTGTGCTGGGTTAGCCTACAGGTTGGCAGGTTGGCCCACCTAACCCATTGCTTTTTTTTTTCCCCACACAATATGTTATTATATTTGAAAATTTTCTTCCCTCATTTATATTTCAATTTTCATGTTATATATCTAAACAAAAAATATTGAAAAAAATACGCACACTATATTTATAACAAAAATTTAACAACTACAATAAAATATAAGACAATATTTATTATGAAAAAAAAGTGTTTTAGAAAAACATGAAAAATGAACTTAAAAAAAAAGAAGATAGATGTACTTCTAATTTATTAAGAGATAGTTTTTTGTATCAAACATGGCATTTGTATGAAAAAATTGTAAAATTTATCACTTGATGAGTTGATGTTGAGTGTTAATCATCTAAAATATTTGTACTGTATTGTTTTATATTGGGAAAATTTCATTAAAGGACCGCTGTAGCAACTTAATTTCCTTTCACTCCAAATAATTCTGAAACCTAACTGTAGTCTTTTGGGGCCAAAATGAAATTAACTTATGTAGTAAAAAGATCTTGCTACCCCTTATAAAATTAGACTGAATCTCACTCTCTCATCCAGCTCTGTTGTGTCTTTCGCCTTTCATATTTGCCGCCACCGCTGAAGTTGTACTGAGCTCGTTATGCTCGTGGTCCTCGTTTTCCAAATCTTCTCAGTCTATCACCGTCACTCATAATTGCTTCGTGGCTTCCTGTTACTCAATCTTTCTCTTTTACGTGTCTTCAAGGTGTGGAGAATTTATGAAGCTCTAAGAAATTTTTGCAGTTTCAACCACTCGCTTTGGGAAAAAGTTTGTTGCTCACGCCATTAAGTTGCTCAACAACTGGAGCCCTTCTTTAAGTTTCTCTAGCAACTTTGTCATTCCCTTCACCACTACCTTACCCTCACTCTCACCCTCCATCATGGTTTTTCAGTTTTTTGTACTGTGAATAATGAATATATAGTGTGTTGTCTAAAAAATAGTGATTTTGTGTCGTGAAAATCTTTATTTATGTTGTAAATTCATGAATTCTAGTTGTTCAAATAAATGATGATTTTGTGTTGTAAAAGTCGTATTTTTATTGTGAATTCACAAATTTTAGTTGTAACATTTTTGATGAGATTTTGCCTATAGAATAAGAAATATGTCATTTTTTTCATAAATTGAACTGTAATATTTGAACTTGTACTTATGCGTGCGAGATGGATGATTTTGTATAATGCTGTGAATAGATGAAAAATTTCATGATGGTTAGTTATAAGCTATCCCAAGTACTGCACTGAATTTGCTTGATAATTATGTAAATATTTGAACAAGTTAGTCCACTTGCAAATGGACTTGTTTCACTTGTTAAGTTACGTATCCTTATTGTAAATGGGCATGTTCTAATTGTGAATAGTAACTTCCAGACTTTCAAGTCATCATGTACAACTTTTTGAATTAAATTAATCCACTTGTAAATATACATGTTTCTCTTGTTAGTCTGTATATCCCTGTTGCAAATTTGCGTATTCCAATTGTAAATAGTCCCTCCTAGACTTGCAAATTGGTGAAAAAAAAATAAAATATTAGAATTAACTTACTAATACACTCGTCATAATATATATTTCATTACATTAAAACTGAAGAGTGCGAATTCTATATACACAAATTTGAACACATTTTGGACTAGCTTAAATCACATATCAAATTAAAATATAACAGTTGATATTTTTTTGCCATCACGCAATAAATCCAACACATAAAATCTTGGTGTCGGCCATTTTGTTCCACTCTTCTAAAGTAACTTTTGTGATTGGTCTTATCTCATGTATCTTCTCTTTTTTTCGTTCCCAAAATTTAGCCTTCGATACCTTCCATCTAGTAACTTTTGCATCATTTTTACCATCTTCACATAATGATTATTATGTCATTAATAAGGACACTAAATACCACATCAAAATCCATAGCATGTAACTTCACTTGTTACATAAAACCTCAAACTTGTAAATGCATTAATTGTTATTGTTAATTTTCTAATTTTACTTGTTACAGGGCCAAACATGAAATTACTACAATTAACTTGTAAATGTACTAATTCTTCTTGTGAATTTCCTAATTTTAGTTGTCAGGAAATTTCAATGCAATACTTGGGACAGCTTATACCCAATTATCATGAAATCTTTTATCTATTTATAGCACTATTCAAAATCATCTATCTTGCATGCATAAGTACAAGTTCAAATATTGCAATTCAATTTATGAAAAAAATGATATATTTCTTATTCTATAGGCAAAATATCATCAAAAAATTTATAACTAAAATTTGTGGATTTACAACAGAAATACAAGTTTTCACAACACAAAATTACTATTTATCTGGGCAACTCGAATTCATAAATTTACAACACAAATAAGGATTTTCATGATATAAAATCACTGTTTTTTAAACAACACACTGTATATTTATTATTCATAGCACAAAAAACTGAAAAACCATGATGGAGGGTGAGAATGGGGTGCGGTAGTGGTGAAGGGAATGACAAAGTCGTTGGAGACACTTGAAGAGGGGCTTCATAAGTGTTGCGCAACTTAATGGCATGAGCAACAAACTTTTTTCCAAAGCGAATAGCCAAAACTACTTGAATTTCTTAGAGCTCCAGAAATTCTCCACACCTTAAAAACACATAAAAGAGAAAGATAGAGTAACGGGAGCACCACAAAAGCAGTCATGAGTGGCGGTGATACATTAAGAAGACTAGGAAAACAAGGACCATGAGCGTAACGAGCTTAGTACAACTTCAGTGGTGGCAGCAAAGACAGAGGGTGAAAGATGCAGCAGAGCTGGATGAAGGAGTGAGTTTCAATCTGGGTTTATAAGGGGCAGCAAGGCCTTTTTACGACATAAGTTAATTTCATCTTCACCCCAAAAGACTACAGTGAGATTTTAGAATGATTTGGGGGTGGTAGGAAATTAAGTTGCTACAGTGGTCCTTTAATAAAATTTTCCATTTTATATTTGTATTGACTATTTCAAGTGTGGTTAAACATAATTTATACTACTTTTAGTCCTTAATATAAGAGTTCATTTGACTTTTATTTTTATCCTAAATATAAAATCTCAATCCACTTTGTCTCTCATAATTATCTATTTTTTTTAAAGATAGTTCTTGTAATAATAATAGTTCTAGCAACATACTTGATTAATAAGTATATTTTAGAAAAGATAACACCTATTTATTATAAATAACTAACATAAGTAATTTTTTTAATCTACCCAAATTAGTCAAAGAGCTCTTATATTAAAGACCAAAGGTAGTACTTGTGATTGCTTTTAAAATTTTAAATCGTTATTTTTTAATTTAAAAAAATAAACAAAAAGTAAGATTTAAAAATTCAGAATTAAAAAAAAAAAAGATGACGGGCTGATAGGCTGGCTCGCCAATCGGCTATGACCAGTTAAGGTTGGCATTTTTCCAGCCTACCAAAATACAAGCTACTTCAGCCGGCACATCATAACTTGTAGAATGTGGCGGGCTGGCCCATATTTGTAGCTGTAAATTGTTTTGTTACGTTTTGTTCTACAAAATTATAGGAGAGGCAGAAAACATTGTATTTTCACTAATGAGAAGCATGTCAATAAAATGCTATTACAAAAATATCTATTGTCATCTCTTATTTTTGTCTAAATTTAACAACATAAGAGAAAAACATCATATTCATCTGGTTTAACTAAATACATGAGTATAGGGTTACATACTCATCTGTTTGGGCTGACTAGATGAGTAAGGGGATGCCTCATATATACCTGTTTGTTCATGTGATCAAACGAGTATATGCTTGTTCAGTTTAAGTTACTAGATGAGTATATAGCCTCATACTTGCTTGGTCAATCCTAACAGACAAGTATGGAGCTTTTCTTTTTTTTTTTTAAAAAAACATTTCAGCTCCCATATAGCAGTTTGCATTTCTCTCCTTCCCTTTGCTTAGTTCACATTATTCTTTCCATTCCTTTCCCCCTTTCAACTTGTTGTCTTTCCCCTTCCCTTTTTCCTTCAGCTAGCATCATCTTTTCTCTTTCCTCTGTGCTCAATCTTCATGTTTTGCTCGCCATTTTCAAATCATCATCACTGCTCACTCTTCGTCGTTCTCACTGTTCGTTGTGGACTCATGGGTATCATTAGATCACCATTGTTTTCCCTTGCTTTAGTTCTCCCTGTTGTTGATGTAGTTGTCACTATGAGTCTCATGGTTTATAGCTTGTGGTTTCATTTTCCCTCATTGAAGCTTGCTCTGTGGGTGGACTAGGTCTGCTAGCTCATGGGTTGGTTAGACTTCTCTTTCACTTAGATATGATTAAAAGTGGTTTATAACTTGTCTTGTTACTGTTGGACTTGTTAGAATCAATAGTTATGCATTATGATTAAAGGGGATTTTTGAGATTTTGTTGTTGCATTTTAAGTGTTTGATACAATATCTATGTGTAAAAGTTGTGGATTGAGATTGAATGGGTGTGGCTGGTAGTTTATTTGTTGCTATTTAACTTGTTAGGATCAATAGCCATGAGTTATGTTGAATGATTGATTTTGAGCTTTTATTCTTGCACTTTAAATGTTTGGTGAAATGCCTAAGTGTATGAGCTGTGAATTTGAGCTAGGAATAATGATTAGACTGAATAAAATTTTGAGTTGGATAATTATTTTTCTCGTAATAGGAAAATAGTAACTTAAATAGAAGCAAACATCTTGTTTTTAATTATGAAAAAAATGGTAGATGATAAATTACAAAAATAATAACTTAAATAGAAGCAAACATGTTGAAGTAAGTAATGTGAAAGATGTTAATTAAATATGTTGTGTAACATCCTAATTTTCTTATCCCTCAGGTTGAAGTAGATATTTATTATAATCAAATTAAAAAAGGTTGAATATGTATATGCAATTAAAATAATAATGATCTTGTGTGTGTGTGTGTATGCATATAAGTAAATGAATAAAATAGCAATGTTAAGAAGTCTTACATTGATTAAATGATGGGAAGATGGATAAAATAGCAATATTAAGAAGTTCCATATCGTCTAAATGATAGGAAGAGGAAGCTCTAGGAGTCTATATATAGGTGGTAGTAGGGGAGAGTTAAAAATGAGTCAAATAATTTTCGCACAAAACTGAGATAATCTCAGTAATGTGCTGTTTACAAATTTGTGAACCGTTGGATCGGGCTATAATTTGGTCAGCTAATCCTGAACTTTATGCTTGTTGATTTCAGTGGTTGGATCGTCAATATGATCTTGAGATATAAATGCTACTGTGGCATTTTTTTTGGGTATGGGCCTCGTTTGTATTTGACTATTAACATGGAGACCAGGTAACTGAATTTCTATCTGTTATATATTCTGGTATGTGTTGGTTAGTGGTTTTCATAATTGAATTATTTTATATGAAGTTTTTATTCGCATAAACTATCTTGTGGGATACTGTTTTGAAAGGAACTAAATAAAATGAGTTTGGAAATAATTGATCTTTGGGATATGATGCATGAATTAAAGCTTTAATGAGCAATGTTCCTGTATATGTGTATGTTCATTCGAATGTTTTGAATCATGTGTATTTGGTATGGGTTGTGGAGGAGATTATCAAAGTTTTTGACATCTATATACTTGCCACATGGTATTGGTTTTCATACGGAGCTTTATGGTTGGCCATTATTATTGTCCCACTAGTTCTTCAAGAGATTGTGACACCCCACTAGTTCTTCGAGGGATTACAACACCCCACTAATTCTTTAAGGGGACCCACGGTCCACTGAGTGCTCTGTGGTCTTTGGCTGATCCATATCACTAGTGTGGTGAGCTTGTTAAAGTAGCCAGTCAAATGAAAAGAACTTAGTCCATGAGTTCAGTCAGCGAAAATAAGGAGGATATAAGGATGGATTTGAGATTCATGGATTGCATATGACATGAAATCTTCATTGACATTTATATCTTTTGAATAAATGAAAAGTATATTATCTCTTTTGAAATTATCAGTTGCATTAGATTGATGGAAATATTTGATTTATATGGTTATTATGAGTTTAACTGCTAAATAAATGTCTATTGACTGTTATTAAATCTGTGTATCCCACTTGACTTCTCACTAACCCATGCTAGTGTTTGTGATAGGTAGGGATTTCGTTACTGAGACGTTGTCTCACCTTTGTTGTTTAATATTTTATAGGTAGAAGCTTTAGAGGAGGGACGTTAAGGAAGGCTCAGGAGGAGTAAAACTACAATAGTGACTTGTAGCACCTCCTCGATTTATGAGTATGTTGTTTCTTGTGTATTGCCATCATAGGACAATTTGTATTTAATTGATTCATGCATTGTCATATGTTTGTGTCTTTTTATTTGTTTTGTTGGGGTATGCATGCTAGTAGTTGGCCAGAATCCTAGGATCACAGATTTGTTTATTATGAATTTATACGATTTATAAACTATATAATATGTTGTTTTATAATCATGTTGGATGATACTGATTTTTTCTAGCATGGTTTGCTTTTAAGTGAGTCTAAGGATAGTTTGTTTATTCATGATAGGATGTATGATTGGATGCTACTCTTTTCTATCACAGATAACCTTATTATATAGTAAATTAGTTTATATGATTGTGATGGACATTTGAGTTTGTTGTTAGTAAGGTCTTGTAAAAAAAATTATTATTTCTTGAAACTACTTTTAAAAAGTTAAATTTATCGATTTATTAAGAGAAATGTTGTTTCATATTGCACACAAGGTGTTAAGTAAAATGCCCTACCAAAAAACTTTGATTGGAATAGAATATATGCTTAATCTTCACGTTGAACTTTTGAAAGCTAGGGAATAGATTGTGTTGGGCAAGGTATTTTAATATATATACATATATGTTTGCTAACAATGTGACCTTTTTTCAAACAAAAAAAAATCTTTGGAAGGTTGTTGATTGTTAATTTGAGCTATAATTTTGATAACATTGTAAGCAATTAGTGTTATAGGAGTGCTTCAAACTATATTAGCGAAAAACTTAAGTTGGATATTAGCTTAATAAATATTGTAGGTAATCCTTCATTTCCTGTAAAAAGTTGTATGTACTTTTTTTTTGAAATTTTTTCTAGATTACTCAATTCGTTAGATTAAATTGTTGAAATTAATTTTGAGTCTCTTTATCAATTTTGTTGAAATTAGGCTGAATTAGTTTATTGTTAAAATTTTTGGATATGTTACTTTTAAGGGGAAACTTTACCAAAACTTTTTGAAAATTTGTAAGGCATAATTTGCAAATAAGTTTGAGTTGTTGTGAGGTATACTTTTGTTTGATTGTTTCAATTAGTTTTGAATTTCTTTAATTTTCTTGAAATTAAACTGAATTGAATTAAATATTGTTGATATTGGTCTTAAATTAAATTATTCATAATTACCTATGTATTAATATAATGGATTATAGTTGGATGAATGCTTTGAGAAAGAGTGAGAAAGATGAGAAAATGGTAAAACAAATTTATTGAAATTGTTTGAAAAATATGCTTATAATAATAAAAAAAGAGTATTTTTACCTCTGTGTCAATTATTTAAATGAGAAACGATTAATTATTAATAATATAAGAGATCACTCATTTTGTGAGGAGATAAAATCTTCAGTATATAAGATGAATATGACATGGTAAAAGAATAATAATGCTATTGGTCAAAAAAGAAGAAATTGTGGATGGCTTACATGATAGAATGGGTAATAAGGGTTTTCATAATCATCTGTTTTGGACCAAAAAAATATAGTCTTCATATTCATTTGTTATAAAATAAACAAATAAATGACTACTATCTATGTCTTTTCATTCAACATTTTTTCTAAACAGATGAAAATAGGCCTCTAGAGCAGATGAAAATAACATAATTTACAGTAGTGAAACAAACAATTCTTTCACCATTTATTTCACTATTATTATTAGATAAGTTTTTTAGAAAAATAATTTAAACACATTTTTTAGCTTTTATTTTAAAAATTTAATTATTATATAAAAATTACTCTACGGATTTATTATAAAAACATGATAATAAAAAATAGAATCAAATAAGCTTTAATTTTCCGAAGTGTGAATGGAATAAATAAGCTACTTTTTTCAGAGTGACTCAATGTCCACCATTCCCTTGAAAGATATTTGGCCTCTCACCTTCCCCGAGACTCTCCAAGTCAAGCACTGAAGCAAGTGGGGGAAACCAAAGGAATTTAAGAAGAAATTAAAGTAATATTTGTCTTTACAACACAAACACAAATACAAATAAAGAAAAATTGTAATAAGGCCTAAAAAAATATAATTACTCAAAAAGTCTTAATGTCAAATTATAAATTATTATTTTCTATGTTAGAATTTATCATTACAAACTTTTTTAACTATTATTGGAATATTTTAGTAATTATGTTTCTTTCTTGTAACTTTGTTGCAATTCTCCTTTTATATATATGTGTGTGTGTCTAATCATAAAATTGGATGGTCTATGATCACTAACATTGAAATTAAACTATTCATTGTTGTAGAACGCGTTTCAAACTTTTAGAGGTAAAAACTGGATCATTGTTATATTGACTATGTTTATAAGCAAGAAAATGAATATTCCAGAAATAGAAGCTGAAACTGTTACTATGCCTTTTCAGGGAATATAGAGTCATTTTCTTAAAAATTTGTTTTTCAAAATTAAATAAAATTTTGGGAATTATTTACTTTGAAAAATCATTATTTATTTTGGATTTAGGCCGAAAAACACTTTTTGGTTGCTCTTCCAAAATTGTCCCTGGCTCCCTAATCCTTGCAAGTTTTGCATGGCCTTTTAGTTCTTAAAAAAATTATGAATTGTCAAATGTGGATGTCTATAAGTTGTATTGTTTGTTCAAGTTGTTATAAAAGTTATTTTTTTTAATTGAGTTTTACAAATTGAAGTTGGGATAAAAAGTTATTTGGTGTAATATAATTAATTTCTGAATAGACTTTTTTAAAAAAATGTTAGTTTGACAAATTAAAATTTATTTAAATGATATAAGTAAATAGTAAGTCTAGATATAAGATGAATAAAAAAGATTTGAATTTTATTAAATACAGACACATATTATGTGTATGTAATTTGATAACTTTAAGAGAAATGTTAAATTTTAAATTATAAAAATAAAAACAGTTAATATAATATTAGAAAAACCTGTAAATCCAGAAAAGCATATAGATAAATAAATTTAGTGTGATTTTTGCACATGTAGTTATTGAATATTATTTCTTTTTGAAATCTGTAAAGGTTACCTAAATATTAATGTGGTTATTGAATATTATTAGTTAATTTTTTTATCCACGATAAGCTAACACGTTTAGCATCACGTTTAAAATCACTTACAAGAACATTTTACATAAGTTGAAACAAAACTTTTTTCCTTACCTCATATTCTATAATTGAAAAGCTACTAACTAATCAATTTAAATTGGTAATTCAAAATAAAAGTCAAATTGGTTTCAATGCATATTATAAAAATAGTCAATCCAAAGATGTTAAAAAAGCCTAAAACAACTTTTAAAATTTAAAACATGAATTTTTTTCATTCTACCTTCGTTTCAAAGTCTTATTTAGGTTTTGCTAGTTTGTTGGTGATAGCTGTTGATGCTTGCATGTGTAAATCTGTATTGATATATGTACTAGAATAAATTGTGGTTTAATAATGCAATTAGTAATGTAGTGACAAAAACAAAAAACTATTAATTCTCCAGGCCTATTTATGAGGCAAAGAAAGAAAGTTTTTCTTAATCTTTTTTATATGTTATTTTATTAAATTTTTAACATAAATGTATTATTTTGTCATTCATTTATTAAAGATTAAAGATTAATATTGGGTTAAACATTTATTTTATCTTTAAACTATTTTTTCCAAAAACACCAAATATCTCAAAATATTAATGGGTGCAATAGTGCTATCAAATATTTCAAAACGTTGTTGCACATGTATTCACTTTTGTATACATATACACAGTGCTTATATTTAATTTTGTAATTAGGTTAATGTAAAATTTGTTCTGAAAATTTTAATCATGAGCGTTGGGCATATATAGAAGTTTTTTTGGGTGTAATTTTGCTCCAAAAATTTAAAATTGTGGCAATATCTCCTTTTATCATTAAAATAGTAACGTTAACCGTTAAAATTTTAATGGTAAGAGACAACATTACTATGATTTTAAACCTTCAGCATAAATTTGTATCCAAAATTTTTTTGTTTGCCCAATGCTTCTAAGTAAAAACTTTTAAGACAATTTTTTACCTTAATCCTTTCTTAATTTAAAATTACTTTAGTTGTGTTCTTTTATAAAGCATATGTTATATTCATATTTATGATCAAAGTAACATTACAATGAACATGCTCACTCACCAACGTACAAAATTTTTTATTATCAAACACTTCTTTTACAACATAAATAGTTTAGATTAAGTTATCACAATTATGTGATATATACTAAATTTTTTTGACCAGCTGATATATATTAAATTAACAAACAGTAATTAATGTGCTATTTATAAGATTATTAAAGTAATGAGAGAATAAGACTCATATAACAATATTCATTTTTTTTATTTTCGAAAGCCATTTTTCAACTGCCTGATCAATTTTTGTAAGAATAATTTTTTTAAGAAAAATTACCGTTAGATCATAGGTAAAAAGAATTAAATATAGATATGTTCCCCAGATTTTATTTAATACCAATATATCTCAAGAAATTTAACATTTATAAGTTTGACTCGTAAATAACATAACTCAATTTGTGAATATGAAAATTTGACTTATAAACATTAATTTATAAATTTAATGTGTAAATTGCATAACTCAACTTATAATTGTAGATGTTTAACTCATAAATATTAAATTATTAAGACCTATTAATGTAAAGTGAAATTTGATGGATATATTTATAATTAATTTTTATATCTGAAAACTACACATAATTTTTAGCCAATGCCCAAGGTTATGTTTAGTATTAGGGAAATGAAAGAGAAGAGATTTCCCCCTAAGCTTTTATTTGATGTTTTGACTTCTTAAAAAAACTTATCAAATGCAAAGGAATCAGTTTAATTTTAATTTTAAGGAAAAATAAAGACTTTTTGTATGTCAGTTTTAGCATAAAACATATAATTTATAACAATTATTTATAACGATGAAAGGTACAATTTTTCTCATACTTCATGAATTTAAATCTTCTCCATTGAAATATTTGCCCCGTTGTCTTCACTTTAATTCTTGGCCTTGAAGCAATATTGAAAAGTTAATTTAATGCTAATTAGTGTCTATATGGTGAGCTTCATTAGCTAGCCAATAGTTGGACACTCTGAAAATATAATCAAAAGTAACAATTCAATCCCTGGTCATTCGGAAAGAATATTTCCTCTGATTGAGGCTAAGATGATCAATATAACTTTTTTTTTTTGGGTCACAAAATCTACTCAAAATATATTCTTTTAATTAATTTCCGCCAAATTTTATTCTCTAAAAAGCTTATCCAAACACACCTTTTTAAGGCTTCAGCGGCATTAAAACCAAGCTTTCTGTAGATCCTCTTTAAACACCCATCACGTACGGAAATAATGGATATAGTTAGCACAAAAAATGAATGAACATAAAAAAAAAAAATTCTTCTAGATTAAAAAAATTAGCACCGTACGTAAAAAATTAATAAAATTAGTACGACAGCGCAGATTTCATAATTATTCATAAATAATTCATTATAAAAATATTTACATAATTGATATCAGAAGAAAAGATCATAAAAAATGATAATTATTTTGGAACAAAAAACATGATTTGATTTACCATTATATCTTTATATGTAAGAAAAAACAAATAACATGGGCAACACAATTATGCCATCGACACTACTACAAAAAATAAATTCAACAATGACATTTTACAGTGGTTAAACATAAAAATATCGTGAAAAAGAGGCGGTGACATTTTTAAAATTATATGGTGCGACAATTGGCTTTCCATAGAGGTTATTAATAGAACTACCATCAAAAAGTTTTTTAACGGCGGTTATTTGTGTAACTGTCATGGAAATTTTTAAAATAAACCCTCCTCGCATGTTTTTGTTTTCACAGTTTCACAGCTTACAGTGCTGTGGTCCCCCTGGTTTGTCCCATCACTCAAACTATATTTTTCAGCAAATCCCCACCTTTTATCATTGTTTTTCGTCCTCCATTCATCGCTTTTTTGCTTGCCGCTTTTTTCGCCAATCATTCTCTCTTCTTTTTGCGTTTTACTTATCTTCCACTACGTGAGTTTCCTCTTCATTCATTCTTTTCCTTTTTTCTTGTTGTTTTCAATGTTTTGATGATATAAATCTATCATATATCAAATTGGTTGATTGGTCTTACATTATGGATGTTTTGCATTATGTATTTTGAGTATCTTATATGCTTGAGGGGTTAGTTGGTAACGTTTGGAGTTAGAAAACTGCAATTATTTCCTATACACGACATTAGAAACATGTTTAAATGTTCAAAATTGATTGGTTCTTAAGCTTGTAATTTTTTTTATAGTTTTTTGATATTTTATTTCAAATTTTTGTAATAAATTTTGAGAATTCACCAATAAATAATTTGTTAAGTGTTTTGGCCATTTTTTTTTCTGTTATCAACTTTGATTGATGATAAAGTGTTGTTTAAAATTTCATGACAAATGGATATCATTTGTGTTTTCATTTTGGATTCAGAAATTTTAGCTAGAGTATCTTTTATGTTTGGAGAGTTAGTTAGTGATATTTGGAATTAGAAAACTGCAATTGCTTCTTATACACGGCATTAGAAATATGTTTAAATATTCAAAGGTAATTAGTTTTTAAGTTTGTAATTTTTTAAATAATTTTTTGATATTGTATTTCGAATTTTTGTCAAATTTTGTAATAAACTTTGAGAATTTACTAATAAATAATTTATTAAGTGTTTTGGTCAATTTTTTTTTCTGTTATAAACTTTGATTGATGATAAAGTGTTGTTTAATTAACATGGTTCATATTTTGCAGTTATTATTAGACCGTCATTATTTTTGGCTCCCTTGATAACGATGTCTATTGGTTCGATTTCCTCTGTGGAACTCCATAAGACAAAATCAAAGATGTCATTGATATGTGAGTTTATATTTATATATCTATTACATGTAAAGTTTATAAAAACATACTTTAATATCTTTTTTTCCCCCCAATCGTTGATAGAACTTTTCATAGTTTCAACCTTGTGGCGAAGCAGACAAATAAACAACCACCAATATGGATTCTCCCATAAGTATGTTGTTCTGTGCTAAGTATATGTTTATAAATTTTTTAAATAATCAAAGTTAATGTTTATAAATTTTTTTAGATGATCAAAGTTAGATATTCAATTTTATATTTCATTTTGTTAGTACCATTGTCAATTTGAGTGTTAAATGCGGATATTATGTCATTTGCTATATAAATGACATTATTAAGATAGGGTTACTGAGAAGTTAGACGAGATAAATATAAGCTACATTGTAATTATTTAATTGTTTTCACATTTTTGATCAAATTGACTAATTACTATGTTATTTTTAATTTACAAGCATTCTAAGATAGTTTGCTATATGACCCGGAAAAATCAACATAATAAGGGATACTTTGTCAACAAAATTGCTTGAGAGTTTTGAAGATATGAAATAGTTAAGTTATTCACATTTAAGTTCATTGTTTTATTATTAACTAGTTAAGTTGTTGATTATTAGGTGTAGTTGATTAACTAAGAATTAGAAACAATAGTTATGTTAGTGTTACGATTGAGTTTATGGCTTGAAATTATTTTGTATTCTTTTGCTATGCTGGTTGGAATTAGTTTGTAATTAGCATTACAGGGAGGTTGTATAGGAAATTGATCGCAGGTTGTAAAAAAAAAAATTCACAGACCATTTCATGATGGTTATCCAAATAACCGTTGTGAAATGAGTTTTTAATGGTGGTTACTTACTATAACCGTTGTTAACATCAAACTTTTCATAGCGTTTTATTACATAAAAGTGCTGTGGAAGGTTTACTTTCAACGGTGATTTTTAAATAAGTCATTGTGAAAAGTCTTATTTTTATGGGGTTATAAACCGTCATGAAATTTTTTTCTTTACAACATAGACAAAATTCACTGTGACTCCCAAACTATCATGAAAAGCCCATTTTAACTGCCATTAAATGGCTTTTTTTTTTCTAGTAGTACAAAAAATTCATTATAATTTTATGAGAATCTTATATTAATAGTAGGAAATTATAAGGTCATTTTGTGTGCCAGACTGGGATGGTCAGTGCTAATCACAATGATAAGCATCATGATATTCATCAATTCTAACCATTCAAATTTAATATGGATAGTTAATATTTAAAATTTTAAACTTTTGTTTTTGAAAAATGTTTTCATTTAATAAGTATGTAATCTAAAATAAATATAATTTCTTAACTGTAAGTTTGTCAAAAAAATAATTTTTTTAGTTAACAATTATTAGTTGAAAATTTTAAATCTAGATCATTAAAACTATATTTGAATGTTGCATATTTCACTATAATGATAATTATTATGGTACTGGTAACTACGATGAGTATCGAAACTAATTTTGCTCAGATGTTCTCATGAAAGAAGAAGAATATAGGAATGTTATAGTGTTCTCTACATTATTTTCTTCATATTAATCATCAAATTGCATGTAATATCACGAATAGGATTAGGAAATAAAGCAAATCCGTTAATATACATATAAAGTTGGCGTTGGTAGGCGAAGAAGAAAATGAAAAAAAAGAAGGGAAAACCAAAAGTAAAAATATGGAGAATTAAAGAGAACATTTTACATGCGTGTAGTGGTCAATTAGCTTTCCCATTTTTTGTCCTTCAAAAATAATTATGAATTTTTATTGTCTTGCACAATAAATATTGGCCAGTATAGATTTTTTTTAATAAGATTTTTCTTTAAAAATTATTAACAATAAAATCATATATATATTTCTTACATTTAATAAAAATAAGGAAAAAAAGACAATAAAATACCCTAAAAATGCTAAATGACAAATCAGGAATTATGACAAAATGTTTTGTCACTTACTTTTCAAATGTAGTCAATTACTATTCAAATATAATAAATGAAACTAATTTGAAAATTTGAAATTCAAGAGGGGTTTTTTTTTTGAAACTTTCCCGAAAAACAATTATTTCTTTCTCCATATCAAATAGGTGACAGAAGAGAAACTAAGGTTTCGTTTGATATGAAGTATTGAGAGGTAAGAATTAAAATTAGAATTATAAAAGCCCTAAAAGAGTGTTTGATAAGAAAGGTTACTTGTTACTTTGAATTAGGTAAAGCCATATAAAGAGAATTGGGAAATATTATAGACGGAGGTGGTATTGGAAATTTAATCTCGGAATTGAGATTTTTTAGACTAAAATGCCCTCTCGTCCCTCCAAATAACATGGACTTTTATGATGACAAGGTCTTTATAATTTTTTACAATTTATAATTAATTTTAAAAAATAAAATTAATGCAATAATTTCCTCCTAATATTACTCCATACGAAACATAATTTTAATACTCAATCCCACTCCTAATCTCACCTCCCCATCCAATCCCATTCTTATTCACAATCCATCAAAATTAAGAGCCACGCACCAAACATGGCTTAAGTGTCCATTCGTTTCAAAGAATCACAGATAATGTAATGGCAAGGAATATAACGTAATTGAATGATGATTATAGAGCATTTTTTTGTATGTTATCAACGAATTATGAAATGAAAGTTATATTTTATCTTAAAAAATAAAAATAAATGTGAAATTATCATTTTCACGCTATCAAGATAAAAAATAAAGGGATAAATTTGTAAATATCAATTCGTGAAGGATATAGAATTATAGATGTACATATGTAACTTCTTGTGAATTTGAATTCAGATAACATAGTTAGAGTTATATAATGGAGATTACCTAATTTATTATAATCTGTTGTAATTTGGATTACATTAAATTAATTCATTGCGCCAATCAAACATCTCAATCAACAAAATACATCAGTATTACAATAGATAATCCTTATACATGAAATTGAACCAACAACGCTAATATTATACTACTTCAGTTTTTAAAATAAGAGTTAGATAACTAATTTAGGGTTACTAAGAAAATTAATTAACTTAGTTATTTGTCATAAATGTGTGTTGATCTTTCTAAACTATCTTCTTTAATCATGTGTATTGAATGATTATAATTATCTCTTAGTAGGAATCCCTTAAAATCAATATAGCTATTTTGAACAAAGATAAGAGATAAAGTGAATTAAGGTCTTATATTTATGATTTATGATTAAATTCAATTCCCAAAAGGCTCTTATATTAAGGATCTGAGATAATATTTTAACCAAACACCTGAATCAGCAGAGAGAGGTAATCTTGATGCGTCAATTTAACCAAGTGTGCCAATATTTTGTATAACAAGCTCAAAAACATTATCCAACAAACAACCAACTAAAACATTATTACTGATGTTGTTGTTGTTATTAATATCATTTGAAAAAGAGTGAACAACTTTAATTGGGTTTTCCTTTTTTGGTAAGACCTTATCTTAGATGTCTGGGTTTGAGTTATGAAAGGCCCACATATAGCCCTTTATTGGAAAGAGCAAACCAGCAAGATTCTGCATCATTCTAAATCTGAGAGGTCAGCTCTTTGCTTCTGTTTTAATATTATTCCTATTGTGATTGACAGATTGGACCATTTGAGATCCACCATTCATTCCTATTATTTCTATTTAAATTTCACTCATTCTCTCTTTCTTCTCTTTGTCCTTTCTCCCCTTTTCTTCTTTTTTCCCTTTCATAATCATGTTCTTACAAAATTAAGTCCTCAAGAATTTCAAAATAATCTTTCAAAATGACTTAATTTCTGTTAACTCCTTAAGAATTATTTTATACGTATTGAGAAACGACCTAGTTGTTTTTAGCGAAACTAGTTATTATCCTTTTAGTTGTTATCATCTAATAAGTTAAAGTTATTATTTGATAAACTATTGTTGTCATTTTGTGTGTGTGTTTTTTTTTTTTGCTTTTGATGTTTTTTAATTAAAGGCAAAGTAATCTCATTACAAAATTAATCTTGTACAACTCTCCAAGAATTTCGTACTATTGATTAAGCCATTTCAGAATTATGAAGGGGGATTGACAGATTTTAGGATATTTTTGTGTCTTGCTCTGTTGTTATTATGTGTGGATTTGGTGCATTATCCAAAATTTTCATTGTTAGAATGTAGGTAAAGCGCGTGATGCTCCTAATTGCTACATTGTCCTCTTACTTCAGTATGATTTTTCCCCCCCCCAAATCATAGCCTTTGTTCATTAAAAAAAATACAAAAAATAGGTAAAGATTTTTTTGATATAACAACAACAACAACGTGATTTATTTTTTAGTCTTCATATTAATTGGATTAAAAACTCAGAATTAGGTCAATAGAGATTGGCATAATTGCCAATTATTAATTGGTGTAGTAGACTCCTATATATCCCACAAGAAAATATGTCCAAATGACATTGTAAATGTAAAGATTTTTTTTTTATAACATAAATGTAAAGATTTTGTTAGTGTATATTTTGTCATTATTTTTGCAACCGTTTTCTCCAGCAAGGAAGTGGTCCAAATGAATTTTCATGAAATTTAATTTACCTAATTTTTTTTCATTAAAGAAATGTCTCAAAATTTAAGTCCGTAACAAGAAGCAATTTCAATGACTAGTAGCTATCTGTCCGCATTCTTTCGTGAACGTCACAGCCACCAGTTTTCCTCTTATCCTCTTTGCCCTTTTATTTTAGCGTGCAAAACGCACGCATCCTCTCACAAATTTTATTTTTAAAAACAAAAGCCTTTTCACATTATTAATTAATAGGGATTTACCTTTTTAATAACTAATGTCACCTTGAACTTCTAAAAACAAATTCTTTTCCTTAAAATTGAGATTAAAGAAATAGAGGGAGATTATACCTACGCTAAAGTTTTTTAAAAACCAAAAAAGTAATTAGCTTTTCTTTCATATCAAAATAAGATGTGTGTGTGTGTGCGCGCGCGTATATATATATAGACACACACACACAGATTAGGGATACATACATAATCGTTGCCGTCCAAAAAAGATATATAGATTGGCGTTTTAAAATTTTATTTCTCTTCAAAACAATTGTGGCGCTTTAGAATTTTATGAAGTATTAATTATATTATATCATTTTCATTTATCATCTATTAATGAAAATAAATATGATAGAGATGAATCTCAAAATAATGTTATAATATTTTATGCAGTTAGAGTGAAATCTATCCATTTATATAAAGCTAAAAAATAAGCTATATGTACATGGTTCATGTCTTATAGACAGTCTCATTTATTGATATTGATGTTTCAATATGTAAAAGGATTATCCAAGCTAGCTTGAGTTAAATTAAACGAAGAGAGATTTCATTTTTTTTAGTTTAAAAAGCTCTGTGATTCTGTTTGCATTATTTTAATACAATATTCGTATTGTGGGTCTCATTCCTCATATTCGTGATCCATTGTCGAGAATAAAATCAATCCAAATTTGATCATAACGTATTTAATTTAATTATCTATATATAAATGGGGCCAAATTGGATATTAATTATTACTGAAAACTCCAAAATGCCACACACAAAACAAAGATAAAGTTTCTATAAAGATATAAAATTGGGACCAACATTCCCAAGTAACTTGAACAAGATCAGGTTGTACAAATTAAGTCAATAAAGTTTGTGACATATATAAATGAAAAATAAGTTATTTTAAGAAGTGTGTGCACGCATCCAATTATGTTCCTTCAATGAACATAATTACAAAATATATAAAACAGAACAAGAAGAAAAGAAAAGAAAGAAAGAGGAAGTTACCATCCAGATTAGTTGTGTACTTCTTCAAGCACAAATTGGAATATTTTATGCCTATCCAATCCTAGATGTTTGAGCATATGATACTCCTATTCAATTGTATTTTCTTAAATTAGATTTAGATTATAGAGTCAAACAAATAAATTATACTATTTATGAATGTGAATACTATAACTTATCATATATTTTGGACCAAAAAACTTATCATTTACTGTTTTGATCATTAATATAACAACTAGTTAAATAATTTGAGTAGATAAAAAAGTTTATTAAGTTAGTTACTTGTGAATGGACATGATGGGATTCATTTTTATTTTAACCAATAACATATTTTGATATAAAAAAAGCTAGAAGATTTAGATTGCTAAAGTGATGACAAGTAATTTTCGTTTTAAAAATAAGGATAAAATATTTATCTTTACACACTTTAAAAATAAGTTCCATCTAGAATTGATTACAGCCTTAACTGTTCTAGACTTAAACTCTAAATATATATATATAGCGAAATTTTAGAACTTGAGTAAAATCATTTGTAGTAATAGATTATTTTTCTTGGCGAACAAACTGATAGATATTATCTAAATCAATTATTGCCTGAGTACTTATATGAAAACAGAAATTGGGACCAACATTCCCAAAATAACTTGAAAAACAGGTGTCCCATCAATTTTTTTCTTGCCAGAGTCCATGAAGTTAACCTGACTTAACAGTTAGTTGTTTTAAGAAATGCATGCTTTCGTCTATTAATGACTCTCGCCCCCCTCCCCCTCTCTCCCCCTCTCTCCTCTCTTTCTCTCTCCCCATACCAGTAAAAGACAACAGGGGAAAAACACAAAAAAAGGAAACTAACATTAATTGTCCGAACAATAACACAGTTAGTTGTCTTTACACAAAATACCCAAGGAAATTTCACAGATTAAAGTAAATTAATTTTCACACACTAAAGTATAAATTTTTTGTACAGATGAACTAGTGATGATTTTGTTTTGTTTGTTTATTCATACACGCAATCATTCTTAAAGGACAACTTGAAAGCATGAGGTAATAATAAAGCAAATGAAGAAAGATAGCGTTTGTGTGTGTATGAAGTCACGGGAGGAAGCGAAATAGAAAGAGATTGCAATGATAAGGGCTGAGAAATGAATCAGTTTGGAAGAATTGGGATTCCCCCCCCCCCCTTTTGTTGGAAATCTCTTATTCTTTTGATAACAATATTTGTAGGGAAAGGAGGCATCTCAAGTCTCATCAAATATGGCGTAGTTTATATTGCGAAATCAAGTGTGAGTTAATTTGAGTTGATGTGATCATTGTATCAAGTCCCATATTGAATAGAAGTGAGCTAATATATACATATATGTATGTATATACTGCATAGATTTATGTGCATGCATCACAGGTGAGGGGGAAATTTCTTATGAAAAATCCTTAACAAAAACATGCTTTTTTTTCTTCAAAAAATGAATTCTTCTTTATGGGGATGAGTTTAATCTTGGTCTAGTTGATCTAGTGACTAATATATGATATGCCACGCTGTACATTAGATCAAGCTTTCTCGTCATTATATTAAGCCAACAATTCAAGTTTTAGACTAATCTCTTGCATAGATATGTAAAGTATGTTTCCAAACATAAATGTATAGAAATGTAAGAAATAAACATTATATGTGCCAACTCTTCATTTTCTTTCTTTTAGAAATGCTGTATTGGCTTTACAATGTAGAAGAATCAAACTAGTTGATTGATGCTTTTCACCTCGAAGCAAACGCTATCTTTTGATTGAGAGATTTCATGGTGTTATGTTGCTTTCACAAATTGCTAACTCTTACGTGCAAGTTTGGATCTTTCACATGAAATCTGGCCCCCACATTCATGCTTTACCCATTAATTTTATGGCCGGAATGTACTGCCTTGGCCCTACATAATAAATCTACTTCACGTATTTATACATACTATATTTTTTTGCCTTATTCATGCATATGTTGAGTATATTATAGACTCAGTCTTTTAAACGCTATCTTATTTTCAAATGATCATTTCAAACTAACATATAACAATATAACATAATTGAAATTAGAGAAAGTTTTGTGTGCATAAAAAACTTCACATGATCAAGTGGGGTTATGCATGTAACCCAAAACTTGGTCTTACTCATCCTAACTCGGTCTAGTCTTATCCAACTTGATCAAAGAAAAACCAACCTGATAAGGATACAAAACTAACTAGGCTGGGTCGATTGGCTAGGTCGAATCGAGTTCTAGACTAACCCTTCTAGCTACTTGGTCCAATTCAACCCGACATGAATTTTTATAATACATATACAGGTTTTAAAATTTAATAAAAAAATCCTGAGGGGAAAAAAAAGGGAGTAAATCCTTTTGCCATTCATACCTTTAAACCCTTTAACATTTCTTAGTCGTTCCAGTTTCCCTCCTTCCTCTCCTCTTTTCTTTGCTGGCTGTCTCTGCTCTTGGTTCTCTTAACTTTGTTGATCTCAGCTTCAAGAGCCTTTAGTCCTTCATGCATCTTTCACCTTGGGTTCTCAAATTTCAACTTCAACATTCTATGTCTTTAGCTTCATCTCAGATCTTAAATGAAGTTTGTTGGCCTCATCTTAACAATGAGCCCCATGCACAAACAACAGATCTCATCGTGAGGAGGAAGAAGAGAGGAGATGTTGTGCTTAGATAGGGGGAAAAAAATCTTGCTAATATGTCCATAACACATGCCATTAGTCCTTCATGCATCTCAGTCTTTTTAAATCTTGCTGGGAAAATGAACAAGAGGGGATATGTGAGTCTTCTCAGATCTTGCTACAAATAGGAAGAATAAAGATGGGTTATCATTTGCCTCTAATCATAAAAAGGAACGGTGAGTTTAGGGTCTTTCAGTTTGGGCTGGGTTACTACATTTTTTCTATTTTACTCAGTTTTTTTTAAGGAAAATTATATTGGAGATGCCTATGCTTTCTCTCAATTTTTAATTTAGTACTTATGTGTTTTTCCCCTCTTAATTAAATAATTTAATTTTACTTTTTTTTTAGCAACATTAGTTCTTGTCACTCTGTTTTATTAGGATTTTTAGTGTCTATGCAAGGTTTAACAATGTTAATAGAGAAAAATTAAATATTTAATTAAGATGAAAAAAACATATAGGTACCTACTTAACGGTTATAAACCAAAATAATTTGTGTAGTTAGTAACCGTCAAATATTTTAAAAACATGCTTGACTGTTTTGATGCAAAACCGTCAAGTATTATGAGTACATTTGTGGTCTTCTGGTATCATTTATTTGACGATTATGATAAATAACTATCAAGTATTTGTTATAGATAGTTGACTGTTTATGATTAACAACCGTTAAGTATTTGCTATAGATACCTGACAATTATTGGTTATAACTGTCAAGTATTGTAAATACTTGGTGGTTATTAATTATAACCACCAAATATTTCCAAATACTTGATGGTTATAACTAATAACTGTCAAGTATTGTACATGTTTTTGTTTAAAAATAAAGTGGTTGCTAGAATAGCAACCCCCTGCATTTTGAAAATAAAAAGTAGCAACAAAACCAAAAACAGATATATATCAATCCATCCAGTAAATTAAGAACAAAAATTTACGTTATATTTTAAAAAACTAAAAGTTATATACAATGTACTTTATACCAAAAAGAAAATTGGACAAGAGAAAGCAAAACCAAATTGGCTAAATACTCTAGACCAAAACAAAAATTGACCATTTACAAAAACTACAACAAAATTATCCAATTACCAAAACCAAAAGCACAAGGCATTGAACCGTAACAAATATAATCAAACAAATGACAAATACCAAAATCAATATTGTCTTCTTCTCTATCTATTCCGTGCCCACTGATGGTACAATGTCATTGCTAATTTTTCTGAAATTTCTTCCATTTGACTAGATGAATATTGCGTGCAATATATATCTGTAAAGTACTATATGCAAAAAACCAGAAATTGATGAGGTTTGACATAAATGTATAATTAACCTAAGTATAAATTGAATTTTAAACAAATGCATGTTACCTTAGTAGGGATTATGTAAGCATTGTGCATGAATATCTCTTTCATGAATTTTATGACACAATATCCACAATGTGAGCTTTCGTCTGGCAAAGGAAAATAGTTAATGATACAATGATAAACTATGCTTAGTTGAATAGTTAATGGTGATAAATACCTTCATTTTTTTTCTATGTGAATACGGAATCGAATAGACCACCTTTGACCAGGGGGCATGTTAAGCCTTGATCCGTGTGTGACAGCCATAGAGCTCTGAGAATACAATGAAATTAAATGTTAATGATTGTCAAAAATTAGATACAAAGAACAAATTAAATTCAATGTGATAAAATATATTCAAGATACATATTAAACAATAATTGCATAAATGGTCGATTGGTCAGATCCCCATTAAGAGAATTGAAATACTAAATTCTTGGCTTGAAGGAATTAACCACAATCAGCACCTAATGTCCCTTAAGTATAATAAAGACAATGAGAACAATTAGAAACTATTACAAAATATAAAGATTTTAAAAAAAATAGTATACTACCCCTTGAATTCCAACTAACTTGCATGGAAGTTTAATTCTTCATACTAAAAACAAAGCTATTGAATTTAGAAATAATGCCATCTAAATTTAATCATGTCCCATTCCAGTTAGAAAATATTTGGCAGCATAACGAATTAAAATGAGCACTTTTCAGGCCTTGTGCCTTCTCTTTCCACTATTTTAACTTCAAAAAAATAAATCTTTCAATACTAAACTAGCAAGGCAATTTCAATTTAAAAAACCTAACACGTAAAACTGCTATTCATACAAGTTTAGTTGAATCTAAATAACCTAAACTATCTAAAACAATGCTATTTTCCTATCATTTCTTATTCTCTTTCCCTATTCTTTTTCATTCTTACCATTCAACATTCCCTACCATTCTCTTTCTCTTCGCCTTCTCATCCTTGATAACATTTTATAGCTAGGAAAGCATTAATTCTAAAAAGAAAAAAAAACTTCAAAGTGCAATAAGAATGAAATTGGAGAATTGATACTCTATAGTCTATATCATGGAAAAAAGAAGCGAGGCTTAATTAGAGTTATTCCATTTGAAGAATGATTCCTCTTTCTCTCTCTCACACTTCTTGTACTATCAAATCTGTAAAAGTCTTTGATATTTATCAACTTGCATTTATCTAATTATATATATCAAATCTGTAAAATTTGCATTGAAATACTTCAGCATATTGAAACAATCCAAACCCACAATGAAATTGAAACAATTAGAACCCATACTGAAACAATCAAAACTCACATTGAACATGAAACAATGATTACCCATGTTGAACTTTTTTTTTTGAATGATACAAGGCAAGTAAACTTGATTTAGTAGTTGGTAGCTGCCATATTGGCTAGGGCCACATCATCTTGTAGTCGTGAGAGGCACTCCTATAGGGGTTCCTTCCAGTAGACCAATTCATCATCTATAAACTAGGCCTTTTTTGCCATTAGATCTGCACATTGGAGTGCATTCCTTGGTGCATATTTGATGCTAATGTCCCAATCTGAGTAGATTAGCTCCCTGATCTCCGTTACCTCCATGTGCAAGAAGTGATTTGCACCTCCTTCAGTTTCGATCAGCTTAATAGCTTCTATAGAATCAGTGAATACCATTATCCTGCTGAATCCTTGCTGTTTACACATCTGCAGACCTGTTCGTAGGGCCATCAATTCTGCTGCAGTTGGTAGGAGGAATCCTAGTCGTCTTTAAAATCCAATACGCCACCTGCTTGCTGTATCTCTGACTAGTCCTCCACATGCTGCTTGCCGGTTCTGGTTGACTGAACCATCTATATCAAGCCTTAAGACACCTTCAGGTGGTGGCCTCCAGACTTCTTCTCTATCCACCACAGGACCAAAGATTCTATGTTGTAGTTGTCCTCTCTCCGTAGTTTCCATTAGTTGGTGGAGTATCATGTGCCTAACTTCTTTAGCTGGGTAGCATCGACCTTCAAGGACACCTCTGCATCTGTTCTTCCAAATGAGCCAGCATGTTGTGGTAAAGACCTTGGCCCACATCCACTTTGAGAAATATGTATTTCCAGCTCTTTTTGAAAGGTTTTCCTTTATCCAGACCTGCAAGTTAGAACGAAAAAAACTAAAGAGAAGGTTAGGGTGCACAATATTAATCCACACTTCTCTAGCAATCTCACAATCTCTCAGAATATGTAAGGTGTTTTCCTCACTTAAGCACTCAAAAGGGCACTCTTCACTAGTTTGGATGCCTCTCTGTTTTCGAAGTGCATTGGTGGGTAGTCTCTCTTGAATTGCTTGCCAAATGAAAAATTTCATTTTCTCTGGCATCAGGAGTTTCCAGATTGCTTTCTACTGAGCTCTAGTGTCTGTGGGAGCTTTCTTGAAAACCATATTGTAAGTCATCTTAACACTTAAATTCCTATCAGCAGCTAGGTGCCAACTAAACTTGTCTTCCTCACTGTATCTGGGGACTTTTATCTTCTCTAACATTTCAACAACTTCTTGAGAGAAGAACTCCCTCCATCTCTGTGTGTCCTAGCACCCATTAGGGAGAATGAATTGACTCACCGTCTCACCAGGAGTGATATTTGTTATGTTTCTCTCCGCCAATTGTATTAGAGGTACATCAAGTGGTGTCCAGAGGTCCCACCAGAAATGGGTTTGATTACCGCTTTTAATGCTCCGACCCACGCCTTAATAGAATTGGTTCCATACTTTTGTGATGCTATTCCAAACTATTGAAGCATTCTGTTTTTTTGCAAACCAAAGGATACATTCCATCCCCATATCTATATTTTTTCTCAAGCATTGCACCCACAATGCTTCTGGTTTGGTAAGAATTCCCCAACACAACTTCATAATGAAAGCGATGTTCTGACTTTGGAGATCTTTCAACCCTAACCCTCCATTCATCTTATCCTGTTTGATTCTGTCCCATGAGATTAAGTGCATTTTCTGCCCTGTTGGTGTCTGGTTCCATAAGAATTTCCTACTAGCTTTCTCTATTTCTTTGAGGACGCCTTTAAGAAGAAGCATGGTTTGCATATAGTAGCTGGGAAGGGCGGAGATGACTGACTTAATAAGAGTTGATCGTCCCGCCATTGAGAGGAGAGTACTCTTCCAGGAATTCAATCGGGCACGAACCCGCTAGATGATAGGGAAATACAAGGCTTTTGTCACCCTTTTATGGAGCAAGGGAATCCCTAGATACTTCCCTAAGTTAGTTGTAATCCCCACTCCCAAGTTATGGCTGAGCTCTCTAGCTCTGCTGAAACAGACATTTCTTGAAAAGTAGACTTTAGACTTGCTGAGGCTAACTTTATTGCTTGACACAACACAAAATAGACTCATAATGCTACTCATCACTTTAGCTTGTTCAGTAGAAGCTTCACCAAACAACAACAAATCATCTGCAAGAAAAGATGGGACAGAATAGGTCCTGTAGGAGTAAGGCGCAGTCCTTTCCATCTTCCAGTCTCAACTGCTCTATTAATCATTTGACTTAATCTCTCCATACAAAGTACAAACAGGTAAGGGTTGAGAGGGTCCCCTTGTCTCACACCTCTTGACGGGATAAAAGTGTGAGAGCACTCCCTATTCCAGAGAACTTGCATGGTCGTAGAAGAGACACATGTCATGATCAGATTCACAATAGGTTCTTCCAATCCAATACTTCTAAGAGTTTCTCTGATGAAGTCCCAATCCAGTCGGTAGTAGGCCTTTTCCATATCAATCTTGACTGCTACAAATCCTTTGTGTCCTTTCTTGGTTCTCATGGTGTGGATTGCCTCTTGCGCAATAATAACATTGTCACTACTTTGCCTGCCTGTAATGAAGCTACATTATTGGGGAAGTACCAAGTACTGCATTGCCTTCCTCATTCGGTTTGCAAGAATCTTTGTGACAATCTTAAAGATTACATTGCAGAGTGAAATTGGCTGAAAGTCCTTGATAGTGGTAGGATGGTCCACTTTAGAAATCAAAGCTATGTTAGTTTAGTTGACCTCCTTGATTTTGTTCGGATTTGACCAAACCTCCTTGATGAAAAAATAGATCGCAACACCAATGTGTTGCCATTGTGATTGAAAGAAGTAGGCTTGGAGCCCATCTGGTCTAGGTGCTTTGAAAGCCCCCATGACAAACGCTGCATTCTTGATTTCCGGATCTGTCACTTCACTATGGATACTCAAATGGTCACTAGTTGCAAGCTGAGGAAATTCAGTATCCTAATTATACCTACCTGTTATAACACTATCCTTTATGTAGAGTTGTTCGAAAAAATCACCAGCCATCTTTTTCAACTCTTCTTGGTTAGATATCCAATTCCCATGGTTATCCTGTATAGCTTCCACCCTCTATTTCCTTCTTCTGATTTTGTTAGAGGTATGGAAAAATTTGTATTTCTATCTCCCCCTTGCAACCATTGGCACCTTTTCCATATCAATCTTGACTGCTACAAATCCTTTGTGTCCTTTCTTGGTTCTCATGGTGTGGAATGCCTCTGGCGCAATAATAACATTGTCACTACTTTGCCTGCTTGTAATGAAGCTACATTATTGGGGAAGTACCAAGTACTGCATTGCCTTCCTCATTTCGGTTTGCAGAATCTTGTGACATCTTAAAGATTACATTGCAGAGTGAAATTGGCTGAAAGTCCTTGATAGTGGTAGGATGGTCCACTTTAGAAATCAAAGCTATGTTAGTTTAGTTGACCTCCTTGATTTTGTTTGGATTTGACCAAACCTCCTTGATGAAAAAACAGATCGCAACACCAATGTGTTGCCATTGTGATTGAAAGAAGTAGGCTTGGAGCCCATCTGGTCTAGGTGCTTTGAAAGCCCCCATGACAACGCTGCATTCTTGATTTCCGGATCTGTCACTTCACTATGGATACTCAAATGGTCACTAGTTGCAAGCTGAGGAAATTCAGTATCCCAATTATACCTACCTGTTATAACACTATCCTTTATGTAGAGTTGTTCGAAAAAATCACCAGCCATCTTTTTCAACTCTTCTTGGTTAGATATCCAATTCCCATGGTTATCTTATTTCCACCCTCTATTTCCTTCTTCTGATTTTGTTAGAGGTATGGAAAAATTTTGTATTTCTATCTCCCCCTTGCAACCATTGGCACCTAGACTTCTGGTACAAATAAGCTTCTTGTGTTATGAGTTTGTTATATTCCCTCCATAATTGCTTATCCAACTGGAAGAGACCTGAAGAGATTTTGTCACGCCTTGCTCGATCATTCCTTCTAGCCACTTCATTACCTCCTGCTTCTTTTTTGGGATGCTGTCTCCTCATTCCACTTGTGACCTTCTCTGCAAAAGTGGCAGCTCCGTCACACCAATTTCTGTCCCCCATGGAGTCCTGAACCACATTTTGGAAGCTGTCTTCAAGGGCCCACACTGCATGATATTTAAACTTTCGTGTGGTTCTTCGTGGAATCCTTGTTCTTGGACTGTTTTGATCACAACTACTCTGTGGTCAGACTGAATTTTAATTGGTGGCAGCATTTACTATTTGGAAATTCAGTCTCGTAGCAAAGATTTCCAAAAGCCCAATCTAACCTCTCTTTCACATTTCTTTTTTCCCAAGTGAAGCGCACACCCAAAACTGGAAGTTCAAAAAGGCCCACTGAATTAATACAATCTACAAAGCTTTCCATTGCACCATTGAGGTGGAGAACCACCTATTTTGTTGGAGGGAGTTAAGTAAGTGTTAAAGTCTCCAACCACTAGCCAGGCCTTCGAAACTGAATCACAATTTCTTTAATGGAGGCCTAAGTGAACCCCTTCTAATGCGTAAAGGTTCCCCATACACAAACGTAGTTAGAAAGTCTTTTCCAGTATCTTTATTGGTAATATGGCAATGTATCAGCTGGGTTGTAGAGCAAATATAGTCAATAGTGCACTGACTCTCATCCTAAAGTACCCAGATACCACCAGTAAAACCTGTCGCCTCTAAGCGAAGCCAGTTATTGAACCCAAGATGGGGGACAACATTATCAGCTCTCTCACCACTGATTCTTGTTTCCAATAGACAAAGCACGTCAATTTTGTAGACTTTAACCATGTTTTGATAGTGCTAGGAAAATTCCTATTTCCTGCACCCCTACAATTCTATGCACAACTATCATTTTAAATAAAAGATAAAAGAAGCAGAGGTACTTACTAGTCACTGATTCCCCATCCATCCACGTGGGGTCGGGCGTTCCTCTACAATTTGGTCTTCATTCCTTTTATTCGCCACGAAGGGTCCCTCTATCTCTGTTTTCCCAACCAAGTTCCCTATTTCTGTTTCTGAGTCATCAGACACTTTTCGGGCACGATGTGAAGTTGTGGTTGGTTGGGTGTTTTGGATATTTCCAATATCTTCAGTCACAATAGTCTGTCCGCTTGTCCTCTGTAATAAGCCCAGAACGGGCCTTACTTCATGGGAGCCCACTTCCTTCAGGTGCCCGCTCACCAAAGTGTGAATTCTTTGGCCTATTTGTCCATTAGCTCGAATCTGTTTCCCTTCTTCAAGCCTCTTTTTAGTGTGCCCAGCATTGGTTTAGGCCTTTCCCATACTCGTCTGCCCATTAATTTTAGATCCTATGTTTTCCTTCCCTTTAAGTGCCATGCTGGCACTTCTTTTTGTACTTCTCTCTTACTTCCCCCTTTTCTTGTAGCTCTTGTAGTTGCTCTCTGCCCTGCTCCAGATCTCCTTTTGCCATGGAGTGGCAGTGCAAAAGTGAAAAAAAAAAACGCTCTCTCTTGAATTTCGAGCCGTGGAAAATGGAAGACATCTCCCACCGGAGAGTACCTCCAGACTGACCTTCTGATGCTCTTGTTTGTCGCAGCAAGAAGAAAACGAAGCAAGTGCTATCACTACCACCCATCCCTGATGCAGTGATGTAGGACTCACAGACGGAAGCTCACGCTGCTGGGAAAGCAGAAGAGATGGAGCATGACGCGGGGTCAAAGAGTACTGGAGAAGGACCAAAGAGCCTTCATGTGTCATACTGAGACTCGTTAGTGGGATTTAATGGAATAGCCAACCAAGGAAGCTCTATGGAGGAAGACGAATTGCTCTCTGACGTTATGAATAAGGAATGGGAGCTACCAGAATTCTTAGATGACCTAAAAGCACTCATGAACCAAATACCAGTTGTACCGATCACACCAGAGGAGTATAGTGAATGGTGTCGACCATGGAATTCTTCACTTATTGTTACAGTACTAGGGAGGAAATATAATGTCTACACCTTGAAAAACCATCTAATGAAATATGGGCAACATCAAATTTTGACCTTATCGACGTACCAAATAACTACTTTGTAGTCAAGCTCCACAAAAGGAAGGTTGGACAGAACTGTATAAAAAGATTTTGTATGAGGGACCATAGGTAGTGAAGCAATAGTGTATCCTGGTACAAACGCTTGAAACCACAATTTGACCCATCCTGTAACCACTTGGTAGAATCATCACCTGGGTTCGCATCCCATATATGCCCTGCAATGCTATAACAAGATGTTCATATCAAGACTTGGAGACCGAATAGGAAAAACACTTAGAGTCGACATGAACACATTAATCCAGTCATCGGCAGAGGACTCAAAAGTGGAAAGGGGACGCTATGCAAGGATATGTGTGGAGCTGGATCTGCAAAAAAGGTTGGTACCTAGAGCAATGGCGGTGAACAGGCTCTTCCATGTTGAATATGAAGGGTTACACAGAATCAACGCAAAACAATAAAGCACCGTCCTCATCGGTGCCGGTGCCGGTGTCGGAGAAGAAAAGTCCCGTAGTGGAGGAAGAGTTTGGCGCGTGGATGATTGCAAGGAGTAATAGAGTGTGTAACTTGAAGAGGGAAGAGCAAAAAATGAGCAGAGTTAATCAAGAAAAAGGACAAAAGTATGTCAGACAGAGCAGAAGTGGTGGGTTGCAGCTGAGCTTTGAGGTACTGGCAAATCTGGAAGAAGACGATCTGCTGTTAGAGGAATATACTGACGGTGGGAAAGTTAGTTCCGAACCCGTGACCCATGTCGAACTTTAAACAATCGAAACCCAAACCAAAACAACCATAATCAGAACCCATGAAACAATAATGTCATTTAGATAATCAATTGAAATACTATAAAGAAAGAAGAAGAAAGGCTACCAACTTGGAGCAACAAGGGCATAAGCAAAAACAAACAAGAGAGAGCCAAAAATTGGTAGGTGCTGGCATTGCGAGAGTGAAGGAAAAGAACCACAAACCAGAAAAGAGATAACAATGAAGAAGAAAACATGAACATGAGAGAAGAACAACAAAAAGAGAAGAGGAGAATGTGAAATGGTGGTGGGGTTGGCGGAATGGAGTGGTTGGAACTTTAGGGAGAGAGCATGAAAGCAACAGAGGCTAAATTCGAAAAAGGATTTGATCAGACTAGGGGTTTTAGAATAGAAGAATTGATGATTTTTCCTAAAAATGGTCAAGTATTCTGGTAACCGAAAACACTCGATGGTTTTTTTCCAAAAACAATCAAGTATTATTTAACAATAATTGATGGTTTATGTGTAAAATCGTCAAGTATCTTCTTCCCAATTTATGCCTCACCTTTTTTGATGATTTTTCTAATAATTGTCAAGTATTTAGAGTCAAATATTTAAAATTCTGTAGTAGTGTATATTCTGGGTAAGATCAGATAAAAGACTAGTTTTTCTCACCTAATATTATTTCAAACCGAATAGTAGGTTGAGGTGTAACCTAATCCAACCTAGTCTCTACACAGCCCTATGATCAAGTATCCCCTTATTAGAATTTGTATTAGGTATGATCATAGCATGTAACCATCATTTATACACAAGCAGACCTACCATGCTCAAAATGTATGATTACAACCTTTGATAAAGAACGATTGCAATTGATTAATCATAAGACACGATCATAATCATAAGTTGTAGCAGGATGAATGTCACAACACCATCGCATTTAGCCGAGTATAGCTTGATGGACACTATACTATGTGGTAAATAAGAACTCTACTTACCATGTCAAAACTCCATAGTAACGTCAATAAAACTCCAATGGCATTATTCAATAATTCAAGTCAAGTATGGTCAAATGTATATATGTTCTGTCATTTTTATTTATTTAAACCATATTTTCACATTATAACATATACTTGCATATAAATTGAAGCTAAATTACCTCAACCCCTGGTCGATACCTTAGTTTATTAACTGGTAGATCTTTGGCTTTAAGCCTGCCCTGATGGCATTGGGACCCGCCTCGTCAGGATGTGGCTGAGGTCTTGTGGTGCTCTGGGCATCCCCTTTCTCTAACTTGACCAGGTATTAGAGTTCTCTTCCGAAATTATATCCTCTATCTCCTAGAGAGCTGGTAATATCCGAGTGGTGGAGTCAGATCATCGGGGTCAGAAACATGTGGAGGGTACCAATCTGGGTACGGTTCCCCCGACATCCTTTGGTTTACCGTTTCCTCAGAGCCATCACTACAGCAGGCCATGGCTTATCCTACACTCAACTCAATTTATAACATACCATCCCACCCAGATATAATCCAATTAGAAGCTTTCAATCAATAATCACACTTCATAATTAACAATATTAATCAGTCAACAATATTCAATTATTGTGCACAACACATAACAATAAACACAGTGCACAAAATAGAGCCAGAACCTTTGCTCTGATACCAAAAAGGTGTCACATCTCTCTTATAACCCATTATACGTCAATTGGAACCAATATAATGTGTTTCGCAGCATTTCCGGATGAAAAATTTAAAGTTCAGAATTTTACTGTTCATCCTGTCCGTACACTGTTCATCCGAAAATGGGCCAACTTTGAAAATTCATAACTAAATCTAAAAAAATTGAAACGAATTTGTTCCAATTTTCACACGAATCTGGCTAAGATTTCTGTGGAGGAAAAATAATCATTAGGTCCAATTCCATCCAGAATAATTCCAGGAAATTCGTCAAAATGTACTGTTCATTTGGTAAATTTTCGAATTTCCAGTATTTTTGCCCAACTTTGGAAGGGCATAACTCTTAGCACACAACTCCGAATTTGATGAATTACCACTTGATTTTAAGCTAAAAATGAGATCTATTAGAATGTCAAATTTCATGCCCAGATTCTCACAATTGCTCATTATTTCATGTGCCACAAATTTGGCACTTTTTAGGGAATTTCTATCCCCTAATTACCCCTTTCTCTTTTTCACATCCATTCCATAATGTACCATGCATAACTTTAACATTAGGGCATGAGAATAAAGTATAATACACATCATAACATCATCCATAACTAGATACCATCATTACATAAAGTTCAATGATACCTTACACAACATAACATAACAACATTATTACATATTGCTCCCACTATCCCAATACCAATTCCTTGCTTTGATCCATGCTTGGTCCATTTCCTAATTAGTGCATAGAATGACATAGGAGGAATGAGATTTCAAAGAAATCCCAGTAGCATATGAATTATAATTATATGTAAATCAATGCAAGTTCATGCATCCGAACCATTCCCAACTCATAGGAATTCATGCCAAATACCATGCAAGGAGAGGAACATCATATCATCCACATTGACATACCATAAAGTCCCTTTTTCTTTGATTTTCAACAAAATGATTCCTCCTTTAGGATCAAAACTTCTCATGACCCAATCCTACAAAATTTTTCATGAGGAATCCAATGGTGCAATCAGATTTTTAAAATTCAAACTTCTTCCCCACGATCCTCACTTGGCCGAATAGGGGGCTATATACTTCCAAAAATTCTATTTTTGATTCCAATGATTTTAAACATCTTCCAACATTAAATCCCTACACAAAACATGTTTTAAAGCCATTGGAATCATCAAATCAAGCAAACTCAAATTGCTTCTGCATGAACAGTGCAAAACGAAAATGAAGAACCAAAACCCTAACTTGGCTTTCTTCCAAAAATCAATCCATACACCACTTAATCTTGCTTATCTCACTTGATTATTAAGGTTTCTATCCTTCCCTAAGCATCACATGTGTCAACCGAAATTTTCAGATTTTTCCAGCATTTTCCCAAGCAAAAATCCTTGTTTAATCAATGTAAAACTTAGGGATATTGATGCTTGGACATACCTTAGTGTTTCCTTGAAGTAGGTTGGATGATTTCTTGCCTAAAACACCTCAAAATTTCGTGCAAGTGTGACTGGATGAACAGTGCCAGAGTTTCCCCTTATTTTTCACAATTTTCTAACATTTTTCATGTATTTTCAAGGGGTATTTATAGAAAAATTCCATCTGCCCTCTCCTCCTGATTTGCATGAATTGGGACAGCTCAATGGGGTTTTGTGGCAGCCATCAAGTGTGAAAAATATTCAGATTTGAACAAGTGGCGTTTCTCTAGATTTTTCCACAAAAATATCCCTTATTTCACATTTTATTTAATAAAATGGTGGAATCTGGAAAGTGCACGAAATTGGGCCTTTAATGGGTCCATTGTGGGCCCCAAAAATGGTTTGGGTTGGCCCACAAACCAAATCACTATCTCAAACCAATTAGAATTTTATCGGTTACTATTCACTAGTAACATTTCATAATTTGTCCAGACATCCACAAATTCATTTCTCTCCATGATAATTCACCTTTTAATATGAAAATATGATCTGGAAATTTTCAGAATTTTTTACCACCTTAGGTATTTATTTTGAATTTTTCCTGGTTAGGCCTTTATCGGTGTCACTACGGGAAAATAAATTCTCTAAAATTAATCCTTAAGCTTACAAGGCCTAAAACAAATTTTATAAATTCAAATAAACACTTAGATGAATTTTCCATCAATCTCCCAAATTTATTGAGGCCTTTAACTCATTAAAATAATTATTTTTCTTCATTTTCCAGTAATTTCCGAAAACCTCTATTTATGGCCAAAATTCCGTAATAATTCATTTTCACCAAAATTTCACCTTTCGAGCCTCAACCGAGTTTCCAAACCCCTACTCTCCACTTTCCCATTTTTCAGAGATTTTCTGGAATTTTTCTCAAATTCTCTCGCTTTGCCCTTCCTAGATTGATACTTACGAAAATGCCAGCCCAGACCTCCTCGGGGTTTCACATCAAAAGTTGTTTCATCTCTCCGTCTAGTTCCTACATTGACTCTCATCCCAATTTTTAATCCCTTATAGCCAGGTGAAAATTTTTGGGATGTGACATACCTCACTTCCGTTATCACCATATATAACATCATTCCTTTTTCTCCCTATTCCATATTTGATAATGTGTTCCGCAAGACTAATTCTTATATATGTATAAAAATTATTAATTAAATTATTAATTCTCATATTCTTTGACTTATGTATGACAACACATCCTAGTGATTTCAAACATCCCAAAGCACATGAAATTTCATGCATATCAAGTTTAAACTCAACTCTCTGTTCTCTTTCTTTATCACTCATATTCATGTGAGTAGTGTATACATACAATGTTTTTTTTTATCGCCTTCAATTAACATAAAAAAAAATTGGAAATTTTGTTGTGCTTGAAACTTTTCAATAGTAACACAAGTTATAGGCACGCTCTAACTAACCATCCTAAGTATCTATTGTCAAGAATCAATCTCTAATTTTGATTTCTTATCTCATTTCTTTGCAACAACTTTAGTCATAAGTGATAAATAATTTATTCATAACTAAATTTTTTGTTGTGCATTTTTCATATCAACCTTCGTACTTTCACTAAATCGATCAGTTTATCATATTAAACATGGATGTCAACCATGTATTATAGGCATCACAAAAAGAGATTAATTGAATCCATGCTTTTTCAAACTTGTCTTAATACTTAAATTTTAGACATATGTGCATTTATGAAATTCAATTTAAAAAATGTGTGACTCATCTTTCGTTAAATTTACGAAGTATTTAATGGTATTTTGTTTTAAATGTGAAATACACAAACAACGTTTTCTATTTGGAAGAACTTCCTTAAAGCTCTTGTCATAATTTGATGCTAGTTTATAAGCAATGTTTTAGGTTTCTTCTACATGAGTATTCAAAAAAATTTCTGATAACTACTTGAAAGACATAGTGATCTCATTATACAATAATGCCTCTCTAACAAAAATAACAGCCCTTTAATAATAAATAAAGTCAAAAAAGATTTTAAGAGATCAGTTGCAACAACTTATTTTTCAAATTGTGTACTTGAACATTTTTGTAGTATGACAAGTATTAAAGGTTGGGGAACCCAAATTGTACCACAACATCATGTTAACTTAGGATACTTTGAAACCTATGAATTCGCCATAAAGCTCACATACACGATTATATCATAAAAATACTTAGATTCAATAACCTTATTTTAAAAAAAAAATTAATCATTGTAAAGATATCCTTTATCATTGGCCATTAATTACATAATGACATTCATAAAATATAGTCAATAAGTTGTAAATCGGGTTCCATCTAAAGAGCTAGGCCCCATAATAACATAGCTTCAAAAGTCTTGAAATATATCATATTCTTACATAAATCCATTGATAAATATTATCACACTCAAAATGAGTCAATCATGCATAAAGATATCAAAAATGATCATTTAAGTTTAACAAAATACATTACATACACATGTAAAATAAATGTGACAAATTACAAGGGCAAGCCCACGTTGCAGGCCTGTAAAGTGTTCTCTTAAGAACCACTTACACTCTTAATAAAAATGTTAAACCACTAGGTGAGACATAAAATCCGAGTAATTATAAGCAAAATTCATAAACATGTATGCAAATATGATTTATAAGGATAGTCATGTAGGAGTCATCACTATAGTAAAACCATCATAAATGCACATAAATCATACTTTATCAATATTCATGACATAATATCATACTTTATCAATATTCATAAATAACCCTATCATTTTTCTTCTAAAAAGGCAAACAAGAAGTAAGAAGAATGGAAATGGAATAGACAAAGCAATGTGTATGTGAAAAATTCACATTTGATGAATAGATTCAATGCATGTGAAATGAAAAATTAAAACAAATCGAGGAGCCATAATCACAAACATTGACCTCAATTAAATTACAAGTATCTTTTAGTATTTTGCATTGAGTGGTAAAACTGAAAAATAATTATTAACAATTCTATAGGTGACTTTATATTTGAAGTTGCCATAACAGGGGCAAAGTAGTAATTTTTCCCCTCATTTTAGGTTATTCTCATGAATTTGTATTGTTTTCTGATGTTACATGTAACGTTTTGAGTTTTATTTTGAGTTTTGGTAGCCCTTCTTAGTTGATTTTGAGAATAGATTAGTGATTAAACTTGAACCTTGGTGTTTGGTTTAGGATTTGTTCGCCACGGTGAACCGGAGAGTATTGAGAGAGCTACCTTTTGGGAATAAGGTTTTGCCTTGGCGAAGTTGTTAGATATGATTAGTTTTGATGATGTCAAATAATAGAGCAAAAAGTTTGTATAAATTATTTACCTCATATTTTGACTAACTATCATACTTAATATCCTGTGTAGTTTTCTCAAGAAAAGAAAGGAGTTATTATGTTGAACTTTGAGTTGTGGAGAATGATCAAGAGGAAGAAGAAGAAGAGAGATTGAGAAAAGAAGAACTTGTAAGACCCAATAGAAATATCAAGATTCAAGTTCATAGATTTGATGTTAAAGGTTGCTATGCTCAATCAGAAGTTTGAATGGCTCAATCGGAAGCTAAAATGCACAAACCGGAAGTTATATAATCATATATCGAGTCACCCTTTATATAAACATGGAAAATAAGCTTCAGAGGTGATTTTCATGGGTATTTATCGATCACTTGATCGATCATCCATTTATCGATCAAGTTATCGATAAAACACATACTCTGTTATGCTCTGTTCTTCATTCAGCTCTGACATAGGTTTGGTATGTCTCTAATATCTCTTAAACCACAAATCCGTTTGAGATGAAACTTATTCATATGAAACTAGACTCAGAACATGGTTCATGGACACTAAAATCAGCTTCAAAGACTTTCATATGAGAGAGATATGTTGTTCGAAACATTGCAGTAAGGATTAACGCCTTGATTCCGACCTTCAGTCACTGTGATGAAGATAAATTTGCTATTACAATGAATTTTGGGGTTATTCTTGTTGCATTAGAAAGTAGACTCAAACAACTTTCCGTGGATAGGTCATTTGCAAAATTTGGAGTTGAATTGGAAGAGTTATGATCACTCAAAGTTGACCTTCGTTTTGCTTGAATCAAAATTTGAATTTATTGAGGCAAAGACTAGAAGTTCTACATTGATTGATTAAGCTCTCGAGCAACATGCTACTCAAACATGTTATTAAGTAAAAGCATTAGAAGAAATGAGGAAATGAAAAGCCATTATCAGATGTTACTCGAGCCTGATCAAGCAACTACATACTCGATCACTTTATCAAGTTCCTGGTACTATCTCTTCAATTCTTCTCTTTTATCTTCATATGTATATTGAGGTTTTATAACCTGTTGGATAAATGGTTTTCGGATAACATTATGGATAAATGTATTTATCGATCACTTGATCGATAAACAAGGTTAACGTTATGGATAAATAGGCATTTATCAATAACATGATCGATAAACAGATTATCGATGAGAAAACAAATAAATGGTAATACGTTCTACTCATTCTATGTTTTGCTTTAGTCTCCATTTATTGATCAGTCACTTATCGATAATATGATCGAACATTGCTTTATAGCTCTACATGCAGGTAATTATTTCAGTAGCTTATCGATCACCTGATAGATCAGCACATGATCGATAATTAGCACATCGCTTTTAAACCATGATTCTTCGATCACGGGATCGATAATCTCATTATCGATAATATGATCGATCACCGCACTTTATGTTTACCTTGTTTCACATAACGTGATCGATAAATCAGTTCTTTTATTTTACAAGAATAACCTCTTTATCGAAAATATGATCGATCATTCATTAATCAATCACCTATTCGATCAACTTACATAGCCTGTGTTTTCATTGAATATGCTTTTGCTTATTGTTTATCGATAAGGTTATCCATCATCTATTTATCGATAATGTGTTCAAAAATTAATGCTTCAAAATCTATTTCTATAACACTTTGTTTATTGATAGCATGATCGATCAACAAGTTTTCGATCACTTGTTCGATTATTGTACAAGTTCATTTCATAACAGCATTTCACGATGATTTTGAAAATTTTATCTTTTTATCTTTAAGCTTTTTTCAGCCTTCCTTTTACACATAACTCTCTATTAAAAGGATACGAAGGCCAACGTAATTTGAAAAAGTTTATTCTTGCATAATTCATTTAAAGCTAACTGCATTCATGTTTCATCAATTATCGATCACATGTTCGATCATCATATGATTCATAATCTATTCGATAATTGCATATATCTGCTATCTTTTCTTCATGTAATTAATCGATAATATGATCGATCAAAGCTTTATCGATCAAGACATCGATCAAGTAAGTTCATCTTACTTTCTGAATATCTGATGATTGATTCCATGTTTTCCAACTTATTGTTTCTAAGATTATCATATACTTATCTTACTTTATCTGAGGAAGATTATTTCAGGTAAAGAGCCACAACAAATTTATGATGTGAAGAATCGACTTTTGTCAAAAGCTTTCCAACGGCTAGTTTCAACGGTCATATTCTTCAAGCCAAACGGGAAGAAAATGCTCAACGGTCAAGTACCCAACATCATCTATAAATAGAAGAGCATTCAAAGCAAGAAAAAAATAAGAAGAGTCTGAGCTTACAACATCAAATGCTAAAATTCTGAATCAACATATTCTCATTTAGAGCTACGAGAGAAAACTCCCTGTCTCTGTACTTCATAGACTAAAACATATGTATTCGTATGATAGAGAGGAGAGTTTCCCAAACGTGCTTAAGATTCATCTATCACTTTTTGAGAGAAGAAATATTCAATCTTCATTATCATTATTAGATTGAATCCTTACGGTGAGTAAGGGGGAGTATTTACCTCGGTGTAAGGTTGTTGTTGAATAGACTGGTTAGTCTAAGAATTGCAAGTGGCATCACAAGTGCCCGGATCAAACTTGTGGTTGTAGTGGTTCTCAAGTACCTGTGTTAAACTTGAGGGAGATAGTCGATTGAAAATCTCAGGGGGAGCCTGGGGACTGGACGTAGGTCAGTGAGGACCGAACCAGGATAAATCACAGTTTGCATCTTCTCTTCCCTTACCTTTTTATATTTCCAGCTAAACCACTTTAGTACTGTGATTATGCTTATGTCAATTCATTATTTTTATACTCAGAATTTCTCATGAATTTCATTACATTGCAAAAAGGTTTTTAATTTTAACTAACACCCAATTCACCCCCCTTCTTGGGTGTTCAACCATTCTTACAGAAGTTAAGGGGGACGCCACGATGAAAGATGTTTAGGTGACCGAGAGTTCCTCTTAGGAAAAATTCCTCGCCATGGTAAAATGTGAGTTGGCCATGACGAGGTTGGTTTCCAAGTTAGAAAATCCCTCCCAGGGTTAGTTAGTCACAACAAAGCTGTGTGTTCGCCGCAACTAAAAGTTTGCGTCTTTAAATCCACAGGAAGGGTCTAATATGCAAAAATCAGATTCTCTAAAAGTTGGAATTGGAGTTTGCTAGGGCTTTGTATTTTTGGCATGGGGAAGGTGTTTCTAAGGGTCCATTACCTCAAGTAAGTGAATCTTACCTCTAATCTACTCTTTCTCTTGAGATTTTTGAGGGTTTTGTAGAGGAACCCTAGGGCTTTCTAGTTTATGATAGAATTAAGATTTTTGACTGATTGTTTTGAGTTTAAATGATTGCTATGGGTTGGTCTAAGTATTTAATTGGTGTAGTTTTCTTGGATTTGAAAATTTAAAATTTTAGGAATTTAGGGTTTGTGAAAATGGAGGTTTATGATTGAGAATGATAATGTAGTGGTTAAAATTGAGTTTTGTGAATTGGGTTATGTTAAGGAGGGTTAACATTGGATGTTAATTAGTTTAGAATGTTATTAAGACTTCAATTGTTCTAATTAGGTGTTTGGGTGATGAATTTCTAGAGTGGATCTTTGAGTTTCTGAATTCAATTGATGTTTTTGAAGGGGAACTAGAGTGATAATAGTCTCTTGTGGATTTTGGAATGTTATTATGATGGTTTGGCCCTTGTGAGTTGGGTAGAGTTTTGGTTAAGACTAGGAATTTTGAGTCCCCAAAAGTTGTGTTGACCATTTTATTAGTTTGTCAACTAATACATAGTAGTTGTGCATTTGCATGCTTGTGTAGACCTGTTCTGAGTATTTGTTGGTGTATGGGACATCGTTGGTGTTTTGTTATTCCTTCCTCTAGCAAGAGGTAACCACTTTCCAATCATTTGTACATGTTGTTATGGTACTGTGACTGGTTTTATGTTTTCATGCTCGAGTAATTAATGGTGTTCTAATATATTTTATATATGAAAAGCAAGGAACAAAAAACCGGACCGGACACTAAACCGGTCGAGGTAGTGGTTCAAGGGTTAAGGGTCAGATCGGGTCAAACCGGGATCAAACGGTCACATTAAAATGATAAAATTTAATTAAAAATAACAAAGTATAGCAATATTAATAATCACTAATAATAAAATGTAAGGAAATACAACAAAATTTGATTGTAATTAAACAAAATACAATAACATTAAGATTTGATCTTTATGATTTTTAATAACTAAATTAATAATTATTAATACCAAAATATTATTAAAATTCATTTAAAATATAGTGACTGAAATATTAGAAGTTGAATAGAAAAAATAGGATAAATAGCAAAATATCATTCAAACCGGTTCATCACCGGTTTATACCGGTTTTGCGGTTTGCACCGGTTTATCCCGATTTGACCGGGTGATGCCGGTTCATTTTATGACTAGTTCATTGCTTTAACTGGACTGGACCACTGGCCGGTTCACGGTTTTCCGGTTGAACGGCCGGTTCGGTCCGGGTTTTTTTTCACTGATGAAAGAGAAATTGTCTTGTGGGGTTTTGCATGATATTAAGGTATTGGGAGTTTAGAAGATATGTCACTTGTTGAAGTTACTTATGAAATACGAACTTATTTGTTAGTAAATACTTGAGCATGATTCATGTGTTGGGAAATGGTGAGAGATTTGGTTGATACTACCACATGGTAAGACCTCTATTAATGCATGATGGTTACCTCTTTACGTTGCCCATAGTGAGGAATAGGCCTTTTTGCCCCTTACGTCCCCTATGGTGAGGGATAGGCCGGGTTTAGCTCTTAAAAATCCCCCAAAGTGAGGGATATGGTTAATGGGATTGTATCTTTGCACATGCATGATTGTTGTGGCTATTGTTTATAATATTACTTATTAACTGCCCCACTTGACACCTCACGAGCACCTATTTAGTTTGTACCTTGAATTGGAAGTTGGTTACTGGGACTTTTGTCTCACCCCATGGTTTATAATGTTTTCAGGTGATATTTCTAGGCGTGTGCCTCCATGAAGGGACATCGAGGCTTGAGTTACTTTTAGCCGTAATGCCTCTGGCTTGTGTAGATGTATTGATAGTTGTATATTGCCACGTGTAGGGTCGTTTTGAAAATGTTTTGGTTGACATAGTGCATTTGTAAGCTAGAGACTTTGACTCACTATTTTGTTGGCCAGAGGCCGTTCTTGTTGTTGTACAAAATTCTAAATTTATGTTCATATGGATCGTTGAATGGGCTTTTATGTGATGCCTTATTTACCCGAGCCTGAGGCTTAGAGGCCCAGTAAAATGAATTGAATGATTGATTGAATGATAGTGAAAGATCTTTGGTTGCATGCAACTTGTTTGGGTTTCTACCCACAGTATAATTATCAGTTTTAGAAATATTTACATTTTTTTTTCCTACTATGGTAGCTTGTATAATAGTTTTCCTTTTCTACCATAGTAGTAGTTTTATGACGAGTTTATAATGTTTTGAGGGAAGGAGTTTTACATTACATATGGTGGCAAACAACACAAAGTAATTTGTTTCTATTAAGGGCACAATTACCTATTTGACTAGTAACCTGGGGCTTTCATCCATATATGCATGAATACTTAACATGCTTCATCCTCATCTTGCCCATAAATAGACATTGACAAAGATGACATTCTATCTAGTTCACGAGTGAATAAATGTAGTTCCTTCCTGTATATGGATGGATAATGATAGAAGCCCTATTTCTTCCTTCAATCTGCTTTTCTATCCCAATTTCTTCTAATTCTAGGTGCCTTCAAACCTTAACAAGTCAAGTAGCCCAAGTCTCATGTATTTACCTCAAGTGATACCTTAATATTAATTTTCAATAACACTAAAAAAAGATAAATTAGAATCTTACGTCAATACCGATCCATGGTTTATAAATGTTATGTATGAAACTAAAATCTCACCAAAAAGTACATAGTCTAACAGCATCCCAACATCAACTCAAAACACTAGTGGTATCTTCTTATGTGTCAAGCTAATATTTATAGTAAAATGCAGGATTGTGTGTATTGTTTTTTTGGGAAAATATTCAAATGAACACTTTATTTCTCCATGCTTTATCCATTTTTACCTTTTAGATTGTAAATATATTTGCATATCTATTCAACAATATCCAAGATTCTTTTACCACTAGCATATGTATTCATTAAGTTAGAAGTAGTCCTTTCATTGAAGCCCTTACTTTCTTACCAAGTCAATTCCATAAGCATAAAATTATGATAAGTTTCTTTAAGCTATGAACAAATGCATTGTTTCTTGTGTGGGGGGGTTGTTAACCTCTAAAAATTTATGTTATTTCAGCACATTTTCCTTGAGCCTTATGTATTTTTTGATAAAATTGTGCATATTTTGGCTTTAATCCTTGTTATTTATGAGCTTATAAAGTTTGTCACTTGTGTAAGGTACATTTTGATATAAGAGCTATGTCAAGCCACTGGAAAGCATTTGAAGATCAAGGTTGCTTCAATATTACAATATGGTGATCAAAGAAAAAACAACATTATTACAAAGAAATTAAGTTGTAGCACTTTTTTTAAAAAATTTTGTAGCATTTTCAAAACATTATATATTCATCTGTTACAAAAGGCATGAAGACCAAACTGTAGCACTTTGAAAAGCACTACAACATATATATATTAAAAAAATTATAATATTTTATAGCATTTATTAGAGAAAGCGCTACAGAAAGATAGATATTCTGTAATGCGTCCTTGAAGACGTGCTACAACAAGCCTTTAAAAAAAAAAACACACTATAGTGCTTTCTACATGCTTTTTGATAAAAAAAAATTATTATTTTTTAGTTTATAATATTTTAGGACTAAATTTATAATAATTTTACTTAAAATTTTTTATTATTACTAGTAAAAATTTAAAACATCATCACAATTAACTCACTATAATAAATTACTAAAAAATTTTTAGTCTCTCTATTATATAATTACAACAATCTTAGTAAAATCAATTTATTTTAATTCTACAATAACAAACAACTAACAATATCGTTACAACTATCAATATTAAATTAAATCATATACAACTTATTAGTACTATACTCTATTCAACTTTTTAGTTATAGCCAAAATATAAACATAAAACTAAATGAAGCAACATACATAATTAGTAGTAAGAAAAATAAAGAAATCACACAAATATAACATTATGGAAAAATATAATATGCCTGAATCATATATGCCTAATATAACAACAAAAAATACAACAAAAAAAATATGTTATATCTAAAAGTTAAGGATAAAAAAAGTTACCTTTTGAGCCCCATGAATGCAAAAAAAAAAAAAAAGCAAAGCTAGAGATCTTTGCTAACTTGCTTTGTTGGAGATTTCATAAATGAGAGGGGAAAAAAAAACAAAGTTGTAGATCTCTTCCTTGCTTGCTTCTCATGAGTACATTTTGAACAAAAAGATAGTGATTGATTTCCATTGGATAGGAGAAAAAAGTGTCAAAAAAAAAAGAAAAGAGAGATGGAAAATTAGGGGAACGGCTACAGTAAAAATGAAAAAAAGTGTGAAATATAAATGGAGGCATATAGGGTTTTTGTTGGGAGTGGAATGTGAGATTTTTTTTAAAAAATAATAATAAATAGAGGCATATATACTTATGAAAGGCTTCATCAAGAAAGTACTACCGGAAGTATTATACATTCTGTAGAAAGCGCTACAATAATTTGATATTTAAAAATATATATATAGGGGGTGTAGCCTTCGTTAAAAAAGCACTACAAAAGCCAATTATTCTTTTGTAGCATTTCCTTAGAGAAGCGCTACAACTATTTAATGTTTCAAAAAATATTAAAAAAATATATTACAGCTGTAGTATTTCGTTAAATGATCTCTACAAAACGTGCATTACTTATTTAACTTTTTGTTGTAACGCAAATAGAAGCCAACCTATGGTTGGAACTTCTCATTTGAGGTAGCAGAATATATTTTTCAAAAGCAAAATGAGTCGCAATGCACTTTGATTTGGTTGCAACCAAATTCAAACAGAAGCAAACTTAGTTTCAACACAGTCACTGTATAATAAAATGCACATCAACATTAAATCAGAAAATTTTAAGTTTTAAGGCCCCCAAATTCGACTTTGGCCACCAACTATCACTTCTGAGTGGTTCTCGGGAGTATTTTACTGTGTTATGACTTGTTTTTTTAGAGGAGATTGAGCTAGGAATTGAATTGAAGAGATTTCAGCTTCTTTCTTTGGTTTTTTCTCTCCATCTTGCTTTCTCTAATAATGTTTCATGTTTGTGCTAATAATATATATATATTCCCATGTATTTTCTAAGTATGTGTAGCTAAATACTTTTTATGATTAGGGATTAAGTACTGATTTTTATTTTATATTTGTGATGGAATGATTATACTCTATGCTTAATGCTTCTTAGCACTGCAAGACAATTTACTGTCATTGGCTAGCAGAATCCATCATTAAGAAGTAAATATAATGAGGATTTAATTCAATGAAATGTATGAAATAATAAGATTGATTTTTCTATCAAAAGTATTATGTGAAACCTTCAGTTTTTCTCTTTCTCTATACCTATCCCATAGGTATAGCATTTTTGAAATATAAGGAAAATAAATAATCCTAAGTCCTACTTTATCTTTGAAGTTGAAGAATCACTTTTATTTTTATTAATTTCTAATTTTAAAAATAGTTTTCCTTCACTCTTGATATTTTTGTCACCTAAATTGAGAAGAAAGTGTAACAATCAATACTTGACCATATTTTGAAACAAAATCCTTATGGGAATAATAATTTTCTCATTACTTTATCACTTGTCTCGACTTGTACACTTATGGTGCAAATATAAGTGATTATGTTTTTATCAAATTAAGTAATTGTATACTTTCCATTAACACAAGATACAATCATTCTTGCAGAAGACTTAGTCCTTGTCTTTGCCCAGTACTTTGAAAAAATATCTCTTATTTACATTCTTTTCAATAACCTTTCATATATGACAAACATATCTATATCTATAAATAATAAATGTACAATCTTTTCTACTATTATTAATTTTTAGCTCCAAGTCCAATTTCTTTAATATAATCTTGCGTGAACTTCCACGCCTCTTCCTAGTTTTCAACCTCTTCCTAATTTTGGTGTCAATTCATTCTCAAATATAAAAGTTCATATACACAATAAAATCATTATATATTTACAAAAATCAAATCTTAAATTTTTTTATAGAGAAGTTTATAGAAGTAAAACTATTACCTCATCTTTTCATAGTTAAGTCCAAATTAAAAAAAAAGTTTCATTATTCATTCATTCAACAAATTTGTATCCCAAAAACTTCCATTCAATTTTATTTTTCATCTTACACACACACACACATCAAATAATTAGCAAATTTTTATCAACAAGAGAGAATAACTGCAAAATTTACCCATCTTCTTTCTTATTTTTGGCGTGTTGATTTTCTAGCACTTCTTCTCTTCCTTCTTCCCCCTCTGTTTTGAAACAATCCATCTCCTCTTTTGTTTTGAAGTTTACAAGAAATTTTGGAGAGACATAAAACTCATCAACACAACAAATGCTAATAAAGAAAGAAAAAAAAAACCTAAGTGCATAAATTGTACAATTGAGATTATTCAGTAAATAAAGGCTTAGATCTACTTGCTTGTTCAAAATGGAGCTTTTAAAAACCAAGTTATTGAGGTTGAAAATGAGTGAGAAAGGTTTAGAAAGAGAAGGTGTGCAACAAAACAATTCAAGCAAACATGTGATCAACCAATGGACTCTATGGAGTCTTCACAGGAGGAAGATGATATTCTGGGGAAAAACATCAAGAAATTGAATGAAGATACTACCATGAAAGATTAGAACATGGAAGAGAAAGGGGAAGAGCAACCGAAGGGTAAGAGAGAGAGGACTACAGAGGAAAGGGAACCACAAGAATCAGCCTGAGATGCAAAATACAAGTAAATCCTAGATCTCTTACAAAGTTAAGCTCTTAGGCAAAGAGGAAGCTCCACCACAAGAGAATGACCTCAACTAGCTTATGAAAGAATGGTTTAAAGAGGAGGAGGAAACTGCTCCTATACTTACTGAGGAACAGAGGAAGATCATGGAGAGTCTGCTAAGGTTAGATTTGAGTGATGATCGGCTCAAGGAACTTTGCAAACTGTGGAAAGACACCTTGATTGTCACCCTTTTAAGAAAAACCTTAGGACTAGAAGTAATGAGGGACAGAGTCTACTGGATGTTGAAAGCCTCCAACTTTAAGCTCATTGATCTTCCAATTGATTATTTCATTTTTTGATAAGATAATAAGAACCTGTGCAACTATTTGTTATATGATGGACCCTGGCTAATTCAAGGACATTATCTAGCTATTTAACGGTAGAGTCCTAACTTTAATCCTTACTGCAACAAATTGAAAAAAGTGGCAATCTGGATTAGAATTCCTACTCTGCCTATCAATATTTACTCTGAAGAGTGCCTATAGGAACTGGGGAATATGGTAGGAAGAGCTTCAAAGGTAGACCTGAACACTCTAGCTAGAAGTCAAAACAAGAACAACACAGTTGAGAGGGGGAATTTGCGCTTGTTAGTGTAGAAATCGACCTGAATCAGAAACTGAAATCCCGTTTTGCTTTAAGGAGGATGATCTACAATGTAGATTATGAAGGATTAGAGGTTATTTGTTTTAAATACAGAAGATATGGGCATAACCAAGAAATTTTCCCACTCGTATATAATACTCAGGGACTGTCTCAGCCATAACCAGGTGTGAACTCGATGGAGAATACACCTCAAACTCCACTAGAAAAAATAGAAGCTTAGCTGTTATTCAGCATACTGGGGATGAACCTAACGGAGGAGTATGGAGACTGGATAAAAGCCAAAAGAACCTTCAGACAAAGATCGAGCAAAAGAGATTCAGAGGGTAAAGGGTAGACAAAGTACGGAGGAGGGAAAAAATCAACAACTAAAGAAGGAAAAAAAAAAACCTCTGCAAGAAGATTTAGGGTGCTCTATGAGGACTCAGAAGCTATTCCATCAATCGAGAAGGCTCCACCTAGCAAGAGAAAGGAAACGGTGAAGGTCTGGTAGAGGAAAAATGTCTCATCCGCTGCCCCAAATAAAGAAATAGCAGTGAACATTGGTGGATAGGAGCAGAAGGGCGATACTTTCGAATTTGGGGAAAGTAGTATTAGAAAGTAGGAAAAGGAGAAGGACACCAAAAGGAAAAAGAAAGAGATAAAGAAAGAGAAGGGGAAGCTGATGACAGAGGGTCAAGGGGTTCATATTAACCCTAATTAGCATGTGACAATTAAAAGCCCAGCTCCAATTATAAAAGACGGAGGCAAGAGCTTGGTCTATGTGGGCTATAAGAGAAGTCAGAATTCCAAGCCAAAAATTGTCTCACCCATCCCAAAGAAAAAATAATATGCTCGAGCCCATAGTCTTGTTTTTGGATCACTGGCAATGAAATTGAACATGGACCCAGGTAACTTGACAAAGTTAAATACTGGAACAATAGAACAAAACAGAGGTGACTATATTAAGATACTAGCACAGCAACACGGGAACTTAACTACCTTGAACATTAATACTCCAAAACAAGTTGAGGATGGTATTGTCCCCTAAGAAACCACCGAACCTATCAATGAGGGAGCAAAAGAGTAGCATGGAGAGTGAAGGAATGGAACATAATGACTTATGGTTTGAAACAAGGGATGCTAAGGGTGATCGGACATGCATAGATAAGGAGGAGCTACTATAGTAAGCTTTCTCTTCCTTCCTTTTTTATCATTTTTCCATGAATATCATTGCTTGGAATTGTAGAGGGGCTGCCTCCAAAACCTTCCCGGGTGGAGTTAGAGACCTCATAAGAGGGAAAGATGTTGGTATTCTGATTCTTTGTGAAACTTTGAGTAAGTGGAAGTAAAGTTGATAGAATCATTTGCAAACTGGGTTTCAATAATTGGATCAGACTAGAATGTATAGGGTATGCTAGAGGTTTTTGTTTATTGTGGAATAAGGGGAATTGCTCAATAAGCTATATTACTTCCTCTACTCAATTGATTCATGTACAAGTGTCCTTAAAAACAAATAATCAAATGTTCTGGCTAACTTGTGTTTATAGGGAACCAAATTATACCTTGAGACAATTTCTGTGGCCAAACATTATGCATATTAGCTCAAATATCTTCGCACTGTGGCTTGTCGTTGGTGATTTTAACGCTTATCTATCTATTGATGATAAATGTGGAGGATCTAGACATAATATACCTTCTATGGGATATTTTTGTAACTAAATTAATGAAGCTCCACTAATTGCTTTTGATTGCATGAGAGACAAAAACACTTGGGAGAAGAATTTGATAAAAGAAAGAATTGATTAGCTCTAACTCTGATTGGTTTGATGTCTTTCCTTCTACTAAGATGTATCACTTGAGTAAGTTTGGGTTTGATCACAAACCACTTTTCCTTTAAAGCAATCCTGAGAATCACATGCAAAAAAAGAGGCCCTCCTTCAAATGTCAAGCAGCTTGGCTCCTTGAAGAAGACTTTGTTGATGTTATTAAGAGAAGTTGGAACCAGGATAGCTGGGAATAGAAAATAGAACGTTCACTAAGGAAGCATAAGCTTGGAAGAGGAAGAGGATAGGGAACATTCTGGGCAAAAAGAAAACAATCCTGAAGAGGGTCAAAGGAATATAGAAAAGCCAGAGTTACAAAGACAACCAATATTTAGTTCAAGTAGAAAAGACTTGTGAAGAGAGTACAATAAAGTCCTTGCTGGCTTCTATGGTACCAAAAGTCCCGGTCCAATTGGCTCAAATGGGGTGATAAGAATAGTGAATTCTTCCATGCATCAACAGTCATTAAACACAAAAGAAACATAATTGAAGGCTTGAAGAATTCACAGGTGGAATGGGTGTTTGACCAGAATATTTTGAAAGATTTGGCTCTGGGTATTAAAGACCTATTTAGTAGTTGTCCTCAAAGGTAGATACAATTAAGAACAGCCAACAGCTTTCCAAGAATTGATATTAAAGAAGTCAGGGTCTTGTCAGCTCCTGTAGTAGATGAGGAAATTAAGGGTTCAATGTTCGATATGGGGGCCTTTAAGGCCCCAGGACCAGACGGTATTCAAGCTTTCTTTTATTAGGAATTTTGGACTTTGATCGATGTAGATATTTTTCAGATGGTGAAAACTATTTACAGGGATCTAAATAGGATTCTGTCGTTAAACAATACAAACCTTGTCCTAATTCCTAAGTTTGAGAAACCGGAGACAATTAAAGATTTCAGACCTATATCCTTGTACAACGTAAGCTATAAAATTGTGACCAAGATCATTAGTAGAAGACTGAAAACCATCATGAACAAGATGGTGGGGAGACACCAGTGTATCTTTATAGTAGGAAGGCAAAGTAGTGACAACATAATCATTGTGCAAGAGGTAATCGACTCTATGAGGATCACAAGAGGAAGAAATGGCTAGCTAGTTGTCAAGGTTGATCTTGAGAAGGCATATGATAGACTTGAATGGTCTTTCATCTATGATACTCAGCAACACATAGGGATCAAGGAAGGCCTCTTTAAAGTAATTGTGAGTTGTATATCTAGTCCCACCTTCCAAGTGCTTTGGAATGGAGATGTGTCAGAGAAATTTCAATCTTCCCATGGCATTTGACAAGGAGACCCAATTTTTCCATACATATTCACCCTATGTATAGAAAGATTGAATCACATTATTCATGATGCAATTGATGAAGGCTTGTAGTCCCCGATTAAACTCAATTCCCACAGACCACCTATATCTCACCTATTCTTTACATATGATTTAGTGCTATTTGCATAAGCTACTTCCTTTCAAGAGGGTGCGATAACGCAATGCATTAATACCTTTTGTAACTCCTCCAAACAAGCAATAAAAAAATCTAAGACAAAGATTTGTTTTTCTAGGAATGTTCATTTCTCCATAGCTACTGACCTGAGTTAGAGGATGGGTGTTGGGCTTACAGGGGACTTCGGCAAGTACCTAGGCATCCCCCTGATTCATCAAAGACCCTCCTATGTTCTTTTTGCTCTTATCTTGGAGAAGGCCTAGAAGAAGATGTCGGGTTAGAAGAGAAGCCTGTTGAATTTAGCAGGAAGAGCAATGCTTATTAAGCCAGTTTTATCTGCTCTCCCCTCCTACTATATACAAACAATCCTCCTACCAAAGCAGTTGATAAAGGACTTGGAGAAGACTAGCAGGAGTTTTTTATGGGGTGAGAGAGACGGTAATCAAAAGGTTTAGTTAATGGCTTGGGAACAAGTGACTCAAGATAAAAAGTCTGGAGGCTTGGGTATCAAGAAGTTGCGGAAGCAAAATGAATCTTTACGGGAATCTTATAGTAGACAAAGAGGCGCTTTGGGTGAAAGTCTTGAGGAGCAAATACAATTGTGGTACTAGGGAGTGGCTGCTAATAAGGAAGCCTCAAAATTGCTCCCTCACGTGGAAGGGTATCTGTGAACTTTAGGGTTACTTTAAAAATAGTGTGGCAAAGAAGATTGGAAATGGGTTGAATACTTCCTTTTGGTATGAGGATTGGTTAGAGATGCATGAACCACTGATTGATGTAGTATCATGATTGGATTGGATTGATAAGGATGAAAAAGTTAGTGATTATGTGACTCCCTGGGGGGATTAGGATAGACAAAAAATGAGTCAATGGTTTCCTCACCATGTTATTGATCAAATTGTTGTTGCACACCCACCCTGTGAGGAGAAAGGAGAGGATAAAATATTTTGGAGACCATGAAACATCCTTCCTTTAACCCCTTAGAGTATGCATTTGGAAGCGCTACAGTTCAAGCGATTCACGAACCAAGCCCGTAGATTGAAAATTTGCAATTAGTTCTCGGGTTACTGTTCACTAGTTAAATTCTAGAATTTTGCCTCAATTTTGGAAATTCGTATCTTTTAGTATACACATCCAATTAAGATGATCTACCTATCATTTTAAATCTTGGGATGTGTACAATATGTCTGCCAAATTTCATGGCTTGACTCATTCATTTGATAGGTCAAACTGGAGCTGGAAATTGACTGCTCCAGGACCTACGTTTTATTCATTAAACAATTCTTGCTTTAATCCTTTTTATTGTTTTGGCATGCATAACTTGACCCTCTCCTTTCCCCTTCATTCTTATACCTTTCTGTTCATTCCATAAAAATTCTAAACAAATACATTACATTATTGGCATTCATATACATAATTTACACAATAGGAGAATTATACATTAACCAATAGCTTCAATTATTAACATAAATAATTCTCCACTTTCTTCTTCTTCCTTCTCATGCTCTCCTTCATGCAATCATTGTCCATCATAATTGACCTAAATGGTTGTTTAGAGAGGGGTGAGATTCGAGAGAATCTCAGTAGCAAACAGTAACCACCCAAACATACATGGCAAGCTTGGCATTTATAACATGCTTACAACTTAACACCTTTATAACAAATGACATGTTTGGAAATTGTAATATCTTTTAAAAAAAATCAAAAAAAAAGTAATTGAAAAAATAATATAATATAATATATATAATATAATATAATATATAATATTTTTATTAAAAAAAACAAAAGTCCAACTTTCCACCGAATATTTCGTGGAAAGTTGGAGGGGGGCGTGGAAATTTTGGGGAGGGGGTGTGGAAATTGGGGGTTGGGTTTGAAAAACAAACCCCTCCCCCAATAATTGTGTGGGGGTGTTAAATACCCCCCACAATCCATTTCCCCCCACGGCAAACGCAAAAGAAAGAGAGAGAGAGAGAAGAAGAAAAGAGAGAAAGAGAGGGCCGAAGTGTGTGTGAGAGATAGAAGCATACCGGTGAAGCAGAGGGCAAGCTTTGAAGATATTTTAGGTACATAAAATTACTTTTTTTTATCAAACTTTCTTTATAAATATTTCCTGTATAATTTAAGCTTCCTATTTATGTTATTACTATCATGATTGGAGAAAATTTTGAGACTTATATATGATATAAGTATTGAGTTTTGACAAAAGATGACTATAGAAATTTAGAAGTAAATGAGTTGTTAATTTTAATCGGTTTAGATTTCTCTATTTGCTAGTTTTAGTATTTAAATTAATTTACTTAGTGGAAAATCTATTATGTATGAGATATACCATATTTTTACCGATTAAATTTAAGTTAAATAATTTATTTGGGTTGTTTGATATATTATTGAGGTTTTAATCGGGTTAGTTTTATTTATTGGGTGACTGGAGGTTTTAAAATAATTATTGTAGCTAAAAAGTTTATTATTTATGAAATATATGTATGGTAGTTATACCATTAAAGTTTTGATTATATTATTTAGTTATAAATATTTGAAGTATTATTGAATTTTTGATAGTGTGATTTTGAGGTTTAAACTTAAATGAAGATTTTTAGAATTTAGAACATAGTAATTTTATATTTGGAAATTATGAAAAAAAAAATCCTTTTTATTAAGGTAAATAATTTGGCTTGTTAGAAATTTTAAGTTGTTTCTAAAATACTTAATAATTTTTGAGTTATGAGAGTTGAGGGATTTTAAAGTAAAAATTTAATTAAATCAGAAATTTAAATAATATAGAGAAGTTTAATTAATTAATTAATTAGTTTATATTAATATGTGGTTATATTAATTGTGTAGATTAATTATTGGTTGAGCAAAGGATTGACCTTGTGGTAATCCTTAGTATTGCTTTGGCGAGAGGTAACTACTTTCCACTTGTTATATGTGCTAATATGTTGTTTGTGAGTATTTTTCTATTTTTGAATAATATTTGTTATTTAGAATTTGAGTAGATATATTATATCTTCTGAAATATGAAAATTGTCTTGTGGGATTTTTGGAATGCTGATTGAGAAGTTTGGAAAAGATATATGATTTATATCTTATTGATTATACTGAGAAAAGATTGAGACATTTTATTATATTGTGAATGATTGGTTGTTATTTGGATTTTGGATTGAGTCCTATCCTACCACGTGGTAAGGCCGCCATTGGTGCACATTGGTTGGCTTCTTCTTTCGTCCCCCATAGTGAGGGATAGGCCTTTGTGGCTTCTTATTCGTCCCCCAGAGTGAGGGATAGGCCCATATGTTTGATTGATCCCCCAGAGTGAGGGATAGACTTATGTGGCTTGTGTGTTGGCCCCCATAGTGAGGGTTTGGATGATTGAAATTATATGTCTATAGATATATCTATAGTTCTCGAGAATTTATAACTGTCCCACTTGACACCTCACGAGCACGTGTTAGTATGTATGATGAGTTGGAAAGTTGGTTACTGAGGCATTTGTCTCACCCCGTGGTTTAACATTTTCAGGCGATAGTTCAGGTGGTGGCCCATCAGGGAAGGCTCCGGAGGCATAGTGTGCTGTTATAGCTTGTATAGCCTCCCTGTTTTTGTTCTATGTGTTGACTTGTTATATATTGCCATATAGGGCTCATCTACTATCATGATGTAAAATAATACTTTTAATTACTACTATCTGGTATGATAGGGCGTGAGGAGGCCCGAGGCATTTTAGACTCTGCGTGTAACGCTCTTTTGAAAGTGTTGACTTTTGACTAATGAGCTCTATAGTTTATATTAAACTGATTTATCAGTTCGTATGGTTGAAAATATAAGTTTGGTTTGGGCTAATGGTTAATGATATTTCTGGACTTTGGAAGTCCAAGGCCAAAGGTAACAATCGATATTACTCTTATTATAAATTTATTTCTTTTAACCATGATAGCGATTTTAAAATTTTAAGGTTTCTTCTTTTCTATCATGGTTAATCATTCAAATAAATTGTCAGATTTAATCTAAAATAGTTTTGAAAGAGCGGGTGTCACAGAAATCATCATGCATTTATCATAGAACACATAGGTCTATGGCATATTTCAAACACATTCACAATCACAACACATGAGTTCATAAAATCATATAACATAGAAACATGTCATAAATGCAAGCAAATACCAAGCACATAAGAGTAAGGTCAAATTTGCTACCTTATGTCCTTAAGCTTTCTTGTTACTTCTTTTTGTTTCCAACCATTAAGGTTGCTTGTTTAACCACATCCAAACCTTCTCTTGAATGTCTCAAGGTCCTAATCACAGCCACAAACAAGGGTCACATTACTCATTAGGACTAAGAATTACACAATATGGAAGACTTGTGTCCTTAAACTTAATCCCTTTTTTCTTAATATAGTGTTCTAGCTTTGTAAAAATCATTCCCTTAGGCCAATCCTATACAATTTTGTCCAAAAAATCCAAATATGAGCTTAGATTCATCAAAATCCAGCTCCTTCCTCTGGTCCTAGGCCAAAACCGAAATATGTCACTTAATTTCTAATTTTGATTCCAATGCTTCCAACTTCATTCATTCTTTCATCTTATCCCTACATAATTTTTTATTTTAAACACATTGGAAATATCAAAATCATCAAAATCACATCCTACGTACAAGAACCAGGTCTGGCCAAAACATTTTCTCAAGTTACACAATCACAAAATTCAACCAATTTCAGTATAAAACCACTTGATTCTTGTTCCTCTCAAGCCTTTAAACATTATTCTAACATCAATTTCATCTTCCCCTATCCTTAAGAATTTCGTGCAGCATGCCCCCTAGGGTTTCAAGCTCCCAAAAATCATTAAAATTCATAACCAAGCTCAATAACAACAAGGGTAGTGAAAACTGCATAAAAAACCATAAACATACCTTGTTTTAGAGCTTAATCTTGCATGGGGTCACTTGGCTTTTCTCCCTTCTTCTTCTTTCTCTCTCTAGAATCCATTTTTCAAGAGTTTTCCCATGGTTCCATGAGCTTACACAAAAAAGAGGGGTGGGGAGGGGGTATTTATAGAAACAAGACTGAATTTGAGCTGTTAATCTTAAAAATATATGGCTTGATCTGGACTGTCCATTTTCTCTTTTAATATTGTGGTGACGAGTGTCCCATGACATCATGCTTACATCATCTTAATGACATCATACTTACATCATCAATCCACATGCTTTTAATTTAACCATACACGTTGCATCCAGTCATACACGTAATACCTTTTTTTCCCATCTAATTGTACACTTGTCTCTTCCATATTCCTTCATCATCTTGGCATTAAAATAGGAAGGAAATTAATATAAAATTCGTGCAAAATACAACCCTTAGGCATTCCTCCACCTATCTTGCCATTCTACACCGTATAGGGTATTTTTTTGGGTCCTAGCTTTCCGAGGACCACTAGGACATGTTCTGGTACTATTTTCTCATCTCAAACAAATCCACATGGTATTATATAACATGCTTGAAGAGGGAGTGATGCTCTTCCCTTGTTCTTCCATTAAAATAATTAAAATAATTAATAACTTTTATTTCGAAGTGATCTTGATCGAATCCTTTCTACCGGTCCACAACTCCGAGAATCTATCTCCGAATACCAATATTATTTATTCATCATGGAGGATTTCTCTAATTTTTCTTAAGTCAAAAGTCAACCTATAGACATTTGACTTTGACTTTTTTCAGATAATATGTAAATAGGCTTTAAATTCCATTAAAGCCAACCTCTTCGCTTTCTGGGGACGAAATTATTTTTAAAACCTGTGATAATTTCTCAAGTATTTTTTCCTATTTTTTCTGATTATCTGAGGCCTCCTTATACTTTAAATAATTCATTTTTGAAAGTATTTCATATCAGTCAAAACCCTGGGAATTCCGCGAATTCCTTCTAGGAACATTTTCATCATTTTTAGCCTCATACAGGCCTCTAAACCTTATTCCTATTTTTCTAGAATTTTTCTGAAGTATTTAGGCCTTAACCTATCATTTCCCATTTTCGGGGATTTTTCTGGGATTTTCGGGCATAATTTCTATTTTTGCCCTTACCAGCCCAAAACTTTACAAAATTACGATTTTATTCCTAGTTTGGCTTAACCTCAAAATCCACCTCATTGAGACCTCCAACATGACCTTTGGCATACATTTATCGCTATTTCTCATTCCTGGGCCCTAAGACTTCTTTTGAGTATGTAACTTCCTTTTTTCTCAGTCTCAGAAAACTTTTCTTTTGCGATTTAGTCCATAGGAATCCTGCTGTCCTTTCAAGGAATCTCTAGGACCTCTGCCAAAAAGGGTCTAGTAGCCTACCCATTTCAGGCTAGTTTTGATACTTCTAGGCCTAAAATTCAGGATGTGATAGACCATCTATTGATGGTCATTTCTTCGTTAAATCTGCTCATCACTTTCTACTTGTAGATACTCAGCAGCGGGAGGACAGCATTTGGAGGATGCTATGGCAATGGAAGGTCCCAGAGAAAATCAAGTCCTTTATATGGCTTTTGGCTCATGGACGGACACATATAGCTAAATCTAGAGCTAGACGAGGACTCATGGAAGCTGCAACGTGTTCGTTTGGATGGGGGGACATAAAAGATTCAATGCACCTATTCTTGGATTGCACTAATGCTTGCTGATGATGGGAGTTAGAAGTTTTACTTGACCTTTGGCCAGATTTCTGTGCTAAACAGGGGCTAGACTAGGTCAAATGGAACTTGAGCAAGGAGGCTAGACAACCCTTTACTAAAAAGATCTAGTGAGCAATGTTATTTTGCTACATTTGCTGGGATATATGGGTGTCGCAGTGTAAAAAGGTTTTTAGTTCTAGGGAGAGCTCGAGGAGTAGCAGAGCCAGGGACAGCTTTGTCAAAGCTTGTTGGGATAAAGAGTTAATCTCCCTGTGCTACTGTGCAGTTTCTACTCTAGATCCTAACATAATGTTGAAAGTAGGAATGTTGCCCAAGGGATCATGTTAAGTTGGAACTGGATGGTTATGTTCTACTAGATAGCAAGACTGGCTGTGGGGGAATGCTACAAGATAAAGAAGGACGGTGGATTCTAGGTTTTAGTTGTAAATTGACCTCTACACCCCCAACAATTGTAGAGCTAATCAGATTTATACATAGTCTCAACTTGTGCTGGGCAAAGGGCTACAAGCAAGTTCTCTTACATGCAAACTGCATTGGAGCCCTCTCCCTTTTTTGTAGAGGCAATAAGGTAACTCATCCCTTCAAGGACATCATTGATGAAGCCAAGCTTCTGGGCCACAAAGATTGGTCAATTGTTCCATGTCATGTACTGAGAGAATCTTTGATTTTTGCTGATCACTTAGCTAGACGGTCTCATTATTTAGAGGGTAATCTTTGTATCTTAGAGCAACCTACCCCTGATATAGAGGGGGTGGCTAATAGAGGAATTTAGGGGTTGGACTTATTCTATTTAGTTTGTATTCGTTTTAGTACTACTCTAAAAAAAAAAAGTTATCGCATAAAACAATTAAGCATTAAAAGCTTTTTAATTTGGACTATAAAATCACACTTAAACAGTTCAAATCTCATTTAAAAATAAGTATTGCTCCTTAAGTTTGAAAGAAGCACCGAAGCCAAGACCTTTTTCGTCCCTTTGGCAAGACTAGAAATTTTGATAACTCATTAACATAAATCATTATGTCCATAATATATAAAATAAAATTCAAAATAAGTCATAATGTTCACAGTTCATGACTACTGCTGCACTTTATTTTTAAACTCAGATCGGAAAGTATGTTTAATTATGTTATATTTCATTCAAGCTTAAATATATGAGCTAAATAACAAATATATAAATATTAAATAAATTAGTCTAGTTACTTATTTATAATAAATGTTTTTTTGATTTCTTTAAAATACTTTATTTAATTATTTCCATTGGAAGATATCCTTATCAGTAAAACACTCTTTTGTATGTGCAATCAATAAGATTGTTTGAAAAAATAATTGTAAATTTGTAAAACAAAATACATTAAGGTCTTTTTTTTTTTTGTAAATTTGCCATGCATGGGCATCATTCGAGGACTGTTGGGCTCTAAATGGATTAAGGCCTTTTTAAAAAATTGCACACAGGGACATATTCATAAAAATTATTGTCAAAACCCATATTAATGCTATCATGCATCCTTATTTGTAATTTTTCTATTTTGGCGGTCTTTATTTATGATATTCTTTTTTTTTTCTAGGCACAGATATCCTCTTATTGAAAACAATTCTGTTTGAGACGTTATTAGACACTAAATATAGGTATCTCTTCTAAGTTCATCATGTTGTAGGAAACTAATCCCTACCACTAAACCTAACTCTCATTAACAATGGATGAAGTTCTTATGTTCAAAATTAAAACAAACGTCTCAGCGAGGGAATATTACCATATTAGGATATTGGCATTTATTGATAGTTTTTGACGTTAAAATTGTTGCTTTTAAAATTTCCATTGGATGATGGGCGTTATCTAGGCTTCGATCACTTGCCATCGCTGAGATGTTTCTCTTGGGATAATTGGGCTTTACTGGATTGTTATTTGGGTCGTAAAAAGTGAATCAACTTCCGGAGTAATTGGGCTGCATTGATTATAGGATCTTGGGCTTGGTTGATGCCTCTAGGCCCAACTTGGATCCCGAGAAGGTGAGCTCGTTCGATTACCTTGGGCGTGACATTTGACCTCAACTTAAAATCCACTTCTTTTCAATCCAATCAAAATCAAAAACAAAAACAAAATCATATTTCTTGTCATTCCCCCTCCTCTTCCGCAACTTCCAAAATATGATAAATGCTTTTGTTTGTTTCTAGCAAAAATTAGTTTAATAATAATAGCTTTTAAACAATTTTATGTAATCTTATTGTTATGAAAAAAATGTAATCTTATTCTTATTCTTTCATATATATATATATATATATGGATTTACTTTTTTTTTTGGGCCAACATATAGATTTTCATCTCCTAAAATATCTATTTCCCTCGGTTGTTCAAAGAGGTAATATATTGGAAAGATAAATTTGTTATGAATAAAATAATATACAAAATATTATACCTTAACTTTCAAATATTAGGCTTTTTTTAACATTTTACACTAGTAATTGAGAGAAATACATATTAGAAAAATGGGTTAATGTTCATTTTTACAAAGTATTCGTGAAAGAGACGTGAGTATTCAATATTTTTTTCTTAATGTCATTCTAAAAATATTTAAAAAATTCTAATGTCACTTTTATTAATGATGAATGTTAGTTTTTTAAATATTGAAGGCTTTTTTAACAAGAATAATGATATTGCTCCTTTTTTTTAATACTTTTGAAATGATATTGAGCAAATATAATTTTCAAATGCACATAACTCCTTTGAAAATACTTTTAATCCTTAAAAATCAATAATTTAGTTCCTGCAATTTTAATTTATTTATACTTCATTTATTGAAGTTTACCTCATCAAACATAATGTCTTGAGTTTTTATAATTTAATCTATCACTCCTTCAAGAACATCACATAACTATTTAGGAATCCAGTTATAAACAAGTAATAAATTGTATAAGTTAACAAATTAAATGGCTAAAACATAAGAAAGCGAGTGGGACTGAATAATATATATGTGTCTTCACATATATATATTATTACTTCCGGTCTTTAATATAAGAGTTAATTGACTAATTTAAATAGATTAAAAAAATTAGTTAAGTTAATTATTTGTAATAAATATTTGTTGTCTTTTTTTTAAAATATCTCTGTTAATCAAGTATATTAGGTAGAATTATTATTATTATAAAAAATATCTTTAAAAATGAATAAATATAAAAAATAAAATAGATTTAAAATTTTATATTTAAAATTAAGATAAAAATCAAACGAATATTTACGGGAGGCAAGAAGGCTAACACGAGATTTATATCAGATGGCGGGGGCCCCACTTAAAAGGGAAAATAACAATGAGGGGTGGGGAGTGATGTCTTAGAATTCCAGTGTTGATATGTCTTTTTGACGTTGTGGGGTCACATGGGGTGCAGGTCCAAGGGCCCACAGCATTCCCCATCACTCCCAACCAACTGACCCCACGCCTTTCTCCAAAGCGGCTTCCTTTGTTCGCCGTTTCGACGCATTTTAATTACCATATTCAAAATTTGCAAAATATCAATATCAAAGATAAATAATTAAGGCCGTTCAAATATTACCATAGTTGTCTCTTTTTTTTAATATATTCCATGCATGAGAAACTGTAAGTTGAAATTAAATTTTATCAACAATCATTTTCAAGTGGTTCAATGTTTTTTTTTTTTGCCACCGGTTCAATGATTATTTGTAGAGGTAGAGTAGTATAATATAGGATTCATTTGGATTAACGATTGGGAAAGTAACTTATTATTAATTTGAATTTTAAAAAGTTTAGATTGGGTGATGTAAATTGTGTTTGGATTGAATTTTATAAAAGTTAGTTTTTGAAAATAAGTTGTTTGAATTATGATTGAATAAGTAATTTTAATTTGTAAAATTATCAAAACGAGTAAGACTTTTATTAAACAATAAAAAATTAAAAAAATTATCAATTTACGCAATATAATAATTTTAAATTATTTCTAAGCTCCTATTGATCTCATATATTTTTTTATCATTTATTATAAGAGCATGTTTGAAAATAAAAGTATATTTTTAGAGGCATATTTAAAAACAAAAATATATTTTTATGGCTATATTTGAAAATTTCTAACTTATTTTAACTGATTTTTTGTTATCTATAAGTTAGTTATTTGAAGTTTATAATAAGCACTAGAAGAGACAGTAAATTTCTTCACTTTTTCTCTCTTTATATTTCAAAAGTCATAAGTTATAAGTCACAAGTAACTAATTTTTACTTATAACTTATTGTAACTTTTTATGCAAAAGTCAAATTACTCCATCGCCAACCTAAACATCATAGATTTTTCAAATGTGCTCCTGCTGGAAAAAAAAAATTATTGCCCTCCAAATAATGAGCCAAACATGCTCATAATTTATTTGACTTGACTTATTCTATATGTGATTTTATGCATTTTCAGAAATTAATTGGTACTACCCAAAACAAGAAATTAAAAGCTTGCAAAAAAAAAAATGAAATAAAAAGAATGTCTAAATTTAGTTTTTATATCATTTCCTCCTTAACGTTATAAATTCAAAATATTTAAACTGAAAAATTTAAACAACACACAAAAATATAAGTTTCAATTTTTTATATTATATTATTTTTTTAAGAGTTTTAATTGCAAAATATTTTTAATTTTAATTAAACAATACAAAATAAAATAAAAAAGATCTAAAGAAAAAAGATCTAAATTATGGTATTGACCACCATTTCACCGTCCATCGTCATCAAACCCATCACGCTCCATTTATTACAGTCTCTCTACCCGCACTGCTCTCTCTGTTTCTCTCAATCTATCCTCCATTTTCTATCTATCAGCGCCAAAAAGTCGAAGACAACGGCCACCGTTACAAATCTCAAATTTACGTCCATGTCCTTCTGAATCTCTTCCCTCTTCAGTCCTCAGCTCCCACGCAACTGGATCTGACCCACATTTGCTTCTTCCTCTTCATCCAGCGATGGCCGCTGCCCTGGAGTGTTGGTCGAGCCGTGCCAGTACGGACGAGGAAATGGTGGAGCAGGTCCTGATGAGGACGCAGCATAGATCCGAGGGCGAAACGACGTCGGAGAGCTCTTCTACTGCTGGTGGACCGAAGGAGACCTCGCAGATGCAGAAGAAATTGCAGAAGCTGAGTCGCAACGTTACTGAAGCTATAGCGTCGTTCAAAAACTCGCTCAATCTGGATTCTGCTCGTGACCCAGCGCCTCCTTCGAAGGTGGATAGTTCTCGCAAAGTTGTGTGGGGAAGTGTCGTCCGGAATCTCACTCAGCTTTATCCTGGTAGCCAGCTGCCGGAGAAGCTCATGTCCAATATTCGCAAGCATTACGATTCGTTGCCTCTCAGGTGGGATTCTGCTGAGCATTCTATTGTCTTTTGAATGAGATTAGATTCTGAACTGTTTTGAAAGCAGCTCTTGAACTCGAAATAAATGGCATGATTCACAGTCTGGTTGTGTTGTCTGTGAAAGTGATGATGTTATAAACATTTGGGTTCACTTCTTGGTGGTTTCATTCACCTATTTGGCTCTTACCTTCACCTGTAAGACTGACCGGAGCATGCGGGTGCTGGAAATTCTAGTCAACTAATATAGAGTCTTCGTTTACTTCTAATTTTTGCCTCGCATAAAATTGTTTTTTTTTTTTTTTCCTCCTTTCGTTTTCACAGCTATGCTCAGGTTGGATTTGATATGAAAGATGTATTTCTGCACATCAAGTTGATGGAGCAAGCATCAGTAGATGATCAGCCTGCAATCCTGATCCAAGAAGAACCAGATAATGAAATTCAAGGGTGTATATATAAGCTGACTTTTGCTTGCAACTCTCCAATTTCATGGCCCTCAATGTCCAGTGCACTGGATAGTTCATGCATTTGCTGCAAGAAGATACAGATCTTTGAGAAAAAAAGTTTCACCCTTGGCATTGTCCTTCTTCTTGTTCAGCCTGGGCAAGATAAATTGATCAGAGTTCGAGTTGAGAATGCTCTGAAATTTGCAATGAAGAAGCCCAAAACCAGTGCAGTGAAGCTTCCTTTTGGCCTTTGCGGATGTCAAGAAGAGAATTCCAAAGGGAGAGAACTTGGAGAGATTGAAGAAGATAGTGGCGATGCATATTATGGAAACGGTTTTGAGAATTCTAGCCAAAAAGTTCAGCTACAGGTACCATTACCTACTTCCTCTTTTATTGTATCCGTAGATGAATGGCAGACAATTCAGTCTGGTGGGGAAGAGATCAAAAAATGGCTATTGAACTCAGATAGTCTTGAGTTTGTAGAACAGACTGGACCCAATTCATATAAAGGGGTCCACATGGGTAGAAGGGTTGGAATCGAGAAGCTTAAAGGGTGTGATAAAGGAAATTCTTATCAGTTTGAGCTCCGTCAAGATCTGCTAGAACTGATGACTTGTGGCCACAAAAAGATTCTGCAATTTTGCGGTGTTTCTGTGGATGAAAATCATGGGTTATGTGTAGTGACGAAGTTCATGGAAGGTGGTTCAGTTCATGATTTGATGCTAAAGAACAAGAAGCTCCAGATAAAGGAAATCATTAGAATTGCTGTTGATGTGGCTGAGGGCATCAAGTTTATGAATGATCATGGTGTTGCATACAGGGACCTCAATACTCAGAGGATTCTATTGGATCGCCATGGGAATGCTTGCTTGGGAGATATGGGTATAGTCACCGCTTGCAAAAATGTTGGCGAGGCAACAGAGTATGAAACTGATGGTTACCGGTGGCTGGCTCCAGAGGTTTGCCACTTTGCCCATAATCTCACTGATTACAACTTTAGCAAAGTTATCAAAATTATCAAAATAATTTGTTCCTAGTTATGTGTATTGTATGTGCCATACATGGTCCATGATATTCTCTTTAGTTGTTCTCTGAAAAGATAAAAACACAAAAGTAAAAAACATGCTCCCAAAGTGTCAACTCTCCCTTTTTGAAAAACTTGCTCTTTCTCCATTCCTATAGTTTATCGCCTAGACGCGTCATCTAAATGAGCTTGCCTGTTAAAAAAAAGCTATAAAAGATGGCAATGAGCTTTAGGCCTTTACCCTGCTGGCTACCGCTGTGCCAAATCTTTATCTGGCGTTGATCTCTTTCTGAACATTACTACCGGTAGAAAATCAGAATTTCCCTATTACTATGACCAGAAAAATGCATCTTCAAATAGTTGTTATGTTCTTAATGTGTGATTCATATGGTTGCTGGAGTTATTTGGTTTAGGCAGGGATGAAAAGCTATAATAAAATTCAGTTATTTCCAACGTGGAAAAAGTAAATTTTTTCACCCCGTGTTATTGATGCCTAATTAATTTCAAAGTCTCTGTTCTCGTGATTGTCACTGCAGTGTTTCAACTACAGTAATTTTGAAATAAAAATTGTAGAACAGAGGCCATCTACTTCTCTTATGTTACACAATCAATCTACTCGATATGCCCTCTCCTATGATTAATAAAATATTAAACTAAATATTTTCTATTTACAACATATATATAGTCGCCCCAAACCGCAAAAATGTTTTATAAACTCTCCATCTGGTGTCCTGCATGTCCTCATTCACACCTGTTTTACGACTTAACTTCCAGTCTAACGTATTTGAGATCAATTATCTATGCTGTCTGCCCTTAGTGGGCTGAAAAGACTTATTATATGTTTTGCTTTAAGGCAATTTAGAGTACTTTCCATAGTTTTTATTGTCTCAAATGACTTTTAAGATCCATCGTATGCGAAGCATATTACTAAATTAGCCTGCCCATAAAGAAACTTTATGTCGCTTGTCCTGGCATCATTTGTTTGAGCATGCTTAACATGTTTTCATGATTGTTTTCTCTTTCCCTTTTTTTTTTTTTTTTTTGGTTAGACCTTTATTTGAGCATTCCTGTGTCAGGCAAAGTAGTGTCTCCGTGTGATGCCAATTATAGCACAATTGATTCAACAATGGAGCCCGCATGTTTTAAAGCTTTAGCATGACGCTTATCCCAGCATTCTAGTTATTGTCCTATTGCTAAAGCTACTATGAAAACACTCACACCTCGTGTGCGTGCAGAAAAAAGAACAGATAAAAACAATCTGGTAAAGCCATTATTTGGAACCCACGTTGTCTGAAGCCTAAATCTCAATTCTGACCTGGATACCCAGTGTTTGTTTTGCACTTATAACTGGCTGATAGCATGCGTTTCCGTCTTGTTAGTCTTTTTATTCAATATGATCTTTGATGGATTATATTACCTTGTCTCCAAAAGCTGACTTGCCTTTTCTTTTTTTCCTTCGTTTTTTGGAAAACAGATAATTGCAGGTGACCCAGAGTGTGTGACAGAGACATGGATGAGTAATGTTTACAGTTTTGGCATGTTCCTTTGGGAGATGGTTACTGGTGAAGCAGCCTATTCTTCATATTCACCAGTACAGGCGGCGGTGGGCATAGCTGCTTGCGGCCTCAGACCTGAGATCCCAAAGGACTGTCCTCAGAGTCTGAAAACCCTCATGACCAAGTGCTGGAACAATCAACCTTCAAAACGCCCTCAATTCTCTGAAATATTGGCTACACTCTTGCGTTCAAACAATACCAATAGGTAATTATGGAATACTATATGTGGATAGTAATATTGATACGAAGCTTCCATGTCAGGAACCCTTATGCTTTTTAAATTAAGTGAAGATGTAAAGTTTTTTATGTTTGGCAATTTTGTATCATTTCTTCATAGCATAATGAATCCAGGTGTTGGGGGTGACTTTTGCCCCTCTTAGAATTGTCTTTGCCATTATGAACCCTCTACATCCGCATTATTAGGGTGTTCTGTGTGATACCTGAAAATTATTTTGTGAAAACTAGGATGGGGATTAGAAAAAGCAGGTGTTGTTTTTGGGGCCACAGCCAGTGGACTGAGATGAGGACCATCATTTATAGGTTCTCCTTTTTTGTTCGTTTGGTGGGTATCTTGAGGGCCCAGAAGAGAGGCTCTTTTTAATTGTGCTTTTTCGAGTGGTGAAACTGTCAAATTCTTTTGGCCTTAACTTTCCTGATATCAATCCTTTTTAACTTTGTGTATTCAATCTAACAACTTTGTTAAAAAGCATGTACCTCAAATTACTCTTTTCTTTATTTTCAACCAAGTTATTTTTAACTTTTTCTAATAGTCCACGACCATTTGGGAAAGTTGTTGAGATATAGATTACTCTTTTCTTGACTTTCTTGTGTTGATCAGGAAGGAAAAGAATGTTAAACTAATCCTGTTTCCAATTCTAAATATAGGAGCTAGACATTAGATTTATTTTAACCTTAAATATAATATCTCAACTCATTGTCTTCTAAATTTATTTTTCATTAAAGTATCTCTTTTGATTGCAGATAGAGTGAAAATAGGCCAGTGTGGGCTTGTGGCTTGAACTGGCCTGGCTTGTTTAAAAATAGGAATAGGCTTATGTCTTTTTGAAGACTTATTTTATTTAACAGACTAGGTCCAAGCCTATTAAGCTTGTTAGGTCGATTTAGACCTGCTATAAATTTATAATATTACACAAAATTGTGTAGAAAGTAGGCGTTCTTGTTGGTATTGATTAGATTCCATCATATTTTGATATTGAGTTATTATAATTTTGAATTGATTTACGTAATTATGACTTATTTTCAACCTATTTAAAAGCCCCCGTTTTTTGGTGAACTGGTGAAGCTTGTTTTGACAGTCTAGGCTTGTTAGCCTGTCTCAGACTTAGGCTAAAAGAAAAGCCTATGCCGCGGCACCCGGTTGACTTGTTATAAGCTTACCTTGGCCTTGGCTCTGGCCCTGGCCTGTTTCCACTTTCCACCCCTAATTTTTGTACATAATAAAGGTGTTTTTACTAATAAGTAGTTTTTTTTAAACCAGAACTAATATGCATTTTGAATGCATATGATTAAAGCGGTTCTCATTTAGTGCTAATTAGAACATGATTTCAATGATAAATTCACTGTTTTATGTAAGAAATATTAATTATAAGACTACCTTTATTTTGAACCAATTATTTATTAAAATAAAAAATTATTTAAAACAGCAAAAATTGAGATTGAATATGTCCAAAATTGAATAGTTCATCCTTTGATGAGTAGTTTTAGTAAGCATGGAATGTGCTCCAATGGTTAAAGATGATATTTTAAGGGCACCAATACATTTTTCTTACAAATAACTAATTTATTTTCTTAATATCTATAAATTAGTTTTCATGCATGTATATTAAATGCTAGAAGTAGTTACACTTTTGTTTCTTGTTTTATTAATTTTATTAACTACTAATATTTTGATTTTATTTCTTGTCTTGTAAGTAGGGGTGTTCAAAATAGTCCGTTGGCTAGTCTGTTCTGATTCCGGCCATTTTGGGATAGGATGGACAGGACAAGATAAACCGGGACGGGACAAAAAATAGGGCTAAGACAGACACGTGTAATACAAAATGTTTATATTTGTATATTTTAGCACATATATAGTTGAATGATTATTATTTATTTAGAGTTTTTATAGTTGGTTATAATTTTTGAAAAGGTAAAAATAAATTTTAGAGTTATTATTATGCCAATTATTATTTATTTAGGCTTTTATAGCCCAACAAAGTTTAAAAAAAACAAAAAGATGCTTTCAAAAGAACTAAGCTCAAAGAACTAAAACTAGAAAAAAAAACTAGAAAAAAAAAAACAAAACAAAAATCCATTGTAATAGCTTAACCATATGGCAAAGATATTTTACCAAAAGAAAAAAAGAAGCAAAACATGACGCCTCAGTCTTGTTCTTCAGGACAAACTTGTCCCGGTCTCGCCGATCCCCTTCTGTTATGTGAGCAGCTATATTTGCAAGTGGCAAACTAAATGATAACAAATACAAATTGTTGTATGCTTATTTGGCGAACCTCTAGTCATTTAAAAACGAAGTTGTTTGCTTCTATGACATACTTCATGACGTACTTGCATTCAGACCTTTTCTCAGGAGTCCAGAGAAATTGCTTATTTCTTTTGGCGTAAAATCATGTAAAATAAGTTATAATCATTTTAACTTTTCAAATAGATAAATTTTACCAAGACAGGATCAATTTCTCCCCATTTTAGGCCACTCGGGATTCAATGTTAACCATTAAAATGGGCCGGCCAGCCCATTTATCATTGATATGTCCTCAAGTCACTAACTCTTAATTCTCACATTCCCTTAGTGGAAATCTGGGCCATGGCAGCAATAATTAAATTTATTCAGAAAAGGCATCAGCACTTTGAAGTTTTTTTTTGAGGTGTACCAACACCTGATACACCTCAATTTTAAATGCTAACCAAGTATCATCAAATGTTGATACCTGATACATATTAATTTTTACTCATTTAAAATTTCGATGTTAACAATGTCATGGTTAGAGAATTGGAACAGACACGTTATAAAATTAAAAATCAAATCGAAACATTAAAAAACTAAATATACTTTTTATCTAAGTTTATATACCTATTACCTTCTTTAAATGGAAGGATCAATTATATAAAATGAAGAAAATTAAACAATGAGTCCGTTTGGATCAGCGATTGGAAAAGTAGCTTATTAAAAAAGTAGCTTATAGAGAAGTGAAATTGGATAAAAGCTAAATTGGATAAGCTGAATTGTGTTTGGATTAGAGTTCAGAAAAGCTAGATTGTAAAAGTGAGATTAGTAAAAGGTTGTTTGGATTATGATTGAGTAAAAGTAAGTTTGGTTGTAAAATGACCAAAATAGATATGAGTTTTAATAAATAATGAAACATGATTAAAAAAATAATTTCACATAATACAATGAAATTAAAATAATTTAATACTACCTCCGGTCCTAATTATAAGACCCGGTTGACTTATTTGAGGAGATTAAGGAAGTAAGTTAAGTTAGTTATTTGTAATAAATAAGTGTTGTCATTCCTAAAATATCCTTACTAATTAAGTGTATTGGCTAGAACTATCATTATTAGAAGGACTATCTTGGAAAAAAAAGCATAAATATGAGAGAGAAAATGGATTAGGGTCTTATAATTAGGACCAAACAAAAGTCAAACGGGGTCTTATATTAAGGACCGGAAGTAGTATAAAGAAGTCATAAAAATATTTTAAATATAAAGTGAAACATGAAAAAATAAAAGTATATTTTTAGGAGCATATTTAAAAATAAAAATATATTTCTAACTTATTCATTACTTTCAACTAATTTTAACTGATTTTTTATTATCTACAAATTATTTATTTGAGGCTTATAATAAGAACCAAAAGAGGTAATAAATTTCTTAACTTTTTCTCTCTCCATATTTCAAAAGTTATAAGCCATAAGCTATAAGTCATAAGCTGTTAATTTTAGCTTATAGCTTATTGTAGTTTTTCAGACAAAAACCCGATTGCAGAAAAGCTGATCCAAACAGACCCAATTGTATTAATCGAGCTTATAAAGCTTATAGAGCTTATAAAGCTTATAGAGCTTATAAGCTATTTATAAGCTCAAAATAAGTGATGCCAAACAGGCACAATATCCCTATTACCGGTGTATGTGACTTTGGAAAAGTTCATAGCTAGTGTGTCTCACACACCCACACATCATCATCGTCTTTTCTTTTCTTTTTGTTTTTTTTTTCCTTTTATGGAAACAAGGAGAAGCTCATAGAGGATGTTGGTTCATATGGGCTTCATAACCCATAAAGGAAATAGTGATTAGTGAAGCCCATACACGCAATGGAAAAAGAAAACAAATCTGGCAAGATATTCTTGGATATACACTTAATTCTCTGTTTTGCGCAGTTAATTTCTCTTTCATGAAGACTACAATGATAAATTACTCATGCTTTTCTTTTTTTCTTTTAACCAGAAAATTCTTTTCTTTTTTGGAAAAGCAATTTCGCAACTTAAAAGAATTTATTATTACTTTTCAAAGTTCAAATAAAAAATTAAAATACTAATTAAAATTAATTATTTCATTAATTAATGCATAAAGTAGCATCTAGCATTCTAATATTGTTTCTTGATTCCATCCAACACTTTGATATTAATTTTTTTTTTGTGTGTTTCTAGTACCTTAATCTTATTTATAGTATATTTAACACCCTAAACTATAAATAAAATTAGGGTGCTAGATGATACTAAAAAATAACATCAAAGATAACTGAATACATCATAAATAAGATTCAGGCTGATTCTATTAGGAAATATTACCAATATGTCGTGTACTACTTTACAGTTAATTAATATATATAAGACTAGTTCTTATATGAACAAGATGGATAGATCTAGTGCACGTTTTCTTTTATGTATCTCCTTCTCATATCTTTAATTTGTTTTTAACTAATATACCATATACATTTTCCCCATCTTCTACATCCCCTCTTAGTTAATGAAGTTAAAGATGCACAAGAAACTACATAAAAGTTAAATGTATCAAATCCATTCCCCAAACTGATCCTTTTAGAGCATGTGAATAGTGTAATTTATTTTAGATTTTATAAATATAAAGACACAGATATCAATTACTATGTATGAGTAACTCATATCCCAACGCAAAATAGACAAGATTAAAAAAAAATAAAAGGGGCCAAGAATATTGTAATTAGGATTTTCTTCAAGTTCATTTGTTAGAAAATAGATTGTCTATCAAAACAAGTTAGTAATTTATCCATTATGCTTAAAATAAGAAGATATCATCATCAAGAGAATTCAAAAGACAACCCTCACGTGAATGTCATCCACAACTGTTTCTCCTTTATGAACCAAGTATGGCTAAATTTATATCTCAAGTTTTGTGAAAATTTTGACTTCAATTAACAATTTTGAGTACCATTGTATTAAAAATTAGGTCGATCATCCTGAGCGAACTAAGTTAATAAACTGATTCAATCAATTTTTCAGTTTAATCATTTAATTGGACCAACCAATAGACTGATTCCATGATCTGATTGACCGGTTGGATTTTTCTACATTCCCATGATTTTTTCCAAATCCAAGTACTAGATTTTATGAGCCCACTCATTTTTATAAGCTAAATGGGGCAAGCCCAATGTGGCCTGACTAGTTTTCCCACATCTATCTCCTTCTCCCCTGACCGTCTCAGAGCTTCTTCCACCCAAAACTTTCACATTAGAATGGATTGTCATCTCTTTTTTTTTTTTTTTTTAATTTTACACAATTAAATATGTTCACGCATACAAACAAAGTCGAAAGTCCATATTCTTCCTTCATTAAAAAATTTGTTGGACAATGCTCAACATAGTTACCACAAAATATACAGATCCCAAAATCAATACTGTAATTAAGCAAGCGTTTCTTTTGAGTATCAGTTTCCAATTTCAATCAACCACGGGTAGATCTATAGGACATACACGAACACATACTTCACAAGCAATACATTTATCAAATTCAAAATGGATTCAATGTGGTGAAATAGACATGTTTGTAAAGATGCGGACTGCCTGGACCTGGACAGAAAAACCTTGACGTAAGCCTGAGACCTCATACAAGCCTAACAAGTGATGCTGCCACTGAAGCAATTTGCTGTTGACGGATTGTCATCTATTTGAGCTTGCATACTAATGAAACATTTGGACCCTCTTAACAAAATATTTTGGGCTTCAAAATTATAGAACTAAATAGCAAAATATTTTGCCCTTGGCCCATTGTAATTTTAGGTCAAACAGCATCCCCCTCACTGAAATTTCTCTCTCTCCATGGAGTTGGGTTGGTTAAATATGTTGCAGGGTTAGAAAGAAAACAAGAACAAGAAAGATCTGATTAAATTAATATGTTAATTGTAATGGTGATTAAATTAATTTACTAAATTGTAACCATTAATTAAATATTAATTAATCTGTTTAACCTAAACATTAAAAGAATGATAAAGACTGGTAAGATCCCTCGCAATTAAGCATCATGGCAAGCCCAGCTGTGTCGTGGCAGACAGATTTTCTCACCTCTCTGACTGCTCTCCGAAGAAACATCCTTTGTTTAAGGATGATGTATACTTCAGTAAATTAATATTTAGATGTGTTTGTAATTAAAAAAAATTCAGGCATGCAAAAAAACTATAATTTAGAATCTGAATTGGAATAACTAAGATGTTTTTAATATAAATATATTGGAAATAATATTCTTTAAGAATAAGTAAGATCAGATTTTGACCGATTTGGATTCAGTTCAGATTGTCCTATATTTAGGATAACTTTTCCTAAAAAAATAATTTTTACGTTTATGTAAATTTATGTCTCTAATCTCTTGCTTAACTAATAATAATTTTTTTTTTAGAATCAATATTGGTTAAAAAAATATTTACAATAATTAGTGGGCTGCTTTTCCAGTAGGGGGTACCATGTGACACTTTTCAGAATCCACTCACTTTGGTGGGTTTAATTCATTGATATCATTCTGTCACACACTTATATATATATAGAGAGAGAGACCATGCTGCCACATGAAAAAGATACCTCTAAAAGTCAATATATTTTTTTTTGCGAATAGCACCCAGTATCCTAGAACAGGCCATCTTTCAGGCACCACAACGGTCTCAGACTAATCCGAATCGTTGTTTAGGACCCCTCAGTGGAGGGGACCGACTGGTCCCTAGGGTGTTGCGTACCCACGTCTCGACCTCAAGATCCATGATTAAGCTAGAATAGTTCCTGTCAGTTGATCTAACTCGTCGGGGTTTCCAAAAGTCAATATTGGTTCTCTTGTCTAGTGTAGTTTTGCGCTTCCAAGCTTGTGAGGGCCACATTATGAGTTTAATATTGTTTATGTTTGGATTTGAAATCAAAATACTATTTTCTATAGATTTATATAATGAATTTGTAATTAAAAAAAAAGACATATAATAAATTTGACAAGGCATATATTTGATACTATTTCATATATTTGGTGTTGGGTGTGCATTAATGGCTCCTTGACCTTAGCTTGCAATTTGAAAAACATACACAAATATGATAGGAAATAAAACTTAGGGAAAATTTCATCTAAGGACCGCAGAAGAGAATTTATATCAGTCAACCCCTAAAACATTCTGAAATATTACTACAGGACTAAGGGATCAAACTGAAATTGAAATTAAGAGTAAGATTACAATAATACCTCTTACTTTTAATGTGCCAAGGGTCATGGGTTCAAACATTCCCTTTACCACTTTGTTTTTTTAAAAAAAAAATTCTGACCACCGGAACCACAATAACAGCCACCATAGGTCCAAATTCAAGTGAACTAATGCCAATTATTTGTGTTTTTTATACAATACAATTAAACGCAAACACATACAAATATATCAACGTCGGATTCGAATGCAGACCTCATCTAAGTATGGGCAATTAGCCATTGACTTGAAGTGTAGCGGAGATTTATATGATTTAGTCTAAAATTAATTATAAAAACGTTGCCGAGACAATTTATTAATTTTTCAAGTGAACCAATTATTTGAGGTCAATAAATGATTTAATTATATGTTTTCTGTTGAAAAAAATAGAAATTATGTATTTTCTTGCCAACAAAATTATATATTTTCAGACCTATTGAAGCAAAATAAACATAAAAGACCACTCAACCACCTCGTCCGTTTCACCATTCCATTTCCTTCTCCTCCATCCCTCCCTTCCTCCCTCCTTTCCTCCTCCTCTCTCTCTCTGTGAGTGAGGAAATTGTAAAAACCCAAACGCTCCTACCAGCAACTGCAAATTCAAGAAACCAATCAAATCAGCTCCACCACTCAATGTGGCGGCGGCGGCTCAAATCGACGACGATTCGTATTCCGACCACCCCTACCACCACCTCGTCGTCCCGTTCCTTTACCTTCTCTCACTCCTCTTTCAAAGACATTCAAACTTTATTCCTAGACGAAATCCCCTCGAACTCCATTTTCCACCGCCGCCTCAGCCTCCTCCGTCCCACATTACCCCTTCCCGCTCCTCCTGAAGCGGACCGCCGCGTGGTGGTCTACTTCACCAGCCTGCGCGTGGTCCGGTCGACGTTCGAGGACTGCAGGGCCGTCCGATCCATCCTTCGCGGGTTTCGGGTAAAGATGGACGAACGAGATCTGTCCATGGATTCCAGATTCGTGATGGAGTTGCAGGGAATCATGTGCAAGACGGGGATGAAGCTGCCTAGTGTTTTCATTGGTGGGAGGTACATCGGTGGGGCCGAGGAGGTTATCCGGCTGCACGAGAGTGGTGAGCTCAAGAAGCTCATGGAAGGCTTGCCCGCAGCAGATTGCTCCCTGTGTGACGTGTGCGATGGTCATCGGTTCGTTCTGTGCGACGTGTGCGACGGTAGCCGCAAGATGTATACACTGAAAGGCGGCTTCAAGAATTGTGCGGCGTGCAATGAGAATGGTCTCACCAGGTGCCCTTCTTGTTCTTCGGACAACTCATACTAAGCCAAAAAAAAAAAAAACTTTTGGAAAGCAATTAACAATATGTTTTGGAATTGTTTTTGCTGGGCAATTATGATTAAGAATTTGTATAGGCCCAAGGTTTGACCCCTGGATTAGTATTATTCTTGTTTATTCTAATATTAAGCTAATATAATTTTGGTCAGATTACGTTTTTAACTTCAAGTTTCATTTTTGTTAACACTTTATTTAAATTTAACGAGGGCTACCAATGCTTGATAAAGTCAGAAAGTGTAGTTTAGTCCTTTAATTTTTTACAATATTTTAATTAGGTTATTTTTTTTAAAAAAATATCTTTCTAATCATAAGTAATTATTGTTATTGAAAAAATTAAATTTAATATGGCAGTTTTTTTTTAACATTTAAATTTTCAATGCTTGTTTCCTGTGCCAGCCACATTGTGGTTAAATAACCGAGAAGACACTATATAACACTAAGGAGTCAAAATGAAATTTTGTGTGAAGTTAAAGAATTAAAGACGTACTTTTATCATAATTTATGAATAGTATATAGATTTAGATAGATAATTTAATTTTCTTTTTTGATTTTTTAATTTTTTCTTTTTCCTTCTGTCTCTATTAGAATGCTTTTTCATGGACAAAAAACAATTTATTAAGATCTTAGTATAAAACATCTCTATTAGAATGTTAACTCTATCTGTGAATTATGTTAGTTTTCATTATATAATGTGGTTCATTTTCTTTTTTGGGTATGCATTTGTGGGTTTAATCCAATCTTTTAAAATTTTGCTCAAGAAAAAAAACGATCTCTTAACATTATTCTTGTTCTAATCTAAATTAAGCTTTTTTCATTGCAAATGGGAAGAAGTTTGAATATTTTTGAAAATTAATAGTCTAATTAAAAACGAAATAGAATGAAATGATTTAAAAAAACAAAATAAAATTAAGTGAGATGGTAAATATATTATGATAAATATTTAAAAACCTTCGCTATGGTGGCTCCATATTTTACCATATTCACCTGCTGGTGTTTAAATGGATAAGGCCAATTATGGAGTAAGCGTGAAGTGCAATGAATTGAATTTATGTTTATGTATCAATTGAACTAACATTTATACGATTGGATAACAAAGCAGCAATTGTAACTCGTGAATATTGGCTGATACTTATTACTTTCTCCCATATATAATTTTTTTTCAGAAATAACATATTTCTATTTATAAGATACACGAGTATTGTCTAGATTTTTTTAATATCATTTTTCATTTTTACATTCATTGATTTTTAGTTTGTCTCTCCATATTAACAATCCGCTCACTACTTACTCTTTATAAATAAGGGTGCGTTTAAAAGGGAAAAAACTTAAGTTACATTACATATATCTATTATGTTAAGTTTTCCAATCATACATGGTCATGTGCTTTTTTTTATTTCATGTGAATTTATAATTAAATGCTAATATTTCAAAATAAAATATATGTTGATATGTGATTAAAGAAATTGACATAATGAATAAGGGACCTGGTGTAGGTGTTGTCCTTTTAAAAATACAAGTTATATTTTTTTATATGTTTATTGCATTTAATTGAACTAATTTATTTAGGTAATTTCATTATCTATGTCTTATAAAAAGAATGACGTAATTTCAAATAACGACTCAGAGATAAATATGGTGAGTGCCTACTAGTTTTGTTTTTGCAAATTTGTCTTCACTGAAACTGATAATTAACATGTTTTACCTTTTTTGCAATATGAAAGATGAGACGGTAATAAAAGAAAGTGTCCCCTCCTTTCTCTTTCAAATTCTGATCATTTGTCCTTCTCCATTTGGATGGCCAAACAAAAGCAAACTTTTCTTCAATAACATATAATAAACATTACATATTTTTTTAGAGGGGTTAGGTACTATGCTTTATGAGGGTTTACCTAATGTAACCAAAAAATAATAAAAATAAAAATAAAATTTGTGATTAAATCAAGAAAAAAATTATTTCCAATTTTAGTTCTATCTTCTATGATTGAGATTGCCGGGTAACTAATCTTCACTTTTAATTAATATCATTTTATCTTTTGTTTTTTAAAGAAAACACGAACAAGGCGTCACGAAATTTGTTGCAAAAGCAATGTGATTAATTATGTTATAGATATGTGACAAATTTTCTGTTTTATTGTATTATAGTTTTATAAAGTTTAAAATGAGTTATGCTAGCTACTTGACCAATGACACTTGGTTTAGATGATTAGGGTTATAATATAAAAGTAAGTACAAGAGGGAGGGGCAAGATTGCGTGTGGCCGCACATCACACACACACACACACACACGCAGATTTTATATAATTAAATATACCTACGCATATGAATATGTTAATATCAAGCTTAAGCATAAAATCTAGGCATAACAAATGACATTACTATTAGAACAACCTACCATTGATATATATATATATATATAAATACATATATATATATATATATCTAAACGCTAAATGAAAATGAAATACTGAGACGATATTTGGAATGAAAAAGTATTTTTAAAAAAGTACTTTCACTTGTGAGTTGAGACAAAAAAAATTTTTTTACACATATAATTAATTTTAAAATTATGGTTTGGTTTTGGTCCAAATACTCCTAAATCTTTTATTATGAGTAAACAGATGAATATTTAATAAAAATTAAAAATCAATAGGATATATATATATATATATATATATAGCCAGTCATTATTGTTAGTAATGGAGGCAAAAAATCATGTAGCTAAGGACTTTTTTTTTCCTGAAATAAAAAAGCTAATGCAGCCTTTTGCTCGCTTGTGGCTTTTAAAAGTAAGGTGTTGATTGAATTCCATCCGTCACTTTTTTAAAAGTTGCTACCACTTTTAGACTTTTTTTCCCCAACACTTCTAGACTTTATTGTTACCTCATAAATATATTTTATCCATATTTTTATAAACATTTTCATTTGATTTGTCTAGACTCCAAGCAGATTAGCTATAGGGCAATTTTAACTATTGAATTAACGAGCCTCGCAAAAAAAAAACAAACGAAGCATGCAGAAATAATTTATGAAGGATCTATTTGGAAAATTAGTACTTTTTGTGAGATGCACAAAAATATTACTTTTCTTTTCTTTTCTTTTTAAAAATACTATTTCCGGTCTTATTTATAAGACCTCTCTTGTAAGGACAAGAGATAGCATTACTCTTCTCTTTGTATCTTGAAACAAACACACACTTTAAAGTTAAGTATTTGAAGTATTGGTGTAGCCATTTGGTTAATGGTTTGGTATTTTCTTTTTTTCTTTCCTTTTTGGGAATGTGCAAAGGGAAAGCAACCCTCCAATCCTAGTAATAGGTAAGGTATCAATGGCATATTACTAGGTAGATTAGCATAAACTCACATATAGGATAATTGAATATGCCTAAATCAACAGTTAGTTAAATATTCTGTTTGTACTTATTTAACTTGACTTTGAAAGATTTTAGAAAAAGCACTCTTCTTATTCCTATAGCTAGGTTGACAATGGCGTATTACTAGAGATTTTAACATAAACTCATCTAGAAGGTTAATACTTATACTCCCATCCGTCTGCAGTATGAGATAAGAGATGGACAATTCTTATAATAAGTCACTTAATATAGACCCTAATTATAGAGTTGATTTTAGTTCTAAATATAAGACCTATTTCTTATGTCTATCAATTTTTTTCAAATCACCCTTATTGATACTTCCTCAACTATAATCAAGTATGAGAGGTGGGGAGGATATAATGAAGATGATTAAAGTATTTTTTTTTTTAAAAAAACATGTCATATACTCATATTTATTATAGTTAATCAACTTACCTGACTTTCTTAATCTAATCAAATTAGTTAAATAGGTTTTATATTAAGAACCGGATGAGTACAAATATGAAAATCTCTATTTATATATGGGTAAAATCAAAATTTTATTTTATTCTAAATCAGAGTTAATGACTTAACTTTTTTTTTTTTTTTAGTTCTACCGAGTTAATTAGAGATGCCTTATAATTTTAGTTACATAACTAGTCTTTGAATGTCTGAGGAATTTTTAATGGACCCGCTAAATAAGACTTTATATGATTTTAGAGACATTCAAACGAGTTCCCTAAATGAGGCGAAATTTTTGTCTATGTTGTGTTTCTCTCCAAATTCTCATAAAACTTTACATTCAACCAGTGATTTCTAGACAAATCATAATTAGATTATTATTTTTATTCTGTATATTTTCTTTTGTTGCATAAAATCCGAAATGTCCTGCCTAAATTTGAACAGTCTAATATGCTAAGTGTAGTAGTGGGCCCATAACCTACTGTTTCTTGTACTAAAACTAGGCCCTGATACAATAAATGTAACACCTTGCCTCTATGTATTAGTAGCGTATTTTATTTAACCTCGAACAATTAAAAACCAGGCTTCACCCTAAGAAAAACCAATTTTTTTAACTTTTCCCAAACACAGGTTTTTGGTCCTATTTAAGGAATGAGATTTTCTAAAAATTTAAATTTTTCAAAAAAAAAAAAACTTACTTTCAAAACAATATGTTTAGTGGTTCAAGTACATAATCTAACTCTTTTTACAAAACTTGTATAATTAACTGAAGACCAGGGCTCTAAATCTTGCTCTCCCTTTTCATGCAAAAAAGGTTAATCTTGCTTCCATTTATTTTTAGGATTAATATCATTATCGGTCAGTTTAATCCAAGTTTAGTTTTAGTTTTTCTTACAATTTGATCCAAGTTTAGTTTTAGTTCCTCTAGTATCATATGGTTGGTTTTGGTCTTTATAGCTTCATAAGGATTTAATCTAACTTTTAAGTACAAGGATCAAGACCAACAAACTTATTAAAAATATAAGAATTATTCGTTAGACTTAGATACAAAAAATTATGAAATTAGGAATCAAAACCAAGAATTTGAAAGTGTATTTAAAAAAAAGGAGTAACGTATAAATTCAACAAAAAAAATTGTATCTTATAGAAAGGATGGGAGAAAGTATATTCAAATTGAGCTATTTGAGCTCACTTTACCTTAACAACACGTATTAATTGAAGTTGACTCATAATCAGTTCATGTTTGACCAGCATACTTCCGTTCAAATGATTTTGATGAATTTATTTAAATAATTAACATAAAAATGCTAATCAGTTAAATAAACAAAAGTCCTCTCTAAACGGTCGGGTACTTTACTTTTGGATGATGACGACTAAACTTATATTTGTATTATTTAGTTTGAACTCTGACGCTTAATTTGCTACCTTAGACGTTTATTTAATTCATGGTCTTTTAGAGATTTTATATGCGTTATTATATGAAGAAACTCACTTTTTTTTGGGGGGGGGGGGGGAAGGTTACGTGGGCTTGACCCTGAACCCAATCAATCCGGCGGAGCTTGAGAAAATGACAAAATTTAGAGTATTTGGGCTTATAGACTTGAGCACATACGAGTTAGAAATTTAGAGTCATGCAAGCCGAGCGAAACTGCTCTAGTGTCTTTGCTTCCATTAATTCTGATACTACTTCCGGTTCTTAATATAAAATCTTATTTGATTTTTATTTTGATTTTAAATATAAGACTTTAATCTACTTTTTCTTTCATATTTATATATATTTTTTCAAAGTAGCCCTTCTAACAATAATATTTCTAGTCAATACACTTAATTAGTAAGGATATATAACTCAACTTACTTTCTTAATCTCCTCAAATTAGTCAACTGGTTCTTATAATTAGAACCGGAGATAGTATATACTAAACATATAATAAATGAGAGTTTTTTTTGTTACAAATTAAATGAGGGCAAAGTGCCCAAAAATAAAATCAGGACTAATCTATGTGGGGGTTGAATCCTATACAATCGCTCTGGCACAGCGTCCTCAAATGAGACGGACAAACATCAACAGAGGTTGTAGAAAGTCCCTCCTCCAGTCCTTTGCTCAGGCATCAGCAAGAATGCAAGATAATTATGTCTTCTAGGAATATTATGGGGTGTAAATTTCTTTATTTTCTTACTCTTTTTTTTTTTAATGTTCCTTTGTTTGTAACTCAAGATACTTTCAAGTTACTTTGAACTTGAAATTAATTCCTGTCGGAGCAGAAGCATTTGAGTTTAAAGCTCTCAAATAAATGTGTTTCTCAGAATTTAAATCTGTGTTCTTATTTCTATGGGGGTAAGGTTGCTTGTCACCTTAAGCCACAGCATGTTAGTTACTCTTCTTTATGTCTTATTTCTCTTGCTTTTATTTCAATTTAATTCTCATAAATATTTTTGTCGGATACATTGAACAGTGAGGTTCATGTATCTCACTTTCTCTGTGGGACCCATATGTATAGAAATAACATTCCTGCCTATTTCTGTTACTTTCTACAAGTTTATAACAACATACATTTTGCATATGTATACCAACTCATTTTAGCATTATAAATCTCTCCATATAACTCAGTCTTCTCTTCTTCTCTTATAGTGTTTCAAATCTCTTGTCTTGTTCCATATTGCCATGGATCTTGAACACCCCCGTGATGAAGGTGATTTAGATGATATTGCCAACGATGAAGGCATACAAGGAGCTTCAGGGTCGTTTGAAAAATCTTCAAAATCAAATAGAGCACTCACACTTTGCCATTGCGATGCTTCCTTCGTTTTGTTCAACATTCAGCTTCTCCAATCCTTCAATGGATGATTCACGTGCGGGATTATTCAATCTCTGCCCTTCATTTTCATTCTTATCGTCACATTCATTTTCGTTCATTATCGTCATATCTTCATTTTCGTTCACCGTCATCATTTGCTCCACAAACCTACCAATATCATATGATCATTTTGGATGTGTTGGCTTCTTTTTCGAATATCACCAGTCAACTTGATCTTGGCAAGTTTGTGGAGCAAATGATGAGGGTGAATGGAAATGAAGATATGACGATAATGAATGAAAATGAATTTGATGATAATGAATGAAATGAAGGTCAAAGATTGGAAATCTTGCAAATGAATCATCCATTGGGGGATTGAAGAAGGTGGCTGTTGAACAAAAGGAAGAAATAACAATGGCAAAGTGTGAGTGTTCTATTTGCTTTGAAGATTTTTTAAAGGGTTAAAATGGCATTTTTGGCCGGAAGTTTTCACACAAGAACTGTAGGTAATTGGAAGTTTTTTTTTTTTTGGGGACTAATGTGACCTTAGAAGTGGCAAAATTCTCCGCCGCCACTCAGTTGCCATAAAACTCCCCTACTATTAGGATTCAAAGCCATGAGTGTTGCCTCCCTTCCTATCGTTAGATCTCTATGAACCACTCTTCATCAACACCATGAATGCTCTCCATGCCTCAATGACTTCAAGGTCTCCAAGCCATCATCAACAAAATGAGAAAAAATTTTTGTATCTCAAGGAAATATTCAAATCAGATTTATAGAGCAATTCCATGGAGATCTCCACATAGTTTGGTATGGTGTTTCACAGAACAGCGTTGCCGATACAGCGCGAAGTTAAAGACTCAGTTTTGGGATTAATCTAACCAGAAAAACAATAATGGATTTAGATGGCCTGGTTGTTCGAGCCTCTTGTTCTCTCTCTTCATCATTCTTTCTTTACATTCTTTTCCAATGTTTATTTGAGGAGGAGGAGAAAATACAATTTTTTTTAAAAAAATTTTCCTAGTTAACTTGGTGGTTTGATTTGATTATTTTTCTTGGTGGCTTGATGAGTCGATTTGGTGATTTATTGTTATTATGATGATTCATTCATGATTTAGCGGCATGATTTACTCTTTTTTTTTTCCTAGTGGCTTGATGATTCAATTTTGTGATTTTGCATTTTTTTAACTCTTTCCCATATCTTTGTTGGAGAAGAAGGTGCAGTTTTTTTTTTTAAAAATAATTCTTTGAGTTTTTCCAATCTAGAAGGAACATTGAATTGACCTTTGTACACTGTCTCGTCCTTTATGAGACGGGACAGGGACATGGCCATCCTGGTCACGTCATGATAAACAAGGATGGGTCAGGATTTCTATCCCATATCTCATCTCGTCTCGAGACTATTTTGGTTTTGTTGAGATTAAAATGGGACATCCTGTTTTTTTTATAAAAAAAAATTGAAATTTTTTGTATTGATTTTTTTTATGTGATAATGTTTGTTTTTCATTGGATTTCTAAAGACAAAAACATTATAAAAAAATTATGTAGAAAGCTCAATTATATAATATAAAAAAAGTGTAAAAACAATACTATAAAAAAAATTGCCATACAAGAAACATTGTATATTAGCTTTATGAATTATTTTATTGAGAAAAGAAATTTTGTTGAGACAACATTGCAACTTAAGAATTGAAAATCACTATAAAAATAAAAATTATTATTAATAAGTAAATTGAATAATATAATAATAATTATGAATAAATAATTTTTTAAAAAAGATCCCTTGACAAGATGAGACAGCCTCGTCCCATGTCCCGTCTGGTTACTGTTCCGTCTCATCTCATAGCTGTCTCATCCCAAGATTTGTTTTTGTCTCATCATGTCCTGAATTGACTGGATCCGAGATGAAACAAGTTGAATACCCCTAAGACGAGTGTTTTGAGCTATTAAACTGATTGTTTATGAGGATGAAGCTTCGTTATTCGTTGAGTAAAACAAAATGCAAAATTTTTTTATTTTTTCTAACTAAAAAATATGACATTTCTCCAGGAAAAGAAAAAATTTCAAGTGCCCATAGCTCCTCTACGAAATGTTCTGTGGCAAAAATGGATCTCAACCCTTTTTCAGATGACCCTGAAACTGATCATATGCCTCGCTTGCATTTATTTCACACAAAATGCATCACTTGCGATATTGTTTAAATCACCTTTATTATTGGGTTCTTCAGGATTCATGGCAATATGGAACAAGACGAGAGCTTTGGAACGTTACAAGAACTGAAATTTATGAAGAGATTTAGAACGCTGAAATATATGAGTTGGTGTACATGTACAAAATGTAAATTGTTAATGTGTTATAGACCTGTGCAAAGTGATAGAAATAGGCAAAAGCGTCATTTCCATACATATTTGTCATGCCATTTCTTTTACTTCCTCTTTTCCGGCCTGTCAGGTCTGATGGGTCCCTAAATTTATATTTGGATTCAATTCAAATTTATCATGTAGCCCATCTATTCGGCCCATCATATTTTTATATGGATCCAGGTGTCAGATTCCACGATCCATATTTTAACATATATCTTCTCATGAACTTTTACCTTCAATCTGTAATTTCTAAAAATTCATAATTAAATGATTCTTTTTACTCTTCCCATTTTCTTTCATTACATAAATTCTGAACTGCCCTACTTCAATTTGAATTCTCCAAGTCTTCTGTTGTAACAATGAAATAACGATACATAATTCGTATTGCCACATACATTTTCACTGCCACACAAGAAATTAAAGGCGAGTCTTACATTTATTTATTTTTATCTTCGTAAAATCCTAGTCAGATTGATAGTGAACACTTTTCGAGTTATCATGAAGAAGTAAATAAAAGTCATTTTACTATCCGATGGGAAATAGTAAATTTTCCCCTATAAATCTTATTTGAATTTTCAGTATATTATTGTACTCCATATCTATTCAAAATATAAGTTACTTTCAACCGGAACAAAGAAAAATGGATAATTATTAAATCTGTCTTAAATTAAAACCAAAAAAAAAAATTTGCCCATATTCAAATGTGTCTCACATCTCTTCTCTTTTTCAATATCCAATATGTACCACCCATAAATAGGCAAAATAGGGCAAAATTTAAAAATGATAATTAATACTGTGGAAATATGCTAGAATTAATATTAATTAATTAATTAATTAATTAATTTTAGCATATTTCCACAATACTTTGACCCCTTCTTGTATATTTTTCTTTAGTTTTTTATTTGAATTTTTGGGGTTTATATTCCATTTCAAATATCTTATAATTGAAGAACTTCGGCGGAGGGGTCATTTTATTTTTAGATCTATTTATTATGGACCAAGGATTTCTTTTGGAATGCACCCTATGTTTTGGATCTGAGAGATCATACTATAAAATGGACGTATTAATTTCATGAAGATAGAGATAACTAAGGACAAAGAAACAATGTGCAAGTGATGAGGAAAATGAGAAATTCAAAAAGAAAGATAAAGATTATCTTATTCAATAACCCAAGAATAACATCAATCTTATTCAAAACACACATTTCTCCACCCAAGGACACCCTTACTTGTAATCTCAAATATATAATTCCTAATCAATAAAGGGACTTCATGACTCGAAATCATCACAACAATTAGAAATTTTATTTTATTCGAACGTTGGGACTCATAAAGGCATTCATGAAGGAAAGAAAGAGAGATGCTCAATGGTGACCATTGAGGCCATTTTTGGCAGCTTCATTTGCAGAGGATTTGGTGCTTTGTGTGTGGTCGACAACATCGACAGTGACTAAGGTCTTATTGGCAGCATTGTGGACTCCCCATGCAGCTCTCCCTGATGGGTCCAAATTGTTTGCCCACTCTGGCACCCAATGAAGAGCCTTCGGCGTGCAACATGCCACTGTTGGTTCCCATGGTATGGTCTGCCTCGCAGGTTGCTACACATCCCAACCAAACACCACAGCACAAGATTAGTCAAATGAACCAACAGGGGTCGGGTCAAGTAGTAATCAAGAGACTCAGTACCCTTTAGATAAAAACTCAAGTTTGAGCCTTGTAAACAAAAAAAAAAAACTCATATTTAGATCCTATTATAAGGAATCCAATTAGTCTGACCCAGTCGGACTGATATCCCCTAAAGGGGGTAAGAGTCTCAGAGTGAGGGCTTTTTTCATCATATTTATGGATTGAACTTGATACCTCTAATTAACAGGCTAAAATACCTACCACCTCAACAAACCCCACATTGGTAACAATTTTTTTTTGGGTGACAACCACATTGGTAACCATTAGTTCATTTGATTTCACTATAAATAATTACTTTTACGATAAAATTCTTTTCACATATTTTATTTTGTACATTGTAAATACGTACCCACTTGTTTGAGTTCTTATTATATTTTCTCTTACTAGATGGTGAAGCTATCAAAAGAGAGACTTGAGTTGAGATTTTAGGGGAATCACCTTAGGGAAGATTTTCTCGAAGATCATTCTGTAGTAATATGCTTCTTTGGTAGCCGGGGTGTGAAGTGGGTAGGTACGCGCAGCATTAAGCATCATTTTGTCAGTGACCTAGTTATTATAAGATCAAAAGAGACGTTATTAGGTTTGTATCATTTAAAATAAATAAGTAATAAAAGGAAAAGGACCAATATAATTAACAATTAATTAATCAATTAATCAATAGAGATTTACGTGTTTGGCAGCATGTTCCCTGAGGGCATCGATCCAGTTATAGCCAACACCATCACTCATTTGCTCCTTTTGTCTCCACAAAATATGCTGCGCACCCATAATTAATTAATTAATGAAGAAGTTCCCAAACATTATTTGAACTGTCAATTAATTAACAATTAACTAGATATTTAATTTTTAATTACAGAAGCCATGAAATTAAGTCGAAGCCTTTTGTGTACCTGTGGGAGATAGGGGCGTTCCTTGTCATCAAAGGCATTCCTAAGAATCCACTTCTCAATTCGTCTGTGTCCAGACTGGTATAATATATAATATTCACAAAACTTAATTAAAATCAAAATTAAATCCCACTAATTAAAAAAAAGAAGATTTAATCTTAATTCTTATCTTACCATCTTGAAATCAGGATCAATGTTCATAACAACGTTTACAAATTCCTTATCCAAATAAGGGAATCGAGCTTCCAGTCCCCAAGCAGATGTTGCTTTGTTTGCTCGTAAGCAATCATATTGATGCAGAGCCTTGATCTGAATTTTTGAATCACACGATTATCTCTGTTAATTATTTCCAAACATAATTAAAAATAAATAAAATATCATGTTTACACGCACACACACACACCTTGCGGCACATTTCTTGGTGGGCTTCTTCCTTATTGGGTGCCTTGTGAAAGTACAAGTAGCCGCCAAAGATCTCATCAGAACCTTCTCCAGACAGGACAACCTTGATCCCATGTGATTTAATCTTACGAGAGATCAGATATGTGGGGATGCTTGATCTCACAGTTGTTAGTTCGTAGGATTCAATGTGGTAGATCACATCTTCAATGGCATCAATCCCATCCTGCAAATGGTAATTAAATTAATTAGGTAATTAATTTAACAGCTTTAAAATTTTAGCATATGACATAATTGATTAATAATATAATTGTAATACCTGAGGGGTGAAATGGAACTCATGATGCACTGTTCCTAAGTAATTTGCTACCTCTCTCCCAGCTTTCAGATCTGGTGATCCCTGCTCAAACAAATCCAAAACAAGAAAAAAGTTAAAAATTACAAGAATCCGAGGACCAATACTTTAATATTTGTGTGTTAGGGTTTTATTCAGCCTAATGACACGAAACGCCTTCTTAAAGTCTTTTTTAAACGTAAAGTTGTGAGTTTGTAATTTCTGTAGTAGATATAATAGATGTGTGAGTTGTGACAAAATGATACCTTATAGTATTTGCATGGAGTTTAAGATCAAATGAGTTGCATTGTTTATGATTTGTGAATTAATTAATGATTTGTAGGTTATTTTTGTGGATCAATATTAAATAATAATAATAATAATAGAAGAAGTGTGGGTTTTAATTTGTGTATAGGAAAGGCACCTCAAGGCCAATGCAGAAGGAATGGATGGTGGTGCCAAGCTGTTTGCCTGCTTTGGTGTCAGCCAAGTAACGAGCAGTGATGGAAGCAACCAGTGATGAGTCCAAACCTCCAGACAATAACACACCGAAAGGCACATCTGTCATCAACCTCTTTATCACAGCCTGTCACACAGCACAAATTTTTAAATGCCGACACCCTATCTCAAAAAACTACTTCTCTAATCCTATTTATAAGTTATTTTCAATATGTTTCATATAGACTAAGAAAAAATTTAAACTTCATTAACTCTCATTTAAAATTTAATAACTTTCCAACTTTATCTCTATTTAATATACATTATACCTCATGTAAATAAAGTCAACACAATAATAAATGAGGGGTAAAATTGTACATCTATACAAAAAATTTCTCTCAATGCCCTATAAATAAGACCAAAAAAATGTATTCTCTTTGCGCTCTATAAATAAGACCAGAGGAGTAGTCTGTTATATTTAGTGGACGGATCCTCCTTAAACTTATAAATCCCACTTCATTTGGAGGTTTCCTGATGTTGGGGGGAGTTTGGTGTCCCTCAAAAACATTTTAAACTCCTCTCATAATCCAAACACGCACTCAAAATAATGATACAGAATTTGTTCATATGTACCTTCTCAAGGGATGTCCTGAGAAGCATGGGGTCATAAGGGGTCGAAGGAATGGCCTCAGAGAACCATGGAGGATTGTACCATCTGCGAAACCCTTTGTCTTTGCTGGAATACAAAGTCCCAGGCTGAAACCTCTCGTAGTGCTCACAGTCTTCGTGCATTGTCTTGTATTCTGATGAAACCCAACACGAGGCTGCCCAAATAATTAAATAATTAATTAATTAGTCAAAGCTAATTAATGATGATGAAGTGATATTATTATTCATGATCATATATATATATATGTATAATTAATAATTAATTAATTACCATCTTCAGCCCAGCCAATGTAGAGGGAAGTGATTCCAATGGCGTCTCGAGCAACCAAGAAGTTGTTGGTACGAGTGTCCAGCAGCACGAAGGAGAAAATGCCATCAAGCATGTCCACAAAGTTCTCTCCATACTCTTCATACTGATATATTTATATATATATCGGGAAATTAATTATATATTAAGCTTAATTAATTAAATATAAAAATAAAGTTTGTTTTAGATTACTATAATTAAAATTATTACCAGATGGGCAATGACTTCACAGTCGCTGTTGGTTCGGAATTTGTGGTTGGGCAACTGTTTCCTCAGGTCTTCATGATTGTATATTTCTCCATTCGCCTGTTTAATATTTCAGTATATAAAATAAAAAATGGAACACAAATATATATTACGAGTTGATAGATATGTATACAAACACATACTACCTTCGATCCTTAATATAAAAGTTTGTTTGACTTTTATTTTAATCTTCAATATAAAATTTTAATTTATTTTGTTTATCATATTTATCTATTTTTTTCCTAGACAATCTTTTTAATAATAGTAGTTCTAACCAATACACTTGATTAGCAAAGATATTTTACGAAAAAAATACTTATTTATTACAAATAACTAATTTAATTAGTTTCTTTAATTTACTCAAATTAGTCAACTAGTTCTTATATTAAGGATCGGAGGTAATATTTATACTACCACCTCCAATCTTTGATGTAAGATTTATTTCACTAATTTGAAGAAGTTAACGAAGTTACTAAATTACCTTAAAATATTTATATTTATCGTTTTTCTTCAAATTAATTTGTCTCACTTATAAATTGATATTTAATCTAATGATATACATAAGTATTTTAGAGAAATTATGTAACATATGTTATAATTAAGTAATTGATTAACTTTATTGATCTTTTTAAATTAGTTAACTAGTTCTTATATTAAAAGTCGGAGGTAATAAATAATATATAAGAAAGAGCAGAAGTAAGATTATTGAAGTGGGAGAGAGACTGACAATGACGGCGATAGAGTTGTCTTCATTGAAGAGAGGCTGATCTCCCGAGGTGAGATCCACAACGGCCAATCTCTGATGAGCCAGAAAGTTGCCTTCGTGTTGGAACACTCCGATCCAGTCTGGACCACGATGCTTCAGCCTGCACCCATCTCATCAATTTCCATCTCCATCACAATCCTACTCTAATTTATTAACCAAAATAAATTAAATTTCCAATAATTTTGCACTTATTTAAACTCATGTTTTCTTTTATTAAGTACTCCCTCCGTTCCTTATTATAAGAGACAGATAACCGAAATACGTTGATAAAAAAACAGTTAAAAACAATTAATGTGTAAAAATATAATTTGTTTTCCAAACATGCCCTCATTAATAAGGAAAGAGAATAGGAGAGAGAATAATTAAAATATTAAAAGAAAGAGAAGTGGGAGGGAGAGAGAATGTGGGTTGGAGATAATAAATATGGGTAAAATAGGAAATCAATGCAAAAAAGTAGAGACAACTTTTAAGTGTCTCTTATATATAGGAACATACCATAAACATCAAATGTCTCTTATAATAAGGAACGGAGGGAGTATCTATCAAATGTGAGCACCTCTTTAATTTAAAAAAAATAATTTCTTGAGAAACTAGTTTGTACTGCTAGTTGATCTAACACCATTGGTTATTTAACTCAAACACACTTAAATGACAAAAAGAATCAAATGAAAAAAAGAGTAATTGAAAAGGGATCATACTAGAAGCTGTAGTAAATACTTCCTCTGATCTTTATAATCGGAACTATTTATTCCTTCTATATAGGTACCTCATAAAAATGTCTAGAGGAAATTTTCTGTTAAAAGTTGTTGTATAATTGAAATACAAATGCAATACTTTTATTATAGTACTTAGCCAAAAGTAGAAATGGGTAAACCGAACCATGTCAGCGGGCTTGCGTAAAAATGGCAAAGAAGCTAATGCAATTAATGCTGTAAATTCCGGCTAAACTTGAATTCATGATAATACATATATATGCATAAAAATAATGATGGAATTTGATGATAATACATATAAATGTACACATAGATACACTCCTTATAATCCTTATTATAAAAGACTATTAGCTAATTCACATGTACCAATAAAAATAGTCAAAAATTGTCATAAAATTCAAATGATTTCTAACATTACCGTCATTATTTACTATACTAAATTCCAACGTCATATTAATTTTCACTGTCCCACAATTCTTCTTAAATATGGATATTTATTAAAAATATATTTAATGCTCATTCAAACTACCATAGAATCTAAACAAAAATGATGGAAAAAAATTCTTCTAGAAGAGGTTTTATAATAAGGATGAGAAGAAGGATGTGTGTGTGTGTATAGTGACACACAAAGATGTGAAAGATCGGAAGGAAAAAGAAATTGCCTTTGAGCAAGGTGGATGATGCGAGCCCGTTTGGCTGCAGAATCATCAGAGCACCAAAGACAAGCCAGAATGCCACACATGGTTACGTTGTTTGGATGCACAAGTGAAACAGAAAAAGTTGATGTGTGTGGCTTTTCTCCCTCTTTTGCTTCCACACAAATAAAAGAGAGAAAAGAAAAGCTTGAAGATTGGTGTGAATTTGAGTTGGGAATGAAGCCTCCTATTTATAGTGCTCCACACAACCTCCTGCAATCGCGGTGCTCATTTCCCTATGCATTGCTGACCGGCTACCCGTTGTTTCTGTATTATTCATCATTATTGAGGAAAAACACACTATTACTCCTTTACCTTTATATATGATTTCAATTTGGTTTCTTATAGTTTTACAAAGTATATTTTTAGTTTCTTAACCTTAAAACTATTAAAAAATGATAATAATAAAATTTTAAATATTGATAAAAGATACTAAAAAATGAGCATATTAATTTTGGTTTTCAAAACAATTATAACTGTTATAAAAAATCATTATTTAAGTGTAGTGATTTTAGGATTAAATGACTAAAAGTATATTTTTTAAATTTTAGGAACCAAACTAAAATTTTATAGAAAGTTAAAAAACTAAATGTATACTTTTACCCTTTCTTTAATGTTTATGAGATCGAATAATTTTTTTTTTTTTTTTACACTTTACAAGATATAATTTCTATCACATACTTATCATACATAAGACAAAATCACTTAAAAATAAGTTAATCTAAATGCACACTAAGTATCCTTATATATATGTGTGTGTTTCAAAATCAACTATGAATTGTTTGGCCAAAAAAAGAAATCAATTATGAATTTGAAACCAAACCCTCCATATACATGCCAAAATCATGTTTATCTCATAAGTTACCAGTATCAACTTCTCAATTTTATAATTGACAAGGGGTGTTAAAATAACGACGATTTTGTTTTCCTTTACCTGGTGAAAAAAACTCACATACCCATGCTAGAGAGGGTCAAGCATACAAGTTTATATTAAAATATTACTCCCTCCGTTCCTTATTATAAGAGACAAATAACCGAAGTACGTTGATCAAAAAAACAGTTAAAATTAGTTAAGAACAATTAATGTGTAAAAAGTATAACTTTTTTCCAAAAATGCCCTCATTAATAAGGAGAGAGAGCATGAGAGAGAATAATTAAATTATTAAAAGAAAGAGAAGTGGGAGGGAGAGAGAGTGTGAGTTGGAGATAATAAATATGGGTAAAATAGTAAATCAACACAAAAAAATAGAGACAACTTGTAAGTGTCTCTTATATATAGGAACATGCCATAAGCATCAAATGTCTCTTATAATAAGGAACGGAGGGAATACTTCAGAAGGTGTTAAATATCAGCTAGATGACTCCAATAACCAATGTTCAGACTCTTTTTGTTTTTTTGTAATAATGAAAAGATCAAAATGCCATTAAAGATAACAAAAGTCGTTGAAGGAGACAAAGATTTAAGGAACCCTATGTGAAAACTAACAAAGCAGCTCAAGAGTTGTACAAGATCATCTTGTTTGATAATGTTGCTTGATCCTTCATTCCTTCCAGTGATTGCTTGCAAGAAGAAATATGCTTTTTTTGAAGCCCATAGGTCAAAGGTTTTTGATTCTTTATCAAATAAAGGAGCCGGAATAGGCCATCGAAGATTAGCTCTCATATACTTGAAGGCAAAGGAAGAATCACTATAAGTTAATCTTTTCCATATAAAATGTTGAACAGGTTGACTATGGAAACATACCCAGATATGACAAAAAGTGACCTCTTGATTAGATGTAAAAATCATATTATAAAAAAAAGATGAAGATTTAATCTCTTGGACAACCAAGTAAGGATCAGTAATTTTCTCCTCATGTAGTATCAAATTACGTTTCATCCATACAACATTAAGAAGGAAAATTACACATTGCAGCAAATGGCCATCATGATGCAACTGAGCCAGTGTAGTTTTTAACTATTGCTGAAAAATGGGCAGATTATGATGGAAAAAATTCAAACCACGCTACCCTGGTGAAAAGACAGCTACAGATTAAGTGAAGAAGAGACTCCTCTTTTTGACATCCAAAAAAACATTTCTCAGCCATTCAGACTTTGATAACCGATTATAAGAGAAATTAAAATATATCAGACAAGAAAATCACCTGTTGTTGGTGATATCTAAGTAAAGAAATGTCATACTTATAAGTTTTTAATTTTTTATTGATTGAGGCCCATCCTCGACAGGGGTACTGACGCCTTCTCATACATAGCAACCACTCATCAATCTTGACAGAGTTGGATACGAATAATTTGATAATGTTATGATAAATAATTCCTAAAAATGATATATATAAATAAAAGTGGATCAGGGGTTAAAATAAAGGATGTGGAAATCCTACACACGCACATTAGTATATAGAATATAATGTGATAAAATAAAATAAGACATCCTCTGGTTTTTAGACTATTAAAAAATAAATATCATGACATTAGAATTACAAATACATGATAAAAATTGGAATAAAAAGATTTTTTTTTTCCATATTTAACTGTCAAAATTGATTTTTTTTTAATTTTTTTCATATTTAAGGTAAAATATATATATAAACCACTTTCATATTTTTTTCTTCCATTCATCATGCTGCTAAACAGAGATATTCTTGTTTTCTTGAGTAATATTTCTGATTTATGCTATTTATAATTATAATTAGATTTAAAATAAATAAATAAAGTGCCATGGTCACCCAATATACTTAAGATAAGTAGCATCAGTGAAGTGTGAATTTAATCTAATAGTTTAAATTGAGCGTCAAGAAATAGGAAAAATCTCTTAGGAAGATATTTAAGTAACCCAAATAATAAGCAACCCAAATCATTATTTGGGTTATTGAATTTATCAAAACCTTAATCAGATCACATGACTTAAAAAGGAATTTTAAATTCGTATGAAATGACTATAATACTCCTTTTATTACAAACCTAAAGAATTTATGATTTTGTATCATTCCCATATTGCATAAGAGCTCTTACCAAGGAAACCTTGACGTCTACGCTAGAAATACAGAAAATCAATAGAGGAAGTAACGGTGAGTTAATTTTTATATTAAATATTACTCCCTTAATCCTGCAAATACGTTACATAAATAGAAAGTTGTTAATTTAGAATTGAAACATGTTAACTGTAAAATGAAACATATTAATTTTTAAAGTTGTATTGTGATTAAGTTTTATTTAAAAACTTATTGCAAGTGTTATGGAGACAGAAAGTTATGAGTTTTTATATAAATTAATTATTTGAGTCACATATTTAATTTTAGAAATGGATAGAAAGAGTATACTCCTATACTTTTATTTATAAAATATTTTCAATATATTTCATACAGATAAAAAAAATCTTAAATTTCATTAACTTTTTTTTAAAATATAATAAATTTTCAATTTCACCCTTATTTAATATATACATCTTTTAAAAAAAACTATCTACATTATAATAAATGAATGACAAATTAATAAAATGATTTATAAATAGAATAAAAAAAGAACATTCTCCTTTTACCTTATAAATATATTAGAAAAGTACTCCCTCCGTCCCTTTTTATAAGTAATCTTAGACTTTATTACATAAATAAAAAAAAGTTAGTTAAAAAAAAAAGCAAATGGGTAAAAATTAAAAGTTAGTTATTTATGAGAGAGAGTAGGAGAAAAAGAATAAGAAAATTATTATAATAAAAAATTATAAAAAAAGAGAATGTGTAATGAAGAGAGATGAGAATTTGAAAAATAAGATAATAAATATATTGAGTATTAAAATAAGTAATTAATAAAAATAAAATAGAAAATTTGAGATAAAAATTTAAAACAATTTATAAATATTATTTATATTTAGAAATAAAAATGATTATTGTTCCTTATAAAAGCGAGGAGTACAAATTAAAGTTTACAACCACGGTTTGACAAATCGAGGCAAATCCAATTGCATAACTTGGCGGAAGCAATTTGCCACGTTTTGGATTTATATTTGCTTGTGTCTTTGTCATATCGCTCAGCTCTGTTTAGTCATTTCTCTGGCAATTACTCTCGCTCTTTCTTTCAATGAGACTTCGTGGCCGCTCATTCTCCGCAACTCCCCACTGCCACAATTATTGTATGGTGTCTGTAGATGCTTCCTCCCCCCCACTGGTCAATACTCTCTTTTCTCCTTTTTATAAACACCAGATAACCGAATTATGTCCAGGTCAAAAAAAACAAAAAAAAGAAGAAGATAGCCGAATTTTGTAAATTTAAAAAATAATTAAAAATAATTAAAGTGCAAGAAATAATTTTTTTTCAAGCACGTCCTTATTTTTTAAGGGACAACTAAAAGAGAACAGGTATAAAAAAAATGTAGTATGTCCAGTTGTTAACCTTTTTAATTAATGTAACATGTAAAATTACTAAGGGGTTAACATGGTAAAAATGCATTGATTATTCAGACAACCACAATTGAGATTTTATAAGAAAAAATATAAAAAAAGAAGAAGCTGAAAATACTAAATCCTAAATCAGATTTGGTAACGATACTTTATTTGATGTTGATAATACTGAATTTAGAAATAACAAATTATTGTTGTCATTTCTTATATGAGATTTAATAATTTTCAACTTCTTTTTTTTGTCATTTTGCTTTTATAAAAAAAAAACAAGACAATTCAAATTTCAGGTTATTATAAAAAGGACTGAAAGAGTATAAGTTACTTTAACTATTTTATCAAAATTAAAGACAGATCACTAATTTATTAAATTTGTCCCGGGTTGGAAAAAAGATTTCTACTTTACCTGCTTCCTCTGGTCCATAATTTAAATCACTTTAACTAATTCATTAACATAAAAAAAATGTACTACTCCATTTCTTATTATAAGATCTTTTTAATTAAATTACGCGGTTTAAGAAAACAGTTAAAATTAGTTAAAAACAATTAATATGTAGCAAATATATTTTTTCCAAACATACCCCTATATATAAACGGGTAGATGTGAGAGAATAATAGCAAGATATATGAAAAAGGAGGATATATTAAATGTATTGAATTAGGAGGTAAAATAAAAAACCTTATAAAAAGAGACAAACCTATTCAAAAAGTTAAATTTTATAATAAGAGATGGAAGGAGTACCGAACTCATTAAATTTATCCCATTTTAAAATCCCCCCTCCCAATTTACCCATATTAAATGAGGCGAGAGAAAAACACAAAGAAGTCACTCCCATTCTTCAACAAGCAACTTTACTATATGTATAAATATTAATGTGAATCTTCTGATATTAAAGAGAGACACTTCTCTCAGTTTGATTTGAGTTTAATTTTACATTTTTCTTCCTTCTATAATTTTGAAAAGTAAGCTATATATTTATTTTGTGACCAGCATATAAGACTGTTTAGATTTTTCAGAAAACTAAAATATCATCAATAAATTTATTCCAAAACTAGCCATGACGATGTAATGAGTAAGTGGGAGTCAGATCCAGGTTATATTAATTAAAGGGTATTCTTAAAATTTTATATTTATATTTGGATAAATGGAAATTTCAAATTATATTTCTTCACTGTCATAGGGTAATTATTACAGTAGCATCCTCAGAGCTCGAAATTGACCAATGTGATATATGCATATATTGCCATTTTTGCGGTATTTCGCATCTAGGTCCGTTGACTTGTTTTTGCTACATAATAGCACACTACTTTCCTGGGGGGGGGGGGAAAAAAGGCAAAAATGATTAATATTAAATAATAAAGTTGGAGTGGAGAGTAAGTTATAGAACAGAGACTTAAATTAGGCAAATTCAAGAAGTACCCCTTACTACCCGAATCAAAAGACACCCGTGAAAAGGACCGTAACATGAAGTTGGGAATTGTTCTGAAATCACTATCATCTGAACATAACAGTACACTACAATCATATTGTAGCAGTTATTTTGACGGTAGTTATGAAAACTCCCTACTTAATTCATCATGACAAATAATTGTGCAGAGGTTTTGCTGTTCACATTGGTCAAACTCGCTACTATGTTAGTAATTTGGGTAGGCTTCAACATATTCAAGGCATCACATGATCTTAATATAAAATCTACTTAATTAAATTTAAAAAAATTAAAAAAATTAGTTATTTATCAAAAATATGCATTGATTTTTTTAAAGTACCCTCTTTAATCATTCATTGAAACTACTATTTAACACAACTTCCCCTTACATGTACAATTAATAAAAATAGTTTAGAAAATAAAAATAATTATGAAGAATAAAGTGTATTAAAATTTTATATTTAGAATCAAATTTAGTTTTTTAAGACAAAAAAAATCTAATTCAATTTTAAATTAGTTTTTATATTAAAGACCAGAAATAATATAAACACCAATGATGGTTGTGACTCCCAATACGATCTTACTACCGGGTTTGTTATGAAGTTTGTCTTATTAGCCTCAAATGTATTCAAGATAAAAATCAAATCAAAAGTGACTTTCATCCTATTCGTGTCGGACTAAATTTTTCATGTCCTATCTTCATTGATTAGGTCCAATAGACCGAAGATATAATCCAAGTCTTTTCTAACTCCGAGTCTATTCTAGTTCTATATTAGAAAATTATTTTACTAGATTTTGAAAATGATCTAAAAATATTTTAAAGAGAGTTTCTTGTCCTAAAATATTTTTAAAATATATTTTACAGCAATCTTTACAGGATATCAAAGAAATATCAAAGACCCAATAGGAAGATTAAAAGAAGACATATGATATCAGACATCATTAAGTAGAACCGACTACTTCAGACTCAAGCTTCAACGGAAAGTTTCAGTTAATACTTTCACCTACTTCAAACACAAACTTCAACAAAAAAAATTCTGTGTCTAACGGGAAAATTCGGAGAAAGACTACAAATAGAATACGTATTGAATAAGATAGTAGAGTATAGAAGAAAACAGAGAAAATTATTGAGTTTCAATTATTGGCATTTGCTTTGTCGTGAGAGAAAAATACTTCACTGTTATAAGTCTTTAATTATTGCTTAGAATCATGGAATTCTAAGTGGGTTTTTTGAATTATCATATATGCCTTTTTATTCTTACACTAGTTGTTATTATGTCATTTGTTTTTTTAAGGTTTATTTATTTCATTTGTTTGTTTTACTTTGCCACCTCGAAAGAGATTAAATGATTTTTGAACCCTGACATTTGCTTGTTGGTGAAAGTTAATTTTCCAACAAACCTTTTAATGACTCTAAACTAGTTCTTTGAGCTAACCAACATAATTAATTATCGTTTACACAGGTTTCATTGAAACTCTGCGTAAATAAAATGTAAAACATTATTTTAACATCATTTTCAAATTATTTATATTAAAGTGTATAGCAGTCGTAAAGACTGATGTCTGCTATAAATAATGCGTGTTATGCTGAATATTTAATGAAATGATGTAAAAATTATACTGTTATTTACAAAATTGTCACCGTCCTCATTTATTACACCGTTAACACAATAAGCAATATAAATAAGACGATTTAAAAGGACATTTTTCTAGTAGTGAAATATTTTTTTCAATTTTTATTAATGACATGGAAAAAAAACAAAATAGTCTTTTAAATTTCACGTCACCATTATCAATTTGCTTTTCAAAATACAAATTCAGACATATTTCATTTTAAATTTTTTTTATTTTCAAACCATTTTTTTAAAAAAATTCTATAGCTTAAAACATAAACATAGATAACAAAAATTAAAATCAAACATTCTATTTTGGAAAGAGGAAAGAAGTTACTCCTCTAGTTCTATTTATAGGGCAAAGAGAGAAGGTTTTTTTTTGTCATATTTATAAGTCACTTCATTAAATTTTTACTATGAATGTACTATATTGTCCTCATTTATTATAGTATAGATAATTATTTTTTTTTGAAAGGTATATATGTTAAATAGGGGGTAAAATTGAAAAGTTGCTATATTTTAATGAATAGTTAATCAATTTAAGGTTTTTCTTGATTTATGTGAAATATGTTGGAAGTGCTTTATAAATAGAATCAGAAGAGTATTTGTTATCATCGAGATGAATGAAACCAAAATTACTACCTCTAGTCCTTTATATAATAAGGGGTTGGATTTAATCCTAAATTTTCTTTTAATATTGTCAAATTAATTATCTAACTCTTATATTAAGGATATGAGATTTAGATAGAGTATCTAATAAGCAATTATCCTTTGCAACTTGATTAAAATAAGATTATTTTGTATTATATTCACATTAATAATTTATGGCTAATTAAAACAAATCGTGCGAGTATTGAATCTTACAAGGCTCTTGTATCAAATAAATCTGTGGGTATTTTCACATGGAATCCAAAATTCGAGGAAGTTAAGCTTTTTTGACCAGAGGAGGAAGTTAAGCTTTTTCCTTCTATATTTGACTTCTTCAATTTGTATTAATTTTCTATTATCATACAAAATATTTATATTCTCATCATAATAAGACAAGATCATATTTATATACTTTAAAAAATATTATTGGTAATTTTTATACTTTATTATTACTTCTTATATTCCATTTTTTTCTTTTTTTTTTATTCGGCCCCAACATCTTTTTCTATTCCAACTTTATAATATCCTTTGCATATTTGGCAAGTTGTATTCTCCAGTTGGGTTGCATTGTCAGATCCAAAATTATGATAACGTAATCGGTCAGATATGTCCATTTTGCATGTGACTTCCATTTTCCATAAATCGATATGCTATCTTCTTGACTTTCTGCAAATATGAGATCCTCGATATGTGCTAGCATATCGTCCATAGATTATGAGTTCTATTTTACAAATGCTAGTTGGATATTTGTCTCTATGCTCATCAACATACCCCTAGCTTAATTTTATCAAAATGATATAAAAGAAATTAAAATCAATCAAATTATATATTCTATATAAGTGCAAAGAAACGGTTATTTTATGTTGATAACGAACATATTTTATCTTTTTATTTTGTATTTTGTAGTAGCACGCATGTCATTTGGTCAGCATCTACATCAACCATCATCAATTGATTATGAGAATAAGAGCTAATACTTATGAAGGAGAAAATCGTAAGGTTCTTATTCACTAAATAATTTTTCCCACATTGTTGTCGGAAAAAAATAATTATATATATATATATCTGTCAATTTTCTCACACACACAGACCGTTAATGTTGAGGTAATTATTGAAAGAATAAAATGCATCTTGTTTCCTGAACAATATCTGGATCCAACCAAAATTTATTTCACAAATCTTGTCTCGAAACTAATTTATAAACATTGCGGTTCCTTCTTTTTCAGATGCGGTATATCCAATACCGTAATCTTATTTTTTGAATGAACATCCTAATCTTTTTTATGTGGCACCCAGTGCCATGATCTTATTTTTCTAGTACATCTAACACCTTGATATTATTGATAAGTCCCTATCTTTAGAGTTATTTCATATCATTTTGTGGAGTTTTATCAAGTTTAGTGGTCCTTTATTGCTTAATTTGTGATTTATTTGAGTTCTAGTTTCTTATTTGCAATTAGAGTTGAAAAGGGCATTTTTGTCCATAATTTTATATTTCCTTCTAAGTTATTATTTTGGGAATATTTGAGACAACATCTCTTGATTTATTTTGTAAGAAGATTGGGAGAAAGTGAAGTTTAATATATAGAAGATTTCAGAAATGACCGGTAAGGATTCAGAATTTTAGAAATGACAGAAGAAAGACCAAAGTGAAACGCTGTGTTTCTAGTGTTGAAATGTGCATTTTGCTGAGGCGAAAATGCAGCTTGATCGTAGTAAAATTGCAAATTCATGATTTTAGTTCATATTGCTCCAGAAATCGACCCAAAACCTAATTTCTACCTAAGATCCGTCTTCCTAACCGTAATACTAATGAAGTTCGGCCAAAAGGGACATTACTCACCAGTCCACACTCGTTTCTCAACCCTAAAACCTCTCAAGTCGTCCCTTACCTCTCCCACCATCAACCTTCACTTTCATCTCTTTCTTTCATCGATGGCTACTTAAGGGTTGAAGATTGGAGGTTTTGGGCTTCAATCAATGCATGGCTAAGCTTCTTATCTACTCTTAGGGTTTGAACTTCAATAAGGGAGTTTTATTTCCATTCCATTTGCTCTTTGTACTTGTGATTCCCATAGGTTTAGGTTTTATTTGTATATTGAGACTTTGATTATTTGTAATAACTATTAGATTGGTCTAGATGTGATTTGGATTGGTTAGTGTAGAACTTTGTGCTTCAATATACAAGGTTATATATATTTTTTCTTTAGTTACATTGGTACTTTTTCTCAGGCATTGTCGTGTTGGTGGATTGACATCAATGTCTCTATTTTGGGACCAATTGCACCAATCATTTTTAAATTGCATATTTGGGAAGCTTAATGTTTTTATTAATGAGATTCATCTATTCTAGCATTAGACTCAATTGGTAATTGAGGTTTAGTATTTAAAAAAGCCTAATAATGTTTTGCAAAACTCCCATTATCCTTTAATTGAGCAACAAAACCCATTGAATTTTAATTCCCAAGAGCAATTCCATGCCATTTATCCCAAAGCTATTTCATTTCTTTCACCATTATTTGAAAATACCAAAAAAAATTATTTATTTTATTTCCAGTTTTAATTTCATAGTTTTCAAACAAATCCATAATGATTTTCACAATTTTATTGCATTCAAAATCATTAGTTAGCCTAGGGATAAATCAAGGTTTCCCGAAGTGAAACAACTTAAGGTTGTGTCATATACACTCCTTGAAATCAATTGTTAATTAGGAACTCCAAGGCACACATAAAAGGCTCTTGATCAATTATTTTTGAGATTAGGGTACTAAATGCATTAGGAAAATAAGATTAGAGTACTGGATACATTATGAAAAAGATTACGGTGTTGGATGCATCTGAAAAATAAGATCATAGTATTAGATGCACCTTTGTTATTCTTCTTTTTTAATAAAAAAAATCTACTTGTGTAATTTTTTCCCCCTCAAAAGGCAATAGTTGTGTCAAAATTTTTTGACAAACATTTTGGGCGGTTAACTATGGGTGACATTGATTCTAATTAAAGATGTATGAAATTACACAACAAAATCTTCTCTCATTTACGTTTTTTAATATAATTAGAAACTAATAATACAAATCAACAATACAACAAACTATCATCAGACCTCTCAATCATCATCCACCTTCTTTTACAAAAAGAAGGTGGTTGATCAAAGATGAAAAAAATCCCACCATATCGGGAGAATCCTTAGCTAAATTGTAATATCGTACAAAAATTAACATTAAATATTACCATTAGTGTATAGATAATCACGATATAAAAGAAACAAGATAATATTATCCACGATGCACCATATCGTGGTTATAAATGCTTCTTCTTACCTTGAAATACATAAACATGTTAGAAAAAGAATTTAACCGCTAACATTGTTATAAGAAACTTTTGCTATACCTTATAAACAAAGTTAAGATAGTGTAGCACCCCTAAAAAGTGCTTACCCTAGAAATAACCACTAGTTAGCACATAAGCACAATATAAGATGGGACAAGGTAATGTGGTCCATGATGTACTATATAGTGGTTATAAAAGATCCTTCTTACCTCAAATACTTAACTAGAATTCAACCACTAACATGGTTATATGTATTGCGTTGTACCTAAGAAACACAGTTAACAGAACAAAAAAAATAGGTATTAAATGGAACAACCCATCAAACTAGATCTACTCATTTACTACATGACGAGTTACCAAAGGTATTGTTGATAAGCTACTCAACAAAAATTCACTTTAAATGAAAAACTAACCCAAATAGAAATAATAACTCAATTAACAAGTTTCATAAAAAGAATAGAGAATATTGAAGTCCTAGGTGGCAAATAAACTTATAATTAAGTTCAATTGCCATCTTTTATCCTCTTTATACCTCTAACTTGAACCCATGAAATGAGTCCTACCGTGTGACTAGTAACGCTTACCAGCTTTCTCACATGCGATACAAATTGACCAAAGTCAACAATGCACATATGGGCCATAGGCAGTACACCCTTATTTGCGATACTCTAAAAATATCTCGGGACAATATATCCACTATTTCCCAGTATACTATATTGCCATATTCACTTGAACATAAGCATTACACAAGCATACAATGAAAGCAAGCACCAATATACGAACTTGTGTTCTTTACTGTGACATTGTAAATAGTCATCGTGACAACATATATTCTTCGTTACGACCTAAAGAACCCTCACCTAGTCATCCTTCAATGTACTTCACTGAGGCATTAAATCATAAAATAGGGCTTCTATCCTGTCCTAGAGTTCCAAAAAAGGAGGTGTTTTCCCAATAATCAGCTATACAAACAATAACCCATAGATATACTCAATGACTCTGAAAGTTAGTTTATTGATTTAGTCTATACAAAGTTATTTAAGAAAAATTCTGATCTAAAAGTTACTCTTTTAATTAAAGACCCTCTTAGAGAAGCAAAGAGGAGAGATATGTAAGAATCCATATTACTCGGATGCCAAGTGCAATTATTGACTTTCCCAATTACTCTCTAAGCATTCCTCGAGCATTCTAAAATATCATAAGACAAATATAGATCTTAATTAAAAGACTATTGAAGATCCCAAAAACCCAACAAAAAAAGGAAGAATAAGAAGAGAGAAGAGTAAGAGGAACGGGTAAGTTGGAGTTGCTTATCGTCACCAATGAAGTTCTCCAAATTATAAAAAGTGGCTCATTGTTATTTCAAAAAAATTCAACCTTTCACCTCTCTTTAACAAGGTGCCATATTTTTAGGCATTTACCTCGTTGATCTATCCTGAAACACAGATATTACAATTCTTCCCACCTAAAAAGAATTTTGTCTCTAAAATTCGCATAATGAAAGGAGATCATATCTTAAATCAAAAGTTAAGGGAACTCACGCTGCATACGTTCTTTTGTTTCCCAAGTGACATTTCTTGGGGACATGCCCTTCTAAAAGATTTTGAGCAAACTCACTGTCTTTTTTCTTATTTGCTTGTCTTTCACATCTAATCTTCTTTCAGGTTTCACCTTAAAGGTCAAGTTCTCTCATAGTTCCACTTATTTGGGTTCAATAACGTGAGATGGATTAGACTGATATTTCTTTAGTTGTGATACATGAAAGATATCATGGAGGTTGGATGGGTGAGGTGGTAGTACGATCTAGTAGGCAACTAATCCAATCCAATCCAATGACTCATAAGGACTAATAAAACAGGGCATTAGCTTGTTAGCTTTGATAAACCTTCCAATACTTTAGGAACACATGGTCTATTACTTCGAATTCCAATGATCACTTGCATCAATCAGCATAACTCTTCTGTCAACTCTGAGCCATTAGGAGTTTCTCCTTGATGAGTTTGATATTCTGAGTGGTCTCTTCTATTAAGTCTGAATCGATGATGGTTCTGTCACTCAATCTCATCCAACATAGTTGAGTCCGATACCTTCCATATAGAGCTTCGAATGGTGCCATCTAAATGCTAGAGTGATAGCTATGGTTATAAGCCAACTCCGCTAATACTAGGGTCTGAATAATCCATTTGCCTATTAGTATGGGGATTGTGTGTTGTACTAAACTTCAACTGAGTACCCAAAGCCTTGTGCACTGACTGCCAAAAGTTTGACATGAATCACATATCTCAGTCTGACACTATATCTTTTGGTACCTTATGCCATTTAACTGTCTTAGCAACATATACCTAGGCTAGTTTCTTTAATTTGTAGCCCTCTTTGATTGGAAAGAAGTGGGTTGATTTTGTCAATTGATCTATAATAACCCAAATTGCATCATAGCCTTCATATGTCCTAGGCAACCCTGTAACAAAATCCATAGACATACTATTCTATTTTTATTGTGGTACCTCAAGGCTCTAGAGTAACCCAGGAGGTTTTCAGTGTTCAATTGTTACTTTCTAGTGTATTAAGCATTTATCCATGAATTTAGTTACCTCCCTTTTCATACCCGACCATTAAAAATGTTTTTTTAAATCATGATACATCTTGATTATCCCCTGACGAATGGCATACTTACTCCGATACGCCTTCTTAAGGATACACTTCTTGGACTTCTCATCATTAGGAATTCAAGTTTCTATTATGATACCTCAAGAGGCCATCTCTATCAATATGAAAGTTACTAGCTTTCCTTTCTTCTATCCTATTTCCTACTCCCATCAAATACCCATCCTCCAGTTAGGTGTACAGATCTCACACCAAAATTGGTTCTTGATTTGTAGAGATCGCAGGTAGTTACTTCCTCATTTAACACCTTTAAGTCCCTTGGCCTATCTAGCTAGTAGTGTTTATAGTAGTATAGATTAAACATATAGATGGCCTTTTTGCTTGTTATGTTTGCCACCACATTCACCTTTTCAGGGTGATATTTAAACTTAAAGTCACAATCCTTTCATAATTTTATCCACCTTCATTTTCTATTATTTAGTTCCTTCTGGTCTACAAGGTATTTTAGGTTTTTGTGATCACTGAATACTTTGAACTAAGAGCCATAAAAGTAGTACCTCCAGATTTTTAATGTGAACACTGCCCCTAACTCCAAGTCATGCGAGGGGTAGTTTTCCTTATGAGGCCTTACTTGTCATAAGGCATAACCCATAACCTTTCCTTCCTGCATGAGAATGCAACCTAAAACTTTCAAGGACGCATCCGTATATAAGTGTAGGTATCTTAGGATTAGGAAAGGTAAGCACGGGCATTATAGTCAACCTGGTTTGCAAGTCTCGAAACACTGCTTCGCACTTATCAATCCATAAAAATAGTTTATCCTTACATCTTAACTTCATGAATGGTATTGTGATTTGAGAAAATCCCTTGATAAAGCTATGGTAATATCCTACTAACCTAACAAAACTCCTCCCAATCGTCACTGACTTTGGTATTTGCCGCTTTAATATCGTATTCACTTTACTAAGGTCAATTGCCACCCCTTCTACCGATACTATATGACCTATGAAGTTTACCTTGCTGAGCCAGTTTTCATACTTGCTTAGCTTAGCATATAACTTATGATCTTTGAGTATTCATAGAGCAGTTCAAAAGTATTTTTTTTTGTTCCTTCTTTTTTTGGGAATAAATCAGGATGTCATCAATAAATATCACTATAAATTAATCTAAGTAGGGGCACAAGACCTTGTTCATAGAGTCTATGAAGATTGTCAGGGTGTTAGTTAGTCTACACAGCATCACCAGAAATTTATAATGCCTGTACCTAGTGTGAAAGGAGGTCTTTGGTACGTCTTTTGCCTTAACCCAGAGTTGATGATACCCTAACCTCATATCAATCTTTGAAAACACTAAGGATCCTACTAATTGATCCAGAAGGTCATCGATTACCTTGTTAAGCTATCGATAGTTAATACACAGCCTTATAGTGCCATCCTTTTTCTTAACAAACAATACTAATAAACCCTAAGGAGGTACACTTGATATGATAAACCCCTTATCTTATAGTTCCTCAATCTATTTCTTTACTTTTATTAGTTCTACTGGAGCAATTTTGTAAGGAGCTTTTTAGATCAATGATATGCTTAGCATAAGGCCAGCTAAGAACTTGACCTCCTGCTCTGAGGACAACCTGAATATTTTAGTTGGAAATATTTCCAGAAGCTCTCATACCACTTCTAAGCCTTCAACCCCTACTTCTATCTCGACTTAGGCTGTAAAAAGAACAAGGTCCATTTGTCCTTCTTGCCGAATGCATTGATCCACCTGTAACAATATGGATTCATCTTAAGGCTTATTTGGGATAGATCTAACTAAAAAGGTTACAGTCTTCCTGTTGCAACCTAACACTGCACCATGTGAGGATCACTAGTCTATCCCAATGATCATATCAATTCCTCTTAGGGGTAGACAAATATGATCAATAGTGGTTTCTTTACCTGAGAACTCAAGAGGTACGCTTGTACAAACTTGAGCACTAGGCAGTCTTTACCAACATTCCTGTTAGATTAGAAACTTTCATGTCATGTGATGACATGTTCACACATAGAACCAAGTTATTCACATGATCATAAGACATAAATGAATAGATGGCACTAAAGGTAAACAGAGTATCAATGTACCAACTTAGAGAAAGATCATACCTTTAATAAGATTTGAAGATGCTTTGGCTTTATCCTACATTAGCACAAAGACCTATTCTTGTACTACGGATCAACTGTTCAGCTATGTCTGCTATTTCTTAGGTAAATCCCACATGTAGTGGTTGACCTTCTAGCCAGTGAAGCACTTTTTGCACTCCTCTGTATGATATTTATGACATTGCAGGCATTGTCCAACTACTGTGAGTGCAGACATCACTAATTCTTAGCAGGCATTCTGACCCTCCTCTTGGTTTCTTGGTCTTTGTTGCCTTTAGAAAGGCCTTCTTACTAATATTTCTCTGACTCATGTCCCTATTTTCCCTTAGTACTTATTGAAACATTAGGTGGAAGGCTCTTGAAACTCCTCTTTTGTACTCCTCTTGTAGGCCTTATATGAGATGCTTGATGGGCTTGAGCATCTTTATGCTAGGCCTCTTTTACCTCTCTAGTTCTCCTGACTATAACTCAAATTGATATACATCTATTCAAAGGTCATGACCAGGGTTAGGGCTAATTGCTGTCTTAGTGTTTGCTTAGCCTTACCTTAAAGTTATGCAGCTAACCACCTCTGACTGTCTCAAAGTACTTGGATAAGTCAATAAATTTTTCTATGTACTCATCTTTATGTATCCTTCTATTACAGGCTATAGAAGCTATTCCAACCAGTTCTCTGCTACAATTAGGTCTATATTCTCTTTGAATATAGGAGGATCATGTTGATGAAGGCCCTTTCAAACTTGCTTGATTTGACCCTTCTTGGTGTTAGGTTGCTTTGTCGTATCTTCTTGCCATTTTAGTTTATGCTCAGTCTAATTTTCTGATCAAAAGTGGCCCATACTAGGATGTTCTTTGTGGTGACCAGGTATCCCTTCACTAGGAATCTCCTGATCCCTCCATTCCAGTGGTTCTTTCTTGAGTTTCCTCGTACTTTGAGGTACCGTCTCTCTCACCAAGGTTACAATTTGATTCAAGAATGTATTCCTCTCACTGGAGTTAGGATGTTCTTGTGAACCTTTTGGTTGGTTACTAGTAGTACTGGTTCTTTATGGTCTAGCCTTACTCCGCACTAAAGGAATACGTGACATGAGAACAAGATCATAAGGAAAATTCATAAGGAAAACAGAGTATACTTAGGCAAGAAAAAGATAAGAGCAGTTAGCAGGAAAGGTTATGTTTACTCATGCTTATTTGCTACCATTCTAATTGTATGTAATGCATGACCAGCAACATAGGTTACAAAGCTGAACCTAGCTTTGATACTAAAAATGTAACGACTCCATAAAATGCTTACCCTAGACATAGTCATTATTTAGTGCATAACCACGATATAAGATGGGATAAGGTAACATAGTCCACGATACACCATATCATGGTTATAAAAGAATCTTCTTACCTCAAAATACTTAACCATGTTAGAAAAGAATTCAATCACTAACATGATTATAAGGAGCTTAGGTTATACTTGAAGAACACAATTAAGAGAATAGAAAACATAGGTAGCAAATGGAATAAGCCATCAAATTGGATCTAATCATTTACTGCATGATGAGTTGCCAAAGGCATTACAAATCATCTACTTAATAAAAATCCACTTTAAATTAAAAAACACAACCAAAACAAAAATAATAACTCAGTCAACAAGTTTCACAACAAGAATAGAGAATGTTAAAGTCCTAGATAGCAAATAAATAAAAGTCAACATAATCTAAAGACGTTTAAGGTAGGGTCACTTTGCCATGTGACCTCCAACCTCAAATTAATTCCTTACCACAACTCCCTTATTGCTATCACTTGTAAAAAGTAACAGATTGAGACACAACATCCTAGTAATAGAACTCCTACCCACCATGCGTACGAGCACTGCTATGAGGTAGCTAGGTGAGACTAATAGATAAAATGATTGTCATTTATAATCAAGTTTCACAAGAAGACACACATATCTAACCTCAACAATAATAAGTGACAAAATAAAGTCAAACAAAGATTTATAATCATAAATCACTATTTACTAATTCAATTCAATTTTTGTCTTATATTCTCTTTATACCTATCAATTTGAACCTAGAGGTAATAAAATAGGCTGGCTAAAGCTCAAGACCATGCAAGCTGGTCCTAAAAGGACTACCTCCTGGCAGGCTCATATTTGGCCAACTCGCCCTGCCAAGAGGTAGTAGGCGGGCCATCCTTTTTTCATTTTTTTTATTTTTACACATATATTTAAAATTTTTAAATTAAATTATAAATTTTTGTAAACTAAATTCTTCTTATTCTTATATTTTCATATAATTATATAATTAAATTAATCTCAAAGTTGAAATATAAACATATAATTCATTGTTAATAGTTATTATATTAGTATAAAAATGGTAAAACAATAAAGAAAATGAAAAATCAAATTTAGAATCAAAATCTCTAATAAAAGTTATATGTAAATTAAGTGAAAATGATAAAATTTTTCTTATTAAAATTAAAATAAAAGTTATTTAAAAAAAAGAGCTGGCGAGCTAGACCCTGGTGGGTTGTGGGTTGACGGGTATGGGTTGAAAAGGACCGCATCAAAATGGTTCCTATTTTCTTCAATCTAACCCGCCACCTTATAGATGGTTGGCGAGTTGAGCATACGAATTCAACCCATATTACCGACTCCACTTGAACCCATGAAATGAGTTGTACTGTGTGACCAGTGACCTCTATGAGCTTCCCTCACATGTGATATAGAGTGACGAAAGTCAACAGCGTATATATAGGTCTTGGGTATATTGTCCCAATGGGTTTACTATCCAGTATCCTAGTAGGTATACTGCTCTCGGTTATACTATCTTGGGATACTTCTAAAGTATCACAAATGAGGGTGTACTACCTTCTCAAAGAGTGCCAACCATAGTGCACTCCATGGAGGTAAACCATGTGGTATATCCATATATCTCATCACAATACATTCCTCTTAAGTTATATAATTCACACATGGTTATGAAATGTCTCATTTCCTCATTAAGTAATACCAACATGTTATCACACAAAGGACTCAATTCATATCCTTTATTTGCCAGCATGTTATATCACCTTATTCATCTCAAACATAAGCATTACACCAGCAAATAGGGAAAGAAAGCACCAACATATAAACCTGAGTTCTTCGATATGGCATCCTAAATAGTCACCACAGCAGCGACACTTGTTCTTTATCACAGTGAGAGGAACCCTTGCTGGGGCATCCTTCAACATATTTCGCCGCAGTAAGGAAAGATTTTCACTTTGGCAACAATCACAGTGTCATGATACACAAAGGCAAAAATAGAAATCATAATTATGACTTCTATCCACTCCTAGAGTTCCGGAAAAAGAGGTTTTTATGACAATCGGCCATACAGAATTAAAATCTTGATACACTCGATGATTTCAAAAGTTGTTTTATTTAATTTATCTATCTGAAGTTTTTTTTTTAAAAAAAATCTCACTTAAATGTTACTCTTTTAATTAAAGGCCCTCTTAGAGAAGCTAGTAGGGGAGATGGATAATAATTCACGTTACCTAGATGTCAAGCATAGTTGCTGATGTTCCTAATTAGTCTCTTAAACGTTCCTTAAGCGTTCTAAATTACCTGAAGATGGATATGGGACTAAATTAAAAGACTGGTAAGGATCCCTTAAGGTACCCAACATCCCAACTAGGAGAGTAAGAAATAGGAAGACTGGAGTCACTTATTGTCACCAGTAGAGTTCTCATAATTTTAAAATAATGCTTTGGATTTGCCCTAGCAGAGAAAACCCTATCTCAAAACTCTTAAATTCTACTAATGATGGTCATACAACCCTCTCTTGTATTTAGAAAAAATTTTGACCTTTTTCCATGATGATAGGAGCGTATCGTCGTGGCCACCTCACTTTAATGAGACGCCAACGTTATCTTTTGCCACAATGTTTTGTCCTTAAAAAATGAATGTTACATAAATGATTGCCTAACAAAAGATTACCCCTAAAAACATGATTAATTTGAACCATCCACTCCTTTATTGATTTGAACCATCCACTCTTTAGGAGTCACAAGCCTAATGTCATTAACAATACCACTATAAGGATGATCAACATCACACCCTCTTATTGGTAAGTTTATCGGCTCAATGCAATAAGAAGTAAGAAAAATATCTTGAAATCCTTTACTCCAACAAATATGAAGTCTCTGTAGCATGGCTAGAAGCTTTACAATTGCAATGGGAACTATTGTTTGTTTACAAGAAAATCCACAAATCTAATTGCCAGCAGCATCTTTAGTTACTTCTCCACATCTTCTTTGACCATCATTTTTCACAAACCCATCCACTTTCATTCTGATATAGCCTTCCCCATAATGAACATTTTCTATGCCATGTTGAGGAGAACATTTTCTCATGAGATCCTGATTTGAACAAGCTCTAAACAAACTAGATAGAGCATTTCATTTTCTTGACTAAAAGAGCTTGTTACATTTGTCAATCTAAATATTCCAGCCAGCATAACCAAAAAGAATCGACCCTGAAACTTTGTTGGTGTGGTTTAGCCTCGCCTCCTATTTGAGATTCCATAGTAGCCATTCCATTCCTCTAGTGGTTAAGAAAGCATTCCAAAGCTGAGAGATTTAAAATTGTTGGTGAGAGAATGGAGAACGAGCACGAAGTGTGAGAGCTTGTTACAAGCACTCCTACTCTTGCTCTCACACTTTCTTGTTTTTTTACTCAATATTTTGCACATTTTTTCTCCTCATTCTCTCTCCTATTCAACCTCTAAATAAATAAAGGTGTTTTAAGAGAATAAGTTGCATTTTTTACGTACCACTTCATCGTGTAAATTATTCTCAAATATATGTTTTTTTGGCCAAATTCATTTTCACATACTAATAAATACATTAGATTGATAAAATTTTCTAAATTCATCCTTATTCAATTTTTTCTTCTTCTAAATTTACAAATCAGAGTCACATTTCTCTCTTCTTTATCTATTTTTGATGATAATTAAAAGGGTAAAATTAAAAAAATGATCATTGAATATCCTTCAAATGACTTATATTCATAACAAAAAACAATCATTGAACATAATGATATTTATTGCTTTTAACCAATTTTAGCTAACGTTTTGACTTGCATAGTTTTGGGGGGTTATATCTGGAATAAAAAAGAGTAGTATTATAATCACATGGCTTTTACCTTTATCGGAAATTGTCAAATACAGAGATGGAAATTATGGATTAAACTAGTACTACTCTGTTCCTATTTGTAAGTTACTTGTAAGAAAAAAGTTTGTTCCTAAATAGTGTTCCAGTCCTATTTATAAGGTAGAGAGAAAGTTTTTCTTGATCCTATTTGTAAGTCACCTCATTAAATTTTTAGTATAAACATACTATTTTCTCCTTTATTTATTATAGTATAGATAGATTTTTTTAAATGTGCATATATTAAATAGGAGTAAAGTTGAAATGTTACTCTCCGATCCTTATTATAAGTTTCAAATAACTAATTCATGAATAATATACAATTAGTTAAAAATAATAAATAGGTTAGAAATAGACTTTTATTTTCAAATATGTCCTTATAATAAATGAGAAAAAGTCTGAAAGAGAATATCTAAGAAAATGTAATAAGAGAGAAATAATTAAAGGTAAGATTAAAGAAATCCATTAAATGTTAAAACAAATTCAAATTGAAACTTATAAAATGGACAGCACCACTTTCTAAATTTAAAACTTTATGAATAGGATTGGAGCTAGTATATTTTAAGGGAGAGTTAATGTAGTTTAATTTTTTTTTTTGGTTTGTGTAAAACATATTGAAAATGCCTTATAAATAGGACTAAAGGAACACAAATCACCTGTTGGATAATTAATAAGCTTGTTCCAATTTTGCGCTTGTTGACTTAATAAATGTAGAGAGAGATAAACTAAATAGGTGAAGGAAAATATAAAACATATTTTTGATATCTTTCTTTAATAAGGACAAGGGTGAAAAAATGATCAATTCAATGCATTTTTTGGTTTGTGAATTTGAGGTATAAATGACTTATAAATAAAAAGAGAGTAGTAGTCTAACAAAGAAATGATTAGTCTAGAAGAGTTGGTGAGAAGTAAATTACTTTCTTCGTCCTTTTTTATAAGCAACAACTACTATCCCCCTCTTGTTTTTAAGCATAAGCAACATTTACAAGTTATCTTAAATTTTTGTTGTAAATTTTCTATTTTTTATACTTAATATATTTATTATTTTATTTATCAAACCATCATCTCTCTCCATCCACATTCTCTCTCTTTCATAAATGAAGGTATTTTGGAGAAAGAACTTCCAATTTCTATCTATTTATTATCTTTACCTAACTTTTTTTTTCTACATGATGGAGTTTAAGATTGCTTATAAATAGGGATAGAGGGAGTACTTTAAAGCAGATGAACAATTAAATCTAAGGTGGTTTGGAGCATGTGATGAATGATAAATACAGAAATGGTCTAAACTCTAAAGCAAAATAGAGGCCTGGTTGGTCCTTTAATTTTGGGGACAGCACTCATGAATGCCACCTTAATTATAACAGCCCCGTAGTGGTTGTGGTAATCTTAGGTGGCTAAAGAAATCTTTTACAATTCGAACCATTCGTCTGGCAAAACGATTAACTTTGTCTTCAAAATAAAAGAAGCTTTCAAAATTGCCTACATAATAAGTCCAAAAGGGGGAGCCAAATTTCAAAAACTAACTTACTAGGAGGGAAAACTCCTCAAACTTATAAAACCCACAATATTTGTGAAGTTGCCCAATGAGGGATTGATAACAAAGCACCCCCTGAAAGTTAATGTTCTCGGTGGCTCTACTCTACGGCACTGCACTCGGTTTTCTTACTGATCAGAACCCTCCGTAGGTAGTCTTTTTTGGTTGGTCGACTCTCAATGAAAATACCAATGTAATGAGCATAAGTTTTAAGAGAGAGCTCAATCCCAAAAGACTAGCTTATTAAAAAGGGAGAGCCCATTGAATTTTTAAACCCTACAACACTTGTGAAGCTCTCCAATGTGAGACTCATAACACATACCATTCTAATTCTTGTTATAAGTCAATTGCAAGAAAAAAGATTGGTAACTTATAATAGGGTTATTAATCATCAGTTTCTAATTTTACTTCTATTTAATTTTGGTTGGAAAAAAAGAAAAAAAAAGAAGAAGAAAGAATTGATAATGATTTGTAAATATAGAAAAAGAAATTCAATGAAAAAAAAGATTGAAAAATTATATTAATTTAATACATTTTTTAATTACATTAAAAGTGTTATAGAAGTTACAAACTACAATTAATTAGACATCAAAACTGGGGCAATCTTGCAAAAACGTGATTGTTTTTTATTTGCAAACAAAAAAGTAATTAATACTTACTTAATGGCTTACAATAATTAATAACTATTTATTTTCTCTAAAAGACGTACTTCCTCATGTTCATTATTTGTGTTAGAGACTTTGCCAACAAAACATTAGTTAAGTTTTCCCCTCATATCAGAAGGAGTCCTGTTAGAGACACTATTTGTGTCACACCTTACTTTTGTACCTTATTTTACCTCATTTGAAACCATTTGTGATCATTTCTTATAACTATAAGTTGAAAAAATTAAAATTTAAAATTTCTTACATTCGGGTTACTATTCATTGTAACTCTTATAAAGGTCAAATTTTAAAAATTCATAAATAATTCTAGAAAAATCGAAATGATATGGTTCCAAGTTCTTTGGAAAGCTCTTGACATGTTCTTTAAAGGGAAAAAAAACATACTCATTGGCATCCATAACTTATCCGTTAATCTTAGATTTCATTCAAAGTGGTATTGTTCATTTGGTAAATTTTTAATTTTTTTAGATTTTATGCCCAACTTTGGAAGGGCATAACTTTTTGTATAAAACTCTAAATTTGATGAATTACCACTCGTTCTTATGCCCAACTCCAAACTCGGTCAATTGCTCAAAATCTTGTAAGTCAAACTTGACTCCTAAAAAGTCAACTTTTGTCCCTTAAGTCACCATTCTTGATTTTTCCTTTCCTTCTCAATTCAAATCATCAATCCACTCAACAATTCAATACTAAAATAGAACCTTTGGTCAAATATTCACATACATATTATCTTTAGTCATTAATACAAATATTCAACATAATTCACAATAATCTACATTAATTATAAATATTGTTCCAAGAGGCACATTAATCAATTTTCTCCAAAAATGACTTCATTCCCTTTGTCCTTGCTTGGTACAACTCCTAAATGTTGAATTTTAGACATAAAAGAGTGAGATTTCATAGAAATTTTAGTAGCAAAGAATCATAATCATCATGCAATTCATGCTAAGTAAAAATGTGATATGTGTATATAAAATCAACATCATTATGCAACATTTCATGTGTACACTATTTGCCATAGAAAGAGCAATAAATCAAGCCATTCCTCATACATATTGTCAAGACACATTCAACATATAATCCCATATATAGTCTCATAATTTGCTCAATCACATCATGACAATATAAATCACATAACACATCCATATTTAAACAAGCAAGAAAGCAATCAAATTACAAGTTCAATGCTACCTCTTGGTTGACAATTCAATTCAATCTCTTTAGGGAAATGATATTCCTCTTTGATCTCTTTCAATGTGCCTATTATTCCAAGCACAAATACATTCCAAATTACCAACAATTCAAGCATAAACATAATTGCTTGACATTAAGCTCAATTAAACCCCTTTTTCTTTGATTTTTGACCTAATTAATCTCACTTTGTTTCAATCAATCTCTTGGGTCATTTCTACATAATATTTCATATAGAATTCAAATATCAAATCATATTTTGCAAAATCACATTCCTTCCCTTCCATTTCAGTTTGGTTGAATAGGTAGCCAAAATCACATTCCTACATAATAAATTCACTTTCCAAAATTTTTAGTTTTGATTCCAATGATTTTAAACGCTTTTTCTTGGTGTAGCCCTACACAAAAATATCTTTTAAACTCATTGGAATTATCAAATCATATTAAAACAAACTCCTCCCCCAAGATAACATAGTGACCGAAGAGGGGAAACAAAACCCTAACTTTGATTTCTTCCAAAATTCAATCCAAACATCAATTGAACATGTAATTTTAAGCTCATATTCATGGTTTCTATCCTCCCCTAAATCATTCTTGACTTGAACAAAAATTGGCAGCATCATACCATAGGATTTGTCATGAAATATCAATCATCAAAATAACCCTTAAATCCAATCAAAATCAAGTTTACACATACCTTAATGGATCCTAACTTGAAGCTTAACAATTTTTCTTGGATTTGGAGCTGTTTGGAGGTGATTTTTAATTTTGGCAGAATTTTTTCTTAATTTTCGCAATTTGGCCGAATTATGTGTAAGATGAGGGGGTATTTATAGATAAAAAATCTGACCCTCCTCCCCTCTAATGTGGCACTAGATTTGGCCACCTAAAGGGCCATGTGGCTGCCATCAAGTGCTCCAAGTTTTATGATCTTACTAAGTGTCTTGTTTCATAATTTTTTTCATAGATATTTTGACCTAAATTGGGCTTAAGACCACTTAATCATTGGGCCAATATTTGCACGAATATTCTGGGCCTTCTTAGCCCAATATGAAGACCAAATCTGATTTCAAAAGGAAGGAAAAGTGAGGCCCACATATAAATATTAATTTTTGACTAAAACTCACTATTTTGACTATTATTTTCAAAAATAGTTCTGGGTTTCCAAAAATTTATTTCAATCCATTAAAAACTCCTATCTAGTATAGGAAAGCCTTTTGAAACATCTTGGAATTTATCTCAATCACTAACTATTTATTTTGAATTTTCTCCGAAATAAAGCTTTGCCAATAAGATTTCGGTAATAAATTTCCTAAAATTAATTCCTATGCTTTCAGGGCCTGAAATCAATTTGATAAATTTTAAAAAAACCCTTAAGTAATTTTTTTCATATTTTTTTAAGAATTATTGAGACCTCTATATATTTACAATAATTATTTTTACTCAATTTTCACTATTTTTCCTAAAAAACCTTTATTTTTGAGAAATTCCGTAATAAGCTGTTTTCACTCCATTTTCACCTTCAAGGCCTCTATTGAGGTTTCAAGACCTCTAATTTACCAACTTTTCATTTTTAGGAGATTTTCTAGAATTTTTTTCTCAAATTTTTCTATTTTACCCTTTCTAAATTGATAATTTTGAAAATATCAGTTCGGAACTTTTCTGGATCTTGTTTCATGCCTTGCTTCCTCAGCTCGTCTTCTTTCCCTATTAGCCCTTAACTTAATTTTTCATCCCTCTTATAAATGCAAAGTCTAGTAGAAAAGGCTAATCCATCACAATATAATAAACCAATATTTGAATCTTCACTGAAAGATATGTCTAGTTAAGAATAAATACACAAATAGTCCAAAATTTGAACATGAATGTTAAATAACATGGCAATATATATAATCCAAACTATATCATGGTTTTCTCTTTCTTTTTTTGAAAAGGCAAAATGGTTATCATTACACTTAGAAAACAGTTACTCTAGAAAACAAAAGCAGGAGTTGCTTAAGTTCATTATCCAATCCCCTTTTTGAGGCTTCATGAACATGATGAGTAAGATCCACGAGCTGCTTCTTGAAGCAAATCATGAAATCAAGGTAAGTTCATATCCTTCCTCAAACAAGTCTTTTCGTATGCGTATTGCCCATAACAAGATCTGCAGATGGTGTATCCCATCTTACGAATATGGTTTTCTCTTGATAAATATCCAAACATCCTTATACTCTTCTGTTTGTGCCTTAATTTTTAGGCCATTTATATCATATGGGGTAAGAAAATTCTAGTTATATCGTTATAAAATTTATATCAGCTATCCTATTTATAATATTGTCGCTATAGGATAACTCACTGTACCAAGACAACAGTTTTTTCACAAATGAAATTTGTGAGAAAACATGTAAAAATCTGTGAGAATTTTCTCAAGAAAAAAGAGGCTTTTAAAAGAACAAATTAATTATCTGTCTTTAACATTAAAAACCAGGAGGACTATATTATCAAAACAATTCTCAAGATTGTTAAAAGCTTATTACCAAGAAGCAGGTATTTTTGGCCCGCACTGCTAGGCTGGCAAACTAACTCACGTTTATTTTTTAAAAATTTTATTAATTATTATAATTATATTATTATATGTCATATCTTATTTAAAAATTACAAAAATCTATACCATTTATTTGGTATTTCAATAAATTATTTCAAGGAGAAAAAACAAAAATTTTATTGTATTTTTTGTGTCTTATACAAAGAATTGAAAATAATAAAAAGAGAAAATAAATGTGGAGGGTTGGCCTGGCAACGCATCCTAGAGCTTGTTGAAAGTCAACCTGCTTTTGACTCGCAACAGGTAAGTTGGCCCACATAGAGATCAAAATGTAAAAGAAGCTAATGATTTTTACAAAAAAAAAAAAAAAAACATTTAAGAAGCTAGCACACCCTGCAGAGGATATCAGAAGATGGCACCTTAGAGGCCCCAAACCCTAGAAGATCAGACCTAGTGAAGACCAATCCAGAGAGTACTTATCTTGAAGACAAAAATTATTCTGACCATTTTTTTGACAAATATTGACCATTGCAAATTCCCACAACTTCAACAGGGATCTGAATCCGATCGAAGAGTCGCTCAATGGACACAATTTGTCATTTGCCAGGTGTTCTATATAGTTCTTGAAATCATTATAGGCAGTATTATTATTGAAGCTTGGTAGTTGAAGAAATTAAAGTTTTGGCTTAAATTGAATGGAACTCTGACATAAAAGTTGGCACTGCATGAAAAAGACAGTGTCCTGTTAATCACGTTCCTCTCTTCTCATTATTTTTCTGATCTCACCACTTCCATTATTACTTGGTGCATATTATCATTATATTATTGCATCTGATAATGTAGCTTCCAGTTTACGAGTGAGGTGACAGTGGAAGGCTGCGGCCCGTTCTGCTATAATTTATGAGAAAGAATATTAGTTTTCCCTTTGGAATTGAGATATAAAATGTCAAAGGCAATGGAAAAAGTCCAAACAAAAAAATTAATTGCTACTAAATCATTTGAAATTGAGTTATTAATAATAGCTACCCCTAAACAACTTGGATAAAGAAACACATAGACTAAATTGTAAATTTCTTAATTGAATTCACACACATTGCAGGAGGACTTGTGAATCATTGTACGCGAGTTTTTTAGTACAATTTTAACAGGAGGACTTGTCAAGAATTAGTTTTCTTACCTGAAAATTTCTTTAATTTTTCCAAATTAAATACCAATTATATTTTTTATTATCATTATTTAAAGGTTCTCCATTTTAACCACTCCCTTCGTTCTTTATTTTATAAAAACTATGATGCAATTAACATTTTATTCTAATAATATTGGTCTTACTATGGATATTATTGAGTCATTATGGTGAAAAATGGGAATGGGAGAACTGAGTAAAGAATTAGATTTTATTATATTTCATTAAAGATTTTTTTAAAAAAATAGGAATCTTGAAGAATTAATTTTAACTAACTTGCTTTTTTTAATTAGTTAAAATTAACTATGGACAGGAATGAATAACTATTTCTTTTTACAGGGATCTCATGTCAAAGATTATTTCTTAAATTCATTCTTTAGTCATTACAAGAAATTTGTATACAGAATATGGTAAATTTTTTTAACCAAATACCCTAGTGATGATTGTTACTTTTACCACAAGAGAAAACACAAATTAACAAGAATAATGCGAATTCATATTGGTTAATTTTTGTTTTTACCCTTTTTAATTCTGCCTTCTGATCTGACTATGTAGACATGGAAGCACGTGATTGCATTGAAGTTCGAAAACAAGACTGAGGTAGCGCAGTGGACGAAATTCTTATCATCTCCTAGCCCTTGACTTTGTTAAAATAGTTCATCATCGGATTCTCTGCATTCAAAAACTAAATTTGATTTTATTTGATTTTGGTCTTTAAAATTTGAAACAATTAATTTTGGTTTTTGAGATTTAACTTTATTTAATTTTAATTCTTATTTTAGGGGTCAAAAATTTTAAGTCAAACCAAAATAAAGTCCAATTTTAAGAATCAAAGCTATTGATTTAAAATTTTAGGAATCGAACCCAAAATAAAATAAAATTTTAGAAACTAAAAATGATATTCATCTCTTAAATTATTAGTATCTGCCACTCTAATTTTGGAAAAAAAATAGTTATGTATAGGGCCTATTAAAAAGAGATAAGAGATATGCGAGTATGATTATGTGTGTGTATATAAAAATCACACATGAGATCATATTATTTTTATGTCACACTATGGCAAAATATATCATTCATGAATGTAGGGACGGGATTTAACTAATTATATATTATTAGCTGTGAGGATTATAATTTCTTCCACCAACTTTTTCATGCACCCATCATGAATATAAATGAATGGCCGCGATTTGTATATATATCTAAAAATTACGGACTCTTGTTAAGTGTTTTGCATTAGAGAGTCTAAACAAGTGAAATATGATTTATAAGTTTAAGAATAATCCCAATAAACAAATTAGTCTTTTGATATGAGCTATCCTTTAATCAGACCTGGCAATCAATAATAGGAGCATACATTTAATTATAGACTTAAGAACACAATTATATTAGAGCAGTAGATTAATATATTGTAATGAAAGTTATATACTTAATAAATACAATAATATCCCGTGATTTATGTCTAGATCTCTCAATTAATCCATGTATTAATACCAGAATTGATGAAGATGGATCTTTTGGTGTGACATAGGGGTGTTCGGTGTTCATGAAGCAGGAATGGACGCCCCTTTTTTTTTTAATTCTTTTTTAATTTTTTAATTTGTAAACCAATTTTTTAATTTTTTTTATTTGTAAACCGACTATTCATGGAGTATGATAACTCAAGATAAAAACCAGACAAAGAAAATATAAACAAATGAAAACTGGCAAAAAAAATGGTAATAGTCAAAAACTAGCAAAGGAAAAGTGTTATTCAATCTGAGGATGTTTGAGTAAAAACCAAATCATGATTTTAAAAGTAATTTTAAAGTATATGAAGTAAATATATGAGAAAAATTTAGTATCAACTTCTGTGAAGTAAATATAGCCTACATCAAGTCAAATAGATTTTTTTTTTTGGAAATTTCTGTAGTCGTTGTCCTTGCGAAGTTGCCATACAAACAAGTCCTATATATATATATATATATATATATATATATATCTCAATGGTCATCTTCTTGTGTGGGCAGCCTCTACAGCAAATCTATTGTGAGTGGAAATTTGCTCTCCCTCGTATCTTTATTTTAATGTGCTCAAGGAATGCTTTGTTGCAGAAGGCACCTAGATGCTCAAAATGACACTTTGAGAAGAACTTCATTCCTCCATTTTATTTTTTTCATTCTCTAATAATTATGTTTGTGTAGGCCATAGGAATTGAACGTCTGGTATTCTTAATAAGGTAGCTACTTCTACGCTTTATTTTTATCTGTGAACTTTTTACTGTTAATGAATTCATTTGGCCTTGTTTTGAAAAAGAAATTTTGAAAGACAGAAAATGAATAAACTAAAATGTTCACCAAAAACAATCATATAACACGTACATGAGAACTTGTGAACAATACAATCAAAGTAACAATCGGCAAATAAAATAAATTTACAAAATTAACAAAAAGTAATATATCAGGATGAGTTCTAAAAAAATTGTCTCATCCTACTTCTGCTTCTGTCACATTTCGAAAATTTTTGGGACAAGATTGACTTATTCTAAAATGACTGAGACAAGAACAATACATTGGGATTGAATACAGTTGAACACTCCTATCAGGCAGTATAATGATTAATGAGTACTATGTGACACATATCAAAGATATGGGTTTTCTATTTGATTAACTCATACTTACACGTAACAAAAGATAACCTGTAAAGTTACAATAATTTAGGAAAATAATAACTTTGAAAGATCCATATATATATGTGGACCGCTTATAATTATTTTCGTGAATTATTGTATAGAGACACGAACGAACATAATGAGTGTGCGGGACATAATGATGGAATTCGTATTTGATCACTTATAGATGTATACAAACAGAAAAGATCACCTGTAAAAAAGTTATAATAATTTATGATGATAAAAGAATTCTACGATACATTATTATTAAAAGGCATGCCTGTGGACATGTATGAACCTTTTTTTAATAAGAGACATGTATGACTTTAAATACTAGTTTTTGGTATGATATTTTTATTATAAAAAAATCTTCACGTAGACTTTTTTTTTTTAAATTCTGTACAAAATACTCCTTCTGATTCATAATATAAGATGTTGATCATAAGAAAATTGTGGTTCAAAATAGAAGCGTTGTCAGGATAATTAAATATCATTTTTTTTCATTAAATATAGAAGATACATAAAAGATAATAAATGTGTAACATCAAAGACAATTTTATTATTATTAGGATAAAATAAGAAAATTCAATCATTTTAAAATAAATTGAATAATTAAACTTCTATTTTTGATACATGAAGAAAGTTAATTAACTTTCTCTATTATGGAGCAGAGGTAACAAATTATATATTTTTTGTCGCTGAATCCGAAAAACACGGTTGGCACACCTGAAGCGTTGCTTTCCCGCCTTAAATAATACGGGCCCGAGTCTACTAAATTGATTTTGACCGATCATGCCAAAAATGCAAAACTACATGTAAAGACCCCAAGTTAATAAAACCTTTAAATTTTGTATCACCAAAATAAAATCCTTAAATTTACCACACTTGATCTGGATTTTGTTCTATAAGGGTGTTTATTTAAAAGAATGATGATTATACAGCTCATCTCATCCCTTTAAATCTTTTTGGCCCAGAAAAATCATTTTAAACAAACGCACCCCAAAATTAATTAAAGGGAGTGTTTGGCTAACTCCAGCAGTATTTTTCAGAAGCACTTTTCTGTAAATCGAGATAAACTCCTTCACATATTTACTTCGTATATTGTAAAAGCGCTTCTGAAATCATAGTTTTGGTTTTATTCAAACACCCCCTAAAGGTCATAAATATGTAAAAACTTGTGTTTTTTTTTTCCATATATGCTTTTATATATTTAGAGATGGGGTGGGTGTGAGAGAGAATGAGTGGAAAAATGTTATGATTAATGCAGAGAAATATTAAATAGCCCTTATATTAAGGATTGAAGAATAACCTATAAAAAGGATTAAAGAGAGTATATAATAAATTTGACATGTTCACTTAATCAATAGTTTTAGATTAACTTAAACCTTAATTTGATTCAACGTATAAGGTTGAGGAGTGCGCTTAGTGAGATTATAGATCATCAAGAGTGACCTATATGCTTACCGGCTCCCACTGACTATTTATTTAATTAATCCTACTTTTTGTTCTTATATAATATAAAAATTAGTTGGAGATTGATTTTGATCCTAAATATAGCACATTAATCCGTTTCATCCCCAAACTTACAATTCATTCTCAAAAGTATTGTAATTAATTATACATATTAAGAGAGTTTCTATCCAAGGGTAATTGTAATTAAAATAATACTTTAAGAAAATTAACTCATACTTTTTACAAATAACTAATATAATTAACTTTATTAATCTATTTAAATTAGTTAAATAGTTAAATAGTTCTTGTATTAAAGACTGAAAGTAATATTAATTAATTTATGGTTAATATAATCTTTAGTTCCTAAACTTTTGCTTTATTTTAGTTTTGATCCCTCAAATTTTAAATCATATGTTTTGATTTGTTAATGATTAAAATGGCCCAAATTTTTATTAAGCTATAGGGATTAATATTTTAAATAGAAAAAAAACTTAACGGATCAAAATTAAAATAATAACAAACTTGATAAACTATCCTATTAATTTATTTAACAAATGAGATTGGACACGAAGAATCCAAGCGGGAAAAGAGTTGTGACAGGTGGACCCATGGGATGCACGTGGTGTTATCGACAAACACGTGGCCATGTCAATTTTTGGCCCTTCCTTTTTTGCCTCCTCCCTAAATTAGTTTTGGACCCAAATATGGAAAGCAATCGCAATCTGCAACCCAACAAACACCCCTACGTGTCATTTTTCATGGTGCTGGGCCCCACCACCAATAATTCCGCCCCATCCATCGGTGGTATATCTCTTCATGCCTTTTTCAGTCTGTGAACCCTAATAGCTAAGTTTAGGTGAAAGAAAAGGAAACAAGGCGCTTGTTTGGTTTTTTGAAAACAATTTTTATTTAAAAAAAATAAAAAATACTGATTTAGTAATCTGTTTTTAGTTTGTTATTTTAGTAAAAAAAATAAAAAAACAAGAAAATAATAATATTTTTTCAAAACTAAAAGTCCAAGACAATTTTAAAATATTTTCTTGTTTTTAGTTTTTGTAATTTTTTTAAATTTTTGTTTTGAGAATTTGGAGAAAGCTTCCTCTCCTCTTACTTGTCACTAGCCACCTATCACCACGGAGGAAGTTAAGACAAACACCAAATTTTGAAAACTCGGAGAAACTTTCTTCTCTTCTTAATATTTTATAAGCTTCAATTTAGTGTTTGTTTGATATAAAAGATAGTAAAAAATTTTATTTTGATTTTATGTAAAAAATTCAGTCCATTTAATTTTTTTTAAAAGTCTTTTTACTGATTACATATATTAAAACAGTCAAGGAAGTAATTTTTAATGCAAATAATTAAAAGTCATATTTTAGAGAAACCAACATACACTTTTTTCGAATAAACTAAATTAATTCTCTTAAAATCTAGAAATTAGTTATCAAGCTCCAACCTTTAGGAGGGAGGCAATAGATGGTATCTGATTTTCCTCAACTGATAAATGAAAGGAGCTTGTACCCCTAACATCACGAGAAATACACCTACTTACATAACGTATATTTTTAAAATATCCCAAGTCAAACAAGTAATATTTGCATTTTTAACTTTTGTTGTCACTTCCAGATCTTAATGTAAGATCTAGTTTATAGTTTGTGGTTTAAAAATCTAGTTTGCACGTAGTTTAACTTGAATATCAAACTAAATATTATATTAAGTACAGGAAATAGTATAGTGATAATTATGTACAAACAGCAAAAGGATGTGATGTATTGATTTTCATCGTCATATGTGTCTGCCTCTTTATATACCAGAAGAGAAAAAGTGATATTTTAATTTTATATTTATAAGATAACTTGCAATGTTTTAGAATAATTTGTGGATAATTTGTAGAGCATACGATCGTCAAAGAAACAAAATCAAAACTAGAACCTTTTTAGTATGATATATATGGAGTATGTACACTGTACCCATTAGCATATGGCATTGAATAAGAAACCATTATCTTCTCATTCATATGTCGACCTCTCCCACTCTTCGTTTGCGTGTAGATCTTGTTTTTTTCCATATGTTTTATATAATCGATAAGCGTTGAAAGATGTTAAGCATTTATGGTACCCAAGTCAATTTTAAACATTTTGGTGAAAACTTGGTTGCATCACACCCATCTCATTGAAAGCATATGCCCATATCGATTTTCTTCTCATTATTATATACTGATGGAAAAAAGTGGGGAGGGGGGGGGGAGAGAGAGCTAAAAAAAGGGGAAATAAGATAAATAAAACGAGAAGAGAAATTAAAGATCAGCAGAGGATAAAACTTAATAATAAATTTCATTCAAGTCATAACACGTCTCCAAAATAATGTGTTGAGAGTTATTCATAATTTCAACTTTAACTCTAAAATTAAAGAAAAGCTAATAAAGTTTAAATTTCTCTTGATTTCGGTAAAATATCTGGGAATTGCTTTATATTCTCTCTGAGTATCTGGTTCAAAATATAAGCATTAAATCTTTAAAATGTGTGTTTTTTTTATAAGCTTTATTTTAGATTTGTTTGATCATTTAATGTATTTTTTCACTTTTATTTTTAATTAATTATATGTCTCTCCTATATTTATTTTTCATGCATTATTCTCTTTCATCTTTTTTTTATTTATTCTTTCTCCCACCTGTCTTGTCTATAAATAAGAGTGTTTTAGAAAAATATGTTACATTTTTTTATGTATTTATGGTTTCTAATCAATTTTGGCTAACTTTTTAAATTTTATAATTTAGTTATTTAATGTTTATATTTTTAAAAGGAGGGAGTAATAAATACCACTCTTTCCTTTCAAAAAATTATCTTGGCATAAGCAGAGTATATGACATCCACCATAGGCGTATAATTTCATTATTTTAATACATTTGATTATTTGATCCAAAAAAGGGTAGGAGTGGACTTGAAAACTGAAATGGTAAAACAATAGACAAGCTTATCATCATAATTCCAAAAATATGGCCCAGGGTGGGCCCCAAACTCTGCAAATAGTCCCTCCAGTTCTGCACAATCTGAAGCCACCCGTCGTACTTATTATTTGATTCGTCAGTGTGTTCCCATTCTTTTTATCAAAACCAAGTCATATTTTATATCGTCCGTCCAAAGAGCAATAAAAGAGAAAGGGGCAAACCCTAAACTTACCCTCATAGATCCGAAGCAATATATTTTCTATTTCATATATATCACCCGTCATCTTTATTTTATTACAAGTTACAGCCATCTTCTTCTTCTTATATATATAAATTATATATTCTGAAGAAGGTGAGATCACCCTGTGGCTGGTTTACAGAGACTTCACCCAAAGAGAGACACGAGATCTTTTCCCTTTCTCGATCGTATCCATGGCTTCAGAGCAAGTTGCTGCAGATACGTCTTCAGTAATCATACCACTTCTGGCTGATGACAAGGCTCTTCTGAAACGGCATGTGGCGGCGACGGCTGCGGCGGCGAAAGGTGGCGATGATCTCCACAGCCTTCAAGTGGGAAATACGTCCTCTTTCAAGACTTGTTTTCATGGGATCAATGCTATTTCAGGTTTCAATGTCTCTCTTTCTCTCTTTAGTTTTTTTTTTTTCCCCTTGTTTTGTTTCTGTCTTCAATTATTTAATTTGCTTAATTTGTCCTTACCCTTCATCCAATTCCCCCCCCCCCCACTTTTGTCTTCAATTTGTCTCAGTTTTGAGTTTATCTCTTCATTTCCTTTATTTTCTTTCTTTTCAGTTTATTACCAGCTCTTTCTCTTCAATTTGTCTATGGGTTATTTTCTCTTCACTTTCTTTCTTCCTTTCTATTTGCCTTTCTTTCTGCATTTAAGGTTCAGATCTGCTCCTTGATGCTTAAAGATCCTTAGTCACTATAAAAATAAGGTGTTTTGATGGCAGTTTGAAGCCCTAATAAAAGACCTTAAGTTCGGAAAAACTGGCACTAATTTTGTGGTTGCCTTGAAGAACCGTTCATAAAGCATATGGGCTCTTCGATCCTTTTTGTTTCATAATTCACGTAGTTTGTCACAACAATGCAAACCTTGAAATGGACATAAAATTGTTAGGAATACAAGTCAAAAGAGAGAGCTAATCCTAAAAGACGATAACTTATTTGGGGGAATGAAGAATCTAAACTACAGCACTTGACCTTGGCAAAAAAAAAAACTACAGCACTTGACCTGTGAGGCTCTCAATGTAAAACTCATAATTAGTATAAAAAAATAAAAAAAATAGTTAATTATAGTTGATTTTTCTAAAATGTTCCTGTTTACCATTAGATTATATATTATCAGTTTATAAGTTTGATAAATTACTTTGAAAAAAAATAGCAAACAAATGAAACAGAATAAATTGAGATTTTATATTTAGAACTAAATTCAACCCTCAACTAACTTTTATATACATATATCCCTTAAATAAGATTCTTAGATCCTAGATCTAGTAACATAAGCTATAGCTTTCGAAAATTAAGATTGAAAATAGAATGTCCTGGATGTTCAAGTTAGAAATTGATTGACACTGTTATTGAATTCCATAACGCGATGTGTATCTTTCTATCAGCGGAACCAAAAGCAGTTCTAGAAAGTACCATGCATGCTTCATAATTAATAAAGTTGAAATAATTTCGAAGCAAATTATTAAAGCTTGTTTTTCTTTCTTTTAAAATTTATATATTGCAAAATACGTGGTCGATTTCAAACAGGGAACAAGTGGATCCATTGGGACCTTAAATTTTTCCTTTTTTAGGTCCAGCTGATGATGAGCTGGCAAGACGTATTTCAATTGAATACCAAAACTATTCATATTATTTAAATCAGATTTTGTTCTTTTAAGTTTCAACCAATAAATTTTGGTTTCTCATTTTTTTTAGTCTAAAATATTAGTCCCTATAATTTTATAAAAGCATAAACCATTTTACTCTTAAGAGACTAAAACCCATGACTTGAAATTTGAGAGAGTAAAACTAAAATTCATGCAAGCTTGTTTGAAAGACTAAAGATTGTATTAACCATTTCAAATTTCACACATCAAAATAAAAAAAAGTAAAATTTTATGAATTAAAATTGAAATTAACCCAATATAGAAATTTATGGTGGTTTATTATTAAAAAAACATACACAAAATTCAATTGCTGCATATAATTTCTCCTATTTATTTTATACCAAAATAAAAAAAAAACAAGAAAACAAAAAGTTGTTCTAAAAAGGTCCATGTGTATTGCGTATGGGAAGACATAACCCCTAGCTAGGGCTGCTGGCTGAGTATATATAGCTCTGTCAACAAAATTCAGTATTGCTCAAATTTATTTATTAAAATTTCAAAAAGAAAAAAGTATGTTCTGGTAACCAAACAAATATAATATTCTTAAAATTACAATAGACAAATATACTCGCCAATATAATATCATTAGATGGCCCCTACTTGGATATTTGAATCAATCTCTGTGTCATTTCTACACATAAAACGACAACGCACGAAGTGATAGATACATGAATACTGTCTACTTTCTGTCTTTAATTTTAAAATAAAACAAGAGTCTTGTGTATGTGCCGAGAGCTGGGAAGAAAATTAGCGATTTCAATCGAAAAATTATAAATAATTAGTATGTAAAATATTTAATAAAAAGTATAGTTTTATGAGACGAATCATATGTTGTTGTCAACTAAAGTGCGCGCATTATTTGTAGGCAGCCCCAAAAAGTTTGTCTTTCTTTAAATGGCAGCAAATAGGAATCTATTCGTTTAAGCATCTTCACGGATTCAATAATTGAGATGAGTGGATTCCCTTGGCGCCCCTGGGGGGAAAGATGGATTCAAATTTTGTGGCTGTCAAATAATTTTACATTTTTACTTAATATTTTGTTGTGCTGAGATTGTGTTGCTGATTTTGTTTTTTGTTTTCTTTTTATGAATTAAATTAAACGCTTGAAATAATAACTCTGTGATGTGCGATCTGTGCACATAATTCATTTATATATAATTCCATTTCTAATTAGGTTAAATGTATCCATTAGGTGAAAACTTTCAAAAGAAAAAAGAATTAATATGCAAGTCTCTACAATTTTAACTCAATTTTCAGTAAGTCATTGCAGTCGCCCCCCCCCCTCTTTTTATGGAGTCTTTATAGTTTTCTCAATTTTAAGTATTACTCTCTCTGCTCATAATTTGTTAGACAAATGATGTTTGTAGCTAATGGTGTGGTCCACATACAGTCAACATATATATGAAATTATCTTATCACATAACTCTAAATAAAATCAAAATCCATCATATTATGGATTATATTAAATACAAGAAACCAGTGATGAATATAATGATTTTTAATTTTTATATTGATAATAGATCAATTTCATTTCATCATTTTATTCCAAAAAACCTCTCTTATTTTTCTTTTGTTGCGTCTTGCATGTCATTTAGTCACCATCCACATTAACTCTAGGGTAAAGATACAAATTTAGCCTTGATCTTATTTATCAGATTCATTGATGCAATTTTACCTATGATCTTTGGGTGCACAAAAAAAAAAATCATGGATAAAACTGCACTACTAAAAGGGATTGGGGTGGAACATGCACTTAAGAAAAAGAATTAGCGGCACAATTGCACATTTACCCATAACTCTAACTAATATATTATTATGAGCATAGAAGCTAATGCCTATAATTGAGAAAAATTGTTGGTAAAGACCTAATAAAATTTTTAAAAAAAAACACACACACAAGACCTGATCAAAAATCAGTTGAATTTGTAAGGACCCATGAATTAATTTGCCCTAATTATTTTGGTAACTTGCATTGTTTTTGGGTTAAACGATAACTTCTATAGCAGGTTACATATATATGATACAAAACTTGATACTTTTACTTGTGCAATTCAGGAATTGGAATCGTATCAATCCCTTATGCACTAGCATCAGGAGGATGGTTAAGCATATCATTATTATTTCTCATAGCCATTTCCTGCTATTACACTGGCTTACTGGTTCAAAGATGCATGGACATGGACCCTCACATAAAGACCTTCCCTGACATTGGAGAACATGCTTTTGGAAGTAAAGGAAGGCTAATGGTCTCAATCGCCATGAACTCTGAGCTCTACCTTGTGGTCACAGGCTACTTAATCTTAGAAGGAGACAATCTCAATAAGTTGATTCCAAATATTAATCTTCATATTGCAGGCTTCACAATTGGTGGAACCACTCTTTTTGCTGTACTTGCAGCTCTTGTTATTTTGCCTACTGTTTGGTTACAGGATTTGAGTCTTCTCTCTTATGTTTCTGCGAGTGGTGCTTTGGCTTCCACTGTGTTTCTTGTCTCTCTCCTTTGGAATGCTACCATTGATGGAACTGGATTCCATGGAAAGGGAACTACCGCTATCAAATGGAGTGGGATTCCTGCTGCTGTTAGCTTGTACGCCTTTTGTTATAGTGCTCATCCCGTCTTGCCAACCCTCTATAATTCCATGAGAAACAAAAGCCAGTTTTCCAACGTGAGTATTAAATTCTTTCCATTTCTTATCTGTTAGGATGTCTAAGTAAAATGAGGCTTAATAATAGATATTTAACAAGTGAAAAGACTGTAGCCTATGATGTTATGAGGTAAAATGTGGAATCCTATGCTCATTATCGCCCATTTGTTTTCTTCCTGAATTGGCCTTCGCTCCCTCCCTATTTCTAATAGTTATGACATAAATATTGGGCTAAAAAGAGCATCTGAAAAAGAGGAATTTCTTTGGTCTATTATTACAAGAAAGTAAGTGTACACAAGTGGACTTGAATTCATATCCTAATAAGCAATCTCAATATCTTAAACTTTTCTACTTTGCTACTTCTTCCCACAACAATTTACACTTGACTTTTATAGTAAATTACTACAAAAGAAAATGAAATCCTTTCGCAAGTTGTTTTTATAATAGATTTTGCAATGATCTGTTCCATTTGCAAGAGATGTGTGCAAACTTTTTATTCTGAGATTCCGTCACTAATTTTCAATTTTGTTATACCACATCCTAGAGCTAGACAAGTGATTTACTTTGATCCTAAATCTAAGACCCCAATTTCAATTTTTTCATAATGAACTGGTTTAGTTAATTTTCATAGTATCTATAAATTAGTTATTCATTTCTTTTGCAGGTATTGCTGGTATGCTTTTCAGTATGCACTCTTGGATATGCAGCAGCAGCTATATTGGGCTACTTAATGTTTGGGCAACAAGTTGAATCCCAAGTCACTCTAAACCTTCCCACAGGAAAATTCAGCTCACAAGTTGCAATCTACACAACCTTAGTGAATCCCATAGCCAAATACGCCTTAATGCTCACACCAATTGTGAATGCTGTGAAGAAATTAGTTTCATGCCAATACAATAACAAAAGGCTCACACACCTCATTGTGAGTACTTCACTTCTTATCAGTACTGTGATTGTTGCTGTGGCCATTCCTCTCTTTGGATACCTCATGTCTCTTGTTGGAGCTTTGTTAAGTGTTTCTGCTTCCATTTTGGTTCCTTCTGTGTGTTACTTGAAGATTTCTGGAGCTTATAAGACATTTGGGTCTCAAATGATCATCAACTATGGGATTGTGATTATGGGTTTGGCTATTGCTGCTGTAGGAACTTACACTTCTCTCGTAGATATTGTTGGTCATTTGTAAAATCTGTATTATAAAGCTGTGTCGTACGAGAATAATTACCTCTATCTTTGTTTAATTATTTTGATAGTTGTTCAAGAACATGATTTGGTATGTGGTTGTACTTTTTGTTATGATTTTGGTAATTTTTAAATATGTTAGTGTCATTCATGATGCTTTGTACTCTGTTTTGACGACAAGAATATTCGAAGGTGCAAGGTTTAGTCTAGTTACATGCTGATCAACTGATAAAACCCAAAATCTTTCTGGTCATTAATATAACAAATCAATTTGAATACTACCTCCAGTCCTAATTATAAGAGCTAGTTGACTAATTTGAGGAGATTAAAAAAGTAAGTTGAGTTAGTTATTTGTTCTAAATAAGTGTTGTCTTTCCTAAAATATTCTTACTAATCAAATGTATTGACTAAAACTATCATTGTTAAAAAGGCTACTTTGAAAAAAAATGTATAAATATGAGAGACAAAGTGGATTGGGGTCTTATATTTAGGATCAAAATAAAAATCAAACAGAGTCTTATATTAAGGACCGAAGGTAGTATATTAATAAAGTCAAATAAATTAGTTAATTATATTAAATATGATATGATCTCTCTAAAGTACCTCTATCTTGGTTTAATTATTTTGATAGTTGTTCAAGAACATGATTTAGTTCAACTTGCATTTTTGGTTATGATCTTGTTTTAAATATGTTAGTTTGATTCATGATGTTTTGTGCCCTGTTTTGACTAGAAGAATAGTCAGCAAGTGCAAGGTTTTAATTAGTTTAATTTGCATATCCTATAGTCTCTTCAATTTCTGAATCAAAGTAGAAATTTGCTGTTATGAGGCGATCAACTGATAAACCATGTAACCCCTCTGGTCCTTGTTAATTAATAGCTATTTAATTAATTCAGATAGATTAAATAAAGTCATATTGGTTTATTATAACAAATAAGACATGATCTACCAAAGTGTACCACTGAATAACATTAGATTATATACCCATTTATGAGTTAAGTAAATTAATTTACGAAAAAATAATAAATATGAGAGATACAGTAAATTAATGTCTTATATTTAGAACTAAATTTAACTCTCTAATTAACTCTTATGTTTTTTTTTTTTGCATCCTAATTAACTCCTATGTTAGAGACTGAAGGAGTACAACACAAATCATGTGAAGGACTAAATCAGTATACAATCAACCACTCATCTTAGTAAAATGCGTATATTATTACAGAAGGATTATATTTTCTAAAATTGCCCAAATACGAGGTAGAGATTGTAGAAAAATTACAAAGACTTGTGCGGATATTGGGCTTGTACGTATAAAAATCGCCCAAAGATTATGGGCTTGTTTGGTTATGTTTTCTATTCTTTTGTTTTCAAAACAATTTTTATAAAACTGTTTTTTAAAACAAATTTTGAGGGAAAAAAACCAAAAAAACATGTTCAGATAATTGTTTTTAAAAATTTAAAAAAAATAAAAAATTTTTTTGGATGATTAATTTTAAAAATTATTTTTAACATCAACTTAAAAATGTAAAATTAATTACTTGAAATCTTATTATAAGGTAAATTAATTTGATAAAGCTGGTAAAAAAAACTAATTTAATAAAAAATAAAATAGAATGACTAATAAATAACACAAAAAGTAACATGGTTAAAATTTAAATGGACATTGTTTTAAACAAAGTCTCAAAAATAACATCTAATTCAAATTTCTAGTAGAAATTTGATCAGGATACGTTGACATCTCTAATGGCGCTTTGATTAGCTACTCTTAACAAGTTATCTAGATTATAACTTGCACTATCTAAATTTGTGTTTCCTATCAAATTTTTAATTTTTGAATTTGTGTTTACAGTTAATTCCTCCGCCTCTGCCAAATTCATATTTTTCCATTCTGTGAGTAACAAATCAGGTCGACTCGACTGGCGTATATAGTTAAGAATAGCACAATATGCTATCACTATAAGACAGTGTCTTGAGGGCTTGTATGGTGGCATTAATTTTAGAATTGGAAATTGAGTTTTCAAAACTCCGAAACAATGCTCAATCGTCAGTCTTAATAAACGCCGAGGACTAAAACCAAAGAATGAGGGGACGCGAGCACAAGGTTGAAGCATCGGCGAGCACTTCAACCCTCCAAGACTCCAAGAGCCATCGAGCGAGCAAAGAAGAAGTCCTGAAGAAGTCTCAGATTTTTTAAAATATAAAACAAAACTAGAAAGCATCTTAAAATTGTTTTGTGTTTTTAGGTTTTAAAAACAAATCATTGTTTTTTTAAGGAACACTTTATTAAAAATAAGTTCTCAAACATGTTTTTTTTTTAATTTTTTTGTTTTAAAAAAGTTGTTTTCAGAATAGATAAACAAACAAGCCTGACGTTTTTCTTTTGGTGCTAGGTGCCCAAAGGTTACATAGAGATTCATAATTTTTAAGAACAAAAAGGATGACATTTAAGTTTCAAAGGATGAATCCAATAACAATGAAATCCAAAGACTTATTTCTTAAGTTTCAAAGGATTCTTAGTGACAAATCACTGGAAGTAACACATAAAACTTAAATTTCTAATTTGCAATTAAAATCCACATAAAATTTTACAATTAATTAAATTGATATGCGTAACTCATCTTTAATTCTAGATTTTCCCTTCAAACAATGCAAGTTTAAAAATCATTTCTAGAACGAAACGTTTGAATACAACCAATCATATCGTCCGTTGTATTCTTACTTTGTATAATACTGCCTTTGATATTTAATATAGGGTAATACAGGATGAAAGTACAAAAATAACTATACATTTTTACCAAAGTACATTCACCACCATAAGCTTTTATGAGGTGCAAAAGTATACTGCCATTAAATTTGCCAAACGGCCGTTACTTTTTTTTATGGGACTTATGCTAATGTTATGAAAGTATCAAAGTGCTCCTAATTTAGAAAAAAGGGTGAAGGAACAAAAATACCGGCAAACTTTCAGCCAAAGCACGCCAAACACCATGTGTTTTTTTTTGCATATGCAAAAACACCATGTGTTTTGTTTTACTTTCACGGGTACTTTTACACATGTAAAAAAACATATGGTGTTTAATGCACTTTTGCTAAAAGTTTATGGTTATTTTGCACCTTTGCCTTTTTTTCCTTTTTTAGCAAGGGTATTTTGGTACTTTCATAACACCAGCATGGGTCTTACTATAAAAAGTAACGATTGTTAGACAAATTTAATAGCGGTATCATTTTTGCTCTGGTTTTGCAAGTTTATAAGTATTTTTATATCTTGAAAAAGCATATGGTGGTAGGTGCACTTTGAGTAAGTTTGTATGTATTTTTGCATCGTCAACCTTTTAATATATAAAAGTTAGTTAAGAGTTAAATTTTGTTTTAAATATAAGATCTCAATTCACTTAATTATCTCCCAAATTTATAATTTTTTTGTAATGGATCCTTATTAATTGTACATATCAAAGAGTTTCATGCCAGTGGTAATTCTATTACACATGATTAAATATAGTAATTTAGTAAAGCCAGCACACCTATGTTATAATAACTAACATAACTAATTTTCTTAATATCCGCGAGTTAGTTATCTAGCTTTCATATTAATAATTGGATTTATTATATTTATATATTGATTATAAGGATTAGGATGCTAACTTTAATATCCTATGGGATCGGAATGGATTTGAAAATATTTAAACTCTGACAAGTGGTTTATTTAACAATTAACAAATATAGAGGCTTAACCATTAACTTTTTTAAGAGAACATTTTATGAGATGGAAATGCAATTAGAAAAATTGAATGATTAAAAAGTGATAGTTGAAAACAAATCTCCACATATAGTAAATTGCGTTTTACCGTAGCAATTTGAGCAATTTTTTTCAAAAAGAAAAGATTGAGGAAGTTAGGAAAATATGAGCCCAAGAGTGAGAAAAGATATTAAGTGTGAGACTTATTACAGTGAAAAAAAGGTGGGTATAGAATCTACAATGAAATTACATAATTATTTACAAAAATTGCAAAAACTAAATAAACGAGCAACTTAACGAACAATTTTTGTATTTGGAATGGGAATTTATACAAAGATAACAATTTTTGTTAGAAAAGAATTGGGCCTTCTCTCTTTAGGCCTAAATTCTTATGTGTTTGTTCTGCGTAGTCTTTTTTTTTTTTTTTAGGGAAGCAATAATGTTAAAGTTCTTCTAAGAAATATACTTTTTGAAATTCGAACTTATATTCTCCTCATTCATTTCATCAAAACAACCCTTTTAGGATCCAAGGAATTGCTCCCAAAAAAAAAAAACAAACAAACAAAAGCCTTCTCAACTTCAATGTCCAATGGCTTGCTAGGTCTGAGGAAAATAGGAGAAGGATACAATTTTTTAAAAAAATAACAAACAAATGGGATTAAAAGATTTTAATTAATTTTAATTACTTTTTTCTGTTAAAATTTTATAAGCTAATTTGTCCATTTTTTTAAATCGAAATAATTAAGAGTTTCTCACCCCCTCGTTGCTATTCTCCAACCTAAGTAAACTTAAGAAAAACTAATACACAAAAATGAAAAGAAATATATTGTTAAGTGCTATAATCTTAAAACATGAACTCAATCAAGTACCACCAATTTATTGCCTTGACAATCAACAAGAGTTTTTGACAATTTTCATAAAAGTAGTACAAATTCTTGAGATTTCAAAAGAAGCCCAATCTACATATATAAACCCTAAATCAAATCATACTGAAATCTTGATCAGAATTTAAAGCTAATCAAACTTGATAAATCCCGGATTAAATGCCCAATATTAATTACACTTTCAAATGTTTGATTATTTCTCCTAGTGAAGTGTAAGTTCCCACAGCTGCAATTGAAATCCCCATGACAACAATTCCATAATTGACCATCATATCCCATCCAACCACCTTAAACTTTCCTGAAATCTTCAAGTAACACACACACGGGACCAGAAATGAAGCAGACACACTCAACAAAGCTCCGACCAGAGACATCAAATATCCGAAGAACGGCACGGCGAGCGCGACGATCACCGTGCTGAGCAGCAAGGTGGTGCTGAGGACTAAATGTGATGCTTTCTTCTTGCTTAAGCTTGAAGGGATTGTGTTTTTAATGGCGTCCACAATTGGTGTGAGCATCAAAGCATACTTTGTTATGGGATTCACCAACGTTGTATAAATTGCCACCTTTGAACTTATTTTGCCTTTTGGAAGGTTTAAGGTTACTTCTGACAGAACTTCTGAGCCAAACATCAAGTAACCCAGAATTGCTATTGCTGCGTATATTAAGGTGCAAAGTGTGAAGCACACCAGCAGCACCTGAAGGAATAATTAACAGTAATAAAAAGAATGGAAGTTAGTTCGACAATATATTGATTTTTTAAATTAAAATCAATGAATGTATAAAAAAGATAACGGGATACAATATAATAAAACTTTTTTCATAAAAATAAATAATCAACAACAGAAAAAAGAATTACTAACTAAAATAAGATTTTCAGCCATGTGAAAATATATTTATTGGCTTCAAATTTATTTATTTATTTGTCATGAACGATTTAAAACATATACAGAAAAAATTAAAAACAAAAATAATTTTTCTTACTAAAACTTATTAGTTAAAAATTTTATATTTTGTCCTCTTGTAAACTTTTTATTAGAATTTTGTTAGGTTTTAATGCAACAACTATATATAATCTCTCAAAGCACTTGTAAAGATGCTCAACGATAGGGGTGTGTGTGAAACAAAATCGAGACACGCACTCGAAAGGTGACGCAACTTGCGTTAAAAAAATGAGGATATTGATTTAGATAATGTATACTTTGACAAGATATCACACAATTACCTACGCCAAGAAAATAATAACGCAAATACTAACAGCTTTGCACCAACAAAGGTTAAATAAAAAATGGTTTAAATTACAGGAACTCAGCAAAAAAATTGCAAAACTATGAGAAATAAAAATACTACTATAATTTAAATTTTAAAAGAATAAAAATAAAACCAGTACCGGTATACTTACATTGGAAAATTGATGTTTGTTCTTCATAGAAGTGTAAAGATTAGGAAAAACTGGATGAGCACTGTAACAAAAAGCATACAAACTAACAGCAGCAGGAAGACCTTTCCAGTTAATGAGAATGCCTTTACGATGAAACCCAGTCCCATCAAACGCACCGTTGCACAACAAAGCACAGAGGAATATGGTAGAAGCCAACGCCCCAGTGGCAGACACATAAGAAAGAAGGCTCAAATCTTGTAGCCAAACAGTGGGCAAAATAATAAGAGCCGTAAGAATCACAAAACATTGCATTCCATTAATCCTTATCCCTCCTATGTCCACATGTACATGTGTTATCAGTTTGTTGAGGTTGTCTCCTTCCAGAATAAGGTAACCTGTCACTACCAGATACAGTTCACAGTTCATGGCTATGTTCACCATCAACCTTCCTTTCTCCCCAAACGCACGTTGTCCTATGTCGGGAAGAGATTCTATGGAGGGATCTTCGTCCATGCATCTCTTTATCAAGATTCCTGTGTAATATGCTGCGATGGCTATGATGAACAGAAGTATTAAGCTTAGCCATCCTCCTGATGCTAGTGCATATGGTATAGAGACTATCCCAATCCCTGAAACAAACCAAACCAGTATTTAGCATATATACTTATGTAAAACGAGTACAAATTTTTGGGAGAATCACATACCAAAAGCTAGCCGTTGGAGTTTGAGAGCCCAACGCCTTATATGGCCCCTACTTCAAGGTAACTTTTTTGACATAAGACTCATGACAACCTAGTATCTACTACGAATTATTAGGGCATTTTCGAGCATCATAAAACTTATTTGGGGTTTTTCTAACTTGATTGTGCATGACCTCCTTCATTACTAAATATAGGTGTTAAGTAACTAATTTGTAAACATTAAGATCCATTTTAATCATTTGCATTGGAACGTATATACTTTCTTGATGAATAACCCCTTAATTAATAAGTACAATTAATCGGAAAAGTTTAAGAAAAAAAATCATAAATTTGAGAAACAAGAAGTATTGAGGTAATGTATTTAAAACTATAGCAAACCCTATACTAATTCTTATATTCAGAATTGGAGGGAGTATTTACAAAATTTGAATCTTTGACGAAACTTAAAGGGATTCCAGTTTATTTCACTTGAACTCCTCTCACACACACACATATAGTTTTGTGTCAAAGTCTAGTCACATATCTGGCTAGAATCACAATGACGTTGAAGACTAATCAAGAAGTGCGAAGAAACTAAAATGAAAAAAGATGAGAAGTGAAGAAGAACCTGAAATGCCATTGACGCCATGGAAACAAGTTTTGAATAAGGAAGTACCGCGAGAAGAAGGAACATTAGCATCTTCAGGAGAGGAGGGCATGGTGCGTGCGTGTGTGTGTGTGTGTGTGTGTGTGTGTGTGTGTGTGTGTTTTGTTTTCCGAGTTGCGCGGAGGTTTATAAGAAACTGGAAGAAGGTAGGAGTAGCGGACTAGTGGAACTGTGCATTGCTCGTTTTAAGGCATGAATTAATAATGACGCACCGCACTCACACCGATCCCCACATGCCATATCTCGTCTTTATTTTATTGCTTTCCCTTTCTTTTTTTCTTTTTTCTTTTTAATTTAAATGTATCATCTCAACACCTAATGTTTCAAAAACTATCATAGTGCATAAATTGCTGTGCAATCTGAAATAAAAAGGTTTTTTTTATATTACAATGGCAAGCCAACAGCTTTGGGGGGGGGGGGAGAGCAAAAGCTAAGACCTACAAAACACCAAACTCAACCCCGTGAGATTCGAGGATTCTTGTTAATATGAAGATCTTGTAGGATAATTTACCCTTTTCTGGAGTCCAAGTGTCTATAGTTAGTAGCAGTGATTAATCCCCTCGCATTATAGACTTTCTAAAAAAGCTTTAGTAATAGCCACAAAACCCTCTCCATACCCATTGCAAGGGATTCAATCCTCTAACTAGATGTTTATGTTTAAGAAACTCAGCTAAATGACTGTGCTAGGCCTTATGGTTGCTTCTCTCTGAATTTTAACACTTATTCTCATATTGATGGTACATGAAAAATCTCAACAAACTTAGGTTGGCATGGTTAAGGCCAGTTATCATTCTTTAAATGAATAGATGGGGATTTGAATTTGAGAAGATCTAAAAAAAATACTTCTTGAACTTTAAAATTCTAAATTAGCTTTGTTTACTATATTTTGATAGTAATTGACTATCCTTGAAAAGCAAATAACAATATATTTTTGTAATAATTTTTTATTGGAGATTTTAAAATTTAAGAGGTAATTTTTTTTAATTTTCCCTTTGAATTTCTCCTTTACGTATGGAGCAAATTTAGTTGAGAATGTCCTAACATTACACAATGCCAGTGTCCCCTCCTAACGTAGCCAGCAAGGAATTTCCAAATTAGGGTTAGATAACAGGAACACTGAAACACTCGCCAAATTAGGGTTAAGTAACTGTTTTCATTTGTACCCTAAACATACTCCTCTTATCCTATTTATAAGACACTTCTAACATATTTTATACAATCAAGAAAAATCTTAAAATGCATTAACTCTTAATTATAACAACTTTCTAAATTTATTCTTATTTAATATATACACCTTTCACAAAATATAACTATCTACATGATAATAAATGAAAGATGAAATAATACATTTACATTAAAAATTTAATAAAATAACTTATAAATAAGAGTAAAAAAAGTCTTTTATCTCTATCGTATAAACAAGACTAGAGAAGTGGTTAATATCCCAAAATGGTTTTTAGTACATTGCCATAAAAGGGAAAACCAGCGGTGGGATTAGAAGATGAGAAACGGACGGCCAAAAAATGCCATTAAAGGATGAGAGATCACAGAAAAAGTTCTGATTGGAAGGTTGTCGAGTAGTGTAACCAATGGGACCATTGGAACTTGTACATTTTGTTTGGTCAAATCTGGTGTGCATGAAATCTGTCTTTTTTCCTTGATCTACGTGACAGGTTATTAATTATAGCTAATTATTAAATTAAAGTCGAGAGACATAATAATGTAAAGCTACAATTAATTGATTAATTAATTAATTACTATTTTGAAAAAATATACATATATACTTATGTAAGATAATTGCTGAGTGGTGGGCATTAGCGCCACGACCTCCCCTGGTCATCTGCCACCCCTTGGTTAGGCAGAAAAGACGGAGGGATCACTCTAATGGATCTTCACAAATCACACTTCACCTAAATCTTCATATTTAGAGGTTTTTTTTTTTTTTGCCAACATATTCGGATTGTTTAGGCTTCAAAACTTGTCTTTACTTTCATTTTAGAAAATATTTTCCTGAGGAATAATTTTAATACTTGTTACAGCATCTATCATGTAATAATATTTACATACAAGATTGGATTAAAATGTAAACCAATTTGTGAAGTATACGCATCGGGCACTTCAATATTTATTTAGGTGTAACAATGCCCATGAAAATTTTCAAAGGATGCAAAAAAAATCACGACTGTTGATTTAAGCAAATGTTTGTTAATTTTTAGAATATAGAACAGCGCCTACCATTAAAAGGTAATGGATGTTTGCTTAAATAAATTTTTATGACTTTTTTTTTTGCTCTTTGGAAATTTTCATAGATATTTTTACATTCAAATAAATATTATGATGTTAGCTAGGTGCGTATTCATGAGTATTTTATTAACAGATCTTTCACTCAACCTTATAAGCTTTGTTATATAATTATATCAACTATATCAAGGGCTACGGAGGGTGGAGCACTTTATGCTGGTATTGGCTGGTCAAAAGAAGTTTATGCTGGTATTGCAATTATTATTTAGGGGATCATCCTAATTTAATTTCATGATAACCACTAACCAGACGCGACCCAAGAAAAAGGAATCATTTCTCTCAGTCCCTCTCATTAAATAGCTAGTATAATAGTGTAATCCAAAAACCTATCACCATCACTATCAGCACCAAAAGAAACTACAACGACAAAACACTAGCGTTTAATTAAATAATAGTACCATATGTTCATTTAAAGGTTAACATAGATAGATTTAACACTCTTTTTGTACATTAAACACTTTAAAATATCTTGTGATGTGTCTAGCACCTGAATTTTTTTTGCTTAATGCATAATGCATCAAAAAGTATTTTGAATACTAAACGCACTTTAAAAGAAAAATTTATGATGCTTGATGTATAAAAAAATACTTTAAAGTATTGAATAAACTTTAAAAAAATTCAGAATGTTAAATATTTAACAAAATATTTTAAAATGCTGGATATTTAAAAAAAACACTTTCTTTATTTAATAATGATTTAATTTGTGATAAAAGGATTTGTTTCCTCAAAATAATCTTAGATAAAGTGATCAAAAAAGTAGAAGAGGGGTTTTTTTTGGTTTGTTTTATGAAAAAGTGATTGGGATTCTTCGGAAGCATTTATATAAATTGATTATATAAATTGAGATAAAAAAATTTTTTACATATTTATTTTAAACTCTATAAAATTATCTTTAAAATTATAGTTTAATCTAACCAAACAAGCATCTTACTTCGTAAAGTGATTTGTAATTTATTGGAATTTTTACTTTTTATTTAATATTTAGACAAATATAGTCTCAATTAGGGCATTCTGACACCATTCCAGTGATTATGTCAGTAATTTTGTTTACGTGCACGCAAGAATTTTTAGCTCAGACGAATCTCTGCATCTTCATGACAGCATAGCAGGTCGATTGATATTTCAATTTATTTTTTAAAATAATTTTAATTACTTATTTATTTTATCAAAGTAAAATGTTTCAAAACAAAATCCCAGCCTAATTCATTACAGATTCTGAATGAGCAAATGCCATGACAAAAGTTTCAAAGAAGATTTTATTCGTCTTATTTTTTTTTAAAAAAAATACTGGTAGCTTGGTATTCAAATTAGAACCTGCTTAAAATAGTTTTATTCAAATTAGAGTCTATTTAAAATAGTTTATAAATAACTTTTTAATAATGATTTACGATATACAAAGTAAATATGTGAAAGGAGTTTTGTCTCAACTTTCATAAAACGTGTTTATAAATGATTTCAATCGTGATGATAAACAGGACATTAAACTCTAGTTTTGATAGAAGCGAGTAAAAAATGTCAGATGCGACTGATTAAAGGAGTGTTTAGCAACCTTAAAAAGTGTTTCTAAGAAACATTTTTCCACAAAACGAGACAAACTCTTCTATATATTTATTTCGTAAACCATAAAAATATTTTTAAAACTATGATTTGGTTTCCATCCAAACGCTTCGTAGTTAGAATATTCTATCCTATTAACACAGTTTTTTTTTAAAAAAAAAATTCTCTGACCGAGAAATCAAGCAGATATTCGGTTGCATTACTTTTGAGACATTGCATTGAGTCAAAACCAGGAAAATATGAAGAAAATAAAGCTTTACATAAATGTCGATCAATGAAATCTATTGATGGAGAAAAGTATATAGCAGAGACATAGATCTTTGCAATTGTATAATAACTCATATTTACATGTCAATCTCTGGTATTTATATATGTTGTCCTCTTCTCTTATATTTTATTAGGAGGACTTATTAAACTAATCTCCTTTTTGGACCTATTTATATAAGTTTTTATAAATTTAAACTTGCAATATAATTTTATGTAAGGACTAAGGTGCACATTTATCTTGAAGTTTTCATTTAAGAAAAGTAATGCTGAACATTCAAATAGTGATATTAACTATTAATATTTTAATGTAATAAGTAAAAAATGCTACAATTTTATACTTTCAGAGTAAATTTATAATCAAAAATTTTTTAGGTGCTTAGCGCTCTTGAATGAAAGTTTTTAAGGTAAAATTATCATGTAATGTAGCAACTTTTTCCTATTACCATTAGGAAAAATAATAAAAAAAGAAGCTAAAAATTATTAAATTTTAAACCAGGTTTGGTAATAACACTTTGTTTAATGTTGAAAACATTGAATTTGCAAATGATAAGAAATTTTTGATAATATTTTTTGTCTGGCATTTACAAATTTTTAACTTCTTTTTCTAAAGTTTTTAAGGTAAAATTATCATGTAATGTAGCAACTTTTTCCTATTACCATTAGGAAAAATAATAAAAAAAAGAAGCTAAAAATTATTAAATTTTAAATCAGGTTTGGTAATAACACTTTGTTTAATGTTGACAACATTGAATTTGCAAATGATAAGAAATTTTTGATAATATTTTTTGTCTAGTATTTACAAATTTTTAACTTCTTTTTCTGTTATTAACACATATCAATCATCAATTATCAATCAATCAATCATTAATCAATTAATCACCAATCAATCAATTATATACTTAAAATCTTGTAATACGTGGTGCATTTAACAATGGATTGGGTAAAGTTTAACAACTAATAAATACTTTTAATACCACAAATTAAAAAAATTAAGTAAATATTTTCAAGGCCATTGATGTGGTCGATATTACAAGGAAGAGAATGGCTCAAAGTTAAATGCATAATAATATCTATTAATTGAAATATTAATAGTTTATTTTTTTGCCTTTGTAAATATTAATAGTTTAATATTCTAATAATTTATATTGTGTGTAATCATAAAATCATATTGTTAATATAATTATTTGAAAGAAAAAAAAAATGGATGGACCACAGTAGCATTAGCATAAATCAATGAAAAAAAAAGGGAATAACCTCCATTAGCAACCAATCAGAATAAATCAATTATTTCTCAAATGTTTTAGAGATTTCCAAAATATAAAAATGAAAGTTATTGGGATATTATGAATATTAATTAGGATTTTAACACCCAATAACTTATAACAATAGCAAAACTTTATTTTTGTTATGTGCATCATAGTAATTTGTGGTGGCTCTTTCAATTCCTAGGCAATAGGTTAAAATTATGTAACGCAGAAAGTTTAGGCAATTGCTTATTAGAAAAGAAAGTTTAGGCAAGTTTTTATTTTAATATACTATGGAGAATAGTCTCGATCATGTAGATGATTCATTGATTCCTTTGATTTGGAATTTTATGCAATATTTTGAAATAAAAGGAAAAACAAAAATTAGTCTGTTATTGGTTATGAGAAATCATTGTCTATTATAGATTTATAATTATAAAGTTCGCTATAAGTGAATCTTAAGTTGTTTAAAATAATATAGTCTAATAAAATTTCAAATTTAATCAAATGTACCGCCTTGTGCATTGCCCAGGGAGAAGTTTCTGGTTAGTAACCAATCAAATTGTTTTCTTTCTATCTATGATTATCAAAGCGGCAGGTACGTACTGTCATTGTTGAGTTTGGAAAGAACTCCAAACATTGCAAAAAAAGGGATATAACTCTATGGATAGTGGGAACTATTATTCTTGAAAAAGGAAAAGAAAAAAGATTCCTCATAAGTCGTAATCAACTTGTTATACACACACACACATATATAAAAGAATTACCATTCAAATTATCCTCAACTAAAAAGTCGTAAAGGCTCCTGTAACTCTTGTTGACCTGAATTAGTTGAGAAAGGAAATCCTCTCATTTTCCTCTCTCATCTTCTTCTCACAATCTTATCTTGACTCTTAGATTAAAAAATAAATTTTTTTTCCTTTTGTTTTGCACTACGTTTAACGGTTCGATTTTATTAATTAATATTTATAATCCATTTTTTATTTAAAAATGAATGCAAGGTTTGAGAGAGAGAGAGAGAGAGAGAGCATAGACCCGTTAGTTAAGATGTCATTTTCCTATTTGTTTTTATCAAAATCATTGTTAAGCAGTGGGATCATGTCACAGCATACATCAATGGAAATAGAAGTCCCGACTAAAGGGTGAAAAAAAAAACTGACATTTCTCTTCTTTTTCTTATTTCTTTAGGAAAAGTTACTTTAAATAATAATTTGAGTTTTTGAAAATAATAACTTCAATTTGAATGATAGTAGGGAGTAAAGACTTGTGTTTGAATTATAGTTCAATTTGCCACTTTATCATTTATTGGTGGTCATGAGGGATTTTATATATGCATTATCATATGCAAAACTTAATTTTCAAAGAAACAGGTTATGAAGGCTTTTAGATTAAAAAATAACTAAATATTTTTTTTAAAATAACTGATTGATTGGGTTCATTTTTAATAAAATAAAAAAATTTGCAGTTTCCAACTTTCCAAGACTTACAAGCTTAAGCTATATATTCGGCCCTAGAAAAAGAGAGCCAGCCTATTTTGAGTACTAACCAAAGATGCTCCTAGTATTAGACCCCCATCATGTTAGACATAACCAGTATTTGCATTATAAGAATAGCCTTGACAGATGTAGATGAGCCTCAAGCCCTCAAATATAATCGGAATTACTGAAACTTTTGCTTAAGAAAAAAGAGCCTCTTTATTTGGGCTGATAAACATAATTACTTTTCTGATCCTGACCCGTATGACTCATTATGCAATATACTCGTAAGCAGTGCACTAATTTAAATGGCCTGTGACTCACTAAGCATTGTTCAGGCCACTTACATAGATTCAAGCGCTTAGTTTCTGTTTTTTTTCTTCTTTTCCTTTATTCGTGATATATGTCACCCTTTTCCTTATTATTTGTCACCTGGAAAAGAGGATCTTGATCTTTTTTATTTGTCATATATGTTTTTTTTTCAATGTTTCATTTCTAATTCTGTCCCTATTAATTATAGTAACAGTAAATAGAGAGGGAATAAGTGAGAAAAAATATATTAGTATTTAATATTCTTCTTAATAAAGATAAAAGTAGGAGATTTTATCTATTTTATATTCTCATTAGTATATGATAAATTTCTACAAATGAAGTCTTTTTAGGATGTACTTCATTATCAGGCACAAATAACAATGTATAAAAAATCTGCCGGAATAAAAAATGTATAAAAATTATTTTGGTGATAATACTTTTGCATACTCTCTTTTGGTAGTTAGGAGAAACTTTATTAGCCTATTTTGCTCAAATCACTTAAAAAAAAAACTTTTAGTAGTGACTTTCCGCTAAAAATCTTACTTTCAGCGGTGACTTTTTAGAGTTATCGCTAAAAATTTTATTTTAAGTGGTGACTTTTTAATGTCATCCCTAAAGGTCTATTTTTAAAAGTGAGACTTTCAGTAACGACATGAAAGTATCAACATGTTGTCACTAAAAGCACCTTTCAACAGCGACATTTGTGTTGCCGCTGAAAGTCACTTTCAACGACGACACTAAATGCCACTGCCGAAAGTCTTTTTTTAACTTTTTATTATTATTTTAAGTTTTTTTATTAAAAAAATCATATTTAAACAATAATTTTGCTAATTAATATGATTTGTTATGACAAAATAAAGCATTTTTATGTCACCGCTGAAAGGGTTTTCAATGTCAACTACAAAAAATAAGACTTTTCATATCGAATTTATAAGCGCCAGTGAAATTAAAGTGTCAAAATTAAACTTTTTAGTTATAGCTGTTATGGCAATGACTTTTTCACAGCAATAACTCACTGTTGAAAAATTTCAACAGCGACTTTTGAACTATCAATGGTGACTTTTGTTACTGTTAAAAGTCAATTTTTTTGTAGTGTATATTACTAAGACCTGTAAATGGGGATTACAATATGCGGGAATACGAAAAATGATAGTACTCCCTCTAGTCCTATTTATAAGTTTCAAATTTAGAAAGGGGCCGGTATGATCTACTTTATAAGCTTCAATTTAGTTTTGTCTTAACACTTAATGCATTTGTTCTGATTTTGCCCTTAATTATTTCTCTCTTATCCTATTTCCCCACACATTCTCTTCTATCTTTTTTCTTATTTATTATAAAGGCATATTTAAAAATAAAAATATATTTCTAACTTATTTATTGCTTTTAATTAATTTTAACTAATTATTTATCATATGTAAATTAATTATTTGAAGCTTTTGATAAATATTGAAAAGAGTATTATTTGCCCTTGTATCTTTCGCAGTCTTCCTCCATTTGGCCAACCATCTGCCGTTGCCTAACCTCTACTGATGTAACTCCTCTACTAGCGAACCTCTTGGCCATCATACTCCTCCAACAACATGATGCCCCAAACTACCTTCTTTTACCTTCTCCTTTGTCTAGATTAACAATCTTGAATGCCATATTGAACGCTTCATTCAGATCGACCAAGATCAAACCCCTCAATGTAGATTACATTACCCTATATCTGTTCACTGATCAATACATTATATTAAGGGTGATTAAATTGTCCTGTTCCAATAGGTCCGTCCTCATCCTGGTAGTCTTGGGACAGGACGGGACAAAAAAAATTTGCAAGACGAGACAATGCCGAGACGGGACAGAATATACCCCGGGACGGGATCGTCTCGTCCCGGGGTATATACTATATAATTAAAAAAAAATTTGCAAATATACTGACCTCCCTATCAGATCCTAACTATATTTTTATTTCTAATAGTCTAATACCAAACCAATTCGGCACCTCTTCTTAGCCTTCAGTTCACTCCTCGTTCTTTCCTTCCCCAACTCCCCGCGACGCGACCTCCGCATCCTTCGATGCCTCCCTTGGATCACTTTGCCGCCTTCAAGATCACTTCCTGGGTTGACTTTATTTTCCGGTTGCTGGTACCAGAGGAATCGATCAGCAACTTCCATCATCTCTTCAAGGCACCGGGCTCACAAGCCTGCCAGGACAGAGTGCTAGAGGGGGCTATTTCTAAATTGGCTTCCTTGCGAAAGTGCACTCCTACTCTCCTGTAGATCTCCCTCTATTTGGCCTCTCGCATTCAGTCCAGTGTTACGGTGATGGTGTTTTTTATTTAATTAGATTAGTCTTTGATCATTATTATTATGTATAACAAACCAGAAAACTTTTTGTTAATTTAAAAGTATTGCAAAAGCCCAAATAACAAAGAGAAAACACCTTGCCCAAAAAAAACGAGGCCCAACAGAAAAGGTCCAGTTTGAAGGGGTAGGGGGAAAAAAAAAGGACGGGACAGGACACGGGACAAAATCTCTATCTCGTCCCTGTTCACCGAGACGAGTTTGTCCCGGTCTGGTCCCATCCCGTGAACACCCCTACATTACATTACATTTCTCTTTCAGTAACTATCATTGCATTACATCACATTCCCAATCATTATATTCCATTAAATTCAATTCCCACTGATTTCATGAACCAAATGGGCTATATGTGCTTCATATAGTCCTGTTTCTAAGTCATTACTTTTAACATATTTCACGGAATCTAAGAAAAATATTAAAACTCATTAACTTTTATCTAAAATATGAATAAGTTTTCAATTTTATTCCTATTAGATATACACACTTTAAAAATTAAATAACATACCAGTTCAGTCCTAATTATAAGTCACTTGTAGATGGAAGTTTTGGTCCTAAATGTAAGTCACTTATAGTAATTTAATGTTTTTTTTCAATTTTACCCTTATTTAATTCTCATTAGAAAAAGAAAAAGAAGGGGGTAATATGTGAGAATGATTTGTAAATGTATAAAGAGAATAAAGGTAAAATTAAAAATTTTTGTCAATTTAATGTATTTTTGGATATGCGAAACTGTGTTACAAGTGACTTCTATTGAAGATCAAAGTGGTACGCCAACTTTTAGTGAGGAGTAAAAGGGAAAACTAGTGATAAAAAATTAATGACATGCTTTATATCCATGGAAAAAAAAAAAATTCTTCTCTCTATCTTATAAAAATGGGACCAGAGTAGAATAAGGTGATGTATGATATCCCTGAATGGATAATTCTGATCATACCCCTTAGAGATCAAGCAAGTTAATGGCATGGATAGGGCCAGAGAATAGAACAATTTTCTTGTGTCCATTAGACCAACAAAACTTTAGTTCATGATGAAGCACTCCTAATAACATTTCGCTGTATCGATGATGAGTTTTGTAACACGCCGCCCATAACTTGCTTATTGTCAAATTAATAATGTCTTCGATCTCGTCTTTTGGGTGACGTGAGGAAAACCAATTCCTTATTTCAAGAAATGGATAGAAAGAAAGACGGAAAGATGGAATTGCTCTCCGCGTTATCCGTTCTGCAGAGTACAAACAAACCCCATCAGATTCCTCCCATGCATGCACGCAATTATATTTGATTAGTGCATTTCATTTCATTTCAATTTTTTTTTAATTTCTCTGGGGCCAATGGTGGATTTTACTTTTGGTGCTTGTCGTTGCATGTTATGGATATACATTACTCGCTTTCCTTTTCTTTCAAAAGAAATAAAAGAGTATATCTCTTTTATGCAGTCTGTTACGCCACTCATCGTGAGGAGTGGTTGGTGATCCTGACTTTAATCCTTTCTATATCATATATTACTTTAATTTTTAAGCAGAATTGAAAAAAAATCAACAATTTTCCAAACCAAGAATAGGCCAGAGTAATTGATCCCCAATGTAAAAATTAGTTAAGAGATTGTATTTGGTTCTAGTAAATGTAAGATCTCATTATATTCCATTTTATCCTTCAAATTTATAATTATTTCTCCAAAATATTTCTATTGATTGTAAATGGTTCTCACCAAAGTTTATTTCAATACACGTTATTAAATGTCGTAATTTGGGAAAATTAATACTCATTTATTATAAATAACCAATTTAACTAATTTTTTTAATTAATAGTTTCAAATTAATTATTTAGTGCTTATATCAAGGATTAGAGATACTATACTGCTATGTTTTTTCTGTTGTTAGTATGGTGAAGGAAGTGTGAGTGAAAACTTATTTAATTAATATCAATTAAAAAGAAAAAGGGAGTAAAGAGTTATAAAGCAAATGCGAAGATACGAAGAATTCATAGACCTACTGCAAAGCCCATTTTGTTAATGGACAAATCAAAGGGCCTTACATTAGGCCCACTTTGTTGCTAACTTCTACTTTTAGAGCCTGCTTGGCTCACATAGTGCGGTTCAATGGGGACCTAAAAAGAAAAAGGATAACTAATAAGGTTGAGTATAGTATAGAAGGCTAATCCCTTACCTGATAAACTAAGGTTCTAACTTTTACTAAGAAAAGTACTTACGTTCAACATCTGATAGTGTCTCGAATAGAATTACTTCTAATAAGAAAATACCTATGTATCATTAAAAAAAAAGTAAAAAAAAAAAAGGATAGGATAGGAAAGAAAATAAGAAATAACCGATTTAGAAAGGCCTTTTAACTAGGTATATTAGCAAAACTAATAAGCATTAAGTCTAATAGAAGATGTTAGTTCCTTACAACTTAACAAATTAATGTTTAAATTTCTATTGAGAAAAGTATCTACATTTAATACTTGACATGTCTCGAATAGGAGGATACGTCTGCGAAGTATGACTTTTCAAACCTTATTAGGCGTTTGCGTAAAGTCTAAAATGATTGTACTAATTTAAAGATAAAAGAAGAAGAATCAACACGTAAGATTTATCCTTGTTTAGCCTAAAACTTGATTTACGTCTAATCCCCAAGTAAATCACTTGCAAGTTTTCAAATCATGGAACTTGCAGTCACATCATAATTTAAGACCAATTTATTCTTAGCGCTATTTCTCTTCTCAATCTTTATGGAATTGTTTTTTCGATAATGTCACCCACCGATAGTATTTCTCTCAATTGAGGAATAAATAAGAATAAAGTAATAACGTTAGTTGTTTCTTATAAAAAAGTATAGAGTGGTATATTAATTTAGCCATTAGAAACGGAACTATGGCGATTGGAAACTGGAAAGCAAGAGAAACATTGCTCAGAAGGACAAAAATGTTTTCCAACTTCTGCTTTTAATGTTTGTCACGAGTCTCATTAACCTATTAATTGTTGGTTACCCCTTCCGATTCAAAATATAAGCTAAACTTTATCTATTTGGGTTTATCAAAAAACTAATTAAAATCAGTTTAAAACAATAAATATGGAAGACGTATTTTTTTCTCAAATATGTCTTTATTAATGAAGAAAATAAGTAAAAAGATATAATAAATGAATCAAAAAGAAAAGATAATATATGGGGATAAAATTAGAAAAAACTCATTAAATACTTAAACAAAAATGAATGTTATCTTATATAAAAAGAAAAAACCCCTCCAACAAAGTTTAGCTTATATTTTGAACCGGAAGAAGTAAAGTGTTAACTGTTAAGCATAGTACTCCTCCAGTTCTTAATATAATTTGGAAGTTTATGTTGGTCCTATATGTAAAGTCTATTTCACATATTTATTAATTTTTTTCAAATTAACCCTATTAATATTTCTTCAATAGTAATCAAATAGGAGAGAGGGATGGAGAGAATTAAAGAAAATTATTAGGATTTTTGGAAAAAAGTATCAGATTAATTAATTTAACTAATGTAATTAATTAATTTAAATTAATTAATTAAGTCTTATATTAAGGATTAAAAGAGTAGCAAGTAGTGTCATGCGCAAAATAACATCTCGACTTATATGAAGTACGACGGAGTACATTTCATGCTTATCAGAAAGATGAGGATGGCATCCTAACCACCATGCTGATTTAATATGGAAGAGATTCAGTTTATATATTTTTTATTTCGAATAATTATTTATGTTAATATTACAAAATTCAAAATAAAATAATTTTATAATTAACACTACTTTTTATAAAAAAATAAATTTATCATTAACAAGTTGTAAATTTAAAAATTTAAATTTGAACTATTCAAATAGAATTTTAGATGGTCTAAATTTTATCATAAGCATCCCGTGCTTATCATTGATAAACATTGAATAAGGGCCCGGTTGGAACTCGTTAACATATGAAAGGATGAAACACAAGATAGGGACACAACATGATTATGAAAATTGGTGGTGGGTAACATTCTCAATACAACAAATGATAACAAACATCGTAATTATCAACTGTCAGATCAGCGAGCTAACCAAAGTTCTTCAATTATGTTCCTCTCAAATTCCCCTCAGGTGTGCTTTTGGGCTATGAAAAAGAAAACTAAAAACTAAGCCAAGCGTGAAAACAAAGTAAAGAATTTTAACAACAAAGGATGGATCTCCTATTTCCAGTTCTATCACTATTATAGGTACTTCTGACATAACTGTTGTCTTAGCATTTATGAATGAGCATGTGGTGCAAGCCAATCAATTAGGTATTAACTTCCCTAGAAACATAAACGTATTTTATTTGACAATCAAGTTGAATAACTAAGTGGAGGTGGCAACATAGATCAGTTCCGTTAGCTGCTCTGAATAGGCTCCAGCTTGAAAAACCCACTTACTTTATCTTAAGTATCCTTAACGTTGAAACCTGATCTTCAAACCCTCAATTCTAGGACCAGTCCCTGGGTTTGTAGTCATTTTAAAAATGTTCAATATATTTTCACTCATTTCCTTATAGATTTAAATAAAATAATAGATCTCATAAAATTTTTAATTCAAATCAGAATGTTAATAATTAAACAAATTATTGTTCAAATATATTCAAAACTAAACCAAAGTAAGCCCTTGTCCACAGCCCTGACTCTAATAAACTTGTGTTACACAAGCCTTAAATGGATATATTTGAAACAAAAAGGAGTTATATGCAAGTGGGAATAAGCTGTAAGGTGTTATCTGCAAAATGAAAGGAGGTTGTCCTGTCCATTTGAAGATGGAACACGCTCAAACTTTGGCCCACTTCAAGTTACAAACTACACCTACTTCTAATTACAATTCACGAGCAAGACAAGTCATTCTACTCCATAACCCACAACACAAAACTTTTCAATCCTACCAACCGGGATGGATCCAGCAAAATAGACTAATCCCTCATAACATGATGAATTAAATATCAAATTCTCACTTGAAAAGATGTCTACATTTAGTATTTAACAATTCCTTAAATAAAATTATTTTTAATAAGAAGATCCCTATGCCTAGCAAAAAAAATTTTCAATCCTTGTCTGGCTTTAATTTTAAAGTAATTGTTAGGTAACATGATAAAGATTTTTGCAATCTAATGAAATCAACGTATAAATTCAACTGTATTACTCCTCCGGTCCTTAATATAAGACCCATTTAACTAATTTGATTAGATTAAGGAAGTTAGGTAAGTTAGTTAATTATAAAAAAAGTGACACATTTTTCCTAAAATACCATAATCATCTTTCTTAATACCCCCTCTCCCTCTTCTACTTGATTATGGGTAAGAGAGTATCTATAGGAGTAATTTAGAGAAAATTGATAAATATGAGAAATGGGTCTTATATTTAGGACCAAAACCAACTCAAAAATTGGGTCTTATATTAAGGACCAGAGGAGTACATCTTATTTACTAAAATGTCATCAGTCACACCTTTTATACTGTCCCCACAATGACCGATAAAGAATTCTCTATTTTCACCATACATATATTACCTCTAGTTCTTAATATAAAAGCTAGTTGACTAATTTAAATACAAATAGGCGTTGTCTTTCATAAATTACTATTGCTAATTATGTGTATTAACTAAAACTATCATTTGATGAAACTTTTAATATGTGCAACTACTATAAAAACTAGCTTGAGAAAAATGAATAAATATAATAGATAAAGTGAATTAGGGTCTTATATTTAGAACCAAATTGAATATTAAACTAGTTCTTATATTAACTACCGGAAGTAGTATATTTCAACTAAATATTGCTGGTCTTGTGTGTTACGTTGAGTTGAGTATTAGAAGCCGTATTGTTTATGATTTGAGAACTTCTACATGCCTAATTCAAATCAATCAAGTGCCACTCGCAATTTATTCTTCCGATCAACATTGATATTATGTCAACAAAAAGTGTTTAGATAGAAATCAAATCATAGTTTTAAAAATAATTTTACAGTATATAAGTATGTAAATATGTGAAAAGAATTTTATCTCGATTTTCATGAAAATATTTTTCAGAAATGCTTTAGGTTAGCCAAACACCCAAAACATAATTAGCTGGAAAACATAAATAGCATACAGGATAAATTGTTAACAATATGATTAACAATTAATCATGGTATAATCAATTTTCTTTAAACACCTAAGCGTCCAAAAAACGCTATATAAAAATTAAATTCATAATAAACATATGAAGTAGGGAAATAGTTTATACTTCTTCAGTAAGGAAAAAGTAAACACACTTTTTTTTCCACTTACAACCCGTTTGGTTGTTGAAAAGGACATGAATGGAATGAAGTAATAGAAAATGAAACGGACTAATAAAATGGCAATGATCATATAGACAATTTAATATTTTTAGGATAATAAATTAATAAAGAGATGGGAATAAGGATTGACATGTATATAAGATCATGAATATAAAATCCCAATTTTTAAGAAATGATGATTATTATGGAAGACTATTTCCCATAGTTGTGATCAACCGCATATGATTATATTGGAATAAAACCATGACAAATATGTGATTTTCATTGAAATTTTAGGGAGTTGAATCTAGAAGTCAAACAAGAGAAGAAAAATACAATCTTCCCTTCAAACAAAGAAAATTTTACTCCTTTTTCGTCCTTTTTTGTGCCCAAATCTAAAAATTCATAATTACTATGCTTAAGAATAAAATAAATTCTATGCTAGATTAATCTATTTTAATTTCTTCTCTCCTGATTCTACAAGCTCTCACTTTTTATGTGTGTGTCTAAAAATAAAGGAGTAATCTACATAATCTAATCTTAGGTCATATTCAAATAAGATCAAACATCTTTTTCTCTATGGGTTTCATATAAAATATATAAAGTTACACTTTTGTTAACACACCCAACACCAACTTGTGTACTTGTCTTTCACGCATCACATATGGCACTCATACCATTCTAACACTAATAACAAATCTTTATTTTTTTTTGGTTAGCATTGGAATGATTTTGGACTTATAATGACCAAAATTTTATTAAATATTTTATTATGTTTATATAAAAAAGACAAAACAAAGAATTTTTTTTACTTATGAATTATTTAATTGTGATTAAAATAAGAAAATATCAAAACTAGGTGATCTAAGTCAAATTTAAATCAAGTGCGTTAAAGGCAAATTAATCATGAACTAATGAAAGTACTTGTTTAAAACTGACGAGTTTAAATGTAATTGAGTAATTATATATATTAATTTAATAATATAAAATATTATATAACAATACAAAGTTCTTACTTCCTAACCCATTTTATTAATTTTGATATCGGTTTTGATATGACTATGGTATGTCAAAATCTTTTTGAAATATTTCATCCCATTCCATTGTGATCTAATTTTGAAAAGATTACTAAACAGTATTTGAATGGTTGAAAAGTTTGTGCAGGCCTTAGGCCATGAGAAAAATAAAAAAAATGATTTAATTTTAGATACTCCAATATTAAATGGTACAAAATACAAATAATATTGTGGAGTGTGGACCACTTCAGATTCTTTTTTGCACCTAATTTAAAAATATTATATGAAGGTGGCCATTAACGTAAAATTTAAGTTTATTACATCTTTAGCAGAAAATTCACTTCTACCGCCTCATCTTTTAGACTTGGAATTGGCCCATGTTGGGTTAACGTATAAGCAGTCTATCAAAGCACTTTATTCTAAGTATTTGCTAGGTTTAGTTATCATTTTGATTTTTAATTATTTTACTTTAATTTTTAGTTTAATCTCTGAATTTTTAGTTGACACCATTATCATTTTTCATTTTATTTTTTTAAATGATTCTTCCTTTTTTAAGTATTTTAGATTTTTTAAAATTAATGTAACAGGAAAAATATGCATAACGCATCTTGAAAAATAAGAGATTTGTTAAGGTCAAATAAATAATTTTTTGGCCAAAAATATATAAGGTATTGTAAGAAAATGTGTAGAATTATTTAAATATTTCAATCCAATTATCACTTAAAATTTGATCAAGCATATAGTTATAGAAGTTGGCCTCTAAAGTAAATAAGATGGACATAGCAACAAAAGACACTTATTGATTGCAAACAAATTGCAAATAGTAAAATTTACTTAGTTATACTTTGAAACTGATATTACTAAGTACTAATTCTTACTTTCTAGTTTAGTTGATGTTATTACAAAACTAAACACTTTTTCTTGGGTATCCTACCAATTTTCTTTTTTGAAAATGAGTATTACGATTTGTAAATAATGCAATTTGTCTTGCATTTAATATTTAAGATTGATACTAATATTGATGATTAAAATCATTCTATGCTTTTGGTAAGTACTATATAGATTTGTTTTTAAAAAAACTCGTTATTTTGATATATGACAGAGATTATGATTGACTTTTAATTGATTATAATTGATAAGAATTGACTATCTATTTGCTCATATATTTATTTTGTAGTTATCGTCTAATCATTAGCCATTATATTTGGTAGTATATAGTTGTCCTAATATTTGCAACAAAATTATATTTGAAACACACAGCTTTATTGAGGAAAAATGCATATACTTGAAAACAAAATAGATATAAAAGCCTCAAGATTTAGTAAAAGGAAGCATTAAAAAGCTAAAGCAGAGAGGCCTCTCACTGCATATAAATCCAAAACAAGCCACTTCGTTTGGACTCTGTCTCAGCAAACCTTTTCCTCTGTTTCATTATAAACCCATTCATATTTCAGATCATATCATCTCAGTAACAATTTCCAGTTTTATTTTATTCTCAATCTTCCAATGCAAGAAGAAGAAGGGTGGCGTTTCACGCGCTTGAAGCTGCGCACGGTGGTTTTCATGGCGGTGCTCTCTTTGTTTTCGGTGGCCACAAAAGAGAGCCTCTCTCTGTCTCTGAACACCCAAGGTATTGCACTTTAACTGAACCGATTCTGAACCAGATTGAGTCATATCGATTAAGCCAAGTTTAGCCGGGGTTTGTTTCTTCATGGGTTTTGATTTTGGGTTTGATTTGATTGGCGAAAACAAATGTGCAGGTTTGGCTCTGCTTAGGTTCAGAGACAGAGTCGTAAGTGACCCATTTGGAGCTTTATCGAATTGGAGTGCTAAAGATGGATTCATTGATCCATGTTCGTGGTTCGGAGTGGAGTGTTCAGAGGGAAAAATCGTTATATTGTGAGTAATACAATTATATCATCTATTTGTCTTTTGAAGAATGGAAGTTCTTCTTCTGGGTTATGCTCTGTTTTCTCTGCTCTGTCTGTGCCCTTCTCACCTTCTAATCACAACTCACAAATAATCTAATCACTAATTTTTAGAAATTAATAGAATTAATTAGTTTAATTACTCATAAAAAAATGCGTTAGTTTTCATAAAATATTCTTTTACTCTAATTTTTAGAATAATGGGAGGGTGAAAAAATATTTATAAATTTAAAATATAAAGTCAACTAAATTTTTATAGTTAGGATTAAAAAAAATTTCTCCTAATTTTTATATTTAGGACGGTTAAGGGGTACCAATCCGGTCCTAAATGTAAGTTATTTATAGGGGTGAGTTTTGATACTAAATATAAATCATTTGTAGTATATTTAATTTTTGTATTTCAATTTTATCTTTAATTAATTATCATTGGAGAAAAAAAGAAAATAGAGATATGAGAATGATTTATAAATACTACCTCCGGTCCTAATTATAAGAGCCAGTTGACTAATTTGAGGAGATTAAGGAAGTAAGTTGAGTTAGTTATTTGTCCTAAATAGATGTTGTCTTTCCAAAAATATCATTGCTAATCAAGTGTATTGATTAGAACTATAATTATTAGAAGGACTATCTTGGAAAAAATTGAGTAAATATAGAGATAAAGTGGATTGGGGTCTTATATTTAGAACTAAAATAAAAGTCAAACAGGGTCTTATATTAATGACCAGAGGTAGTATAAAGAGAGAACTTTAATAAGGATAAAATTAAAAAAATTTGGCAATTTAATATATTTATTGGTATGTAAGAATAAGTTATAAGATATTTATAGCAAGGAATAGAGCGGTATAATTTTAAATTCAATTATAGCTGAAACAAAATTGAGAGGTCGCTTACAAAGGAAATAAACTTAAAAGTTAGCATGAATTATATCAAGAAGTTTTGAAATTTCCCATGTTTTGAAAACTGTATTCAATCTTCTTTAGGGGATAGATTTTTGAGTTAGCTTCCAATTTCTTTGTAGTGTAAATATGGACCCGGATTTGGTGCTGTGATTGCCTTATGTGAATTAAATATGGCTATTGGTGGATGTATAATGCTATTTTTTTCAAAAAAAATAAAATTAACTAGTTTTAGCTATTAAAAAAAACCTCAGGGGAAGTTATATGTATAAATATAAGAGTTTAAGGGCGTTGATTGTAAAATTTTAAAGACTATAGACGTTATATGTGCGCGGATGAGAATTCAGAGATCTTATGTATAATTTAACCTTGGTTTTACATAAGTTGATAATGATAATTATAAACTTAGTATTATTTTATATTATACTTCATTTGTGATAAAATTATTAAATTTTAATTTAAAATTAATAAAATCTAAATCATCTGAATTAAATTTAGACAATGGAAATAAATGCGCAGCATTAAACACATCTAAAATATGTTCAGATTGTTTGTAACAAAAAGTGGGAACATGCACATGAAAAACCACAACTAATACGTTGCCTAGAAAATGAGACATTTCATTTGTACCCCTCGTTTCTCTCAAAAGAAGCTACTCCCTCACTTTTATTATAAGGATTTGTAAATTACTATCTTTAATACTTAATATAAAAACTAATTTAGTTTATATTAAAGACTGCGAGTATTATTTTATATAAATAAAAAAAATAGTTAAATAAATATTAGTCCTAATAGAAGGGTTTTTTACTGTTTAATCATGAGGTCTCGAGTTCAAATTCATGTGAATATAAAAATGTTTTAGTAACAGCTCTCCCAGATGGAAGTGTCGAACAATTTAAGAACTTTCAAAAATAATCTTTGTTTAAGTTTTTTTCTTAAAATAAGAATTCTATTCAGCCATGTTTTGACTAGAAAAAAATGGGAAGTTTATCCGCAATCCCTCATTATACGTTTATTCCAATCCAACATAATTGGCATATACATGAATTGTGGGTGCCTGGGTGGGTATTAAATAAATAAAGAGTTTTTTAATATAAATGTTTTACCAAATTATATAAAGAGCCTTGTAGTGAAAATTATAAAAGTAAGTTTGCAAACATGAGTTCTGGCAAGGCCGGCCATGGCCAAGTTAAAATTGACTTCAGTCAATAGTTGCTTGATCAACATAATAATTAATAACTGTAATAATGCTGCTAGTTGCATGGATTATTTAAGAGATATATAATATATAACAAACAAGCAAATTGGAGCCAAACTGTGCCATTCATTAGAGGACCACATAAATTGTGGGACGCACACATGGCAAAAAGTCAAGTGTGCGTTTGTACTTTGGTACCTAACTTAAACAGTATTGAACCATTTTGTATTAATATCACCACTCTTCGGTGTTTGGTAGAGGCTGCATCAATAAGACTTGGAAAAAGAGAGAGGATTGAAGATGAGAAGAAAACTTATGAGCTTAAAATTCAGAGTGACGAGGAGAAATTGAACTTAACACCAATATAACTTTATTTTAAAAAAAATTATATATAAATCGAATATACTACCTACTATCTTCAATATAAGAATTAGTTGGGGATTGGATATGGCCTCAAATACAAAACCTTGATCCATTACTTTTTTTTTCCCTTAAGGTGTCTCTATTGATTGGAAGAGGTTCTGCTAAGTAGTAATTCCAATACACATAATTAAAGAGGATAATTTATGAAGACCAATGCATATTTGTGATAAATAACTAACTCAACTAATTTTCTTAATATCCCCAAATTAGTCATCTAACTCTTATATTAAGGATTGTAGGTAGTATATTTGTTAGGATAATTGAAAAATAAAAAAGTAGTTAAACTACCAATGTGCTTCATAAACCTTGCTTTGGCAGTTCATATGCATTTCATCCTATTAGTGGAGTTTTTACTTAAAATGTAAGGTTAATATAATATTTGGCCTTTCAAGTTTGTCCTCATTCTGGTTCTAGTTTTAGTCACTCAAATTTCAAATCATAGGTTTTGGTTCCTTAAAAGGAAAAATGGTCCAAGTTTTTATTAGATTATAGGGACCAATGTTTTAAATTAAAAAAAACTTGAGGGGCCAAAACTTATTGTTTGAAATTTGAGGGACCAAAACTTATGGTTTGAAACTTAAGGGACCAAAACCAAAATGAGGATAAATTTGAAGGATAAAAGTTTGTATAAACCCTAAAATGTATGTTGGCCGTAGATTTCCTATTTTCCTTGGATTAATAATACTTCAATTTTCCATTAAAATAATAATAATTCAACTTGCAGGAATCTAAAAGACCTGTGTCTCCAAGGAACAATAGCCCCTGAAATTGCAAAGCTGACTCACATCAAATTCATGTAAGAATTCTGCTATTACTAAATGATCCAGTTATAGACATACAAATTCTTCAAACTTCTTGCAATCTCTTCTTGTTTGCAGAATTCTGCGCAACAATTCTTTCTTTGGAGAAATACCTAATGAGATTACACAATTAGAGAAACTGGAAGTGCTGGACTTGGGACACAACAACTTCAGTGGTTCATTTCCATTTGAAACCAATCCTTCCTTGACTAGCCTGTAAGTCAACCAAATCCTCAATTTCATGCCAAAACCTTTGTTATTGTCTTCTTTTTTCCGTTCCAATTCAGTAGCTTATATAATAATTACACTTCAATTGCAGTTTCTTGGACCACAATGATTATCTGGCTAACTTTAGTCCAGAAATATCTGAGCTCAAGATGATTTCGGAATCTCATGTAAATGAAGATCCGTCAAAAGCAGCATGTGTAAGCAGATCTAGTCTGAGGTAAGACACTCATCACAACTAAAAGTAAGTGACATCTCTGATGTGTCTTCTTGGCTCTTCTTTATAGAGTAAGATTGTCAGAATTTTAAAGAAATCCCATCCATTCTATCAAGAGCTATTTTGTGATGAACCGTAAGTAAATTATTTTTTTGAGTCCGCCCATGTCAAAATTTGAATTTGATCAGAATTTTCCGGCCCACGTTCTCTGTATTCACAGAAAGAACATAAATCGTACATTTAGAGTGATATAGACAGCAAAAAGTAAGCCCCAATCTAATTATTAGTCAGATACATAAGCATATTTTCTTGTATCACTCTTTCCCTAAATGCACTTTGCACATTCACTTTCGTAAACTGGGAGGACCCGAATTCAAAATCTTTGCTATTGCTTGATCAGGCTGTTTATTATTGCTTGATGTGACGTGTTTTCATCTTAGGTACAAGAGGAAACTTCTTCAAATATCAAGTCCTCCCACTTCATTACCACCAGATTCTCAAGTTTTCTCACCATCTGAACCTCCCTCAAATTCTCCATCTGCATCAGCTCCCATATCATTTCCACCATCATCATCTCCCTCCATTTTTCTTCCTCCCTCCCCCTCACCTGCACCTTCATCTTCATCTTCACCTTCACCTTCACCTTCACCTTCACCTTCGCCTGAAACTTCTTCCCCTATGATAGCACCAACTCCAGAAATATCACCAGCAAATCCACCTTCTGTTGTATCCCTTCCACCAAATTCCCATGGGGTTTCAGCTCCTTCTCCTGCTTCATTTTCAAACCAAGGGAGTTCTAAGCCAAACCATCGCTCTCTGATAATTTGGTCTACAATTGGTGTTTTCTCCTTTTTGGTTTTGGTGTCAGCAATTGCTTTTGCTTGCTTTAGTAATGCCAAGGTTGTAACTGTAAAACCTTGGCCCATAAGTTTGAGTGGGCAGCTGCAGAAAGCTTTTGTTACAGGTAATTAGTTCTTTCTACCACTCAGTCTTTTTGCTTCACGTTGACATTATGAATACAATCAGAAACATACTTCAAACTCCATACCCATTGTTTAATTTTATTATAAATATTTAACATGTCCTCTCAAGAGAAATCTTTTTGAGCTTAAGTATAGATAGCCAGAGCATAAACTGTCCATAACTTGTGTTGAAAACAAGAATGGATACTGACAAGGATTGAATTACAGATATGATTAATATGTTCTTCGTTCATAATCTACATTTCAAGCTGAGAATACTTTTGTATGGGGAGACGAGAATAAACTATTTGTGAGCCTGTGGCTACTTTTTTATTTACAATGAGTTGGCTATGCATGCTTAGTTAGCATATGTGATTTAGGTGTGCCAAGTCTCAGACGAGCAGAGCTTGAAGCAGCATGTGAGGACTTCAGCAACATTATTGGAACTCTTCCTGAGGGTACTATTTATAAGGGAACTCTCTCCAGTGGAGTTGAGATAGCTGTAGTATCCACTGCAATAATCTCACCTCAAAGCTGGTCAAAACATATGGAAGCCCAATTTAGAAGGAAGGTAGCCAAGCAATAAATGTAGTCATATTTATTTCATTTGTCTATTAGGTCTATAACGTTTTTCATTCTCCTGATTTCAGTTAGAAACATTATCCAGAGTGAACCACAAGAACTTTGTCAACCTAATAGGGTTCTGTGAGGAGAAGCAGCCGTTCACAAGAATGATGGTTTTTGAATATGCTCCAAATGGAACTCTGTATGAACATCTACATGGTGAGTGGCTTATTGTTCAAACTTTACTTGCTATCCTCAGCTAGCATGTCCTTTCTGGCAAATAGAGTTATGATTTGACACCACTCTTGTATCTTCCGCAGTTAGAGAAGCAGAGCAACTTGACTGGGGAATGAGAGTGAGGATAGCGATGGGAATAGCTTACTGCCTTGAATATATGCATCAGCTAACACCACCTATTGCTCACACAAACCTACAATCTTCATCTATATGCCTAACTGAAGATTATGCTGCAAAAATATCAGATCTTAGTTTTTGGAATGACATTGTTACTTCCATTAAAAGGGGTTCTTCTGCAGCCACACGGCTCTTGGAAACACCATTAGCATATACAAAGGGAAATGTTTATAGCTTTGGGTTAGTACTGTTTGAACTGATAACAGGTAAGATTGCCTACACTGAGGACAACAGAATTCTTACAGATTGGGCAGCTGAATATCTAAGATGGGGAAAGAAGCCCTTTATTGATGTGTTGGCTCCCACTCTAAGCAGTTTGAAAGAAGAAGAGATTGAAAAGTGGTTCCAAGTGATGAAAGAATGTTTGCATTCAGACCCAGAGAAAAGACCGACTATGAGAGAAGTTACTGCTGCATTGAAGGAGATTACAGCAATGGAGCCGGATGAAGCTACACCAAAATCATCTCCTCTTTGGTGGGCAGAGCTAGAAATTATGTCAGAAAACTTGAGTTGAAAATTAGAACCCCTAAATTGAGCATTTTCTAAAGCCATTTTTTCTCCATTCATCTTAAGTTTGTTTCAGATTCTTCAATGGACGTTAACAAGACTAATGAGGGCCGAAGAGACTGCTTATCCTTGTGTGGAATTGACTTTGTAAATACTTGAGATTTGTTGTGTATTTGTTTATTAACCTGTTCTTTATCACTTTTTTGGGTCAAAGTACCTTCATTTCTCTTTTTTTCACAGCAACGATTGAGAGTATTGAGAAGCTAATAAATAACATTGAGTACAATGGACCAAGAAAAATTACAAATGGATAAATTTTATGAATATTTACCTTAAGCCCATTTGGAGATGCAGTGTTCTTTCTACTGGTGCTTGATGGATATACCCTGACAGAAACATGGGAACACAAATTCTATTCTAGTCTATTCTCTGGAAAAAACGAAAGCATGCAACTACCAAAATGAAGTAAATTTGTGGGGAAATAGATATTTGAATCTGCTTATAAATATGTCACTGTACAAGAGGGTGTAATTGGCGAGCCATGGCTCACAAGAATACATATCAATCTAGTTTCTCGTATGAAAATCTGGTTTTCACGTGAATCATCCTCCTAAGGCATAAGTTCATCACTTTCATCTATCCATTGTCATGTTGTCATCATGCTTTTTTTGGCTTGGCTACCCACAATCAATATTCTCCGCTTCTTTCCTCACCAAGTATAGATTTCAGCTGAATATTATGAGATTTTTGGGGGGGGGGGGGATTCAGCATTCTGAATGTCCCTACAATTTTCTACACAAAACAGCTCAGCATATCAAGATTTCTCATTCTCACCATTTGACTGTTTGTGTTGAGATAATATTAGCTCGATTTTTGTGTCCTCTGATACAGATTAAGTGTGTCAGTGTGTTTTGGATCTAAGCAAAGAGCTGCTTGGCAATCTTGAAGAGCCAATGCTAGATCGCCCATTGACTCATAAAATGCTGCTCTCAGATGAAGCATTTGCAGATCAGGCTTGAAGTTTATGGCCTTGGTGAGTTCCTCCACAGCTTCAGTTTCCTTTTGCTCATCCATCATAACTGGTCATAAAGGACAGTGGATGTCAGTACAATACGTGATGTCAAAGGTCATATGTGTATTTCTGAATTGAACATAAAATAGAGTTTTAAAGTACTGGTTATATGTGAGAATATAAAAGCCTTGCATCAGTTATTCTTTTATTTCCTAATTATCCTTTTGCAGCAATATATGCACATGTATTCTGATCTTGTTTAGGATGGAAGGAGAATAAAATTTCTTACTATTGCATTTGCTAATATGTTTCCTTTTTGCATGGTATATCTATCCAGCCAACTACTTAACGAACTACTTACTGGAAACAAGTTGCCCAAGGATTTAATAAGCTTAAGCTTAATAAAGAAAATGGCGATATGCATTGAATGAAAAAGCTACTGCCAGGCAATTGTTCAAGTGACTTTAGCAAGCGAATAAATTTCAATTGCATTAACTGCTTTACAATGAGATATTCAATCGCAAAACAGAGGAAAAGCGTGCGTATAGCTTTAAATTTCAATAGCACTTGCGAAACTCCTTACTTAGTGTGCAAAAACTTCATTGTCTTATAAATCTTTTTCAAGGAAGTTGAATCCTCACTATACTGTATGCAAAAGCAAAAAGACAAAAAACCAAAATCAAGCATTATCCATATTTAATGCAAATTTATAATCATGCCACTGAAAGTTTAGCCTTTCATAATAGTTTAAAAAATCTCAATTCATGTTAAAAATGAGGGCAGCAGTACTAAGTGCGACGGTTTAGTGCTTAGCGTAGTCATCAAACAACTGAGGGAACCTTGGAACACACACACACAAAAGTACTTAAAATATAGAGTTCATCTGATTTGAGATGCCCACTTTCCTCACCCACAGGAAAGCTGATAAATGAGCAAAATTTGCATAGTCCAAGAGCATCATGGCATTATCTGATATAATTATCCCCACTTTGACTCCAATTCAAAGTAAATAGCAGATAACATGGACTGAAGGCAAAAAGTACCTGCAGCTCTGTATCTGTATGGATATGTCCTTAAAGGATCTAGTTGTGTCGCTACGTCAAGATCAGACTTTGCCATCTCACGATCCGAGTATTCTGATCGTTTCTCATATGCCGAGGCATTGTTCATTGCCTTCTCAATTAGCTTAGTCATTTCATCATACGCAGATTTACGCTGATTTTTCTGATGATAAACGCGTGCCAGACCTTGATGAGCTCTTGTGTGTCTGATTGCAAGGGCATTTGAGTAGCATTCTTTCGCGAGATCTAGCTTCCCACAATCAACATAAATACTGCCCAGATTATTCAACGCCTGCAAAACATTGCAGCACGCAATCAGATAATATTAGAATACATATTTGATGAGCAATAAGAGTAGCAGAAGCAAGCCAGAGATCACTTACTTGTCCTTTACGAAGTCCATCAGAAGGACATTTAAGAGCTTCTTCTAGAAGTTGGATAACATTTGAAGAAGACACAGGGTCAGGATTAGCATCTGCCAACACATATGCTTTAAGAAAAAATGCTTCAAATGATCTTTGAATTGAAATGGACCTCTCAGCCCGAGCCAGTGCTTCCTCTCGATAGCCAGTATCATAGAGAATCCATCCTTCATATATTAGTCTTTCTTGTATGGAACTAGAATGGTTTCTAGCCAACCGAAGACTACGCATTGCAGCCTTTTGACAGTTTAACCTTAAAAAATTCAAAGAGAAAAGTAACTCATCTGAATGTAGACAATAATTCCATTGTACAGAGATATCAACAAGCCCTTAGATGAACAAAGCATCTAGGTACAAGTAACAAGGATATCAGCAGTACTAAATGTGATAAACCAGTCATTCGCTCAAGGATGTTTTTGAATTGGCAAAAATGAAAGTAAAAAGAAGGGAAAGAAGATTTCATTTTGCTTTAAATGAAACATTTCATTTGTTTCAGTTTTCCTCAATTTAAGCATGCTCAGAAGGTCCAAGACAGGAAATAACTCAAGTAAACATGAATTTAAAGTCGAAGAAAGATAACAACAGCCTCACCTTAAAAGAAGTAGAGATTGACGAAACTCTAGAAGGCTCTTTCCAGGTTCATTTTCCAGCATCTGATGTATAATAGCCAGAGAACCAATATCATCAACAGAGGACCATTGTTCGTATAGTTGCATCCAGCAGTCAGCTAGACTCTTAGGCTGAACCCTACGGATAAGAAGCATAAGCAAGTATTTCCCTTTGATCTTCCCATGTGATGTTATGACACTGGGTTCTAATGTTAACAATGCTCGAATATCTCTCAAGGCACTTTTATAATCCTCAATTGAAATAAACAACCAACACCTTAATTCAAGGCAATCAGGAGAGAGCTTAAATCCAATAATTCTGTCCAGTTCCAAAATTCCTGCCTTTATCTGCTTCTCCTCTGCCTTTGCCAGAGCTCTGTATTTATAAGGAAACGAAAGTGAAGGATCCAATTCAGTTGCAAAATCCAAATCAAAACTCTTTTCCTTTCCAATATTATACAAAGCCCTTTCCTGATACATCCACCCAGCTGGTTTATACTCAAATATGATAGAACTTATCAACTTGTATGCTGAATATGGTTGACCTTGCTTGTGCTTTGTTCTAGCCACACCGGCCATAGAATAAACATGACCTGCCTCAGCTGCTGCTTCGAAATAATGCTGTGCTTCTTTATATTCTTTCCTTTCAAGCAGCACACAGCCTAATTGATGAAATGCAAGGGCCTTCTGCCATTTTTCTACGGCACATTCTCCTAATCTTTCTAGTAACATCAGTGTTGTTTTAGATGCCATGCTTTCTTCCATAGCCACCTGACTTAGGAAATAGTACAACAAGAAAGAAGCATACCCAACTGTGGCCAAACTTCCCTTAGCCTCAGAGCTACAGAAGATTTTGATCACTCTAGAATTGTACAGAGAATTCGGCAATTCTCTAAGTAATACCTGTAAACATGACCCTACTAGAAGGGAAGCTCTCTCTTCTAATGCATAATGAATGAGAAATGCTGCATCTTCAAGATTACCAACACTTGAGGCCAAATGGGCATCACAATCAGACTTCATTTCCTCACAACAGAACCTATTAGAAAAAGACAAAAGCTCCAAAACAGTCTCAACACAGAAAAGGTCCAATCTTTTAGTTCTGCTGTAAATTTCCACTGCTCTCATCGCCTCTGGACATATACCATTTCGCGAAAATTCAATCTTTCTCATTTGGGACTCTGCAAAACCACCATAAAGCATAGCCTTAAATGGTTCTGATAAAGCTGCGATTTTGTAACGAACGCAGTTAATTTCCTCGTGACCAATGCAGAATGAAACATCACTTTCTTCATCTGGTAAATTCACACTTTCTTCTGAAATCGTAATAATATCTTGATTTGGCTGATGGAGACACTGGCAACGACTTGCAACCGAACACGGACTATACCCAGATGCTAAATTGGCCTTTGGGCATTCGAGCATGTACCCATTACAGTCCATTGAAGAGACACCAACGAATTCATCCTCCCTTCTTTCGAACCTTAGCCATGCCGAAAGCACAATCTTTGTTGGAATATCGTCGGCGTTCTCTCGGGCTGTTTGGAGACATCGACGAAGTAACTTCAGGTCTCCAAGGCAGCGAAGAAGAGAGTACTGTTCGATGCAGAGCAACGGTTTCTGGGACCGTGGGCAATTTTCTAGGCGGGAATATATGTCTGACAAAGTCTCAACAAGATTTATGGGTTTAAGGTAAGGGTCAATGGGGGGTTCGAGGGAGTCGGAAGAAGGTAGTGGAAAAGGAAGGTTCTTGTCAATTCCTGAGATTGAGTTGATTCTGGATTTGGATTTTGATCCAAATGATTGGATTCGATATCTACTTCGCTTAGAGGTTTCGCTGATGGCACTGGTGTCTGAAGAATAAAGGGCATGAACTTGAGTGCTCTTGAACCGTTCAGTGAGCTTCAAACCCCGCATCTTATTCTCGTCTTCAGTGAATATATACTCTGTTTTTCAACCCCTTCTGAAAAAGACGATAGCTTTGATCGCCCATAAACTGAAGAAGCTGTGAAGAAACCCAGAAAGCAGAAAGAACAAAGAAGAACGACGATTACTTCACTATTTTCCAGGGAAATAAAAAAAGAAGAAAGCAAAGATAGTGGGGTGATTAATTCTGATACAAATCAGTGGCCTAAACTTGGCCTTCTTAGCTATAAAGGAGTGTGCTAATCTCAGATTTTATATCCAAATATCATTCGCGCTTGTGCGTAAAACAGATTGGTTGGAGTCTGAGCTTTACACAACAAAGACTAAACCAACAATTTGCAGGACAACGACTCCACAGAATTGTGCTTTCACAGAAAAAGAGGAGAGAGAGAAGACAGCACACGTAATTCCTCACGATGGAACCACTCCAATGAATGGGAGAGACGACAGGGCTAGATGATTTTGGTCAACTAGTTCCATTATCAGATTCTTCTTTTTGTTAATTCTCTTTTTTCTTTTCCTAAAATAAAAAAATTATAACTTTTTTGGGTGTTTTGGGAATCTGAGGAAGGAGGTTAATCATAGCTCATATTAAACCGCAAAATCTGCAATGAGATGGAATTTGCACATCAAGCAAAGGCGCATTTGCATTGGGTGGAGTAAGTTGAGATGACCAATCCCAAATATTTTATGTTGAGCGGTCTTATCAACACCAAACGGAAGAGCCATTGACTCATTTTTCGGTTTAAAATACTTAGGTCATTTTAGAAAATGCTACAGTTTAATATTAAATGCATATTTGAATGCTCATTATATATGGTCAAAACTAATTGAATGGATGTTTAAATGCAAATTCAAATTCCTGTCAGAATAATTCACAGGTTGACTTTGGAATCAAAACATTGGAGTAAGAATAATGTAGATTTTTTTAATAAATTTGATAATTATACTTTTCCTATTTTCTTGAATTTTTAAGGCAGGCCTAAAGTCTGATTTGAGAACTCCAAATCTGAGGTCACAAAAAGCACATCTTGTGCTAGTAGATGGTCATTGGCTATTTTTGCTATTGGTAATAAACAGGTCTAAACTTTTTTTTTCAAAAAAAAAAAACTTCGGACAAATTTTGAAGAGAGTGAGGTGGGTGGTATGCATAAGAGAATGAGGAAAACTATTCATTATACTAATTGGCAATAGGTATGTTTTAGCTTTTATGTTTAAAGATCACTTTTTTTATTAATTTAAAATATATTTATAAGTTATTATTGATATGATTCATTTTCTAAGCTCTGTGATGCATAGAATTTATGTATGTATAGTTATAAACTTATTAAAATTATTTTTTCGAATAAAGTTACTATCAAATCATGTTTATGTTGCAACCATAGAATTATGAGTGTAACAGTATAATTAGTTGACTTAATTAGAAGGGAATTAAAAGATGTTCCTCAATGATCTAAATCCTCTTTATATTCATGAAAAGAGAAAAGGAAATTCAAAATTAAAAAAAATAAAAGCGATTTAGACATCCAACCAATATGCCAAAATCACTTTTAATATATGGTGGTGATCGCCATTTGAAGAAAAGTGATTCATTATGGCTTTTGTTATAGAAAAAGGAAGTGATTCCAATTTCCATAACTTTCTTGTCTTCATTGGATATTATTTAACTGAGAATTATTTCTTTTAACATGCAGAATTTGATGAATAATTCGCACTCCTTACAACTTTTGTAAAGAGAGGAAACTGCATAAAATTTTGATGATTGATTAATATATTTATATTGAAATTGATTGTATCATTAAATATAAACCTCAAATTTATTAATAAAAATCTTAGAAATATAAGAAATATACACAAAATTTGTTACTTTTAATTCTTTTTTACTATTATGATTTTTCAAGTTATTATTTCTTTCCATACATAAAAACATATAATCAATACATTAGAATACATCCCAAAATTTTAATAAGTGCCATTATTTATAAACGGCAAAAAATAATATGATTGGTTTCCTAAATTTTGTTTAATACATATAATATGTTTAGATATTGCTGAATATAAAATATATGCTTGACTAAAATAATGGCCACAACATCTCCACAACACGTGAATATATATACAAAAATGCTTGACCGCATCTTTTAGTGACATGAAAAAAAAAAAAAAAGAAGAAAAAAGAATCGAATTCTTCAGACGTCCAATGGCAAATAGTAATGGACGTATTAATAAGGGAAAATAAAATATAATTACTTATTCCATCCTCTTATTATTTTAAGAACTTCCAGCATATTACATAATATTGTATATTTTGTCTAAAATATTAATTTTTTATTTAATATCCGTAACTAATTAATCAAATTCCTATAATTAAAAATTTTTATTGAAGGTAATTTTGATATTTTACAAAAATAATTCATTTTAATTGATTTCAGCAATTTATGTACTTATTGTAATAAGAATTGAATGACTTATATTAAATAAAGGGATTAGGAAGATCCGAGGAGGTTACATCTGATCTGGCTAACCCAATTTTTTCTTTTCTAATATTTTTTTAAAATGATTTCCACATCACAACTCAGAATTTATATAAATCACACAGTGGCACTTGTCATCTAAAGAGATTCGATCAATAATCGAAAGTATGTAATCATGAAATATAGCTGGAGTATGACAAGAACAGTATATGCATGTATGATACGGATGTATTTCTTTTAGAAAATAGATGTTTTATGATTTTTTTTCCAAACAAGTTATAATTGTAATTTAAATATGTATAAACATATTAGAATTTAGAAGTTGATCTTGTTAAACAAATATGTATGTCATATTATATTATTAGTAATAAAGTTGATTTTTTTAAAGCAAATTCATAAAGCTGCATTGTAACGAGGGGCAAATATTCCTCTTGATTTTGTGAAATTTATATGTATCTAGTACTGCAGTACATGTTGATTTTTCTAAAAAAATTTAATTAGAGCAGGTTCAATGTATACAAAGATTCATCCCATTGTTAACAAATTAATTTCATTGATCCGCTATCTGTATCTTAAATAATTAAACTATTTAATTTGTGTGTGTATGAATTCTTAATAATGAATGCAATTATTATTATTTATGTAGATTTTTTTTTATCAAATTAATCTATGTAGATTGAGCCATATGTGCTGATACATGGAAGTTCCGGCTAATAATAATATACGGACATATGTGATTATAGATAGATAAAGATACTAAAAATTAAACCAGTCATTAAATTGGTTGGGGTAATGATCTAAAGTTGAGTGGCCTAATATGATTAAATTCAGCTTAATTCAATCATACTTTTTACTACCTCCGGTCCTAATTATAAAAGCCAGTTGACTAATTTGAGGAGATTAAGAAAATAAGTTGAGTTAGTTATTTGTTTTAAATAGGTGTTGTCTTTTCTAAAATATCATTGCTAATTAAGTGTGTTGACTAGAACTATCATTATTAGAAGGGGCTACTTTGGAAAAAAAAAGTATAAATATGAGACAAAATAGATTGAGGTTTTATATTTAGATCTTATCTTAAGGACTAGAGGTAGTAATACATACAATTAATTAAAATATATAAAATAGTGTTCATAGATTTTATAAACTGTTAATTTTATTCAAACATCAAATAAAATGATTACATAAAAAGGTCGGTTAGTTACATCAAGTCAATTTGAGCAAAGCTCAAATGAATCAAATGAGAAGGTCGGCCTAACACGATAGAAACAAGAAAGCAGAACAAAACAACAAACAACAAAGACAAGTGATAAAACTAACATAATAAGAACAGAAAAGAGACAAATAACATCACGGAAACTAAAACAATCTTGTATCTGATTGTAGTCTCCCATTATTGTCAGTAGATCTGAGTTAGCTCAAAACTGAAAATCCTTGCTGTACCAACCATGTCCCTTCCACATATGGATGCTTCGGAGCATGTGTTTATTTTTCACAAAGTTGTATCATACGAAGGAACTTGCAGATATGCTTTTAAGAGATAACGTCACTACGAGGCATTGAGACAAGCCAACGTCTCACGATATTTGCACCCTTTGGTGTATTGAAAGGAGTTCTGGTATAAAACACTAATCATATTTGATCCAAGAGAACATAGTTACTAGAGCACATATTTGACGACTATTTTTTTTAAAACTCAAAACAGCATCATTTCAAGTTTAGTAAGAGGAGAATAAAAATATAAAATCCAATCAAGTTGATTTGTCCAATATACTTTGGGTTAGATTGATAATGAGACTTTTACTGATTCACTGTATGATGAACTAATGCAAATTGGATTTTAACGGCATGATATAAATAGATTTAGCCTTTTAAATAAACTATAATGATGGAAAATAAAAACTCTGTTATATTATCACACATCTTTTTTTTCCCTCCTCTTTTCTTCATTTATATGCTTTCTTCATCTTCCTTTTTACCCCTAACTATCTGGTCTCATTTTTCCATACTTTTCCCCCCAAAAAATTTCCCTTTTTTTAATTACTTTTTATTTCATCTCAAACATTATTCAAACTGTGCTTTCTTCTAAATCAGTTTTGAAACTAAAACAAAGACATCTACAAGCATATATATCTGTCTTGATCCAATAAAAATTGGAACTTCAATTCTGCGATTTTCCCTCTATTCTTTTCAAAAGAAACTGGACTCCAATTATTATCTTTTTAATTGAACAAACATTCTTGAATAGACATCATTCAAAGTACCATATATTATTGAGATCCTACCATATAACATATCTATGTTAGAATTTCACATGATAATGTTGGTATTCCCAGAAGAATAATTGCTAAATTAACCCAACTTGCTGTTCCTGTTCAGAAAAACATAAAGGCAAGAGGGACTATATATAAATATATATAACTTAAATAATATATAAAACAAACATACCAAAATGACAAGAATAAGGATCACATCCCCAAAATCACCATGTGACACTAGTCATTCAATTGCTTTATTTTCCCCTATTTTCTCTTGCAGATATCAGATATACACTGCTCAACATGGTGGAAATGACCCCAAAAATCTTAAGATCCAAATAAATAATTGAAAGAATCGTCACATTTGCTCAAGTCAATATGCTTTGCTTGCTATACAATTGTATATCAGGCGATAGAAAGGAATAATTTTTGTGGTTAGGAACACAAGATTTTCGGATTGAGATATTCCACAGCATTTTACATTTTGAAAGATATGATAAAAAATGTGTGCAAGATTCACTTATTTTCTTTCCATCAATTATTTATCATGTCTTTCAAAATACAAAAGGTGTTTATCAAATAAATATATAATATTTTTTTTGCATAATAAAGATATATTATTTAACTCCAAAGATTTGTATGGTACGTAGCGGCATTATTCATGGTTCTGTCTTCCAAACTAAGTGATCGTACTTGACACTTGGCACAATTTCAAATTTCATTTGTGAGATTATTTAATTTCGTGCAGATGTCTCTACCAATAGGTTCATTTTGGTAAGACAATCAACCACCACCATGTTTAAGTGGTGGAGCCGTGGAGATAACTTAAAACTAAGATAAAATAAATAAATGAATGAATAATCAATATATCGAGGGGGGAAAAGTCACATAAAATATTTTTTCCTAACATATTTTTAACTCCAACTTGAATGATCTAATGTATTTGTATGGAATTTGATATGAATTTCGCTATTAAAGTTGTGAATTGTGTGACCCTTTTATAATTTTTTGATTGATTATTGAGGAAAAAGATTTTGCATACATTTCAAAATATATTGTTGCAAATTTTTTCCTTTTAAATTTTGGCGGAAGATAATTAAATAAATGCATCATAAAAGTACATATAAGTATGATTCCATTTGTTACTTAACCATATAACAAGAGAATTAATTAAATCTAATATGATTTTAACAAACACATATGCTTCGATGGCTCCAGCGCAAGACAAATTCATAACAATAAGAACAACTAACAAACCAATATATGTAATATATTGTTGGCAAAAAAAAAAAACTAATATTTAATTTCGCTTCAAAGCATCCAATGATCATCAATACCATAGTACATCTGCAACAGAAAATAAAAATAATTAAGAGCGCAGTACATCAGAAATTTAGAATCACATGTTTTACGATTATATGCTTGTCATTGCAGGTCCACTTGTAATAAAAGCGAACACATATGTTCTGAATTTTCTGGTATGGTGAATTAATCAAATGAATGATGAACAGTTATGAGGATAATATTTTAGGATAAATTTTGAATTTGAATTTGGGGTCGTGTTTGACTTTTGAGTTTGGACATATGATAAAAGAGAATGTGTGTGTGTGTGTGGGTGTTTTTTTTTTTTTTTAATCCAGTTGTTTATGTTACTTTTGTCAACAAGACAATTTGTAGAGATGAGTCTCAAACCTTAATTATTATTATTATTATTATTATTATCAGTTTGTTTGATGTTGACTTGGTACTACAATTGTCTTAACTAGAAAAAGGGGGATAAATAAACAGGAAGGCAAACAACTTATGAAAACCAAATGTCTTGAAAGTTAAATTAAGGACTATCTTGATTTTTAATACAAGATCCAGTTGACTAATCTGAAGGGATTAAATAAGTTGCTAGATTTTTTTAGGTATAGCATATGTTATATAATTTCTCTATAAAATACTTATGTGTATTATTAAATTATACTAGCTTCTTCTGATCCTTAATATAAAAACTGGTTAACTAATTAGATCAAAAAAGTTTATTGAGTTAGTTATTTGTAAGACATATGTGTTATTTTTTCTGGAATATCCTTACTAATTATATGTATTAGTCAAAATTACTATTTGATAGATCTTTTAACATGTGCAATTATTACAAGGACTGTTTTAAAAGGAAAAAAGAATAAATATAAGAGACAAAGTAGATTGAGGTCTTATATTTAGAACCAAAAAAAGTATCAAAGTAGCTTTTATATTAAGAACCAGAGTAGTATCTCAATTTATAAGCGAGGCAAATTATAATTAGTTTAAATAAAAGTCATAAATATGAATACTTTAAAGTAATTTAGTAATTTTCTTAATCTTTTAAAATTAGTTAACTAGATCTTATATTAAGATGTATAGGTAAGATTAATTAATGGAACCATGAACATTGAATAATTGGAGCTTCGTCCCGATGCTTTATAAATTTTGCACAGCCTAAAAGCTTACTTGGTCTTGGCTCAATTCAGAAGCTACAGGGGACTTAATTAGCTCTGGGGCTTTCATTATTGAACTAGTAATTCTGATGGCCTATCTCATGTTGGGCCTTGTCCAATACTAATGTTTAATCAAAGGGATAAACCAGCATTGTGTAAATTTTATTTTTTCTGAGAAAGTGTAATTTTTCTAAATAACAAGGCCACTACTAGGGTCTAAGACTCTGTGGAAAAAAGGAAAATCACGACACGTCATTAAGAGGTCCTTTGTACCTTGTGATGATTAGGTTGATAAGCAAGTCATATTCCACACATTTGTTTGCTTAAAGCAATTATCAACGGAAATGATGAGTTTCTAAACTCGTATTAAATTTTTGAATTTGATTATGTTTAGTGACTTTATATGATTTTTATGGAAATTTTTTTGTTGAATATGATAAATTATGAACATTAATAGATATAATTTCAATTATTTAAATTTAAAATATATTTAAATGAAATTGATCTTATTTTTTATATATTAATTATTTGATTATATACTTTTAATATCAGTTTATTAATAAAAGTAAACTCTTACGAGTTCACGATATGAGTTTACATTATTATCACGAATTTATTTAACCTTGCGAGTTTGACAACCTTGCCATGAATGTCCACAGAGCCATCAATATCCAGTCTGAACCACCTTAGGAGTCGCAGGAACCACCTTAGGAGTTGCAGGAACCATTAAAAAAAAAAAAAACAGTTCATTATTAATGAAACTTGACTAGGGAAAATTATTCCGTCGCTCTTCAAATTTTATGTTTGGAATGTTTAATTAATGTAAGCCACATATATATATATATATATATATGTTTTGCTCTAATGCAAAAATCCCGAAGAATGTGAATAGTAAAAGTATGGGGAGTTCCGGCAGTAATCAATAAGGGGATTGCCTGTATTAATAGAGAAGGATACGTGTGTTTAGCCACACAAAAAAAAATGATGAGGATGATATCAAAAGGAAACTGTTTTTCTTGTTTTTTTTTTTTTTTTTTGAAGAAACTAAATTAATGTCATTTATATTGGAAGAATATGGAAAGACACCATGTGAATGAAAGATAATAATGCCCATATATACTAGAAAATTGTTCTATTTTTATGTTTGGGTTGTCATTTTTTCAGAACTAATTAATAACGTCATCTTACTTGGTTTGGGTTCGGACATTGCCTTGTGATCATTCATAAGGCTTATATTGAGAAGATAAAGACTAAGAAATCCATTATTAACTAAGTAGCATTGATATATATACCGCCTCCAATTCTTAATATAAAAATTAGATAACTAATTTGGGGATATTAAAAAAATTAGTTAAACTAGTTATTTGTAACAAATATTTGTAGACTTTCGTAACTTACTCTTATTCAATCATGTATATTAGAATTACACTTGGTAGAATTACTTTAGAATTAATAGAGATATTTTTGAGAACACATTATAATTAAATTTGAGAGACAAAGTAGATTGAAATTTTATATTTAGGATCCTCAAGTAGCTCTTATATTTAGGACTGAAGGTATTATTAAAGAAAAAAAATTAAAGCACTCTCTTTTTATCCTTTTAAATAAAGAGTCATATGTAATATTGTGATAGTCCTTTTCTGTGTTGTTTTTCTTTTATCTTTTTTTTTTTGCTAGGGTTAAATTTTAACGTGACTGTCAAGTTGATAAATTTACATCACTCTTCGTCTTTGCAATATCATTTGTATGGGAAAAGTAAATTTTTTAAATATTTGGACCTACAAATTTAAATAAATGAAAAGTGCCACTTATTTTTACTTATATATATTCATAGATTTATTTCATAAACATTTTCAGATATTTGGATGCAAAACATTTTTTGAACACAAAATATAATCCTTCTAGCCCACCGAAAAAACAGTGAAATACAAAAAATTTAAATCATAAACCCAAGGAAAGAAAAAAAGAAATTAGGAGATTAAAAATCTGGAAAGCAGATACATAATAACGTTGTCGATCTATAAAATCAAAGGCATGTGACCCATAATATAGTTGTTCAGGGAAACCTTATGGAAACTAAGAACCCTGAATCTACAAACGAACAAGGCATTTCAATGCAACGTTTTATTTTCTTAAGGTTACAAAAAAGAAGAAGAAATATATGAAGCGAGGATAAAAGTAATTAAAAATAAAAGCGAAGCTCTGAGCTAGCGTTATTATTCTCACTGAGCTTTGGAGGGTTAACAATGGCGTCCAACTCATTCATTGAGGCAACACTGTTCAGGCAATTCATTGTCTGCCCATCATCCACTTCCATTCCTAAAGATGTTCCTTCTGCGTTTTGAAAACCTTCAAACACAAAAAATATTAAGTGACATAAAAACCCATCAAATAATCAGATATAATCAGAACTTCATTTGCATTTAATAATTAATATAAGTCTTTTTTTTTTTGCAAAAAGAAATAGATGAATTGGATCCTGGGATTCATTAGGGCCAAGATATGCCAATAGGCTCAAAAAGCATTTACAAAGTTATTTATAGATCACCCACTAACAAGGTCCTCATATCATTAATAGGATTTGAACTCACGACTTTATATATTATGAGTCAACTCCTTACCAATAAAACCAACTCTTGTTGTTAAGAAAAAGAACTTTTGTTTGCAAGTTCTTTAGTTAAATAAATGTTCGCATTTATCTAATCATCCATACTCAATAGCAGAAGAAAGGGCACCCTATGTTTTTGATTTATTTTAAGGTACAATCTCTAATGCTTGATATAAGATATTTATTTAAGTAAATTAAAAATAACTGAATTATTTATTTATCAAAAATATGTGTTGGTTTCCTAAAAATATCTTCTTAAATTATTTATATTGAAACTATTCCTTAGTTCAAATTCCCTCAATATGTGTAATCAATAAGAATAACTTGAAAAAAATAATAATAATTAAGTATAGGGAACCCCAGAACAAAATGGATTAAGATTTTATATTTAAGACCAATTTTAAGCTTTTAACTAGTTCTTATATTAGAGACTGAAGATAGTATTATGTACATTCTTAAACAATTAATCCAAATTTTATATAATATATGTTCTTTAATTTTAATCCCTTATAATGAATTGCTCGCTCTGCCACTATCTAATAAACTTGAAGAAGGCAAAGTTTGTTGATTGGAGTGTTATGAATACATGATAATGATGCTCTTGTTCACAACGGCATATGAATTAATTATATACTAATAAATACTGGAAAATAATTTTTTTAGAAAAAAATATAAACAAATGTTAATTTGCTTACCTGGAGCTGGAATAATATCGGCATTAATTAGCAAATGTTGATTATTGGGAAGAGTGTCCCAATTTGCACAAGCCATCATTGCTTGAGCCTCTGTCTCCTTTTGTCGCTTTTCTATTTCCCTCAGCCTATACACTTCTGCTTGGTTCCTTTCTATTTCACCTGCAAATTCTCAGTTCTCAGTTCTACGTTACCCAAATTTACTTCTCAGTGAACCACTGCCACTCAAATCTTCTCAAGAATACTTTGATATTCTCAAGAATACTTTGATATAATAACAAAGTACTAAACATATATACCAAGTTACTTAGTGTCTAAATTGAACCTAATGTATATGTATATCACAGAAATATATACTACACAGTCCAAGGAGCTAGCGAAAGCAAAAAAAAAAAAAAAAAGGATATATATATATATATAGAGAGAGAGAGAGAGAGAGTGAGGATGACCTTGTTTAAGCAATCTTTCATTCTCCAGAGCTTGGACTCTTTGCGCCAAAACTGTTTGCTCCAACATCAACATGCGCTTAAGATTGGCAAATGCTTCGACTTGAGGCTGAAGAAGAGTAATCTGCTTCTGCACAGAGTTCAGTTAAACATGAAATCTAAGAAAGCAACATCTTATATATATGTACACACACCAGAATCATTGACATGTTTCTCTGGAAATGCATTATCCATGTATATCTATATATACACACCTCCAGTTGTGCGCATTGCCTCTCCAAATTTGTCACATGTTCAAGCTTTCTCAGTCTTGATCTATGGGCAGACATCCGATTTGACATCACTCTACACGCAAAAACTAATTATGATTAGCAAACCAATTAGGATCTATGATTCATTCATTCATTGAAGATAAATGTGTGTGTGTGTGTGTGCGTGCGCGCGCGCACATATACCGCTTGAGCTTCCTGGCATCAGAAGGATCAGATACTTTGGTTGGTTCATGTTGGTAGTTAGTTTCGAGATTCGAGGATTCATGATGATGACGATCAGAAGAAGCATCATTGAGCAAGACATTATTATTCTTCTTCCTGGGAGCAGAAGAAGACTCAGGTGTTTGGCGCTGTTCGTTCTTGTCTTGTTCTGAGTTAGCAGAAGCAGCTTCAATGGCAGGAAGAGAAGGAGAGTTATTATTAGGGTTTTTCAGAAGTAAAGGAACTGGTCCCAAAGGAGGCTTTGAGGACGACAACGATGGTGATAAGTGAGGTTTCTTGGTTCCTGATAATTGCATTCTTATATCACCTTGGACATTGCTGCCACACTTGTCTTCCATTTCAGAGTCTGCAAAGTTACAGGAAATCATAAAGACGCCATTAATGAAGAGCTTCAAAGAACTATATACTATACACAGAAACCTAATGATGATAAAGAATAAAAGTGGACCTGCTGTTAAGGGCTTTTTACTTCGCGAGTCTTCCATTTTCTCAGTTGGCAGAGTCTCCAGAAATAATCACAAAGACGCCAAGAAGCAGGAAATCAAATATTTATATTACAGAAAGCTAATAATAGAGGAAAAGTGTGGGCTTGTTTTGGTATACAGCAGTGCCTGCATTAAATGGCAAAAATGTCCTCCATTGCATCTATTATTTTGGCTATGGAAAAACTTTTAAGAGAACGTTAAATAGATATATGGTAATTTGTAGGTAATAAGGAAAGTTGTCAGCCCTGCATTAAAGGACAAGAATTTCAAATAAATATATTCGTGCTTGTAAAACTTGTAAAAGGGGTATTTTAGTAAATTAATTGGATGCTGTATCTCGTTAGATACATATTGATGGGTTTTTCTTTTTAGCATTTTATTTATATTTTTCAGCTCCTTCTGTGTCATATATAGTTGTGCTGATTTTATTAAATGTTAAATAAAACCAAATACAAATTAATGAATAAATGATAGCTGTCTCTTATTCAAACCAGAAAATTCACGAGGATAATGGTCCCATTGGAGCAGAGTTTTTTTTGGCTTAACATAGAAAAGATAATGATGAAGAAAGTTTCCATTTCTCAGTAAACTTTTGCCACTTGGATAGTAGAGAGATGCCCTTGAGGTACTTGCCTACAAGTTATTGGCTGAATTTAATTATTTGCATAAAAAGATTATTTCTCAATTAGGAGGAAAAGATAGGGAGAAGTAGAGAATCAAAGAGAAGTGCACTGCAAGTTATACAGCAGCTGTACAGTTTGAGTATCTAGGGGGTTTGAACAGCCGCCAAAGAAAAAAATGTTATTTTAATAGAAGGTTTAATGGCAAGTTTGCCCTCTAAATTTCAGCCAAATGTAAAACTTTTAACTAGCATAATGTTTTCCTGAAAGTTAAAAAAAAATGGTGCAACATTTGATCAATATTGATTGTTAGTTGAACAATTCTAGCTAGAGCTAAAGGAAAGTATTGCATTGTTTTGAATGTGGAATCATATAATGTTGGTGTTATATTGATGGTTGACAGTTTGGTGATACAAGAAGAAAGTTCAGTAAAAGCAACAAGAAGAATTGCTCAGATACTAGAAAATGACGTTTATCTAGGTTGTGTCATAAACCATAGCTAAACCTATTGATGGTGTGAGAAGAAATTTTAGCTTCTGAATGTTTCACATCCGATATTATATCAAAACATTCTGTTTAGAAATTTTTATGAAGAAGCAATTGACATCTAAAGCTTTTGATTAATGTTTTTTAGTTATGGATGTTCAAAATAAAAGAAGGATTCAACATGTTAGCAATGCCAACACATTCATATTCCCAAACTTAAGGGATGTTTGAAAACACCTATAAACACTTAAAAAAATATTTTCACGCAAGTTAAAATAAAATTTCTCTCACATAAGCTAGTCCATAAGTAAGGTCTAGATTTGCTCTTAGTTTTGCCTTTGAGCAAGTCTAGACATGTCCATGAGCAGGTCTAGGCAATTTAATCTTCTTTTGATTTAGTGTTACAAAGAATTGTTGTATCCTTTTCTTTTATTTGAACATTAATATCCCAAAGTCATTACGCCAATTGAAAATTTACAATACTAATTTCTCTGTCTCCTTCAGACAAACTTTCAAGGCAAAATTATCCTTTAACCATTGTAATTGTTCAACTATCCGTTAACGTTGGTGAAAACGTTCCTATAAAGTGACATTATACCAATTTGTAAAACTTTCAATGAAGAATTCCAACAATCAAATGTTAAGGATACCAATTATACTTGGTAGAAAATTTTCAAGACAATTTTGTCATTAAAGCCGCCATATTTTAATATTTATATTTTGTTCTAATTAACCACTGATCTACAAAGCATTAATACTTGGAAAAAAAATGGAGACCACACACATTCTGTACTTGTGCGTACGTATTCATTTTTACTATTTTTCACCCGTCTATATCATTGAATTTTTTATAGTAAAATATAACAGGAAAAATAGAAAAAAAAACAATAGTAATTTGCAATTTGTTATAAGCATTTTTTTAATGCATGTTTGTAGAAACTTTTTAACCGAAACATTGTTTTTAACCGGTGTAGAAATTTTTCTACGCGGATTAAAATTATAACTTATATAGAGATTAAAGTCCAATATCACTGTGATTTATTTACAAAAACGCTTTCGCTTCCCCTGTCTACTCCTATTATATGTTTTGAGAAATGTTTAGGTCAAGATTGATAGTTGTTTAAAAATCCGTTCTGAAATTTTTGGCTTGAATTCCTAGTGCTTTTCTACAATTTTCTTATGGATTTTATTTTGGATTTGAATTGGCAAATACAAGTGTCAAATTTTGTTAACTTTTTCATTAACTTTCTACACCGTTTAAGCAGTAACTGGTATAGAAAGTTCAAACATTCTACCCCTTTTGTTTTTACACCGGTTTTAGAGTCAGTAGAAAAATTTAATTTTAATCAATGTAAAAAGTTTTCATTTTTCTTCTGCTAGTGAGTTTAACAATACTCTCTCAGGTTCATAATACAAGTCATTTTAACTAGTTCATCATAATTAAAAAAAGGTAATTAACTCATTGAATTCACTCAAATTGAATTTTTTTTTTTAACTTTATCCATATTAAATAAGGTTGTGAAGGGAAAAAAAAGTAATTACATTTAAGTATTAATTGTAAGAACAAAATTGATAAATAAACATTAATGACTGTTTAAGTGACTTATATTTTAAAACAACATTCTTCTAGAAATGACTTATATTGTGAACTGGATGGAGTAAATAAAAAATAGAAGAGTTAGGGGAGGAGAAGAGAAAGAAAAGTAGATCAAGAAGCAAATTAAAAAAGAAGTTCAATATTGAAGAATGAGAGGAGGTTTCTTGTAGTTGAAGTAACTAGTGGGTTTATACCAGTATTTGTTCACCGCATAGTAAGGTCTACGCCGCTACAAAAAGTACAATCAAACTTAACATACTGACGACCTTTTAAGTTAATAAATTAATTTTAATATATTTATCTTTTGTTTATGTTTAGTTTATAGGGATTATATTTAATTAAAATGCTTTTGTTAAAAGATGGGTACATTGAGCCATCAGTTTGGGTAATCAATTACAAGTTGAACTTGAATAATCTAAGGAACCAAAAGATTTATTTTTTTAATACTTAGTAGTTGCTTTTTTAATTTTGAATAAATATTAAATACGAGACAGCTTCAAAATTTTTAAACGCTGATTATTAATCAACATTATTTGTAATTTTTATAATTAATTTATTGTCTTTTGTGTGTGTGTGTGTGTGAACAGATGACATGAAAGAATTGCCCACGATTCATGTTATGATTTGAACTTCTACGAATAATAGTTTTATTTTATTGAACAAAACATATATGTTTTTGTGTATTGAAAATCTGTTTTAGAACACAACAAAGTTTGGCACCATATATATAGTTTGGCCTAGTTGTACGAAGCTTGTGTGAAAATAGTATGTGATTTAGAAAAGTATTAATTTTAATTAATACCGGTTAGAACAATGTTGTCTTGACTAGTTTGATAATCGGTCTGGTTCTAAAAACATTGAAGCAAATAATATGTGTTATTTAAATTGTTGTGCGCGTTACAAGAATGAGTTGTGCTATTGAAGTGACTATCTACCAAAAATGTCCAATTTTATTTTGATTTTGGGTGAAAAGGTAAATTTACCTATTATAATATAAAAAAGAACATCAGCACCGTAATAAAATGTTGGGTGCAAAAAAGCTTTTCAAAACGGATCAAAATTGCAATTACCGTTAACTTAGGTCAACTTCCCTTACTTTTAAATGGTGAGCCCCGCAATTTTGTCCGTGTGTGCTCTCTTACTTGTACTCTGCCCAATAAAAAGATCACAACTCAAACTTTTACTCCTCTAGTCCTGTTTATAAGACAGAGAGAGAAGATATTTTTTAGTTTTATTTTAGGGCATTGGAAGAAATTTTGTATGAATGTACAATTTTATCCTTTATTTATTATTGTATTGACTTTGCTTAGATGATGTATAATGTATATTAAGTAAGGATAAAATTGAAAAGTTGTTGAATTTTAAACAAAAATTAATAAAGTTTAAGATTTTTTTGGTCTATACGAAACATGGTGAAAATGACTTATAAATAAAATCAGAGCAGTATTTCATATGTCAATCCAGTCACTATATGATATTTATTATTTTAATAATCTTTTTAATAATTTATATTCTCTCTCCTGATTACTAAATGTTTACTTCCTCTTTCTCTCTCAGTCTCCCTTTTCTCTTTCGGCGACAACGCCCACATCCATGTCTCCATTGCTTGCGAATAGTTGTTGTCGAAGTTGTAGTCAACCTCCATGGCTGAACAAAGTTAAAGGGTGGTTCAGGTGGGAGTGGGAGTGTGAGAGTGGTGGTTAGAAATCGCGAAAGTGAAGGAGAGAGAATGGTTATAGAGAGAGAGAGGGAAAGAGTGCAAGGAGAGAGAATGGGGTCAGATGATCTTTTCCTTTCCCATCGAAAAAGAGAGGAGGAATGTGTGTAAAGTGTGGTTGGATAAGAGGTGGCAAAACTAGCTTCTATTCTATTTTACTTTTACAAATGTGACTTGGAATAAAAGTATGTGATTTATGTTTGGATTGACATTTATAAAAAATCAATTTAAAAAATTAAAACTTGTTTGGATTAATAATGAGAAAGTAAATATGGATGTAAAATGACTAAAAAATGCATGAAGTTTTATATGAGACTCAATTAATTAATATAAAAATATTAAGAATATACATGAGTGTTTTAGAGAGATCGTGTAACATATAATATAATTAAATAATTTATTTAGCTTTTTAATCTATTTAAATAATATTATTAAAATATTTATCATTAAATTTTGCAATTTATTTTTAAAAAAATAAATTTAATTTTGTAATATTATTATATTTATTAAAATCTAAACCCTAAACAATATAAATTAAAAAAAAATAATATAAATGTTGGTAGGAAAAGAAATGTGTTGGCCGACACAAGGATCACTGACAAGGGACACGAAGGTAAAACTATTAGTGGGTCCCACTCACTGCTCTAGAGGCAAAAGCAAAAAAAAATTCTATTGAATAAAAGTCAGTTTGAAGCTGCAATGGTGATGGAACAAAACGCTGTCCCAAACAATCTTTTTTCTTCAAATAACTCTTCGACCCATGTTTCATGGAGCCGGTAATATGGGTTGAGCCCGCGGACTCAACCCACCAACCCGCCACTTAGTGGCGGGTTGGGTTGATAAAAATTAGGACCATTTTAAAATGGAAGTTTTGAGCCCATAACCGTCAAACCCAAACCCGCCGTGGGCTAACCCGCAAGGTTGGCGGGCCAGCCAGTTTAACCTTTTTTTTTTTTTTTTGCAAATTTTTCCTTTTGCCTCTTGGTCACTTCACTTGGTCTGTACACATAACACAGGCCAGCTACTACACTATCAATCTCGGCCCAGTCCACACTCCACACTGACTCACTGAGCACTTGGAGACTTTCATGCTTCCAACGTACGTTTCGTAGGCTAAGCAGTAATCCAAATATAGCCATAGAACGGGAGCCATGTGTCAGGAGGAGAAGGAGAAAGAAAGGATGAGAAGAAATTAGAGTTGACTCTCGTGACAGATAAGACGAGATTCAAGCATTCAATATGTAGACACTAAATGGGACCCATTAAAAAAAAAAAAAAGTAACAGCCATTTATAAGAATTAAAGGAAATGATATTTTTAGTTCAATTTGAAAAGTTTATAGGTATTTTTGTACATCTCAAAAATATTACCATAAACATAAGAGATAAATAAGATTAAGATATTATATTTATGACCAAAATAAATTTCTGACAAAAAAAAATGTAACATGCACGTCTCGTTTCCATCAAATAGTTATTGAAGTCAGAGTAATATGACATTCAAACCACAAATCACTTAGTTAAAGACAGAATTTTAAATCACAAAAGGAAAATAAGAGGGCGATACATCACAATTCAAACTACAAGTCACTTAATTGCAGAGTATTAAATCACAAATGGTACTCTCTCTCTCTCTCTCTCTATATATACACATAGTATATACGGTCAAAATCACAAGTTATCAAATTCTAATTACCTTTTTTCTTTTAAAAAAATTGAGCTTTGCAATAATTGATCATAGCTAGGGAGGGAACTTAGTTAATGAATTATGTTGTTGAACTCAATAGACTTAAGCTATATACATATATATATATATATATATATAGAGACCTTTTTTTCTTTATTTAAATTGTAGAAAACCCTCTAAACTTTCAAATTCGATCGTACAGCTATAAAAATCCATGTTGTTGATTAATCTATTATTCCCAAAGTAATTAAAAGGAATAAAGAAGAGAATAAAAGGAAGAGGAATGAAAGCTGAAACTGATGAAAGATTAAACCAGTTAAGAGACAAAATTTTGTAGCTAATTTAATTAATGACATTTTTTTGTTATAAAATTTACAAATTCCATCACTAAATTTCATCGTTAATTTACTCTTTTTTTTTTTGGGTAGTATAGCACTAAGAGATTCAAATTCATCGCTAAAGATACAACACATTTTGATAGAGAGTTTTAATAATAACAACAACAACAATAATAGAAGATAAGATTTGTTACCTTCTTTAACAATTCTCTCTTCTTCTTGACGAATACGTTTCAATTTCATGGATTCTTGTTCAGCTTGCAGTGAAAATTTCTGATTTTCGTAAGCTTTAATTTGTGAACGAAGATTAATAACATGAATCTGCAAAAGGATTCAAAATATATTAGACATGTTACAATATTTAACAAGTGTGAATCAATTGTAGAAAATTAATTTAGGACAAAAACGCCATTCCAAGGAGCAATTGCGGTTACAATTTTGCATTCTCTTTATTTAAGATAAGAAAATGATTCACTTTGAATAAATATTTTCCATTCACTCGATCCAAGCTGCTTTTATTTATTCTTTTATATTGAAAATAAAATATTATTTTCGACAGATTTAAATTGTCCAATTAAATCAACCGAACAGTGCTAATTATTTGATCAAAATAATAACAATTTTCTCGAGCAAGATTGACAAGATCTTGAAGCAAAATTCATCTATAAAGATCTTGCTTCCTCTTCCAATTCAGCCACATACTGGGCTCTCTTGACTCTAAATTTCTGTGAATAATCTCGATTCGCTATGAGCCTGTTATGCAAGAAAAGATAAGAGATTTAAAATCCTCAAACAAGTTTGATATCATATTGCATGTAACTTCTTCTTTTTTTTGGCATGATTATTCTCAATCAAAATTCAAAACCAAAATCTCAGCTACAAATTGAGCCAAATGGTATATATATTTCAAGCAATTATCAAAATCAAAATAAACTTTTCATTTGGGGTGTTGAAAAATAATGGGGGGAAAAAAGAACATATACTCTTTAAGCTTCTTAGGATCTTTGTCTGGATGAAACTTCTGATCTGGTGAAAATTGATCTGCTTCAGCTTCATGAATTCTGGGGATTTTGTTCTTATTACTTGCTGTAGCACTAGAAGAACCACCCACATCCACTATGCCTCTCTTTCTGATACCTTCCATTGCCCCTTCCCTGATCTAATCACGCTCTTCACTCTTTACTAAAATGTGTGTGTGTTAGACTTCATAAGAAAATTTATTTGCATTTATTATGAAAAATTATTTGATGAAAAATGGACTTTCAAAATGAGAAACTACTTTGAGCGGGTAAAACTCAGATTTGTGTTTGTGTTCACACAAAAAGTATTCACTTGTATTTGTGCGTGTGAGGTCATGTGCACGTGTATGTTTAAATTCAAAGATAAAATTGTATTTTTCTCAATTCTGAATGGATCACTTATTTCGATGCACCAGCGGTATGTTTCACGTGACTTTTCAAAGATATATTTATTTTTAAAAAAAAAAAACTATAACCCTTTATTTGAGTGAATTGGAGAGGAATTAGGCACCAATTCAACATATTTAAAAATTTGAGATGTTTTATTTCCTCTACTTGAAGGCAAACTTCTTCTATTCATATTTACTTTTTTACCTTGTAAATTAATTAAGGTGGCATCCTGTATATTGTGTAGAGTTTGAGAAATTAGTTATATCACGCATGACAAGGAATTACCATTGCTTAGCTTTTAAGTCGCCTCTGACCATCAAATGAAATGTGAATACTTAGTTGACATTCATAAAAAGTATCTAATAAATTATGGGGAAGGAAGGTACGAGGGATGGAGACTTGGATAAGCAAATAAGACGAAAGATTAAACAAATAAAAGGTGAGAGAATCCATCAAGTTCTTTAATCCATTAAAAGACTAAGAGGAAGTATTTAGAAAACCACTTTTTTATGCATATGATTTTTGAAGTTGAAACTTGTGATTGTTTAGAGAAATTCGATGGCTCTACCCATCTCTTGACAAAATCATTTTACTTATAATCTCTATCAATAAAATATAAAAGATAAATATATCAAAGTTTATTAAAGAAAAGTGCAAGTATGTTAATAAGTTCGTGTGTAATCTATGGGTTCACCATGTGATTTTAACAGATAAATTAACAACATGCATGGCAATTGAATTGTTAGCTCGATTTAATTTTATAAAATATTTTGCTGCTGAAAATTTGATAATGAACTCTTTAAATTTCATTGAAAAGACTTAATTTTTTTATAAATAGTTTTATACTTCATTAATCTATTATGTCATAAATGAATCATATCAGATGTCAGCGATGACGATTTTTTTAAAAAAAAAATTAAGCTATATGCTAATAAATAATAATCCTTTGAACTTGTGGTCAAAAAATGTTTGACCTTTTTTTCGATAGGAAAAAAATCTGTGAACTTTGCACTATATATTGATGATATATATGCAAATAACTTTGATTTACGAATGTTGGCCCCAAAAAAAGTTCAATATAATGAACTAATTGGAGCGAATTATAATGCATAATGCACAGATATGAAAGTTAAAAAAAAACAATAATTGACACATTTTAAAAATTGAAAAATATAAATAATAATTGACACATAGTTAAAAAAAGTTCATAAGCCTCTTAAATTTACAATATAATTGACCATTTAATAAAAGTGATTCGATTCTACCAATTTTGGCTGAGCGGTGGGGTCTCACATCACAAAAGAAATTGGTTGCTTACCTCATTTTATTGTTCTTTTAACATATATATTAACGAAATTGTAAAGAGCAACATAAACTGAATAGTGCACATATTATTGACAAAGGGGCCACATGGCCACGAATTACAACCACTACAAGTAATAGACCCAGTCACTCCTATTTATAGACTACAGGGCCCAACTTAATTGACTCAGGCCCACTTACATAACCTGACACCTCTTAACACTTCTCCTCAAGTTTGGAGTGCAAAAAGATTTACAATACTTAACTTGCGCAGAATTCTATTATGATCCTGCTTACCCATACCCTTAGTGAATATATCACCTTGCTGCTCTTTGCTTCTTACATGATTCAAACTTATAATTCCTTGCTGTAATTTCTCTCTAACAAAATGAACATCTATCTCTATATGCTTTGTTCTCTCATGATACACAGGATTATTTGCAATACATATTGCTGATTTACTATCACAATAAACATGTACAAATTTCAAATCATTCATTCTAAGGTCTTCCAGTAGCCATTTGATCCATACAACCTCGGATACAACATTGCTTAATGCTCTGTATTCTACTTTTGCAGATGATTTAGAGACTATATTATGCTTCTTTGACTTTCAGGATATTGGCGAGCCACCAAACTTTACTACATATCCAGTCACAGATCTCTTAGTGTCTAGGCATGTTCCCCAATCTGCATCCACAAAGCACTCTAGTTGGGCATTCTGTGTTGCTGCGAGTCTGATTCTAAGTCCTAGACAGCCTTTCAAGTATCTGACTACTCTTGTTGCTGCCGTATAATGTGATCTCCTCAGTTCATTCATGAATTGACTGAGTGTCTGCACAACAAAGCTTATATCAGGCCTAGTCACAGTGAGATATGACAGCTTACCCATCAAGTGCCTGTACATGCTTGGATCTGAGATCAAAGGATCCTCTTCCGGATTTCTTGGCTTGCTACTCAATCTTACATTCTGTTCCATAGGTATACCAAGTGGCTTTGCTGCAGTCAAACCCATGTCAGTCAATATGTCTAAAGTATATTTTCTTTGATTAAGTATTATCCCATGCCTTAACCTAGCTACTTCTATTCCTAAGAAATACTTAAGCTAACCTAAATCCTTAATTTTAAACCTGTTATGGAAAAATTGTTTTACTTCATCAATCTTATTTGCTTGATTTCCTATGATAATAAGATCATCCACATGAACTAAGATTAAGGTCATTTTAGAGTCAGTTTGCCTAACAAACAATAAGCAATCATACATACTTTGCCTAAAACCAGCTTGTATGAGAGCTTCACTAAGCTTAGCATTCTATTGCCTAGAAGCTTGCTTTAAACTGTATAGGGACTTGGTCAATTTGCAAACCTTATTGTTTCCATATTGACCAAATCCTTGAGGAACTCTCATGTAAACCTCTTCCCTCAAGTCACCTTAAAGAAAGGCATTATAAACATCTATTTGATAAAGATTCCAGCCATGTATCACAGCAATATTGAGAACAATTCGAACTGCAACCATTTTTATCACAGGTGAAAAAGTTTCAAACTAGTCAACTCCTTCTTGTTGACTATATCCCTTAGCAACTAATCATGCTTTAAACCTATCTATCTCACTATTGGAATTGTATTTTACCTTATAGACCCACCTGCAACCAATGGGTCTCTTTCCTTTGGGCAGATTGACAATTTTCCAAGTACCATTGTCTTGCAAGGCCTTTATTTCTGCCTTTATTGCATCAATCCACCTAGGATCCTTAGCGGCTTGCTCATAGCTAGATGGTTTTGTAATGCTATCAAGACTAGATAAAACATGCTTATATTCTTGTGATATATTTGAATAAGATAAGTATGATTGCATTGGATACCTTACTGGTTTTACCTTTGTCATCAACATGTGGTCTGCATCCAAAACACAAGCATAACCTACCATTGACTTAAAGGTTGTGTTTGTATGACACACATAGTCTTTCATCCAGGTGGGTTTCCTTTTCTCATGGTCTGGTCTAGTTGGTAATAGAGGAGCTTCTACATCTATTGGATCTCCAGCCTCGTTGAATGGTCCTTGATGGTTATCATGATTGTTAGATCTAACTAATGGTAGAGGTATTGGTTCAGGATCATAAATGTGATTTGTGCTACTAAAGGGATCAATCACTTAAGTATCACTGTCTCCCCCTTGATTGAGGCCCACTACATCGTTAAAAGGAAACCTAGATTCTTCAAAGATAACATCTCTACTAACATGGACTGTTTTGGATTGATAGTTATATAGTAAGCAACCATTTTGATTAGGTGGGTACCCAATAAAAACACAAGGTTCAAAATAGAGCTGAAATTTATCATGATGATGTAGAATGGTAGCAAAAGCAAGGCAACCAAAGACCCTTAAGGTGCACAAATCAGGTTGATGGTGGTACAGAACTTCATAGGGAGTTTTGTTGGCTAAAACTAAAGAAGGAGTCCTATTAATCAAGTAGGTGGTCGTACGTCTAGCTTTCCCCCAAAATTTTAAAGGAACATGAGACTGAAAAATAAGACTCCTAGCAACCTCTAAGAAATGTTGATGTTTTCTTTCAACCACCCCATTTTGTTGTGGTGTATAAGGAAATGAAGTCTCATGTACTATTTCTTTACTAGTGAGATGTGATTTCAATTCAGCATTAAGAAATTCTAAACCATTAGTGATTCTAACTTTCTTGACAACAAAGGAGAATTGAGTAGCAACATAAAGCAAGAAAGTCTTCAAATTGTAAATGGCTTCATTTTTATTGATCATAAGAAAAGTCCAAGTACAACGAGAGAAATCATCAACAACAGTCAAAAAATATCAATGTCCTCTATAATTGGGAACCCTATAGGGTCCCTAAACATCTACATTAATCAATTCAAAACTGCTGTGTGTTTTAGAAGTACTAGAAGGGAAAGGTAACTGGGTTTGTTTAGCATGAGAGCAAACAATACATTTCTCATTAGTAATAATAGGAATTTCTATTTGAATTGAGTCTAGATATCTGAGTTTGCTCATGGGACTATTATGCCAAGTGACTTGTTTAGAAGAGACATGCATCACATTGTCCATCTTGTTAACTTTCTCAATGATAGAGACCACCATAAAGGCTACCAATCCTCCTTGTTTTCCCAATTGATATATCTTGCATTGTACAATAATCAAAGTAAAAGGAAGCTACAAATTCCTTACTGGCTGTCAATTTAGATATAGAAATGAGGTTATAACAACAGCCAATAGCATAATAAACATCCTTTAGGATAATGGTATCAAGTATTTTAATAGTGCCTACGCGGGTGATCAACATCCTATCACCATTAGGGACCTTAATTACTCTAATAGGACTTGAATATTTGTCTACTGTATTAAACATGCTCAAACTATTTACAACATGACATGTTACCCTAGAGTCAAGAATCCAATTAGATTCACAGAATGACTTAGGGACAGCGAGAACAATACCTGAGATAGTCTCCTCCAAATAGTTAGTTGTTCCAATGGCTATGTCATCTAGCTCCTTTCACAGAAGCTTCAATATTTGATCATATCAGTCTTAAGTGAGGAGCATCTGACTTGATTGAGGAGAAGGCGAAGACGAGGTGGTGGTAAGATGAATAGCAGTAGGATTCTGAGCCTGTTTCGATCAAAGATTTGTGGGAAAACCGACCAATTCATAACAATTTTCCCTTTTGTGGCCTCTTCGATGATAGTAGGAACACTCTTCAAGGGATCTTCCTCTTTCTTGTCCTCAACCCCTGCCTTGTCTTCTACCATGAGCTACCATGGTTTCGTTGTCAAAGGAGGAGTTATTGGTATGGGTAGAAATATATTGTTGGGACTCATCCTGACATATCATAGAGTAGGCCTAGCTAACTGTGGGAAGTGGTGACTGAAGGAGGAGCTATGTTTGGGCCTGATGGAAATTGTCATTTAGTCTTATCAAGAATTGAAATAATCGTTGTTATTGGACTGTCTTGGTGTATTCTTGGGTGGTATTGCATTGACAGGTAGGCAGAGGCATGATAGCAGCATACTCATCCCAGAGACCCTTAAGCTAGGTATAGTATTCAGATACACTTACAGTGCCTTGGGTCATGGAATTGATTTTCTTGTATAAGGCAAAGATGCGCATACCGTCGGCCTTGTGGAAGCGATCCTTTAAGTCTAACCATACCAATCTTGCACTGTTGAAGAAGATTATACTGGTGGCTATTTGCTTGTCCTTCGAATTCACAAGCCAAAATAGGATGATAGCATTGCACCAATCCTAAAGAACTCAAAGATTTGCATCCTGTTTCTCTCAAGTACACGTTCTATCAATGAATTCCATTTTATTCTTGGCAAGAAGGGAAAGTTTAACTGATCCACTCCATACTTCATAGTTGTCGGCTTCCCGTAGCACTTGAGATACCAAGGTCACGGATTGGGTGTCAGACGAATGAAGATACAGGGGATGGGTGAAGTCTACAAGTGTGTGCATGTTTGCCGTTGTATCATCTTCTTTACCCATAGCAACTTAATAGACTTTGGGATCGACAAGGTGGTTGTTCAAGATGAAGGAAAACAAGAGCCAATAGCACAAGAACGGTTCTTTTATCAAACAAAATTCTGAGGAGATACCAGTGACGATGAAGGCAACGATCTTGAGGTAGGAATTACAAGAACAACAGCTGACAGATACTCGAAGCAGCAGTGACTACTCAAACGAATTGCAACTAGGGCTACAAATAACACAGCAAATGGGCACAGTGACTGAACTTCACGACGACGTTGTCACAGACACCAGTATTCTGTGGACTGATTAAGGTGTCTTCAGGAATTGGGCTTCTTACTTCTAAGCCTATACGAACCCGCTCTGGTACCATGTAAAGAGTAACATAAACTAAATACTACACATATAATTAACAAAGGGGCCACACAGCCATGAAATACAACCACTACAAGTAATAGACCCAGTCACTCCTATTTATAAACTACACGGCCCAACGTTTTGACACCTCTTAACAGAAATGTTTGAGTGAGATTTTTAAAAGTGATTTTATAGAGTTTGACAAAAGTAAATATGTAACATGAGTTTAGTCTTGATTTGTGTAAAAATATTTTTTTTAAGTTAGCTTCCAAACACCTTGATGCATTTGTGAAAAACACTTTTTCAATTCAAAACGGATCTCTTTTAAGTTTATAAATCGTTTCAATTTTTCTATAGGCACATGTATTTTTATTTATTGGAGGCAATGTTATTCTAAACTCCATCAAACACTAAAATGCAGTAATTCTCATAGAGAAAATTCATGTTCCAACCTCTCAAGTCAGAAGGTTCTAGAATGTAGAAAATGTCATTCATATTCCAAGAAGTCGTGAAATTTTTAATTACAAATAATGGGTACGACGTATTTTAAAGTTTAATTTGATTCAAACTTGATTGCCTACAAAATATAAACCTAAAGACTCAAAATACATAGTTAATGCTAACCTAGGAAAACCACAATGACTTGAAATACAAAGATTCAATGAACATGGAAAATTCAAAGGTCAAATGTGTCAACTAAATTCTAATTTTCGTCCATATAATGAGCTAAATTTAATCATCATAGTAAGCTCAAAATGAGTCTTCCAAGTCATGATACTTTTGTCCAAACTCTAATTCGAAGTGTAAAAGCCTTAAACTCTTTAATCACCTCTTGAATGCAACGTTGTTTTGAAAATCCAATCTCTAAAGTAAAAAATCTTTCATTTATTTCCATTAAAGCTAGCGCTTTGCTGCATATAAGGAAAATCAAGCAAACTGTTGCAAATGATTTATGAACAATCTCAAAAAGATAATTCGGAGCAATAGGATAAATGTCTCCCTATTATATATAAATCCCATGTTCGTCCATTGCTTAGGCACAATTGTCCTATTAACAATATTTCCCACTTTGTTTTATTAGTTTGTGATGGGTAGGTGGTATGAAGTATCCCAAAGTTGCTTCACGAGTACTCTAGACATTGTTTAGAAACACAGTTTCTTGACCTAATAATAATATTGTTGTCCCTTAAAGTCTCAAGAGTACAATCTTCAAATAAGATGCAAAATAAAAAAAACAAAACAACACAACTAAGGAGAGAATATTTAATTAAAATGAATTATTGTTAGTGTCTGAAGCACAAAAATCCCTCTAAACCTCACGTCCACACTACTAGAAAAATATTCTTTTATGTCACCTAATCTACCTCGGTTATTGTGCCAACAGTGTAATAAATGAGGTAGTGACATTATTGTAAAAAACAATGCAATATTTAAACCCCTTATAATAATGCCCAGTGTCATTATTACTTTTTACATCAAATGTTAATCCAACTGGTGTAATGTTAATTTAATGACATCGGTAATTATAGACAACTGATATTTTTAATCTTTACATCAGCCTATCTCTTGCCTTTTTGTTTTTCCAAAGTAATCTAAACTATTAGCCATGCCTTGTGACGATCTATTTAAGCTTAGAAGCCAACTATCTTTCTCGTTCTCCATCTTCTTCATCTAATATTGTTGGTAGCCTTACAATGTCAAAATAGCAGAAAACCGTCCCACCTCATCCTCCATCTTTCCCTCCTCCCCCTCCCTACCCTCCTTCCCTATGTCCTAGCTCATTTCGACGGCCTTAACAACAAGGTCAACTTACCACTTGATGATAGGCACATCAAATACGATGACATGGACAACCCCTCTGCTACCTCCTCCTTGTCATTCAATGAAGAACCCTTCTCCTCCTCCTTTGAATATTATATTTTTCATTATTGTAAAAATGTAATCTTTTTTTTCCAAATATTTTGTAAAGGCAACCTCTATACCCCCCACTAAATACAAATATATAATGATATTTTGTGATGACCTTGTAATATTCCTTTATTTTAATGCATATTTTGCTCTCCAATCTTTAACAACAAAACCTAAAACTGGTAAAAATGTTGTCTTTTTTTTTTGCCGATTGGTTTAAAGAAAGAGAAGTAAAATTTAAATTGGTTATCTTGTATTCGATGTAAAATGAGTTTTCAACACCAGTTTCTATGTCAACCGGTGTTAAAATTTTGTCCTAACTATAAATAAGGCCCTCTTGCCCTCAATTTTATAGTCTCAATTTCACAGTCTCAGAATACAAAGAGGCGCACTCTTACCTTTGGAGTTGTGTGGAGATGGTGCGGAGTGCTCAAGTCATCTTCCGTCACTTGCCGTTATCATCACCGTTCGTTACTTTCGCTGTTTTAGTCTCATCATAAGTATCATTGTCCTTGTTTTATTTCTCAACTAAGTTATTTGCCTAAACCGTAATACAAGTCTCTTTCTGTTCAAGATCACTTTGAACCTATCCATTAAAGGTTGCAAAAAGCTATCTGAGGCTTGAGGCATTATTGATGTATTTGGTCCATTAAAGAGGATGAGAAACTCTAGTAAGTATTTGTCATTCAAGTATGATCAACTTCGAGTTATAGTACCTTGAATGACCAAATACTTATCAGAGATCTAGTTCATCCATGCAAAAGAAACTGTCTTTCATTTTCTTTCTCCCTGTTGACCACTGGTAATTCATCTTCCCTCGTTTTCTTTCTCTCTTGTGAGCTATTTTTCTAAACCCTAATATTAGATAGTTCTTAATTGCTAGACTCCTTTATGTTTTCACAATTTCTTTTGTTTGTGGCAAAATAAATTTAGTCATCAGAAGAACTAGCTAGTATAAACAAATGAAAAAAAAAAGTCTACGGTCTAAGAAGTGGACTTTTTTTATTTAAATTTTCATATTTACACCGGTTGGTACAATAACCACTATTAACATCATAGTTTTCTATACCGATTGGCAAATCAGTGTAAAAAGTGTGGACTTTTAATACTGTCCATTTCTACACCGCTCATTTTTATGATGTTAAATGCCTATTCTAACTGACATAAAAGATTTTTTTTTCTAGTAGTGTCATTTTGATGCAAACGTCGAGTAGCAACAAATAGAACTAGCTTGAGATAGAATTTGTAGTAACAAATAATACATTTAATTATGTTTAAAATCACATTTTGTCATTATTATGAAAATACTTTTTTTGTGACATATTATGAAAACACTTTTTGAGAATACTTACTTTTGTCAGTTGGAATGATATATCAAAATCACAAATTGTTTTCTTTTAGGGAAAATCCCATATAAATACTATGTGAATTCAAAAATTCCAAATTAGTCATTCTAATTTCACAAAGGACAAATAAGTCTACAGATATTAAATTGGAATTTACAAATTTGGGCAAATTACCTCTATGCCCTTTCTCTCATCCTTTTTGTCATCTTTCTCTCTTAATGTTGCAGAATCAGAGAGAGAAAGAGCTCTTCTCTCCCTTCATATATATTCTCTTCTTTTTCAAGGGGCAGCCATTGTTGCTTTTTTTTTTTTCCTTCTCTTGAGCTAAATTAGAAAGAGCTAAACTTTTTTGTGTTTTTATTTCTAGTTCACTTGAAGGAAGCCATGGGAACTAGACTAACAACTGTGGGTAATCTTTTTTAGAGAAAGAGGGAGGGAGGGAAGACATGACTAAACCTTCTTCTTCCTCGGCCATGGTAGTAGCGAAATAGTTGCTGTTATGGGCATTCTATTTTAAGACTTGCTGCTTGCAAGGTCTTTGAATTACTTGAAATGATTTTTCCATCGAAATCGCATAGACAAGCACATCTTTCCAATCAAAGTCTTCTTCTTCATTTTTTTAACCATCCAAAGTCTTCTATTTTTTATATCAAAGTCTTCGATTTTCAATTACATGTATATCAAAAGAAGTGATTCTTATTTCGATGACTCTCTTGTAAATACTTGGTTGAATAAATTATCCTTTCCATTCAAAAAAAGAAGTGATTCTTATTGTTTCCTTGCTACTTCTGACTACTCATATCATCTAAAATCACTAGGTGATGATGGGTTTGTTGGTAAAGAGTTCGTAAACAAATTATCCTTTTTATAGATGATGTATAGTGAATGGAATATGTTTTGTGGCTTCAATGATAAGAATACATTTGGTGTTGGTTTAATCTTAATATTAGTTTATCATTTGAATATATGTAGTGCAATTGTTGTCACAAGGCTACTAGTTTTTGGTAAATATCATTACTTTAGTAGTCAATTTTGTTGCAAGTGTAATAAATTATAAAAGTTAGTGTTAATATGTTTACTATAATGTACTTTAAGTGTATTTGTCAACTATCTACTAATTTTTCAAAACATTTACCCCCTTGTTTAATTTCCCTAAGAGGTTATACTTGGTGAAGATAGACCAAGTCAATAGTATAAAAATGGTCAGATGCATTTTTTAGGTTGTCAATCATGTCACATGTCTAGTCAATTTGTCTAACTTAGCACCCCCAAAATTGCACAAAGTCTTGAAATGACTGATAACATATTGTAAAACATGTTATAAAAATTGTCAAATGCATTTGACAATTTGTCAATCATGATATATATTTAGTAAAATATTCTGAAACTGGCTAACAATAAGTTGCAAAATGTATTATAGAGATAGTCAATTTCATTTCATAAGTTGTCAATCACATTACAAGTTTAGTAAAATTGTCTAGAAATTGCTAATAAAAGGTTGCAAAGCGCATTATGGAAATAGTCAAATTCATTTTGTAAGTTATCAATCACGTTACATGTTTAGTAAAATTGTATGGAATGGAAATGAGTAATAACATGTTGCAAAATACATTATGAAAATGACTACTTTCATTTCGCAAATGATCAATCATATTACATGTTCAGTAATTTTGCTCAACTCAATCCGTTGAATTTTGCCTAATCTGTAAATGGCTAATAATAGGTTGCAAAACCCATTATGAAAATAATCAAATTCAATTTGAAAGTTGTCAATTGCTTTGCAAAACCTGTTGATGCTTTTTTATTTTACTTCAGTGGTAGTTCTGTCTTTTTCCCAAACTTTGCAAATCTCAAATTCCTATCTCATGCCCATTTGGTCCTTTCACTTGTTTACATGACCTATTTGTCCTTTGAAATTTTAAAAGGTATTTTTGGGACATTTTTTCTTTCTTTTAACCTATTCTATTCTGCATTTATTGTTTGAGATTAGTGCTTCTTTGGATTACTCAAGCCGTTGAAACATTCTTTGCACTATTGAATCACATCCATATTATCACATGCAAGAAAAATCAACTAAATACTACTTCTAATCCTTAATATAAAACTTGATTGACAAATTTTGGGATTAAGAAAGCTAAAAAATAATTTAAACTATTTATATTTATCGTTTTTCTTTAAACTGATTTTTCTGACTTATAAATTGATATATGACCTAATGATACACGTAAGTATTTTAGAAAGATGATATAAAATAATCTATAATTAAATAATTTCTTAATTTTTTTTAATCTTTTCAAATTATCCAATCGGGTTTTATATTAAGAATCAAGGATAATAGTTTTCTTGTCCATTGTGACTTTAGTGGCATCTTGAAAAAAAGATGTCAGTGTATTACTTAGATCATTTTGTACCCATTCCTTTTACAAAATTGGTGTTTTATTTATTTCCAATTGTCCTGAAACTCTTGCAGCTTTAGTTGTATAAGTCATTTTAATTTTATATTATTGATCATTTTATTAAAAAAAAAGACAAATACTGATCTCATCTTTTATGGCTTTGAATATATTTTCCTATTAAGAGATAACATTATTTATGCCATCAAATATTTAGATTGGGCTCTAGCTAGCAGCTAGTGCATTGACAAAAACTCTTCATGTGTAAATTGGATTGCTTCGAATACTGTTTTTAGATGCATGAGTTTGTTTTATACATTTAGGGTGGAGCCAGCATTACAAATCTTTTTAGGATCTTGGTACAAAAAAACTAAATAAAATAAACCCTTTTAGCTGCATCATCCTAAATTCTTTTTTTTTCAAAACATGTATATTCTTTATTGGAGGCAATCACGTTCTAGACATTTTCGGTGGGGCATGTGGTTTATCTATTTGTGGGTTTAATTATTTTTTTGCTAAAGCATATGTATCCTCCTATTGGAGAAAATCTTATTCGAGGCATTGTCGGATACTAAATATAGGCATTTCTCCTATTAAGGATTCAAAACTTGGTTTATCAAGTTGTGAGGGACTAGTCTCTTTTGTTAGACCCAACCTTTATTATTATTTGTGGGCTTAATTATTATCCCTTTGAATATGACTTAAAGACGCTTTGGGCTTTTGTCCTTAACAAAGTTCTTATTGGGTTTTAAGAAATTCTTCACTGCTAGAGCCTAGCCCATCCCACCATCCGCTTTCCATAAGAGGCCTGCACATATTTCTTTTTTAAAAAAAATTTGTAACCTTAAACCCCGAGTGAAGGTTTTGATTTTTGACGGGAACCAACACTAAAACCCCTTCGCAAGGCTACGATATAAAAGGTTGCTGCCACCAGTGATGGAGATTCTGGGTTCAATAAAAACAAAAAAAAAAAGAAAAAAAGAAAATTTAACCTTTGATGATAAAGAACTTAAAATGAATGCATGTTTGGTTTTTTCTTTTTTAGTTGTTTTTTTTTTAAATGTAGATAGTCATGATTAGTAAATTGACGTAATGAGTAAAAACACTTAATATAAATATTTTTCTTAATTTTAACTAATTGTAATGGAAATTGTTCTTAAAATATTATAATTATGTCTCGGTCAATTAGCCTCTCTTCAATTGGGATTAAATTCAATATGATAATTAATTCCTTTTTGTACTACCTGGACCAAAAACATTGTCCACGCTTAATGTAAACATATGAATGAATATAAAAGAATGCCTGCGATTATTTTTGGGGCTGCCGTGGCTTTTTTAATAAATCCTGAGTAAAAAGATATTTACATCAAATTTTTAATCACGTATGATCATATGTTTTATTTTTAAAATATTATTATTTAATTGATAAACCCACTCAAAATAAAATCTTCATATAATAAATATAAGGAACTGAACCTAAATATTTACTTTAAAGAGATTAAAAGCGAATCAATTTGAAGAACTTATACAGGGAATATTAAAATATATATGCTGCATAAAATAATTTTGTTAGATTTGTGATATATTTAAAAGGAAAAAAGATTAAATCATAAAACAAAAGTAAGTTTAGATTATAAAAAGAAATATTTGACTTAAAAGAATAATATAAAAATTAAAAATTATTAAATTTGAAAAACATACAAGTTAACATAAAAATTATCCTGCATGAAAAGTTGTTTGACCAGCTTTTGAGTTTGTACTTGCGTTTCTGGCCAAAAAACAATGAGGTTTGTGCCTTCGTTAAATAAAGTTGTGTATTTGAAGAATTTGGATCCGAGGTCAGAAAATCTTTCCGTTGCCGGGAATCGAACCCGGGTCTCCTGGGTGAAAGCCAGACATCCTAACCGCTGGACGACAACGGATCTTGATGTACGGACCTCAAATATAAGGTAATATAAAATATAATTAACTTGATATTTTTATCAGAAATGCGTTTTCGGATTCCTGAAGAATGAGTGGACAAAATACGTTTTCAAGCTCATTGCTGATTGGGATTTCATTCTAAACTTCCTTCAGCAATTAAGAAAAAATAAATATGACAATGCTTATAATTTTATCGTTTTTTTCCTTTTTATTAATCCTTATTGTTTGCTATGTTAATAAAGTTAGTCCTTCGTCCAAAACATTTGAAGATGTCCGTTAGTTTGGGTTGATCTTGTGGCGCTAAATAAATCATAAGTTCACTTTCTTCCTTAATGCATCACCTCACTACTCAACCTCTCTCTCCCCTACTCCACTAGTCTCCTTCATAGCAAATATCCTTATCTCTCCACCATTAACCAGAGACCTCGTGCCTTCTCCAAGCTAGAACCTATTCGAAAAGAGGTCAAACATGGTGGTATCACCATTAGCATCTTGTTCCGCATAAGCCTTGTTGGAGTACTGCTATTAAAGTCTTTTTCTCCATCAAGGATTTTAGTTAAAGCAAAAACAAGATTTTGTCTTCCATCAATCACACTCTAAAATAATTTCATAAAAAGGCAGTAACATATAAACATTGAAAAAAAACCGGATCTTTACATTCATTCTGAGAGAAGAATTTGAAAAGGGTTATGAGTTTGGACTTACTGTGTCTAATGGTATTTTTTGAATCAAGAACAATGGGTTAGAGAAAGAAGAAGACCGAAAGAGGAGAAGCTAGCTTTTCGATCAATAATTCTGATATTGGGATAATCCATTCTGTGTCTTTACAAATTTCGATATTTGCTGTGAGGTTATTTGGTGAAGATAATTTGTTGAATGGAAATTTGGAGATACAGTGAGATTATTTGAAATGATTCATCATTATCTCTCTCATCGAAGTTGCAGACGAGACATGGGAGCTTGTCTTAGCAAGAATGGAGGAGGAGAGTATTATAACAGCTGTGACAAGGAAATGACGAATCTAAAACATAGAGTAGTGAGGCTTGTGAAGATCATGAGGGTGAAAACGATGAAACCGCAGAGAGAGTATATGAGCTTCAGCACATATCCTGGTCAACTTTAACGGCATCTTCAAATTTTTTGGACAGAAGGACTAACCTAATAATAAAAAAAACAATAGGGACTTGATTCAAAACTTGATGAAACTACAAAGACGATCAGAATAATTTTTCCAACGATTAATTAACTTGTCAAATTAATTTTCCCCACGATTAATTAACCCTAGTGCTATATATTATTGTCTGTGACCTGCTTCAATAATTTGTGAAAAATTATAATAAATAAAATCCACACTTGAGTACTATATCAAATCGTGGAAGAGTTTGATAAATGTTTTATTTAGAATTTAAATGGATCATACAGTCTGACTATGACTTAATTATTGAGTAACTGTCTACGTTAATATTTTTTAGCCAGAAAATAGTTTCTTGTGCTTTTTTTTAAAATCTGTGACTAAAAGAAAAAGAAAAAGAGTGAAGGAAAGAGGTTGAATCTAAAGGAGAAAGAAGGAAAGAAGGAAGCAAGTGGTCAGATCTAATTATAATACTACATTCAATTCTTAATATAAAAACTAGTTAGAGATTAAGCGTGTGTTTGGCAAAGCGTAAGGGGCAAGAAAAGTGTATTGGGAAGTGTGAAACGTGAGTTGGAAGAAAATGTAGAGAGTGAGTATTGTTTGCATCAGCGTTGGAAGGAAACATTGGAAAGTGAAAATTTGGCTCAACGCAAAAGTAATTTTTGAGGTGCTTTTGACTTCTCCACCATGAAGAGAGAAATTAAAGGACAATGAAAAATCAAGGAGAAAGAAGAAAAAAGGGAAAGAGGAGGGGAAAATGAAAAAGAAGAAGGAAAAATACAATGACAAAGGGAGAGATTTTTTTTAAAATGACATTAAATATATAAATTAAATGATATTATCTCCTCTTATCCTTAATATAAGATCTAGTTAATTAATTTAGAGATATTATAAAAGCTTAAAAAATTAATTCAATACAGCATATACTACCTCTGATCTGTAATATAAGAGTTAATTTGACTTTTAATTTGGTCTTAAATATAACACATGAATTCACTTTATCATCATATTTATTCATTTTTTTCAAGGTATAGTATTTGTAGTAGTTACAGATATTAAATGTTTCATCAACTGACACATGATTAGCAAGAGTATTTTAGGAAAGTAACACCTATTTGTTATAAATAACTAATTTAACTACTTTTCTTAGTTTACTCAAATTAGGTGTGTTTAGATTAGCGGTGGCAAAACTAACTTTTATTCCAACTTACTTTTACAAACTTTAAGTTATGGTAAAAATCAGTTAATGTGATGTGATTTATGTTCGGATTGGTGTTTATAAAAAGTCAGTTGGAAAAACTAAAACTTGTTTGGGTGATTAAAAAAAGTAGGTTTAGATATAAAATGACTGAAAAGGATACAAAATTTTATTGAATAATAGTATTTTATGTTATATGATTTTAATGTGATAATTGTTAAAAAAATAATTTAAATTATAATTATAAAATAAAAATATTTGTTAGTGAGAAAATTGTAATAAGGATTCTAAATTGGTAAAACAGATTTAAATTAAAGGGTTTGTATAAAACCTTATTAAGTCTTTCTCACCAGTTATATTTTTAACAAAGAATTTTTTCCAATTTTTTCTCAATTTATTATTTAATTTTTTTCTTTCTTTGCATACTTTTATAAACATACTCTTCTGATCTGATTTATAAGACACTTTCAACTTATTTCATACAAACTAAGGGGGTGTTTGGATAAATCCAAACTATGGTTTGGAGAATAGCTTTTGAAAAAAAAACAGAAGTGATTTTGAAAATAGATTTTGTGAAAAAAAATAATTTTGATAAAGTGAAAGCGTTTGGATAATTATTTAAAATTACTTTTTTTGGATGCAAATTACCAAAAAAGAAGTAAGTTAAATTAGTTAATGTGATATATTATTTTGCTAAAATATCCTAAACATTTTTTTAATTCTCTTTCTTGTTTTCTACTTAATTATTGTCGAGGGAGCATTAATAGGGTTAGTTTGAAAAAAAAAATAATAATCATATAAAATAGGTTTTACATTTAGGACCAATATATAACTCCTTAATTAAATCTTATATGAAGGGTCAGTAATAGATTTGTTAATAATTTTTTTTGCCAACATAATATATAAAATATAAAAAATATAATTAAATAATTGTTAATATGTGTATATATATTTATAAAATATAATATTAAATATGTTCTTAGAAAAATAAATATTTTTTTACGAACAGAAAAATATTATTTTACCTTGGATAATTAAGTGTTGAATGAGAAAGGAGAAAGGTGAAGGCGCGAAGCTTTGGGTACTACTGTTGGCTCACTTCTGACACCATAAAGGCAACGACCAGATTTAAACGTTCAAAAAGCGAAATTTTTTCACTTACAATGAAACATGATTTTGACGGCGCAAACCATGGATTTATGAAAAATCATGGTTTTAAAAAATTGTGAGGTGTTTAGATTTTTTTTTTTGGGTCAAACCTTAATTTGGATTCTAAAAATACTTTTTTTCAAGTTTGCCAAATATCCCCTCCCAAAAAAAGTTTACTGTTTTTGGAAGCTTTCCTCTTAGTACTCTTTCCCTGCTATTTTTCTTCTCATCCAAATCGAAAAGTAAATATTTTGTAATATTGAAATAGTAAAATCAAATCTAGAATATATAGTTGGTCTTTTAATTTTGTATAAGGTTTCAATTTAATCTCTTAATATACTTTTAATCCTTTAATTCTAATTTTTTGTTAAAAATGATGACATTAAGATCTTAAATGTTGATAAAATATTTTTAAATGCTAACATATTAAATTTAATTTCAAAACATTCATAATTGGTACAAAAAATCATCATTGAAGCATAATGATTTCAGGATTAAAGGATTAAATGTATGCTTTTTAAAGTTAAAGCACCAAATTGAAACCCTTGTACAAATTTAGGGTGTGTTTGGGATAACGGTGGCAGAAGTGATTTTTTTTTCAATCTGACTTCTACAGAAGTCAGATTGAGTAAAAGTCAGATAGGGTAATGTGATTTATATTTGGATTGGGTTTTCAAAAAAGTCAGTTTGAGAAGTTGAAACTTGTTTGGATGATAAATGTAAAAGTAAGTTTGCATGTAAAATAACTTAAAAAGATATGAATTTTATTAAATAGTATATATCTAATATTAGATATATATAATTTAACTATTTTTTAAGAAGTAAGGAAGATAAACTTATTAAAAATAAAGAAATTTAATTTATTATTAGAACGAAATTATATATATAATATGACCATTTTAAATGAAGTATTAAAAATTAAATTATTAAATGAAGTATTAAAAGTGAGCTGAGAGAAAAAAACATGCAAGTCAGGTTGGTAAAAATTTTAACATCCTAATAAATATATGTAACGGTTTCTCAACACCCATCGTTGCTCCAAAAAAAGCCTCGCATTTGAGCTTCTGCCAGAAGTCCATTTGAGCTGAAGAAGCCAGATTGTGCAGACATGGATTCAAACAAGATGAAACATGCGGTCTGAAAAAAACCCAGTGGAGATGCATGTTTGGGCACGTTTGGAAGCCCAAACGTGATGCCAAACGAGCCTTTAAAGGACTAAATGTATATTTTAGCCTAAAATCAAAATTTTGACAGCTACATGAGGAGGTTTGACATGGTCAATTGAAAGCAACAAGACAGAATCATTTGTTAGGAGTAAAAATGCAGGTCAAATTTTCCCCAACCAAAGGATGATATATTTGTGCGAATAAAAGGGTACAAAAAGAAACATGAACACGAGCTAAAGAGGAAACTAGACCCAATAGTTTCATTTCTCTGGGTCATTCTCTTTCTGAATACAAAAATACATATACACTTTTAATATATAATAATTTTTTATTTTTACTCCTATTTAATATATCCACACACTTTTTGGAAAAAAACTACCTACACTATAATAAATAAAAAATAAAACTGTACATTCATGTCAAAAATTTAATGAAGTTATTTATAAATAAAATTTAAAAAAATTTTCTCTCTACTTTATAAATAGAACAATGGGAGTATATAATTATTGAGTTTTTTTTTGAGTATTTTTTTTAATTTTTATTAAAGTAAGTAGAACCCATTTTAAAAACTTATCTCTCATCCCATAATTACCATTTTTTTCTCTTTACTTTCTCTCTCCACGTTTTTGAAGCCAAAAGTTCCTTTGTATTAGTGGCAACAAAATTAACTTTTATACCAATTGACTTTTACAAACTAAGTTAAAGTAAAAGTCAATAACTGTCACGTAATTTATGTTTAGATTGATGCTTATAAAAAAAAAGTTAGTTAAAAAAGTTAAAATTTGTTTGGATGATTAATAGAAAAGCAAATTTATATGTAAAATAATTAAAATGGATATGAATTTTATTGAATAATAGTGTTTTATATTATATTATTTTAATGTGCTAATTGTTAAAAAATAATTAAGATTATAATTATAAAATAAAAATATTTGTTAGTGAGAAAATTGTAACAAGGATTTTAAATTGGTAAAAAAGATTTAAATTAAAGGGTTTGTATACAAAATTAATTTGCAAAGTGCTACTACTATGTGTGTATAAAAATTTAAGTCTTTATCACCAATTACATTTTTCATGAAGAATTTTTTTTTCCCAATTTTCTCTAAATTTATAATTTATTATTTTCTTTCTTTGGATACTTTTATAAACATATTTTTTAGTCCTATTTATAAGGCACTTTCAGCTTGTTTTACAAATATTAAGAAAAATCTTAAACTGCATTAACTCTCCACTAAAATATAACAACTTTTCAAATTTATCCTATTTAGTATCCTTTTAAAAAAAAACTATCTATACTGTAATAAATAAAGGACAAAATTGTACGTTCATGTCAAAAATTTAATAAAGTGATTTATAAATAGGATTAAAAAAATGTTCCCTTTCTGCCTCATAAATAAGACCATAGAAGTATATAAATATTGAGTATTTTTGGAGTAATTTTTTCATTCTTGTTAAAATAAAATAGGACCCACTTTAAGACACTCGTCTCTCCTATCATGGTCATGCTTTTTCTCGCTTCACGTTGGTTTTTTTTTTCTCTAAAAGCTACGAATTTTGACTTTTGCTTTAGCCTAATTTTTTCTCAAAAGCCCATTTGCTTAAAAATTAGTCCAAACAATATCCCACCCAATGAGTCGCTAACTGAAGTTTCACTCTTCCTGGTGCATGTTTTTTCCTCCTAAAGGCATTCCAAACATGCCTTTTATCAATGTCGAGACGTGACCAAGTTGTGTGAAAAGCCCACCCAAACAACTCACAATATCTAAATAAGCTCCAAATCTTAGGTTCACAAATTCCAAGGCACTTTTGTAGCTTCAAACAGTAGTCTAAATGTGTCCTGAATTTGGTCCTAATTATAAGATTTTAATATACTTTGTTTTTCAAATTTATAATACTTTTTTAAAAATATTCTTTTGATTCCAATATACATAATTAAAGAAGGTAGAATTTTGAAAATTTTATGCACTAATTATATCTACATTAGTTGTAAAACGAGCATAGAATTTTTTTTTTAATCTCCATAAAAATGTGTTTTTACACTAATGAACAAAAGACCTATAATACATTGCGCCATGTTATGTGATAAGTGAATATTTATTCATATGCATTGAATTTAATGGTATAAAAGCTATAGTTTTACCTTAATTGGATAAGTGCATGTGCACGTGACTTTGTGTACATAAAAAAGCGGGAAAAAAAAAAGGCTTCTCATTTTATAGCTCTAAGTGTATGACCTTACGGGCTCAGAATCATAAATAGAAATTTCTCTATCCGATACTAACTCTTGTTCTTGATATAAAAGTTAATTTGACTTTTAATTTAGTCTTAAATATAAGACCCTAATTTATTTTGTCTATCATATTTATCTATTTTTTTTAAAAAATAATCATTGTATTAATTACACATGCATGTTAAAGGTTCCATTAAATGATAGTACTAGCTAATACACATAATTAATAAAGGTATTTTAGGAAAGATATCACCTGTTTATTACAAATAACTAACTTAACTAATTTTCTTAATCTGCTCAAATTAGTCAATTATACTACGTCTGGTTCTTAATATAAGAGCTAATTAACTAATTTGAGTAGATTAAGAAAATTAGTTAAGTTAGTTATTTGTAATAAATAGATGTTGTCTTTTTTAAAGTATTCTTACTAATCAAGTGTATTGGTCAGAACTATCATCATTACAAAGACTATTTAAAAAAAATGAATAAATACAAAAAATAAAATAGATTATAGTCTTATATTTAGGATTAAAATAAAACAAACGAGTTTTTATATTAAGGATTGAAGGTAGTAATTCTTATATTAAGTACGTGAGGTAATAATAAAAAGAGACTCCACTTTCTTTTTATTTGCTTCATATTTTTTATAAACACAATGAGTAATGGCTAATTATTTAGTTTTGAATTTTGATGCTCATTTCCCTTCCTTGTTGCTATAGAAAGATGGATAATCAAGTTTATTCACAGAAGCATAAATTGAAGAAAGCCTAATATGTTCTTGAACTAGAAAGGCAATTAGATACAGAGAAGCAAACACAAATAATTGAAGTATAGCCAGAGATAGATTTAGGAATTTGTTATGACTTTAATTGTAGCTTTATGGTTTAATCAAGATTAGCATTATAAAATTAAGTTCGATCCTAATTGAACAGAGATTGACTGACCGAGAAGTAATTATCATATTTTATGAACAATTGCCACTATGATTATTTAATTTTATAAATTATCTAATTTGAAGAACATAAATAGAATAAGAAAAATCCGCTATATGAAATAATTTTGTTAGAATAAATTTCTGCATGGATTTAAACGGAGAAAAGGGTCGGATAATAAAAAGAAGCAAGTTTAGATTATAAAAAGAAGTATTTGACTTGAAAATAATGTAGAAATATAAAAATTAAAAAGTATCCCGTTTCAATGATAAAAATGTAACGTTTAATACTTTAAAATAAAAGTTATTTAATTTGAATGACAAGTAAACATAAAAACATCCTTTTTTTCCAACAAAAAAATCCGATATTTAAAAGTTTGTGCTTCGTTGGATAAACTTGTGCATAGATTAAAACAAAGTTAATTTTTTTTTAAAACATAAAAGGTGTAGAATTCCGTTGCCGGGAATCGAACCCGGGTCTCCTGGGTGAAAGCCAGATATCCTAACCGCTGGACGACAACGGAATGAGATGCCTCTTGGCTCATTAGATTTTTCCTTAAAGATACTAAATAACCCAACCTTTTTTTCCGCTGCAGAACCTGAACAAATCAAAACGTTTGGTTATAACTTAATTACTGACAGACTTGTAAATTACAAAATTGTATAAATGTTCAAAGGATGAGAGAGGAAGAGAATGGAGTGGGGATAATCAATTAAGTATTATTAGGCCCTTCTTCAAATATTAAATCATCGATGGTCAGCCTATAAATCCAACACTTCTGAATTAATATTATTATTTAACCAGTCTAAAAAATTAACTAAACCACTTATATATTAACTATGCAAAATTTGTGACAATAAAAATTCTTTTAAGTAAAATATATTCCGGGTGAAGAGCTTTAATATAGAATTATAATATGCATTCTAAAATTTACTTATCAGTTTTTAGCATAAAATTTGCAAATAAAAAACAGTATTATTAAAGATAGGGAATCAAATTCGGACATGAAGCGTCTATGTCAAGGAGTTAGAGCCATCTAATATTTTCTGGCATAATGTTGTCTTTTAACATAGAAAAAAATTAATATCAAATGCGCAAAATATCAGATCCATCAGTTTTTGATTTTGACAGATGATTTCATTGTGGAAAATGAGTTTCCATAATAATAACGAAGTGTGATTTTCTAGTGTGTGAATCAAAGGAAGCAGTAATCCAATTATTTTATAAAACAAGAAGTTAATTGTTTAGATATAACCCATTAAATAAAAGTTACTCTTATTTAAAATGATAGGGTAAGTACAAGAAAAATATTATTCAAAGAAATTCATTTTATTTGGCAAAAAAAAAAACAAAGAAATTGGCAAAAAAAAAAACAAAGAAATTCATTTTGCACACTAGAAAAGTCCATGTCAAAGAAAGCACCCACATTATCACTGGCCCAAGATGTCCCGTCTTTGTTTTTGTTTGGAAAAATTAATGTTTTAGTCCCTGTAATTTTAACTTATTTGTAACTCAATTCTTATATTTTGACTCAAAATAACTCAATCCTTATAGTTTTGACTCGATTGTAATCTAGTCCTAATCTTTAACTCTATGCAACTTGGTCCCTATCTTTATTAGACATATGATTTTATTTTTCTAAATCACAAGGACTAACTACAAAATTGTTAAAACTATAGGTACCAAGTTGCAGTGAGTTAAAATTCAAGAACTAAGTATAATGACTGAATTACAAATAAGTCAAAATTATGAGGGCCAAAAGAATAATTTTTTTAATAGATAGATGAATTTGCGAAAATATTAATAATATGTATAGTTTTTAAAGCAAAGTACACTGGATTTTTTTTCGAAGAAATTCATGCAGGTTTCAGAAATAAAATAGAGATATAATGTGATTTTTTTTGCTAAAAAAGAGAACTTTATATTTGTTTTGAAGGCAGAATAGATCTCTATATGATGTTTTAATAAAATTTCAAAATATTAATATAATTTATTTTTCATCTTCATACTTACTTTGTTGCCACAAGTTGTCATGGCCATACGAAAGTACTCTCTTTGGTTTTATTTATAGGATAAAAATAAATATTTTTTATCTTATTTATAAGTTACTTCATTAAATTTTTAACATGAATGTGCTATTTTTTTTTTATTATATTGTAGAAAATTATTTTTTGAAAGTTGTATATATTTTAAATAGGGGTAAAGTTAAAAATCTTTATATTTTAATAGAGAGAGTAGTTAATGGTTTATGTGAAATATACTGAAAATGCTTTATAAATAGTACCAGGGGAGTATCAATATTTTTTCAATTATAAAACTTCCTAGCTAAATAACCAATCTCATCATCTCATTAATGTCTTTTATTGAAGATAACATTAATATTTTTTGGGAAAAAAAAACTAACTTTAGCAAACTTCATGCTTAATGGTCGTTCACATGTATATGCCGCACACTATTTTGCACAACGTGACAGTCCAAGAAAAAATCCAAAAGAAGGCAAGAGTTAATTTAGTGCCATACATAACAAACCAGCAAGGAACCGGGGAAAAAAAAAAAACAATCTCTATTATACAGTAAGACGAAATAGGTGAAATGAAATAGCACATTCAAAGGAGAGCGACATAAAAGACTTCACACAACACTGTTTGTCTCTCCCATATCTTATAACACATATAAAAGAATCTGCAGAAAGATTAATAATTAATGGCGTCTCCTCCATTAATACAAGCTTCTGCAAAAGCAACATCATCAGAACCTTCCATGCCTCCTTACTTGGATTATCTTGAACTCTCTTAGGACAAGTACTTTGCCTTTCATGGCGAGATCATGCTTCTAGGGTTTCTGCTTGTCTTCTTTGCATTATGGTCATCATCATGATGCCATTTCTCAAGTCCTATGCTGCTAGAAGAAGCTCGTCAGAATCAGAAGATTGTGACGATGATGATGATGATGAAGATGCCATTGGATTGATTAGACCTGGAAATCGCTTCCCTTTGGAATAATGATGACCGTCATGTAACTGATTCTGATTCGCCGTGCTATACCAGAAAGCTTCCTGTGTAAGAGCCTCTTTAATTTTTGTTCTTCTTCAGAAGATCAATCAGATTATTAATACAGGCTAAATACTAGCCATGACGTTCAAATTCTTGTGATATATAATATATTCCTGTGCTGAATTTATTGTTGTTCTCTTTGAAACCGGTTCAGATCGCTTCAATACTGAAGTTGAAATTTTTGGTGACCCATCCGTTATGTTATTTGTCATGAACTTGCCAGTACTCAGAACTAATAGAACAGAATAAGAGGCAAATGAGACTGAAAATGCTGTGCTGATACAGTATCACTGAAAAATTTAAGCATTACGACTTACGAAGAGAATGAAAGAAATGATATCAGGTAGAAGAGACTCTTCAGGCGGAGAAGAGGAGAGAAATTGCAGAAATGAAGGAGAAGAGTAGCCAAAGGAAAAACGACTTAAACTTTAACAGTAATTTATATTATAAAATAAATCTTATATCTATGACCGGAGAAATACTGAGTTTTAGTCATGAAGCTCTCTCACAACCCGTACAGGATTGTGTTTTTCGAAATGCCACAACTCGAATTAACACTTAATGGAAAAAATTTAACTGGAAGATTAAATATTACAAATGAAGATAATACTCTAAAACCAAAGTGAAATTTTACATGAAATTAAATAGTTTAATATTCAATTTTGTTTTGTTTTGTTATTCTTTTAAATTTTATAACTATTAAAATAACAATTCTTACTGCGGAAGGCCAAGTGATACGTTAAACACGGACAAAAAATTAAAAGAGTGTTCCGTTGCCGGGAATCGAACCCGGGTCTTTCGGGTGAGAGCCGAATATCCTAACCGACTAGACTACAACGGAATGCTGGCAAGGGCGTCCTCAAATTTTAATTAGTTATATATTTTACGAACAACAAATCTAGCCACCTCCAACAACTCGTGATCAAATCATCTAAAATGATATAAGCATGTCACATTTACATTAGAAAAATAATAATAATAAATACTTAACTTTATTTATGTAAAACTAAAGTCAAATTGATTTGTCAACATGTATTGGTTCGGATCTATGAAAAGATAGACATACTTGTGTCCTGGAAATCATTTAAATTAATCCGTTAACATACATGACAAATTTTTTGAGAAAGTAGAATAGTATTTAAGTACCGTAATGTTTTATTTTATCCAAATGAAAATGTTAATATATTTCATTATTTTGGTTTAGTCCATTTCTTAATGGGAGACGGTCAGCCGCTATTTTCAGGACTTGCATGATTAATTAGATTGTTTAAATACAAAGGGAAGCAACTTTACAAAAAGGGAAGGCTTGTTGAGTGATGCACAAAAAGAGGCAAATTAGAATGTTGATAAGTAATAAGGGGACAGGGGTTGTAATGTAACACGTTCTCGCACACACTTGGACTAATGCAAACAAAGGAGATCTTAGGGTTTAGAAATTGGAGACTCTGATGAATGAATGATAAATAAAAAAAATAGAAAGAGATTATGGGGGAGAGGGTTTCAGAAACAAAGAAGAATGGAGGGAGAATAAGACAGCCTGAGGAAAATCTATGGGAGATAACAGACACAGGGAGAGGAAGAGATCACAATCACATATATAGCTTGAAATATCATTCATTCATCAGAGTCTCCAATACATATGCTGCTTATTCTTATTTATAGATCAAGATTCTTTCATATGAAGTAACCTTGACAACAACTTGCTAATAAAAAATCAGAAATAAAATCAAATTTTGTTTTCCTAACTAGAAAGAAAATTGATGACAACTTGCGAAATATAGAAGTTGTGAAGAAGGAAGCTTACGAGAGAAGATTTCTTTTCAAGAATTTATTTGATTATCTGATAGAATTTCTTGTAAATATTTTTAAGTAATAATACATCCTTTTTCACTAAAAGAACAAGACAATTTTCTTTCTTCTAGAATTATGTTTCTCATATTTTCTACCGGGTTTGACAAAAAGAGATGATGCAGCGCGATTTATGGGTGGTTTGGGTTTGAAAGTTAATGCCAATTCTGTAATTACGGTTGAAAATACTACCTCCAGTCCTAATTATAAGACCTAATTGACTAATTTGAGGAGATTAAGGAAAAAAGTTTAGTTAGTTATTTGTAATAAATAGGTGTTGTTTTTTCTAAAATATCCTTACTAATCAACTATATTGGCTAGAACTATAATTATTAGAAGGACTACCTTGAAAAAAAATGCATAAATATAAGAGACAAAGTGGATTGGGGTCTTATATTTAGGACCAAAATATCCTTTTTATTCGCTACTGAACTGGGCCTAAAAGACAACTTATTATAAGCATTGGCTCAATGACCTCTTTCAAGTTATCACCCTTATCCCACGCGGTGCGGGAAAGACTGACCTTCTAGAGCTACTCGGTTAGCTACGGCACCGGGTGCATTTCCCCAAGGGTGCCCTAAAGTTCCTCCCCCGAATTGTAGTACGGAATCATCTCAAAAGTCAAACAGGGTCTTATATTAAGGACCGGAGGTAGTATATTTTATAGACAGAAGAAAAAAAATCATGAATTATATTTTGCATTGAAATTTTGTTTCATTTCAGTCAAAATAGAAAAAGAATGAATCAAAGTATTCAAACGGAATAAATACCCTTCATTCAAGTATTTGAGCTTTATCTTCAAAACCATAGATGATATCAATTCCACTCCAAAATTATTACATTCATTACAAAATACAAAAAAATGGGTCTAGAAGAGCAAGCCACCTTCTAGAATATTAATCATAAACATCATTCAAATATAAAATATAGTGAAAATATTTTTAAGAGAAATGACATTTGAATATTTATTAAAAAATAATAATTATTTTAAAATTTTGGATCATACCAAACATGACTTGAGGTCCAATTTGTATAATATCTTTTGTAAATAATGGGGAGAAATTATCCAGTAGGAGATTTTAATTAATTCACATAGAAGTTATATAAAGGCACCTGTGTAGGGAGAGATGATACAAAATATATATATATATATATATTATAATATAGAGACTGGGAGGGAGAGAAGCAAATTTGGAAATGTTGGACATTGGATTGGCCCAAAGAGAGAGAAGATAGGGAGTAGGGTAAGTCCAGTTTCAGTTTCTGAGGATTAGTATGGGCAGATTGATAGTTAAGCCCAAACTGGACAGGCCCATTCATACTTGGGATGGGCCCAGAGGTTATGCGCTACCGCCTAGGTGACTTTCACTGGGTTTGGTAATATACCCAAAAAAAAAGAAGAAAGGTTCGGGAATAAATTAAATATTGGGAAAATCACAAAAAAAGACCACCAAAATAAAAAAAAAATACAAATGGGGAGCCGATGTGAGGACCTTGTTGTTGGGTGATCTGTAAGTGTCTCTATAAGCACTCTTTGAAACGGGATGCATGTTCTGACTTTGATGAGTTTTCGGAATCCAACTCGCCTAAACTCTTTTTAACTTAAAATAAAAAACCTTTGCCTTATTCAAAGTGGTCTTTTACTAAACAAAATAGTGTACGATGAGTTTCTATTATTTATTATTTGAGCATATATTATTTGAGCATAAATTTATATGGTGTGACGAAAGAGAGAATGAGAGATAAACAAAAGTTATAAAAATGCAACTTCTAACTAATACATTAGAATTTCACAAAAGACAAAAAGAGAGAGACCAAATTGTACTTTTGATCTTCTAATTTTATATATGGTTTCAATTATGTCACTTAACAATGAGAATTTTTGTGCCTATCATCATTATTTTTTAAAGTTAATATATTAATATATGAGACTATTTTGTCATTATTTAAAATTCTAATGTTAACATTTTTTTGTGTGAACAATTTTAAGGTTAGAGGATTAAAAAATATTTTATAAAATTAAAATATCAAAATAAAATTTCTTATGAAGTTAAAATACGAAAAAAAAATAATAAATAATATTAGAAAGGGAGAATTAATCTCTCAGTCCTTCTAAAATCTGTGATTTTTTAATCAGGTCCTTCTAGTTTTTTTCTTTTTAATGAAATCCTTTATGTTTGCCCAGTTACATATGTTAGTCCTTCCATCCATAAAACGTAAATATTATGTTACTTTGAATTGACAAAGGTGATGTGGCACTAACTAGGTTAATCTTCTTCCCCACCGTCGCTGAATCTCCCAGACAAGGATGCTCTATATTTCCCACCCAGCCCAACCCCACCGTTCTGAAGCAAACACATTCAAAACCCAGCCATGTTCAAATCCAACGACACAACTTTTGCACAATAATTTGGCTCTGAGATTTATAAACAAAAATCTTCATTGATCGCCTTAAGTTTCTCCATCTGAAGCATGCTCAAATTGAAAATAGCAGCAACTGAGGGAAGGCAACTCTTGGTGGTTGGCGAGCCTATGAGAACAATGGCGAAGTGAAGATGTTGATGAGAATCGAACTCGCTGGGTCGAATCCTATAAAATTTCTCTCTCGCCCAAGGTCACACATTCCCATTATAGCAATTGAGACCTTGCGTATAATGCCATTGGCTTTGTTTGGGTGGAAAAGGCTATGCACAGGGACCATGTGCGATCGTGATTTCTTCTCACCAAATAATCCCTTTACAATGGCAATCGATTGTAAGAATTTCTTTTTCCTTGCAAGATCAGAGTGGGTGCAGAAGAAGTATGGGAAAACATCTTTCTTCACGCAGAGAGTCAGCACGAGTAAGGAAGAAGATTAGCCTAATCAATGCCACCTCACTTCCGTCAATTCAAAGTAACGGAATATTCAGGTTTTATGGATGGAAGGACTAACACATGTAACTGGGCAAACATAAAGGATTTCATTAAAAAGAAAAAAACTAGAAGGACTTGATTCAAAAATAGCTGATTTTAGAAGGACTGGGAGATTAATTCTCCCTATTAGAAATCCACCATCTTTCTCAGGCTCTCTACTTAGCAATAGCGATTAGTATTTTACCTCCAATAAATATAGGACAAAACTTAGGTCTAATCAATTAGGTTAATTAAGTTCAAATAGTCAATAAGATTCCACCACATCGATTTGCTTAACAGATCACCACTTAACCCAAAAATTCATGCATTGTTAGACGACCAAGGTGTGAACGTTTCTCTAAGCAAAGGCTCTATAAATGGGATATCTAACAAAAGAGATATATCACATTAGAAAATTCTATTCTCTCGTTGATGTTTCTTTGCTTACTCAGGGCTTGCGTGTATTAAGTATTGGACATCACAATTTCACTATTTAACTTTCAAATAAGTTGAAAACCCTAACTGTAAACTTGGGGTTTAGCTGAAACAACTTCAATTCCATGAAAAATGATGAATAAAACCTTTACAATACTTAAACAACAACAAACAAACCTTAAAAACGCAAATCAATGGAATTTTTTTTTCCCACAACGAATAATGCCAAATCACTCGCTTAGAAATCTAGGAGAAAATGAAAGATTAGAGGGATGAAGAAGGTTTAGAACCATGACCTTTATGATTCATAGCCTTAAAATCATGCCCAAAATGAAGAAAAAGTCAAAAACCTTAGCAAACTCAAGTATTTTCTCTGGTTTCCTCAAGTCAAAACCTTAGCAAACCCAAGTATTTTTCTGGCATAAACTCATATTTTTGATTTTGTGTTTGCTGCAACGCATGATACCATCTGGTGCACAGGATGATATGTAGATGAATTTTCAAACTTTTGTCCCACATTTAGGCCAATCCGGCATAATACCGCTTTCTAGCTAAATTAACCTTAGGAAAAATAAAATTAGAATGCTATAAAAGCCTAGGCCGACGTAACTTAAAAATTGTATGTGGAACAGACAATGCATACGCACAGACACATAAACATATATAGAATTGGAGCCCTTCTCCTTTCGTGATAAGAAATCATGAACTAATTGATAGTTGAGTAGGCTTGAGCATATGATCCGACTTAATTGTGACCAATTAAATTTAACCGATTAAGGACTTCCCACAAAATATATTTAACTAAGGTTACTTCTTCTTCTTTTTTCATTTGCAAAGCTGATGGGTTTTCACGAGGACTTAAAAGTCCTAGTGGGGAAATTCATGAGACTTGGAGGTGAAATTGATCTAATGAAACCGTTGCTACCGCAATTCACAAGGGATGGACGTGAATTTAATGTTGAGTGTGAAGGCCTTCATCATTTATTTTTCCATTGCGGTTTGTATTGTCATGTTGAGAAGGATTGCAAGGAGAAGGCCAATGATTTGGCCACGAAGTCGGGTGAGGAGGGGGTAGAAGGAAATGGTAGAGATGAAGATAAGTTGTATGGAGCTTGGTCGGTAGTGGAGAAGGGCAAGGGCCGTGCTGGTGGATTTGTGAGAAAGGAAAATGTAGTTAGAAATGGAATTAAGAAAAACTTGGGTTCTCATTTCTCTTAACTAGAAGTTAAAGGGAAAGTGGAAGTGAACATGCTATGAGTCCAAAGCGGTGATTCCAACAGGATACCAATTTGAAGCTAGGACAAGGTTGAAGATTGTTGATAATAGATCATGGGAGGAAATGGCAGAGGAATAGAGGAAGCAAGGAGGGGGACAAGGGAGCCAATCAAATGTAGCAAAGCCTATCACAGTGGTTCCTCAAAGAAGGGTGGAGGAGGGGGTGGTTTCCTTATGAATAAGAATATCTTAGCATGCAATTGTAGGGGGCTGGAGGTAAGGAGGTGTTAAGGGATTTGAGAATGTTAATTAATTTTAGAAAGCTTGATGTTATTGCACTCATGGAAACAAGAGTGCCAGCTAGTAATGCTCAAGGGTTGTTTCAAAAGTTAGGATTTCATGAGCTATGGCCATTGAGGGGGTGGGTTTTGTAGGAGGTGTATTGGTAGCTTGGAATGAAGGGAAGGTGCATATGGAGTGTGGGGAAAGGAACAGCAATTTGGTTTGTTCAGAATTAATTTTGATAATATCTTACCATGGATGATCATGTTAGCTTATGTCTCACCTAGGGGAAGAGAGAAATATTTCTTTTGGAATATATGGAAGCTTTGTCGAGGAGATTAACTTTTCCTGTGGATGATTTTGGGGATTTGAATGATGTGAGAGGAGTGAGTGAGAAAAAGGAGGGGCTCATCAACATGAAATGTTGCAGTATTTTTGATGAAAGGATTAATCGTTGCAATTTGATGGAGATTGATTCCTTTGGAAACAGATTTACTTGGTGTGACCCCATTATACCAGGCTACCAACACCTCTATGAGAGGCTTTATAGAGGTCTTTGTAGTGGGCATTAGAGGATGCGCTCACTGAAGGAGTTGTCAAAGTTTTGGCTAGACTTAATTTTTGAGATAATCACCTAATATTATTGAGTTTGGAGAAAGGGAGTAGGGTACGTAGAGCAAAGATCTTTTTGCTTTGAAGCTGTTTGGTTAATGCATGAGAATTTTGATAATGAAATAAGGGAAGTTTGAAGGCTGAAGGTTGAGGATGCAGAGAATCTGAACCTGGTATGTGAGAAAATAGCTGTATGGAACCAAGAAGTGTTGCTAAACATTCAAGGTAGCAAGAGGAGATTATTAGCATGGTTAGAAGAAGTCCAGGAGAGAATTAACAAAGCTACTAGACCTCAGGAGTATCTAAGTAAATTAGAATGGCAGCTGTAGGGAGAGCTAAGAGAGGTTTTGAAGCAGGAGGAAATACTCTGGTATCAAAAGTCTAAGGGGGAGTAGATCAATGATGAGGATAGAAACACCAAATATTACCACATGAAGATGGTAATAAGGAGAAGAAGAAATAAAATTGCAATGTTAAAGAATAAGAAGGGAGACCGGGTAAAGGAACCCAACGAACTTAAAAGAATGGCTATGGACTTTTATAAAGATTTGTTTTGCAAGGAGGACATTCACAAAGAGGAAGGGAGCACCCAAGTTCTTTTTCTAAGAATTGAGAATGAAGTCTGGGTGCATATTGAACTCCTTGTTTTAGGTAAAGAAGTGAAGGAAGCCCTATTCTCTATTGAAGCCTATAAAGCGCTTAGGAAAGATGGCTTTCCAGCTTTGTTCTTTCAAAAAGATGGGGAGGTAATGAGTGGAGAAATGGTTTTTGTGAGGAGGGTGTAGAGTGGAGGCTTAAGTTTAAAAGAAAGTAACATCACACTTATTGTCCTTATTCCTAAGATGGATAGACTTGAGACAATAAGATAGCTGAGGCCTATTGCACTCTATAATGTGGTATATAAGCTTATTCTCAAGATTCTAGCTAGGAGACTAAAAAGGGTGCTAAGCGATTGGCGGCACCAAATCAAGTAAGTTTTATTCTTGGAAGAAAAATCCAGGATAATATGATAATGACTCAGGAGCTACTTTATCTAATGTGTAACATGAAGGGTAAAACGGGTTTTTTTTTGTCCTTAAGATAGACTTAGATAAGGCCTATGATAGGGTAAGATGGAAGGCTGTAGAGGAGATTTTAGGGGAAATTGGAATGAGAGAAGGAAGGAAGAGGTTAATTATGGAATGCATTAATATTATCTCTTTAGGGGTATTAGACAAGGAGACCCTTTGTTGTCATACATTTACATTCTGGTTATGGAGAAGTTAACCCACATTATCTGAGAGGAAGAAAGGAAGGGAAGATGGAAGTCAATTAGAATAGAAAGAAGAGGCCCTATGGTGACCCATCTTATGTTTGCTAATGACCTCTTACCTTTTGGGGAAGCCTTTGTGAATCAAATGAAGGTGGTAGTTGACTGTTTGAAGAGGTTCTATAATGTAACAGGATAAAAAGTGAATGAAAATAAATCTACTATCATTTTCTCCAATAATGTGCGAGCAGAGGAAAAGAGGAGGATTACCAAGGAATCTGGTTTTAGAGTAACAGATGATTTGGGGATTTATCTAGGAATTCTCACTTATTATGGAAGAAGCAAGGTCAAAACCTTTGGATGTTTAGTAGAAAAGGTGGAGAAAAGATTGAGTGGTTGGAAAGTTAACACACTCAATATGGCTAGAAGGGTATCCCTTATGAAGTCAGTTATTGGCTCTATCCTGTCCAACCTATGATGATAACTAAGTGGCTTAAGTAGGTTGTTGATGAAGTTGAGAAGGCTCAGAGAGCATTTGTATAGGGGCATTCAACTGAAGAGAGGAAGGCGTATTTAGTAAGCCGGGAAGTGGTTCAGAAGCCTAAGGAAAATGGTGGTTTAAGGATTCTAAATCTGAAGAATATGAATTAAGTTGCTAATTGAGGAGAAATAAGGAGGTGTTATTGGTGGATGTACTGAAGCATAAGTATAATCATGGAAGATCATTTAACAAAGAAATCAAAATCTCTCAGAATGCCTCTTTGTTGTGGAAGGACATGGGGGGTACTTGGGAAGACCTATACAAGGAGGTCTGGTGGGGTGTTGAGTTGGGGAAGGATGTTAACTTCTGGAATGACCAATGGGTAGAAAAGGGCTCTGATTGTTAAATGAGAAAACGAGAGAGTTGAATGAGGATGAATTAAAATGGGTAGTGGATGATGTGGTGAATAAGAATGGTAGTTGGAGATAGGAGGTGCTTGCTTAATAGATAAGGCTTGTTCGAAAATCCAAGTCGTGTTGCCACTGTCAAAAGAAGGGAGAGATCATGTTTTGAGATAGGAATCTAGCAACTCGAAAGCCCATATGGTGTGTGAAGGGTACCAAGGTTTAAGGCGAGAGTGTTTGGGAAGGAAGGAAGGTGTATAGGGAAAACTATGGAAATGGGAGGGACTAGAGAGGATTAGATGCTTTCTTTGGCTTTTGTCTAAAGAAAAGCTTAACACTAATAGCTTGTGAAATTGAAGATGGGGAGCAAGAAAGGAGTGTGATGCTTGTGGAGAATGGGAGACTCCTGTGCATGTGGTTCGAGATTGCAGGTTGGCTCTTCATATTTCAAAAAATATGGGTTTTGAATTCAAAAACAGTTTTTTTTAATAGCAGCACAACAGAGTGGGTATTGGAGAACTTAAAAACACAAGAAAGAATTGAAGTGAATCTTAGCATATAATTTTGCTGTGACTTGTTAGGCTCTGTGGAAACAAAGGAATCTCAGAAGCTTTGAAGGTAAGTAGGAAGATCTTCAGATTTGTAAAGTTTGAAACTTTGCTAAGAGAATTGCTAGGACAAGAGGTGAGAGAAAGCATATGGTGGGGCCAGTGCCAATAGGATCTTACACAAAGTAGAGGCCATAAGAGGAAGTATGGATCAAGCTCAACGTTGATGGAACAAGTAAAGGGAACCCTGGGAGAGTAGGATGTGGCGAGGTTCACCGTGATTGTAGTGGAAACTAGGTAGCTAGCTTTATGAAGAAGATTGGTTGGTGCTAGCATTCGAAGCAAAATGCTAGGGAGTTTTAGAGGGGTTAGAGTCTCAAGGGAGATGGATATCTCAAAAGTCTATCTTGAAACGGAATCTGAGTAGGTGTTCAAAGTGATGAAGGCGAAAGGGAAGGAAGGTAAGGAGGTTGATGCACTTGCCAGAATGATCACAGTGAGGATAGAAGAGTTCAAAGCTCTCAAGCTTTTTTGAATTCCTAAAGAGGAAACCAATGTACAGATAAAATGAAGAATTTGAGTTTGGAAAAAGGCAAAAAAGGTGAGAGGAAATTATTCCTGAAGGTTTGCCCTTTGCTTGAGACAATGTTTAGAGCAAAGATGCAATCGCAGAAGTAGAAGGACACAGGATGAGGTTTTTGTTTTTTTTTTCTATTGGTTGTCTTACTTAGTTTGATTTTGGGCTTCAAACCCCCTGTTTACCCAAAAAAAAAAAAAGGAAGCTCTAGTGGGCTATGTGCTATATAAGAAAATTTGGAAGTACAAATTTTGCTAAAGCTTTAAATCTTATTTCAAGTGTCATATTAGAAATCACCCTTGGTTTCAAATAAGTGGAGAAATAAGATGTTTGCTTATACTGCTCTATTTCTATCTATAAGTCACTTGTACTTCAAACCCAAACAAAAAAAAAGCATTAGATTGATTTTTTTTTCACATTTGTCCTTATTAAAGAAAGGGTATTAAAAATATTTTTCATATTTTCTATATCCTATTTATTTTATCTCTCTATGTATTTATTAAGTCATTAGGAGTAAAATTGGAAAAAGTTTGTTAATTACCCTACAAATGACTTATATTTAAGAATAAACTTTTTTCCTACAAGTGACTTATAAATAGAAATAAAGCGATACATCATTAAACAATTACCTGCAAACTATATTTTTAAGTAAGCTAACATGTGAATTACAAAAGCTTATGACATATTAATGCTGAATTTATGTTGATGTCTGGACCTTCTAATAGTGGAAAAACCTTGTCAAGGCCTGTATCATGGGCATTAGGTCCCTCTTCTTTAATCCATGATCTCTTTCTAGTGTTGCCTACCTTTGGACTAAACAAAATCTATTTTAGAATTAATACTTGGTAGAAGACAGACTAATTAGTTAAGTCAATCATTATCAACAATTGATTAATATCAATTCACAATAATTTATTCATAAAATTAATTCAACATAATTTCCACACAATCATTGTCATATGTAGTTGACAAGAAATAATCTGATTTTGTAATTTTTTGGTTCAAATATATGAAGGAAAATTTGTTGAAAAATCCCCATTACAAAAATTATTACCCAAAAAAACCTAAAATAAGTTTAAAGAGCTATGTGCAACCTAATTTTAGTCCGTGCAACTCCTTTTCAATTGTATAAAACCTACTTTTAACTATAAACAAAACAAAAAAACACTCACACATAACTAAACATATGTTGTACACAATGAAGAGTTGTACATGCTCACCCACTTAAGAACGTGTCCTCAGATACTTTTAGACAATAAATTTGAAAAAAAAAAAATTGTCCCATGTATACTTTTTTGTGTGTGCCAGATATCATATATAAATGTTAATAGTATAAAAGTTTAATACTTATGAGAAATTAGAAAAATAATAGAAAGAATCCAAATAAGTGAATAACCATCCTAGTGTTGGGACCCACATCCCCACCCAAGGCAAGAAGGTGGGTCCCCCACTAGCAGTAAGGGGCACATTATAAGCAAAGCCTCCAAAAGTAAGCATCTAAAAAGGCGATGAAGGAGGAAGACAACATGATGCATGCAAAGAATGACACAAGAAGACAGATGGTACACTTCTTGGATCAGGAGCACTTTTGCTTTGTGGAGGATTAAATCATTACCCTTTTAAAATACCATTCAATAGTGGGTCCCACTTCCATTCCCTTGTGCACGTGTGCACCTTCCCATTGGTTCAATGTAGAGATAATGCCCCTTCTTATGATTAATCAAGACAATGACATTACTCAGTGGGATCAACTAATTAAACATGCATGCTATTAAATTAATTAAAATTTTCAATAAGGTTATTGCATAAAAAAGGGATTTGTAATAATATTTTTTCATTTATTTTATTAATTGAAAATATAAAAAAACCATACATCATTTTAATGAAGACAAATCATTACAAAAATTTTAACTGGATGTGGATTAATTTGTTTTCTTTATTTTCTTAACTCATGTTTTCTTTTCTTTTCTTGTTTAAAATTTTGTGAAAGCTAATTTAAAACATGGGCAATCGTCCATTGCTTGCTCTCCTATATAATATTCAGGATTGTTGCATTATTCATAATAAAAAACTATGAATAATCTCAAAAAATATACTTGTTAAAAGGATTTTAACTTTAATTCCTGACTTAATAGAGATTGGTTTTTAAACTTAAAGTGACTTGAGGATACTTTGAGTTATACCAAAAAAAAAAAAAGCTGTGAATAATCCTTGCTATAGCTTTTATGTTTTATATTGATATTAATTTTATACTAAATAGCTATAGATCGAGAACAAGATAATGTGCACAAAAAAAGTAAGATAAAAAAATATAAGTACTTAGATAAAACAATGGAAACAACTGCTTAATTATTGCAAATAGGGATGGTTAATTGAGGTTTATATAATTTTTTTTCCTCGCATTTATCCTTCAAGTATGATTTCGACTGCGCAACAAGGTATTGGGATTTCTGTTTGACGTCTAAATCAAGTCTTTGCTTCTTTTTTTTTTTTAAATAAATATATAAAAAAGGTGCTAAACCAAACACGCCACTATATCCGGTACGTGTTGGTTCAAATTCATGCTCTCAAATCAATTGAATGTCCATTATGAGCTATGTTAATCATTTTATAAGTTGAATTCCGCAACCTTCCATTCAACGGTTAAGTTAGTTTAACTGCCACGTTTGATGGAATTATGATTGAATTAATTGAAACTTTGAAGTATACTATTTTGTTTTTTGTTTAAGGATTTTAATGCATATTATGGGGTTTCAAATATCAATTTTAAATATTATCAATTCGTGTAATAAAACTTATTTAAGGTATGTGGGTCGGCCTGCATAACCCACCAATCCACTCTTGATATAGGAGAAAAAGCGGATTACCTAATACTATCCACTGATAACTATATTTTATGCATGATATACCCACTTATAGGCCTTAAATTAAGTATGCTATAAATTATGAATTAATTAATGTGGATTCAATTCACTTTATTTTACATAGCTTGCTAATTTCATGCATTTCTCTCATAGTAATAAATAGTTGCATTTGGAGTTAGAATGATACAAATCATATATACATTCTTAGTAATTTTCACACCCATTTGGTAATTTAAGTATATGACTTGCTCATTTCAAATCTGACTAAGGGAGAGTTTGGTATACTAAAAAAACACTTAAAAAAAGTGTTTTCAGACTCCTCTCATCATATACTCACCTCATACTTCATTAAATCATTTGTAGAAAAGATTCAAAACTCACTGGGAAGCTAAGACATAGGGCTACAACTTTCGTATTTTGAGTTTTTCCAAATTTCATCGTTATCATGGCCAAAATTAGACTGAAAGTGACTGCACTTGTACTACATTGACTTATATATGCACTATTTCCTGTTCTTAATATAAAAAAACACTGCAAAAAAACAGCTAATTATTGATGAAAAATTATTCTGTCTCTAATTTCTGACAGATTACCGATAGAAATTCTATTACTAAATTTGGCAACGGAAAATTATTCCGTTACTAATTTCTTTTGTCACTAAAATTTCATAATTGAAATTAGCGACAGAATTAGTGACAAAAATTATTTCGTAGCTAATTTCCCTCGCTAATTCCGTGACTAAAATTTTATAATTAAAATTTGTGACGAACTTAGCAACAAAAAATTATTCTGTTGCTAATCTCCATCGTTAATTTGTGACTAAAATTTTATAATTAAAATTAGTAACTGAATTGGTGAGGAAAATTATTCCGTAGCTAATTTCCGTAGCTAAAATTTTATAATTAAAATTTGTGATGAAAAATTATTTCGTCGTTAGTTTTTGTCACTACTTTCGTGGCTAAAATTTTATAATTAAAATTAATGACGGAAAATTATTCCATCGCTAATTTCCATCGCTAGTTCCGTGACTAAAATTTTATAATTAAAATTAGCTAATTTCATCCATAAATTATTTGTCAACAAAAATTCCATTGCTAATTCTATCTCTAATCCATCATTAATTTTAAATTTCATCATTTTAGATTATTATCTTACAACAATTTATATAATAATATAATTAAGAATATAATAATTTAAATATATTTTTAATTATAAAATAAATTGATATAGTGTTAATAAAGATATCATTATCATTTATCTTTTCATTAAAAACATACTGAGAATTGAAAGACAATTTCTTAGAAAATTTGTTTATGTTTCATTAAAATCAATTCCTTTTTATTATTAATAATAATTAAACAAATATGATAAGAATATTAATAACTTTCTTATGCAAATTGATATAGAAAAGAAATAATTCTATTATATGTACAATATATTAAAAGATATAATATATGATAGAAATTCAAAACCAAAAAATGAATTTATAAGAACACCTCAATTTATGGTTATAAATCAAACTAATGTTGAAGTGAACTTTGAATTTCAATCATTAAACAATAAAATTTGATCATGATATAATTAATACTTATAATATAGATTGATTTTAGTCTTCAATGAAAAAACAAATGGTATATAGAAAAAATTTTAAGAACATAAATTATGTAGAATACATATATAAATAGGAGAATATTATTTATCATAATCTATTCAAATCATTTAATTATATTCTTTTATATAGAATAGTCTATTAGATTTTATTATGGTAGCTATTTTTTGAATAAAAAGATTTTTTTACTGAATATCAAACGGTTTTCATCAAATATATAAAACAAATATAGATAATATAATATAATGTAACATAATAAATATATAATTAAATTATATATCCAATCAATATTAAATAAAAAATTAAATTTAAAAAATATATTTATGAAAAAATTATTTACGAGTTAAAATTCAAAATTAGTGTCATTGAAAATTAATATTATGTTAAAAATATTTTTAAAAATTATAAAATAAATAGTAAAAAATATCTAAAAATTATTTTGTCACAAAAATGGTTATGATTAAAATTATCATATAGTTTATTTTTAGTATATATGTTTATATAATTGTTTGTGTAATAGAATATTATATATATAAATAATTTTGCATAATAAGTCAGTAAGTTCATTGCAGCTCAACTAGTGAAGCCACGCAAGCGCACAGACAAGATCCTTAGTTCAAGCCATGGAGAAGTTACTTTGAGAAAGAATTATATGGTGAGGACATGTGGCGATACAAGGTGGCATGCGAGATGGCAACAAGTGGCAGGCAGAGGTGAGGTGGCAGCAACACATAGAGATGAGGTGGTGACACGTGATGGCGGAGGTGAGGTGGCAGCAACAAGTGGAGATGAAGTGGTGACACGTGGCGGCAGAGGTGAACTAGATGTTGCCAGTGATGAGGTGGTAGTTGGTAGAGGTGCCTTGTGGTATTTTAATTCTTTATAAAGAAAACCATATTAGCGACAGAATAGATTCCGTCGTTAATCCGTAACTAATCCGTTGCTAATCACATGTTTTTTAGTAGTGAAACTAATTGACAGGTTGAGTTTGATTTCGAATACAAAACTTCCATTTATTTTACCTCCCATATTTATTGTCCCCTCCCCCCAAAATTATGCCTATTAATTACATATGTTGAGGAAATTTGCATCAAGGGTAGTTTATCAATGCAAATGATTTAAAATATATGGTATATTTCTAGGAAAACCTGTCTATACTTTGAACAAATAAGTAATTTAATTAGTTTTATTAATTTATACAAATTGGTTAAATACATTTTATATTAAAAAAGCAGAAGATAATATTTCCTTCGGTGCTAGCTATTCGTGTTGATGGAAAGGAAGATGCATTTGTAGCTATTTATGTAGTTTAGGGGCATTCATTAGTTACCTCCTCCCACCCTGCGAAAGTTGTGGGAATCAATGAAGGGTTAAAGCTCAATTGGAATAATCTTGGGCACATGAAAATTAGTGATTTTAGCAATTGTATTGGTATCTTGAGACTTATTAACTGATGCAAACATTCTTGGAATCACCCTCTTATGAACTAGGTTAGAGAAGTTTGGAACCTTCCAATGCGTGATTGGATTGTCATTTCTATTCACATGTCTAGCCATTATTTTTTTTTGAAAAAATAACTTTCAATTGCCATTGAAAGTATAAAAATCACTGTTAAAAAATTATTGTCCTAGTAAATGTGGCAAAAAGTTTTCAGTGGCAATAATAAGGTCGCCATCAAAAGTGACTTTTAGCCGTGACAGTTTTAAGTTTTGACAACAACATTTGTCATCATTGAAGGGGCTTTTAGAGGTGACTCTTTTGTCATTGCAGAAAGTGTCTTTTGGCAGCAACTTTTCTGTCGTTGCAGAAAGTCGTAATTTTAGTGGTGACTCTTAATGTCATTGTTGAAGTCACACTTCAGTAGGGACATTGAGAGTCACTATTGAAAGTTGAAACTTTTTTTTTTTTTTTTTATAGTGAGCAAAGCTAATCACGGTGTGCAACTGCTGGTTGGATCATTTGGATTTGGATTTGTGGAGATTTTTTGGGGGTGTTTTATCAGAGTTTATGGGTGGGTTTAACTAAATAGTGGTCTGTAGTGGCAGCGAAGAGAGAATCGAAATGGAAAAAGAGCTCACATCCGAGAAAAATGAAAGGGCACGAGGATTCAAAATAAAAGTTTAAGTGAGACTAGCTACTTGACAGTTATTTGGAAGCAAATGATAAATATCTGTCTATATGACGGTTTTTCCTTAAAAAAAGAAAAAAGAAAGAAAGATAAATATCAGCTTCAAATATGCTTGACTGTTGTTTTCTAAAATGCCAAAAAGATATAATGTTTCTAAAATTTAAAAACCGAAACTATTTGACAATCAAAATAACAACTGCCAATCAAGAACAAGCGTCAAGCGTCAATTGTAGTCTTTTCTGTAGCAATAGTGACATTATATATTCTTGATACCCCTACCCCTTTTGTAGAGCGTAGGAAAATTTTCTTGAGGAAATTACTATGAGATTCTAATAAAAAAATTTAATTACTAAAAAATCTCAATAACAAGTGACCAATCTGAATCTGTTTTTATTTCATACTCTAAAACTTGTCATTATATACTCTTCAGTTGGCAATGAACTTTAGGATAATGAAACTTTCTTCTTAAAACCTGATTATAATTCTCCCAATTTTCTAGATTCTACATTTTTTCGTGACCTTTGTATAAGAGAGAGAGAGAGAGAAAGAAAGACAAATAGACGCATGACATTCATTCTCATCACATTCATTGTTGGAAGTGATTTTATATTATACAAGATAAGTATGTGAGAGGAGTTTTTGATTGGATATGAAAAGGAATATTTATGATTTTATTATATTCTATGATATTTGAGTGATTTGAATTTATTAACATTTTAGGATTTATTTAGATTTATTAGTATTTTAGTATTTTTACTATTAGAATTAGTTATTATTATTTTCATTTTTACTATTGTTTTAGTATAATTACATCTAGGATTTTCATTTTATGACAAACTTGAATCATTGAATCAGATTGACTATCGTTCTTTCTCCTTTCCTTTCCTGACTTTCCCTTTTCCTATTTTTTTCCTCCTTCTGCCTCTTCTTTTCTTCCTCAGATCTCTTCTTTTTCTTATTCTCTCTTCTTGTTTTACATCAATTTAGCATCAGAGCTAGGTTGTAATCTCCTTTCCTACACCTGAATTCTTTTCCTGAACCACCAAACACGTCCTCCCTTCAAACTCCTTCATATCTACTGCTGTTCTCTGTTGTCATTCACCACCTTCCTGTAGTCTGATCATCAGGAAAACACCTCTACCAGAAGCAGCTGGAGGAATCAGTTAGATCATGAAGTTTCATGGTGAAAGAAGTAGTCACGTACCACTCCGTTCTTTTGCAAGTGGATTCCGCACGCTGACAAAGGTGCAACATCCAGAATTGAATTTTCACAAAAGTTACACTTCGTGACCTAGAGTTCTGGCGAAATTTGCACTCACTACAAAAAAACAACGGATTAGCGATGTTCATTCCGTCGCTAATTTCTGACGGAATTGCGACGGAAATTCCGTCGCTAATTTTTCCGACAGAATTGCGACGGACTTGCCACGGAATTTAGCGATGGAATAATTTCGTCGCAAATTCCGTTGCTAAATGACCAATACTGATGGAATTTGAGACGGAATGTTTCCGTCACTAAATTCTGTGGCAAGTCCGTCGGAAAAATTAGCGACGGAATTTCCGTCACAATTCCGTCGCAAATCCATGGGTAATTTGCAGAAGAGGTGGGGTTAGCCTATTCCAACTTTGCGACGGAATTTCTGACGGAAAAAATTTCCATGGCTAAATTCTGTCAGAATTCCGTCGCTAAATGACGAATACTGACGGAATTTGGGATGGAATGTTTCCGTCACTAAATTCCGTGGCAAGTCCGTCACAATTCTGTCAGAAAAATTAGCAACGGAATTTCCGTCGCAATTCCGTTTTTTGACCTGGTTAGTTGTAGTGTGAGTCTTTGTTTAATATGCTTGTCATATTGGGTTACTGAAATGGAATTGTGCTAACGGTCGGAGGCCTGACTAGTTGTAGTGTGAGTCTTTGTTTAATATGCTTGCCATATTGAGTTATTGAAATGGAATTGTGCTGATGGCCGGGGACCTAACTAGTTATAGTGTGAGTCTTTTTAAATATGTTTGTGACAAATCTTTTTGTGACAAATCTTGTTGTGAAGTTGAAACACCAAAATAATTTGGATAATTAGGTGATTGAACATGACATTGTTGATTGATGTTTTTCATTAACTAATTTGATTGAAAATAAGTCATTACTGATTGAAAAGTTATCATTGAAAAATGTTCAAAATCTTAAAACTATTCTTATCACATTTCAAAAGAGTTGGTCATTTGTTACTTTTAATATCCAATTCTTGTTGAAGTTGGTTGGAAGCTAACGTGGAAGCATAGAGTTTATTTGTCATAGGACTGAGCAATTAGATCAAAATATATTGGGGGATGATTTGAATGGTGTCATAATTCTGAAATTTAATTTTGAACCGTGGTTGAGTTAATTGTATACATGAGAATAAACATCTTAGTAATCTCATGTCACTAATGGTATGAAAACTTTCTTATAATCAGAAGCACTGCAAAAGATTGAAGCCTAGTAAGTGGGAGGTTGTAATTTCGATTGTGCTTATGATATCGTATAATTTGTGTTGGTCCTTCTAATTAAATAAAATTAGTAGAATAGAAGGCAGGCTCCTACAAGTGATGCTGTTGAATTGAATCTGCGCTAATTTTTAGACACAGCTCCGAGTTATTGGAAAACAAAAATGGGCGAATAAGCCACTCAATTCAGACCAGTCCCGTTTGGTCGTTTTGCAGTATAAGCATTTTAAGTGTCCATTGTAGTATTACTCATCATGCAATTTATTCTTCTGGTTCTCTTTATAAAATAAAGAAGAAGAAAAATGCTTCTTTATCCCATTTATAAATTACATCATTAAATATTTGTTGTAAATACTTGTTATAAATGTACTATTTCACTCTTTGTTGGTATGATGTGTATTATTATTTTTCTTGGAAAAAATAGATATTAAAAAGGGATAAAATTAAAATTTTGTTAATTAAGACACAATTAAAAGAATTTACGATTTTTTTTTAATTCTGATAAAACATACAAAACATACAGAAATTAACTTTCAAATAACATCAAAGAAATAGCTAAGCTAAGCTGATCTTTTTAAACCGGTTTTATGTTATGAGATTTAAGAAATATAACTGGTTAGTAATTTTGTTTGTTTCTCTTTCATCCCTGCAAATTTTCCAACGAGTCATTAAGTTAAGCTAAGTATGTTGTGTGGTTGAGATAGAACCAGTGGATGGACTTTTATCCTTTGACATATATGTATGTATTATCTGCTTTGACTAAATGTGTTGGATTCAATTGTGTGTTGAATTTTCAAAAACCAATTTTGAAGTTTATGTTCCTTCATATATAATGTTTTGATTTATTTTAATGTTTTGGGTGAATTATTTTTTCTCAGCATGAGATGATAGATTTCCTTAAAATTGTGATAATTGGTTTTGCTATCTAATTATTCTATAATTATTTGGTTTATATACTTTTATGCATTATTCAAACTTTGTCAAATAACATTGCTTTATTATAAGATGATTATATGAGGCGGAAGGCATCCATGAATTCTGATGCAACTTCTCAAAGTGTGCAATCAAATGATCTTGAAGACATTAATATGTGGTTTGAGGTTACTGGTGGTAAAAATAAGAAGGGCCGCTTGTATGGGTTAGGATCTGAGGGTAAAGACATTGGCTCTTCCTCTCATGTGTCTTCTTCTTCTATCAACAACACAGGACTCCATCCAAAATTTGAGTCCGAATTGCAAAATAGGGTACAAGAGCTTAGGCAACAGAATCAAGAGATTATGCAACAGAATCGGGAGATTCGCTAAGAGAATCAAGAGATTCGCCAGGAGAATCAAAATCTTAAAGATACAATCTTGTCCAGGCTCAAGGAACTTGAGAACAAAATATCCGGGCCATCTGACCAAGATAGTACAGGAAATAACTGTTGAGACATTAGTTGTGTCTATTTATATTTATAGAACAGGCTTCTGATATTTCTTTTTTATTCAGTTGTTATGTTTTTAAATTTTAGACAATTTATTGTACTTCATATTATCTTTAATTCATGTTGGTTTTTATAAAAAAATTTGATTTGATTAACATTTTAAAAATTTATTCCTGTCCCTATAAATTATTTATAGAAAAAGCTACCAAAAACAAATTTTTGACGAAAAGAAAACGTTGGCAAAAAAAATTAAATTTCTAACGGATTTGCGACGGAAATTCCGTCGCTAATTCGTCGTACATGATAGATTTGCGACGGAAAATTCCGTCGCAAATCTATAAAATTTCTGACGCAAAGTAGCGACGGAATATTCCGTCGCAAATCCGTGGCAATTTTTGTGTTCGTCTCAAAGTTGAAATGCACTATCCCGATATTTACGATGAAATATCATATTTTTGCGACGGAATTTTCCGTCGCAAATTCTGTGGCTAAATTTGCGATGGAATCTCATAATCCGTCGCAAATTAATTAGCAACAGAAGTTTTAGTGACGGAATTATTTCCGTCGCTAATTGGTTTGCGACGGAATTCCGTCGCTAATTTCCGTCGCAAAACATTTTAGCGACGAAAATTCCGTCACTAAATTCCGTCGCTAATTGTCTGTTTTTTTGTAGTGACTTGTGACCCCTTTTTGCTATCCCTCCAATTATGGACCAGTGGCTATTTTTCTTTTTCGATTTTTATTACTATTTATTTGTTGTATTTATCTTCTCTGGACTTTTAGGGAGAAAAGAGAGAGATAAAAATGTAATAAAAAAAAGGAAAAATGAAAAAATGAAAAAAAAAAAAGAGTGAAACAAAAGAGAACGTGTGATGCTATTGATTTGTGAATATGAGCTATAAATGAAGCATGCATATGGAGGGCTGGTATGAATATGACACTGTATTCGGACACTAACAAGGTTTTAGAAATGATGAGTATCGATACCATTACTCAAACTATGGTTAACATGAATACTCCATTCATCAAAAATACATCTATGCTGATCATGCTCATGAGAGTTATGAGCATGTCATGCAATGAAAATTTGATTGCAAGGTACGAATAGAACAATTTGAAGCAAAATTTGATTGCTGGAAGCAAGCATGTGATGATGTGTTTGATGAGTTTGAAAAGAGAGTCAATAAGGGAATTGATAAGCTTATGAAATTCTTCGATAAGTAAGAGAATCAAATAGAAGAGACTCTCCAAACAACCAAGCCAATAGAGGTCAAAGCTCCTTCACTAGACATGGAAGAAGATATTGTCAATCTAATTCAAGTGGCACCTCTAACTCATCTGAACTCTATTACTCGACATGTACCATTAGAATTGCTTGTGACTGAAGTAAGGGCAGTATCTAATCTTCTTATCATTATTTACAATAATTTTGCAAGGGATGATCCAATTGTCCAACTGGTAGATAAGGTGGTTTCTTCTCAGATTGTGGCCAGCAAGAATCAGTTTCATCATTTTACAATGCCACCTTATCTGAAAGTTGCACCTCTCAAGGTTGCCCTGTTACTAAACAAATTTTTCCAATAATATCTTGTCTGTTGGAAAGATTTTCCAGATGTTCTCTAAGATCTAGTTGCTCACTCCTGCCAAGGTTTTCTTTTCCGGTACCTCACTTGTTGGAAGAGATTTTCAAATTGAAGCATTATGTCTAAGTCTTATCCTGTCCTTACCTCCCTAGCTTTGCGCATCACTTTTAACTTGTCCGGAGCCAAGTTCTTCAAGCAGGAGAGAAATAATGGGATATGAAAAGAAATATTTATGATTTTATTATATTCTAAGATATTTGAGTTATTTTGAATTTATTATCATTTTAGGATTTATTTAGATTTATTAGTATTTTAGTATTTTTACCATTAGAATAGTTATTATTATTATTTTCATTTTCATTATGGTTTTAGTATAATTAGATCTAGGATTGTCATTCTAGGGCAGACTTGAATCATTGAATCAAATTGATAGTTATCATTCTTTCTCCTTTCCTCTCCTGACTTCTCTTTTTTTATTCTATTTTCTCCTTCTGCCTCTTCTTTTCTTCCTTAGATCTCTTCTCTTTCTCATTTTCTCTTCTTGTTTTACATTAGTTTTATCTTAATTTACACAAAAAAAAATTTTTAAAGTGATTTTGGTGTTTTCCAAACAGCCACTAAAACCTATTGAAGCCAAGTAACTTGGAGCTACAAGAGACCTATCCCAATCTTATTGAAAAAATAGTTTTGTTGTTTCTTTTGATTTTTTCTCTATTATCATCACGCGTCATAATGCCCAACTCAAGCTTCAAACTGGCATCATCCTGCTTAGTGTTGCAGATATGACATCATCACCTAGAAGGTTGATGAATAAAGGCCAGAGATCAAAATAAATAGTGGAAGATATGTATTTTTGACCCAAAAAAAAATAAACCAAAAATCTATGCAATGCATTGAATCCAAACTCATCACAATAATAACCCAGATAAAGGAAAAAGAAAGAAAGAAAGAACAATGTGAAATGTGACAGGGGATGAAGAGAATTGAATTTAATGGAAATCCAAGTCACGAGCATAGATAGTGGACACTATGAGGTTAAAGGATATAATTGCAAGAACCAACTTACGACAAATAAAGGAAAACAAAATAATAGTGCTTATGTATGTCTCGAACTTTCATGGCTCTCACATCTCTTCTTCAATCGGAGAGGTCCCATTAACAGCCAAACTTCTCTCCAGAATTGTCCAGACAGTTCCCAGCTGAGATAATATCCATTCTTCTTTGTGCCTAACATAACTCTTCTCTTTTACTTCCTCCAAAACCTAGTGGTAAAGAGTTTGTTTTGATCCTAAATACTACCTCTGGTTTTTAATATAAAAGTTAGATAACTAATTTGAGGATATTAAAAAAAATAATTAAGTTAGTTATTTGTCACAAATGTGTGTTGGCCTTTTTGAACTGTCATCTTTGATCATGCATGTGCATTGAAATACCCTTTGGTGGTGGGAACCTCTTACAATTAATAGGGATATTTTGAGAAAAATAGGAGACAAAGTAAATTAAGGTCTTATATTTAAAATCAAATCTAACTCCCAACCAACTCTTATATTATGGATCAAACCAGAGGTAGTATAAGACTTAAATTCATTTTGTCTCTTAATTTTTATAATTCTTCCTTGATTGCATATATTAAGAACATTTCCATCAATGGGAAGTTTCCAGTGCAAATTATTGAAAGTAATAATTTGGAAAGCCAACACAAATTACTAACTTAACTAATTTTTTTTAATTTTTTTGTAAACTTATATAATTCTTATATTTAGAATCTGGATGGAGCATTTTTTTTTATTTCATTGACTGAGAAATGATATATATATATATATATATGTTCGTCATATGTATCAACTGTTCATAAAGTCTCTAGCTATATATATAAGAAGATTTGGATGTTCTGATCATGACCACCTGCTAAATCTTCTGTTTCATCCACTTTCAGATGTGAAGAAACACCAAACGCAGTCCTTGGGAAAGATAATTACAGAAACTGTTAAAAAGATAGGATCGGATCTTACGTTTAAGGTTCCCACTAAAAATCAGACTGTGAAGGCTAATGATTAGAATTATATATATATATATATATATATTTATATGATGTCAAATCATGAGATATACATTAATTAAGGTCTAGTTTATTGTGATGGAAAGATATATTGTTTTAATTATACTTGAAATAATAGTTGAGAAAATCCCAAAAAATATTGTTGAATTTCAAAATTTCAAATCAAGAATTATTACAAAAATGTGTTGTCATTTGTTTTTCAAATGTAGTTATTTTCTTTTTGGGTGTAGTAACCAATACTGATTTAGAATTTTAAAATTTAACAATCATTTTTTTGAGATTTTTTCATAATGGTTTCGTTCATTTTGCACTTTCTACTCATGTTTTTAGTTCTCTTCGGTGCAGCAAAAAATAAATTTAAAAAACAACTGTTAAAATATACTTTTAGTCCTTTATTTAAGGTTTCAATTTAGTCTCTCAATTTTAAAAAATATATTTTAGCCCTTGAACTCTAAAACCATTAACATAGAATGATGATATTAATATCCTGAATGTTGAAAGAACATTCCCAAATACCAGCATATTAAATTTAATTGTCAAAATAGTCATGATTATCACAAAAAATCATCATTTAAAACTAATGATTTTAGGGTTAAATGATTAAAAATATACTTTTTAAAGTTAAGAGACCAAATTAAAATTTTTATAATGTCAAAGGACTGAATAAATAATTTAGCCTAAAAAAAATAATAGTACATAAAATAATTTGACAATTAATGGACTGAGAAAACTGATCTTTAGGACAATCAATTATGCATATATTTTTGGGGAGAATTATATTGAGCTTCCAAATGAAAATAATAATTACCAGCAAGTATTAATAACTACATATAAATCTATAGAAGTTTAATATGTAAATGGAACAGGTAAAACAATTATTTCCTTTATTTGGAACTGTTTTATTATAATTTTTCTCATACTTTGTCTCTCATCTTCAACAATTGACTAAGGGTATCCAAATTAATTCACAATCTATATATAAAGAGGTATTATTAACTCATAAAGCTGCCACGCATTAAGGAATCTCAACTCTTCCATGCAAATTTGCTAAGATTTAAATTTAAGCTTAGAAAGAGAAGTTTTCAAAACTATCATATGGAATTTAATTTGACAAAATTCATTAGAAGATAAAACTGTTTCTGTACAGTGTAGAGTGGGATTAGACAACAAGATATATACGTGAAATTATATTTAAGTATACATGAGATAAAAGGTATACAAAATGATATTTTATAATGATATTAATTAATTGTTCACAGCATGTAAATAAATAACATAGTTTCTGTACCTTTTATGTTTTATAATGGTATTTTTTTTAATTTTCATCGGTCTAGATGTAATAACTATAGTTAGCAAAATGATGGCCTTTATCATGAATTTTTATTTTTATTTTTGAAAAAACAACTTTGTTGTACGTACTCTCTTATCCTCAATTCAGTGGTGGGAAGCCAATAAGTTGGTGTATGTTAGGTAATTATTTACGCATTTGAGTGACTACAAAAAAAAAAATCTTTATTTGGTCGAAAACTATTTTGGTACGTTTGATTTAATGCTTGATCTACCATAATTAACACAAAATTAATTGATGAATCGTTGAAATCAAAAAACAAAATACCCAATCTTTCTTTAGCAATTGATCGATGCTCTCAAGCTGCCATTTGGCAATTCCATTAATCTCAAACATTAAGAACTAATATTCTTGAAAAAAAAAAAAAGAACAGAGAATTATGAATCATCTCGAGTTGTTGATAAGTAATTTTAAAATATCTGGATCCACAGCTTTCTGAATATAACGTTTTCCCACTTTTTAGCGACCTGATAATTATTATTGTTTTGATAATTGGCCACATCCCCAAAACACAGAACAACAATTTTCCAAAAAGTTAACTTTATGATCAATAAGGTTGTGACTCTAGTCTGTGGTTGCAGCCATAACCTAATTATAATAATTTATTTAAAATTATTATAGGACAACCTTGTCATTAGCAATAAAACTTATAATTGGCAGAAAGCTAAATAATTAAGCATGGCTTTAGTGGAAGTTTTCACTTTCACTTTCGAATCTAATGTCTAAAGAGGAAAAGGGGCCACACCAAAACATATCGTCATTAAAAAAATACGGCAAATTAAAATATGGGGAAAAGCCTCGTTTTGTGTTTGTGTTTTATATATATATATATATATATTATTTATATTTATAAATAGATAGGGACATTCCCAATAATAAGCTATTTGAAACCTAATCAAAATTACTAACAACCCTTAATATAATAATTAATTAAATTAATCTCATGTATATATAATACATATAATTCACTCAAATCATGTTCTTCTCGCTAACACACATCGTAAGGCACATATGGGTACACGTACCCTGTTATACCATAATTAATTAGTTAATAAATCTTTGAATCAGCAGCCACCATACATGATAGTTGGTAGATTGATTAATTGATCAAACCATCTTTAGTTTATTCTTTATCCTTAATCCATGATTAGATTCTTGGAAGATATTTCTTCATGAAACCTGCCGACCCTATTTGTTGTACGGATTGAAGAAGGATTTGCAAATTTAGTGTGGGGCATTCTGTATTCCTTATGTACTTGGATCAAAGATGGATGAAAACAAAATTGAATTAACCTATAGTCACTAGGCGGGTTATTAATTATTAAGGTTCTGAAAACCGGAGTAATTATTGAATTGGTTGAGGCAATGTTTTAAGAGTCAATAATTTAACTATGGTTGAACGGAGGTTAACCAAATCATAAGTAAAACAGTACCACTCTAGTCCTTATTGTTTGTTATTTGTAGAGAGGATTTCGGTCCTTTTTGTCAGTTACTTGTATGATTTTTAATGTTTTATTTCCGATTTTGAACCTATTGATTATAATTAAAAAAATTAACTCAAATAGTGTTTTTCCGATATCCATATCTCTTTAATAAGGACAAAAATAAAAAATTTCGTCTATTTAATGTTCTTCTTGATACATGAGAAACTTTTATAAGTGATAAACAATAAAGACCAAAGCCGTATAATTTAATTAAAGGATTCTTATTCTCTCCTTTTGTAGCTCATGAAGTGTTTGGGTAGAAACTAAATTATGATTTTAAAATAGCATCATTTTAGATTGAGGACAAAAAAATATAAAATCCAAGTCGGTTGATTCATCCAAAACTCTTGATCGAACCTACCATGTGATTGGTTTGCAAGTTTTGGGTTTGAGTATTGTAAATTTAAAAAAAAGAAAAGAAAAGGTCAATATAATCTTTAGTTTATCAAGTTTGCACGAATTTAGCTTTTAGTCCCTTAAATTTTTAGCCATACGCTTTTATTCTCAAGGGGTAAAATGGTTCAGCTTTTATTAAATTATAAGAACTAATATTCAAATAAAAAGAAACTTAAGAGACGAAAACCAAAATAAGGATAAGTTTAAGGGACCAAAAATTATATTAACCTAAAAATAAAAAATAATCATGCTAAAAAAGGGCTTTTTCTCAGTTGGTGCTCAACTCTTTTTTTTTTATTTTCCTATTTAATGTAGGCTTGATATTGTGCATATAATCTGATTGTTAATTGGGTGAACAAATCATGGTGGGACAACAAAACACACAAGACTAGCGCGTGCGTGAGCCCTTAACCTAGCGTGGATATATATGATGGCTTAATCAAAGCTAAAGAGTGGGCACAAAAAAGCTAGAGACAAAAAACACATTCTATTATTAACCTAACTTTTGCCTGCTATTATTATTATTGAAGCCTAGGTTATTCATGATTCTCATAAAGAACATTCGCAAGTTCAAATCTCTCTCTCTCTCCCCCCCCCCCCCAAAAACCTCCTCTTTCCATCGATCCCACTCCATATAAAATGGTTACGATAATGAATTGTGAGCCAAACCCTTCTTCTCTTCTTCTGCTTCTACCTTCTGATATATACATATAATGTTAACACTTCTCGTTTGCTCTATGGATTTCGTATATTACCTTTGGCTTCCAGTTTTTCTTATCAGAAACACCTTTTAGTTCACATATCTTCCACACATACACAGGGTATCGTAATAATTAAATTTCCTGATGATGGAGTTCAAGATCAGGAGCTATGAAGAACAATCTGATAGAGCTCAAGTGGAAAATCTCGAGAGAAGGTGCGAGGTAGGGCCAGCAGAAAGCGTTTTTCTCTTCACAGACACTATGGGCGATCCCATTTGTAGAATCCGAAACAGTCCCATGTACAAGATGCTGGTATGTGTATATCTACATATATGTCTTTCTTCATCTCTCTCTCTCTATATACATACATATATATTTGATTATCATTAATTGATTCGAAACACACGTATATCACTTGGGATGTTGATGATTAGGTGGCAGAACTGGACAAGGAACTGGTTGGTGTCATTCAAGGATCTATAAAACTTGTTACAGTACGATACAAGGAATTGGCTAAGGTAGGCTATGTCCTAGGTCTGAGGGTTGTGCCACATGTTCGAAGAAAAGGCATAGGATCAAGCCTTGTTTTAAAACTAGAAGAATGGTTCAAATCAAAAGATGTGGATTACGCGTACATGGCCACAGAGAAAGAGAATCAGGCTTCTGTTGGTCTTTTCATGAATAAGTTTGGCTACACAAAGTTCAGAACACCCTCTATTCTGGTAAACCCAGTAAACCATAGATACCTCAGAATCTCATCCAACATTGAGATTTCAATGATCAAGATCGACCAAGCTGAATCTTTGTACAGAAGATTCATGGGGTCCACTACTGAGTTCTTCCCCAGTGACATAGACAAAATACTCAGAAACAAGCTAAGTTTAGGGACATGGGTGGCTCACTTCAAAGGAGATTACTTTGGGTCTGATAGCCAAACAGTCCCCAATAGTTGGGCCATGCTTAGTGTGTGGAATAGTGGAGAAATCTTCAAGCTGAGGCTAGGGAAAGCACCTTTCTATTGCTTATTATACACAAAGAGTTGGGGTTTGTTTGATAAGATTTTCCCATGTCTTAAGATCCCAACTTTGCCTGATTTCTTCAGCCCATTTGGGTTTTATTTTCTGTATGGGGTTTACCATGAAGGGCCATTCTCAGGGAAGCTTGTGAGAGGGTTGTGTGAGTTTGTGCACAACATGGCTGCCAAGTGTAATAAGGAAGATGATGAGAGTTGTAAGATTGTTGTGACTGAAGTTGGAGGAAGCAGAGATGAACTGAAACATCACATTCCACATTGGAAATTGCTGTCAACTCCTGAAGATTTGTGGTGCATAAAGGAACTCAAAAATAATGATGCCTCCAATTGTACTACTACTACGTTTCATGACTTAACCAAAACACCCCCAACTAGAGCTCTTTTTGTAGACCCAAGAGAGGTTTAAAGTTTTATATATATGTCTCAGAATAATGAAGCAATAAAGAGAATATATATACATATGATGATTATGATAAGAAAAAATGTCGATGAGTTAGTAATATATATTTTCATCTGTTATATTTCTTTATTTTTTCTCAGTTTGGTCTGCCACACTCTGAAGGGTCTGAACTGTATGTAAGTTCAGTTTCGTTTATAGAGATGGCGCATATATACGTGAAATATACTACTTCTGGTCTTAATTATAAGACTTTGTTTATACATATTTGTAAACTATAAATGAGGTCTTATAATTAGAACCGAGGTAGTATGTAGTTTGTTGAAAATTTGGAAGTTATGGGGGGCCAAGTTAGTATTTCAATTCGGTCCCTTCAGTTTGGTATCCAATCAAAAAAGCCCTTTTAACTGCTAAATCTTGTTATAAGAAATATTTAAAACTACTATACATAGACTATATATTTAATGTGCTCCCTCCCTTTCCTTTTTTTTTTTGTTTTAAAAAAAGAGAGAATTATAATGAGGTCTCAAACAAAGAAAATAATTATTAAAAAGTCTCAATAACAACCTAAACAGCGTGTAATGACAAATTCCAAAATAAAAAATGCCAACCTCTTAGACTTATTTTGTAATTTTTTTTTGGCGATTTCATTGTAATTCTCTCCAAAAATAAATACCTATTTTCTCAATATAAAAAAATAAAAAATAAGTTAATATAGCTAGAAGTTTTAAATATGTAAGTGGACAGAAAATGCTTGTTCCCATGATATATACCCCTTAAGGAAATTGACTAAAGCAATTCATTTATTAATGAGAGAATGTTTCTCTCCACTTTAATAAGGGTATGAGTGAAAAATTATAATAAATGTTTCCACTAAAAGAAAACTGTTTCTTATAATGAGAAAAAAGAATTAAACTCTTATTCGTCCCTTATGAAAATAAACAGAGGGATTATGTTAAAATTATTATATTATCTAATATGAAGAAAAAAAAACTAGTATCCCATTTGATATCATACCCATGCAAATTTTGGTAGACAGAAATATTGGTTGTGTTAATGAACATAAATTCAAAGGAAAAAAATTCCAATATCAAAACACTATTATATTAGGTGAAGAGTAATTTAAACTTATAAACCCAGACTTTACTTATGAAGCTCTTCAATGTGAGATTCATAATATATATGCGCTTTAAATATAACATGAGACTAGGAATACTATTTAAATTTAAATTGATTGAAGTGATCCATATTGAACTAAACCGATCACAATAATGATAAAACGGAGAGATTGAACTAAAACAGATTTATGAAAATCGTAACAATAGAGACAAATTAGTACTAAATTGAAAAAGAAAAACAAATTCACGGAACTAAAATGCAAATTTAACGCAAAATGTTCAAAAATATAGGGACCATATATTTTCCTTTCAAGTCTTATTATTTGGTTTTTGTTAGCCCAAGTGTGAAACCCGACCTTATGTTTTGTTATGGTGGGGGTTTCTCTCTAGTTCCTTTCACATCGGAGACAAAATCTGAAAAGATTTCCATAACTAGGTGCCACCTTTGGTGTCCTTTCCAGCAAATCCATCCTGTGCCTCATGATTCAGACTAATCAATCAACTGGACTCTACACACCCCCCCCCCCAATATTTTTATATGGTGGTTCATAAATTTGTCCCCAGGTAAATACTTGAACTACTCTCCACAACTTTTCCCTTTTACTTTGTCCCATGCATGAGTCCATCACACAATTACTTGATATAATCAGAGCCAAATTCATCGAATTCGAATATTGTTGAGTCTAATGAGAAATAACTCTTCTGATGTGATTTTATTTTTGTTTTTGATTCATAATATTTAAACCCTTAACCTCGAGTAATTTTGGAAAAGCCACTTTTATCCTAACTATCCAGTTAAATTCAAATATTGTTGAGTTTAATTAGGAATAATCTTCTTATGTGATTTTTCTTTTTTTTTGTTCGTATACATGATTTAAATCCCTAAGCTTGAGTAACTAGAGAAAAGTCATCACTTTTAATTTATCCTAATTAACTATCGAATCAAATTTCAAGATTATTGGGTCTAATAATTAAGAATAACATTTTTGAAGTGATGGTTTCTAATAACTTTACTTCTAAGGAATGGAGTCACTTCCGCTTGACCTAGCCGCTGTTGTTAGTAGGCCATTTGTTACATCGGAATGTGAAAGAAACCACTCTATGTAAAAGATCAGAGAGTTAGGCAATCACTGATGATGATGATGGGAAACCGCAGGAGAATCAGTACTTGAAATCTCGGCTGGTTTCTGCTTTGTTTATATGTTTCTGCAGAATGAAACATTATTTGTTGTCGCTACTTGGGTGGGGAATATTGATTCCCTGAAGCCGCCGCAGCTCAACTAATTAACATCTTGGAGGGTGAAAAACACATACAGAAACACTTGTTGGCTACGGTTTTTGCATCAGTACTATCTATGTCTGTGTTAAAAGTTAAATGATTATACATGGACCTATTGAATCTGCTATATTGATTCGGAGTGTACACTATATAAAGGATTTGATTTATCAAGGCTTTTATATGATCCATCAGACATTTTAGCACATGATGGTTTCTTCTATGTCCCTTTTTATACTCCCTCTAGTCTATTATGTGAGGTGCTTTTTCAAAAGTAAAAGCTTGTTCAAGTTACAAAAGTATCTAGTTAGATAATACCCCTTCCGTTACTTTTTATAAGAGCGTGAAATTTGAATTGTCTTGGTCCTTTTTATAAGATCTCACTTGTGATTGTCTAAATATTTAATGCATTTTTATCATTTTTGTCCCTAACTAATTTTACATGTTGCACTAATTAAAAGGTTGGCAATTTGGTATACTACATTCTCTTTCAAATTTTCTCTCTTTATAAGAGTATGCTTGGAAAAAAGTTTATTTCTTATACATTTATTACTTTTAACTAATTCTAGCTGCTTTCTTAAATATTATAATTTAATTATCAAACTCTTATAAAAAAAACACTAGAGGGGGATCAAATAATAGTGTTCCAGTTTAATTCTATAATTTTAATTTTTTTGTGTCCTGAAAGTTCCATAATTTTAACTAATAGATTTCTTGGAACCTGAGCAAAGGCATTATGAGGTGTCTCTCTTTAATTAATATGGATATAATTGGAATACTGGGATGTTTTTTGAACAAATAAAGTAATCTAACAAGTTTTCTTAATTTGCTTAAAAACGTATTTGAAGGACCTGATGAGGCAGTAATGCCCAATTTCCTACGGCTCTTATCCTTATTAGACTAGTTATCTCGGAATCACAGGAAGTATTGTTAAATCTTTATAGACATAACTCTAATCAATTTATTTAGAAAACACAAGTCATTACTATATTTCATTGGGGTAGACTTTGGAAAGAGAAGAAAGATAAATTTAGACATAATAAACAGCTTTTTTTGAACTCCATGAATTTGATAACAGGTACCATTAGTTTGGGTTTTTATTATATATACCGTGCTTTCTAGAAGGAATGAGTAATCCTTATTATAAGTTATTAAGTGGAGTATTAATTATATATTTTTAAAATTATTCCCATTCACACTTTGATATACAATTTTTTTTTTTCACTTCTCAAAGCATAATTCATGATTTTGAATAAAGGTGAATTTAACATTTTCTTCGTTTTCAAACAAACTTGATTAAGGACTAATTCACCTCTCTTGGGGCTCTTGGTAAAATAACTAGAAATGCCTTATAATAATAATGGGGATTGGAGTCGTATGTTAACCCTGTGCTTATGAGAGAATTGGAAGGGAAGAGAGGAAAGAAAAATTTAATGAGCTCTATTTAAAAGATTAAAAAAGTGGGATTATAAAATTTTGATAAACAGAATGTGTAAGATAAAAAAATAAGCAAAATTAGTTAAAAGCTTTTAACCCCATTTTTCAAATTTTTTAAATCGAGCTCATTAAAATTTTTCATCCCCTTTCCTCTCCTCCATTTCCCTCATACTAAACAGACTATAAGGAATGTGGAGTAATGTTACACACACGTGAAATAAACCAAATATTATAACTACTCCCTCTTGTCTTATTTATAAGCTTTAAATTTGGAGATGGATGTGGTCCATTTTATAAGTTTCATTTTAGGTTTGTCTAACCATTTAATATATTTATTTTCTAATTTTATCCTTATTTAATTTATTCTCTCTCCTCTGCCACTCTTTTTCATGATATTTTTTCATACATTCTCTTTCATCATTTTTCTCATTTATTATAAGAACATATTTAACAACAAAAGTATATTTCTTACTTATTTATTACATTTAAAATAATTTTAACTGATTTTTTTTGTTATAGGCAAATTAATTATTTAAAATTATAATAAGAATCGGAGAATATTACCATTGACCAAAAATAACGATGACCACAAGTGGAACTTTTAGATACACATGTTTGATTTCACAAATTTTCAAACTTTGCAGGTAATGCCTGTGGCTTTCCCTTTCGTAAGGACCACTTTGTACAATGACAAACTAGAAAACATGCGCGCCCTTCAAAAAGGTCATCATCAAAGGTTGAGAGTCCAAGAATTACATAAACTTAAAAAAAGAAGTTGCAGTTAGCATCTATAAATTTTTGAATTAATTTGGCAAGAATTGTACATAACCCACAAAAAAAAGTGATTCAAATTCACGGAACCGACCATGTGATTTGGACCTATGCTTCTATTCTTCTTCAATTCTTGGGCATTAGGGTTAGATATTTGGGAGCTTTGTTTAGGGTAGCTTACAGTAAATTAAACAATTAAAACTTTATTTTATGATGATTCTTTTCTAACCTCATGTTTGATAGGAGGGAAATGGAGGGAGGTGACGAAAATTTTTAATGAAATTGATTTAAGAAATTAGAGAATTGGGATTTTAAAATTTTGATAAGGAGACATGATAAAAGAGTAATAAAAATTAATTTAAAATTTTTAATCCCGCTTCTTCAATTTTTTAAATCGAGTTTATTAAAATTTTTCTCTCCTTCCCACTTTTTCATTTTCCTCTTACCAAACAAACCAAATGATATGCTTGTTGGGTAAGCATCCCAAAGATGAAGTTAATGAACTTGTGAATGATAAAGCTCTATGCTAAATATGTCTGTCATTCCCTTTTAAATTTGGATGCAGTTTGGGTGAGGCAGCTTCCACCATCGATAGCTCTCTCTCTCTCCACCCCTCTCTTCCTCCCTCTCTCCCTCCCTCTACGTATCAACTTCTCAATGAAAATATTGATATTATGGGTAAAAATTAAAAGAAGAGCTCAATCTCAAACGATTACGAAGAACTCCTTAATTAAAACTTATAAACCACACTTATCTGTGAGATTCTTCACTGTAAGACCATAACGTCATATTTTGTTTTATCTTTTTGTGAAGATTGTTCTTTGTTAATTAAATTTCTTTGGGTGTATTTTGGAAAAATTTGCTGGATTGAATCACGTTAAAGAGATTTTTAATTTGCTGAGTGTAGCATATAATCATGATTCCTTTGTATGAATTCAAACTCTTGAGTCTTTCGACTAGCGGTACAGGCTTTCTTTTTTCTCATACTACTTTCTCTTCCTAAATATATAAACTAAATATATTAATTTATAAAAATAAAAAATTAATTAATTTAGTTATTTATTAAAAATGTGTCTTAGGTTTTCTAAAGTTCTTTTCTAATTATTTGCATTAGAAATTACTAGAATCTCCTTAACATGCGCAACCAATAAGGAGCGTTAGAAAAAGATTTATAAATTTAGAAAACAAAATAACTCATATTTATTTGGGATCAAAACAAACTTCTTTAATACCTCTTAGCTTTAAGATCACAGAAAGTACTCTAAATGGTTGAATGCCGCAAGACTTTATATTTTGGGTGAAATAAGCTTATACCATTCCTCCAAAACTCTTATATATGATCTAGAACCTGATCATGACCCTGGTGTTTGGGAAATACAAATATAATTATACAAGTGAGATAATTTATTGGTATTTTCCATCCTGTGCGATTACAAATTTTGCGTGAAGAAGAAGAGCACTATCTCTGTTTAAAAAAAAAAGCATAAATTAGTACAAGGTTAATCAAATATATTTATATGGTCACAAAAATAAAATATATTTATGAAAAATATTTAATCACTAGATATTGGCCCAATTGAATATCCGTGGATTTTCATTGAAAAGGGTAAGACAACTTGGGGCCTAATTTGTAGCCCATCTATTAAAAAAACAGTACTTCAGATGACTATATTTTTGCTTCTGGACATGTTGGTAGTAAAGCCCATCCAACAATGGGCCAAGGCAAAGCCCATCCAACAATGGGCCAAGGCAAAGCCCATTATAGACATTCTTCAATTTTCCTTTCCCCTTGTCATGAGAAAGCCCAAAAAGCTGAACTTTGTTTGCCACCTCGAGGCATTTGGCGAAGGTAAGAGGAGGTTGGAGGAAGTAATTTTTTGTGCTACAGTGAAGTTTAATGGCTCCTAGTGAAAGTTCATCTCCATATTTAACCTGTAAGAGCAAAATAATAATCTAAAACAAAACATATGAGCCAAAGCAACACAACACATAAAGAATCAACAACATTCCACTTCATTATGCATAAGAGTCAACAAAACAAAAACCCATCCACATTAATCCACAACAACATAGTCAAAGCTCAAAGTAACAGGTTAATGCCCCAAAATACAACTAAATGAAATAAAAATTCATCTAATCATCATACTAATGTCTTTCCATTTAAGAAATGAGAACCAAGCATACTTGAACACGCCACACAAGAATAGCAACATCGAATGACTTGATGGATAGAGATTAGACGCACCACACCTCTCAAATATACAACAACCAAACAAAAAATTAACAAAAACAAATATGCAAAGCTCACTGAACACTGTTATAGCTTCAACCAGCAAAACTTGCCTAAAAAAAACCTTCATTTTCTCACACCACACGAGTTACTGTCAAGATGCATTAACATATACAATAGATTTTCACCTTTCAACCAGCAAAACTTGTCAAAAATATTGGTAATCGACAAATTGCATTCCTCCGATGACTCACAATTCTTTGGCAAGTGGGGGTCCACTTCACTCTTGACCTAACCCTTTTTCCTATTTCTTTTCTCATGTGGTTCATCTTTTTTATTTCTCTTGTCGCATCCATTTCTTTTCTTTTCAACTCAGCCTTTCTTTTTTTTGCCCCCCCATTGTTTATATGATCAAACTATTGTCCAGCTCATTCTCTTAAGTTAGATGCCACATCATAGGTTAACGAAGTTAATGCCAATTTAGATGAATTTGACGGCCTAAAGTTACTAGGAACTAACGACCAGAAATGGATATAATTTGGAGGACCAATATTATGTGTTTTAAATTTTAAGGACCAATATCAACATGAACCCAAATTTCAAGAACCAAAATCTATATTAACCGTTTTGAGAAATATATAATCTCGCGTAGCAACAAAGAATATATAATCTACCAGCGGGGTTATGTCTAGTAGAAGGGACTAGTCCCTCATAACATGGCGAATCAATGTTTGAATCCCCGCTGGGAGAGGTGCCTACATTTAGTACCCGATAGTGTCTCAAATAGGATTGTCTCCAATAAGAGGATACCTATACTTCAGCCAAAAAAGAGAGAGAGAGAGAATATATAATCTCTAAATATTCTTGATCCAAATTCCAAAAATATTACAGACGCTTGGGAAAAAAATGAAATTAAAATAGAATACGATAATACATGTATCCGCCTGCTTTTAAAATATGTATAAATTTTACTGGAATAAATAAATTCAGTACACTTTATCGTAATTTTAAATTTGTCCACTCTTTTTTTACATAAATACCTTAAGTTTAACATTCTACCAAAATTTTAATATAAAAAAATTTTAAAAAATAAGAAAATTCATTTTAATATAAAAAAATTTTAAAAATAAGGTTAATATTATTTTTAATCTTTAAAATTTGAAATAAATAAAAAGCTTGTTTTAGAAACCAAAAACACTATTCTAAGGACAAAAATAATGTTTAAGCGGATAAAGATGAGGTTAAATTTCTGAAATTAATATCAAAACGAGATTAAATTTTAGGAATTAAAGATGACAATCTTTAAAAAAAAATTTTTTTTTTTAAATTCAACGGCATCATCCTACAAGTTGCTCGTATCAGACTGGATTTGGGGCTGTTCAATCTTAAAAACATTAGAATGTATATTTTTCTCCCAAGATTTTACTGAAGTCCCTCTCTTTAATTTATTATTGTCGTCGTCATCATCATCGTCAAATCAAACTTGAGCCACGTAATGGTTTGACTTTTTGTAGAGGAAATTAGCATCCACTTTCACTTCAAAAAGAAGATCCACATCTTTTTAGGAAACTTTTTTCCAATAGGCTTCCGACATTTTCCGTGCGACTTTTCATAGGTGAAACATACGTAAACTAAATTAATAAATTAACGCATTGGCTGATGCCTTTGAGAAGTTACACGAAATATTACTCCATTCATTCAATAGTAAATGTAGCAACTAAAAAATTTAGCTTAAACATAAATATAATATTTCAATTTATTTTGTCTATTAAAATAATCTAAGAATAGAAGAGACAATTTTTTTCGAGATAATATTAAACATTAAATATACATATTATTTAAATAAAAATTTAAATATTAGTTTACCACGTTATGAAATTATTCTTAAATAGATTCTAGATTCTGACATCTTAGCCCAACAGTACATGTATTTATGCACTTAGTAACAGTAAGCCCCTTGTGGCTTGTGCATTGTGGGGGTGTGTGTTTTTTCCACTGTGAAAGAGAATGAGAATAAAAATCTTAGGTTTAGGAAATGACGCCTTACACAATCGAGCAGACTAGCAACTACTGCTTGCTGTTTTAAATATAAGAGTTAATTGATTAATTTAAATAGATTAATAAAACAAGTTAAGTTAATTATTTGTAATAAATATGTGCTGTTTTTTTTCTAAAATATCATTATTAATCAAATTTATTGGTTAAAACTATCATTATTAGAATGACTATCTTAAAAAAATAAATATAAGAGACAAAGTGATTGTGGTCTTATATTTAGGACCAAAATAAAAAATCGAACAAGATCTTATATTAATGATAGAAGATAGTATCAGTTTCCATAATTTAACCACTTAGATCAACAATTAAAATAATATAATATTAAAAAAATTAATAAAAAAATAACTATACGCATATAATATGGGAATATGTGTATGAATGAAAGAAATAAATTCGTGATGAGTATAATCGTCAACATAATAACACAGAATATGTGAATTTTTTTTCTTTATGAAATGACACCATATGATTATAAATGATTTCAAAATGCAGTGACCCTTTTGAGATGGTCAATTTTTTTGCATCGATTTTTTATAAAAAAAATTTTAAGCCATATTTGCATCAAACCCTAAACCCATCTGATTTTCTAAAAGCCGTTTCAGGTCTCACTCTAATTTTGAGTCCTAATTCAATGGTAGTTCAAACGAGTTCAAAATGCCTTATAACTATTAGGTTCAAAGTGGCACCTCCGATTTAATGACATTTCAACTCTGACTTTTGCATGTGGAAGAGTTTTACATAACCCTCTCAAATATAGAGTAGAATTTATTGTATGATTAAAATGTCTTCTAACTTTAAAAGTTTTATGTTGCACCTGATTTCAATTGCAACCTGACTTGCTAATTGTCATCTTTTTAAGACATGATTTTTTCCCCTAATATTAGGAGAGATAACAATTAGTTTTAAAAAAGAAAAAAATTTAGGTCAAGTTATTTATATCTCTTATGTCAAATTCTCTAGTAATTCATAGTCATGTGTTTTTTTTTAATTTCATGTGAATTTATAATTAAATACTATTTAATGCTAATATTTGAAAAATAGAACATATGCTTATGTGTAATTGGTAAACTTGACACAATAAACATAAGAAACTTGATATAAGTATTATCCTTTAAAAAAATTAAATGGAGTATGATATCATTTTCCCTTCTAAATTTACGTCTAGTAAATATTCGCTTTCAGACTATCCCAGTAATTAAATTATCAATAGAAACATGTAAAAAGTTAAACACATATATTATTAAAAATTGAAAATAAAAACTATTGGTAGTGAAAAACATAAAGCCTGTAGAAAATATGCATGAATAAATCATCTCATAAAAAATTAATCATAGGCAGCATTATTTATAAGCCACCCTTGTTTGTTTCCTGCCTCATAGGCAGTTACTTCTAATACGTTTCATATAGACTAAAGAAACCTTAAATTTTATTAACTTTCATTTAAAATTAAATAATTTTCTAATTTTATCCCTATTTAATATATATTATATGTCATATAAATAAAATCGATACAATAATAAATAAAAGGTAAAATTAGACATCCATACGAAAGATTTTTTTTAATACTCTGTAAATATGACTAAAACATATATTCTTTCTTTGCCCTATAAGTAGGTCCAAAGGAGTAATTTATTTTAGCTAGGCACAAAATTATTTTGTCAAGTTCATCCAGCAACTTTCAAGTATATCTAAAATTGGTAAGATGGGTTGGACTTGCAGGGCTAATCTACCAACTCACCAAAAATGATAGGTTAGAGTTAGCTAAAAGCTAACCTGCTCTTACATGGGGCTTTTTTAACCCACATTGCCTAACTCTAACCCTCACGAGTCAATCTGCAACCCACGTGTTAGTCTGTGTTACCACCTTATGTGTCTATCACCTTAAAATATTATGTAGTTTTATTCTTAAAGTATTAGTTCTTTGAAAAGCAATTATGCTTTTAATGTATTATTGGATGAAAAGTTTTAACTTTATAGGATAGATGGAGAAGCTTTTCATATGAATTTATAATTTTATTTCTCGTTTGTTATTGCGTTGGCTTTATTCTTACTAGGTATAATGTATATATTGAAAGTTACTCATAAATAGAATTATATGAATATATATCAAATATCATAAAATATTTTTCAATATTTTTAAGGTGCTAAATGCACCTGAAAAATCCTTCAAAATACTACCTCTGATTCTAATTATGAGATCTCATTTTTAGTCTACAAATAAAATTTTATTAAGATGGGAGGTAGTATTAAATAAGTTATAAGATATTTTAGAATTCTAAATACAACTGAGTTAGACCCACCATAAAATATTTTAGGATAATAAATACCTGTGACAAAATAGTGGATCCACTTTAACCTTTTGTTTTAATTAGTTATTAAAAATTTAAGGAGAAAATTACACACAAGTCCCACAAAAAATAATTAATTCTGAAAAGTTTCTGAAAATTTTCAAATATTTCCTAAGTTCTCAAGGACCTCACAGTAAAAAATTAAAATTGTGAAATTACCTACTTACCCTCACCAAATGATAACATGCACAGCATATAGTCACAACCTATACAGCATCCAATCACAACCTACATTTGAGCCATTCACAACATGCATAGAAGCCAATCACAACCTATACTCAACCGAATGACAACATGCACAGTATATAGTCACAACCTACACAGCAGTTAATCACAGCCTTTTCAATCAATGAGAGCAAGTAGGTAATTTTATAATTTATTTTTTTGTTCTAAGATTTCTGGAGATTTAGGAAACATTTAGGGATTTTAAGGGACTTTTTTAGAATTAATTGTCTTTTATGAGATATGTGTGTAATTTTTTCAAATTTGTAAATGTTATTGCCGAGAGAAATTAAATGACGTTGGAAAATTTTCTGCCTAACTGCCCCACACATATTTATCTCTTCTGCCCACTGGGACTTGGCTTGCTTCTTCGGTTCTTTCTCTTTGAAGTCTCTTCTAGTGTGATTCATCTGAGTCCGAGTCCACAAAGTCTTGAAGTCCACCATCCATGGCGGTATGCGTGACCGACACGGCTCGAGCTGCCGCTTGCAGAAACGGTGAAGCGGCGGCTCACCTGAAAGTGGTCTCGCTATTTGTGATTTTCTTCACCAGTATGTTCGGCATGTCGTTGCCGGTGCTATTAGCCCGATATTTCCAAGGGAAATCGCTCTACGATAAGGCAATCGTGGTTATTAAGTGCTTCGCCGCCGGTGTTATCCTCTCCACTTCCCTCGTCCACGTTCTCCCTGACGCGTACGCCGCACTCTCCGATTGTCAAGTCGCTTCAATGCATCCATGGAAGGACTTCCCCTTCGCGGGCCTGGTCACGCTAATCGGCGCCCTGATGGCTCTGTTCGTGGACATCGCGGCGAGCTCGCATGTGGAGCACTCGCACTCGCACGCGCAGACGCAGTACGCACTCGTGGGAGCACAGGAGAAGCTGGAATCGGGCGAGTCGAAGGCCGAGTTGGGGACGAGTCGCGAAACCGAACGGGAAGCAGAGGAAATGGCGAAATTGAAGCAGAGACTGGTTTCGCAGGTGCTGGAAATTGGAATAATCTTTCATTCGGTGATAATCGGAGTGACGATGGGAATGTCTCAGAACGTTTGTACCATTAGGCCTCTCGTCGCCGCTTTGGCATTTCATCAAATTTTCGAAGGAATGGGTCTTGGTGGTTGCGTCGCTCAGGTCCGTAATCCTTCTTGCTTTTACAAATTAAAATCTCAGACTAGTTATCACCGAATTTTCAGCTAGTTTATTGTCTGCTGGATATAAATTTAATATAGTTGTTATAAAGAAATTAATTATAATTTGGGGATTCTTATTAATTTAGGATTTTACATTGTTAGACGTAAAATGATATTAAATAATGAGTTGTTTGAACTTTGGATCGGTTAAGCGAAGAAATTATTCAAAATTGTTAAATTAAATAAAGGTGCTATGGTTCTATGTTGAGAGTGACACTTTAGCTCCACCTTTTCTTATTTGCTTTGTGTCTGTATCACTTGCAACGATCTATGGAGCAATTCTGAATAGATTGATCAATTTATTGAAGTTCAGGAAATCAAGGTAATTGTACAGATTAATTAATTTCATCAAGAAATTATTATACGTTAATTGATAATTAGTTGTGTTTGTTAATGAGTTCCTATATATGTGGCTGATATAATAAATTTGGTCCCATTGCGAATCTAATGATAAAGGGAATTTGAAGTTTAGATGTTTAATGCAATGATCAATGAAATCAGAATAATTAAGTGGAGAGCATCTTCAAAGGATCAACCAAGTTCTGTGAACATAAATACCAGATGCATAAGGGTAAAGCCCTTTGCAGATCTTCTCCACTTTCTTGTTCCTTGATTTCTTGTAAATCTGAACAAAGAAAAGGAAAGAAGAAAAAAGAGATGCAGAGAGTAAAGTGAGAAAGTGAAAGGAGCCAACTTAGCAAGTTGATTTCATCTCCTTTTCTTTCTATCTTCAGTCAAAAAACCCTGCGAGTATCCAAAATTGAGGATGAAGATTTGCTTTAAAATTCTAAGCTGGAGAATAGTTATGGGATTTCTTCAAGCCTACGTCAAAGTATCACCTTTTTCCTGTTGAAGAATCTGATAAATATATTCATATTTACAAAATTGTGCAGGCTGGTTTTAGCTTTGGAACGACGGCCTACATGTGCTTTATGTTCTCAGTGACAACACCAATGGGGATTATACTGGGGATGGTGTTATTCTCAGTGACAGGTTATGATGATAGTAGTCCGAAAGCTTTGATCATGGAAGGCTTGTTAGGTTCAATTTCTTCTGGGATTCTGATTTACATGGCTCTGGTTGACCTAATTGCATTAGATTTCTTTCACAGCAAGCTTATGAACTCCAACCTGACGTTGAAGAAGGCTTCTTTTGTTGCCTTGACTCTTGGGTCTGCTGCCATGTCAATTCTAGCTTTATGGGCTTGAACTTAACCCCTCTTTTTGTTTTCTTCTTTTTTTCTCTGATATAGAATTTCTGTGCTGAATAAAACCTAGGGTTTATTAATGTAAGATGTATAGTCACTTGCTTGTCCTCACTGGCCTTTGCTTAGAATGTTGAGTGAGTAATGGAATGAACTGATAAATCATCAATGTTCAGTATGCGTGTGCGCGTGAAATCTTTTGGAAGGCATTAACAATAATGCGACTCATATCGAATTTCATGCAATTTGTGGATTCACATTCAATTGAGGAAAAGCATGTGAATCTATGTAATGGCAAAATTTTAAGCTCAACCTCATGGGAAATGTGTAAAAATTAAGCCATGGGATGCTTATGTACAACACATATGCACAAACGGGGACATATATTAAGTTTGTTGAAAATATATATTCGTTCATTTCACGATTTAAGATTTTTCTTCCCCAACTTAGTTTGATCGAAAATATAAATTGAGATTAGTGGTATTTAATATTATTTTGTCTGGTATGTCGGTTTGTACCATGCAACTTTGTAATAATCATTTCATTATATATATATATATATATTAATCTTATACTACTTCCTATTCTAATTAGAAGAACCAGTTGACTAATTTGAGGAGATTAACGAAATAAGTTAAATTAGTTATTTGTAATAAATAGGTACTGTTTTTTTTTAAATATCCTTACTAATCAAGTATATTAACTAAAACTACCATTATTAGAAGGATTATCTTTAAAAAAAAAAGATAAATATGAGAGATAAAGTAGATTAGGGTCTTATATTTAGGATCAAAATAAAAGTCAAATAAGGTCTTATATTAAAAACCGGAAGTAGTACAATTTAGTTGGGAAAAAATTTATACCAATGCTAGGTTCAAAACTGAAATTTTATCCAAGCGTGACTGAGTTTATAGAATTTTATACAATTTAATTGTTCTTTGTTGATAGAATTTCGATTAAACTCATCTTACAAATTTAATCTTATAAAATGATATTTTATAAAATACCAAGGCTAATATGTTACATCTAACATATAAAATAAAGAATATATTAAATTAATCATGATCTGTCCGAGTTCAACCTGCGTTCGATTTTCAAAACTTCAACACTTTTTAACTTACTTTATCTCCCTCCCACACTCACTTTAAATGAATACATATACATACATACATATATATATATACGTATATATATAAAGTTAAAAAGTAAAGGCGCATTAATTGGCAAAGAAGATGGTTGGAAAAAGAAGCACGGCAATAGCAATACAAGTGGAGGGGAAAATAAAAATGTTGTAATGGTAATGCCATTGTTAATGCATTTCCAAGTTGTCACAGTTATGTGTATCCATGCTTCCGTCTTTTTGTTTTTCAAAATTTTCTTCTTTGTCTTAACCTTCGAGAGTGGTTGAAAGTATATACAGATTCCACTATGTGCCTCCTCCTCAACTTTAAAAGAATGTCATTTGTGGCCATATTTAGAGTTTTTTTTTATTTGTCTTCTCTTCTTTTTCTTGAAGATGGTTTTGGCATTATCAGTGATGATAATTGATGATACCTCTGTCGTTAAAGTATTCAATTAATGTAGGTCCTAATTAATTTGTAGTTTAGTATCAACCTAGGTCATTATTTTCAAGAAGCAAATTATGGGTTTTTTTAGGTAAAAATTTAGGTGATGAAAAATGTAATAAAATGGACCTAAACTAAAATACAAAATTCTAATTCTAAATACAAAATGCAAATGCCCTAAAAATCTATATGAAAATTAAACTAAACTAAACGAATGCAATACAATTTTTAGGGGATTTTTTTGAAGAAAAAATTAAAATGATAAACAAGGAAAATGGACTAAAGAGCAAAGAAAATTAACAAGTAAAAATTGAGAAGTTTCTCTTCAGGTATGATAGAGGGAACAACTTAGAATTCGCATAGATTTAACCTTCATAACCCTAATCAATTAATTACACCAAAGGAACGTGATAAGAGAGTGGAATTAATAAACTTAATCACCTACTTGAACCAAAGAGAACCCTCAACTCAAAAAAACCTTGAACCATTAGAGAACTCATAACGGTGTAAGGTTGGTTAATTAAGTTTATTAAAACTAATGAAAATAACTCAAATTAATTTTGAAAATTATATTTGCAATTATCCAATTAAACAATTAGATAATTAACCAACTTAATTAAACAATTAAGAGGCAAAAGAGCCCAAATTTTGCAATTCAAACTACATTGATAATTAAATCCATAATAAAAACTCAATTATAAATTAAATTAATAATGCAAAGGTTCATAAACATAAATTCCATCAAGTGTCTCAACATAAATATCAATCCAATCTAAGAGTAAAAATGACAATCTAAAACTAAATTGTCTCACAAAAATACAATTTAAAATTATTTAAAACCAAATAATCTTAAGTCTTTGAATTAAAAAGATAAATGGAATATCACTTCCTTATAGTCTTCAAGTGTTAGCCCAAGGTTCAAGCCTTCTCCATACTCCTTCCAAGTTGTCTCCCTAACAAGTTTAAGCCTCCATCAACGTATCACCTCCTCCAAACTCCTTAGTGCAGTTCATGGGTATGTGACGCAATGAATAGCGAAAGTGATGCCGGGTGGATAATTGAGAAGTGGTGTGACTGAAGGGATTGGGATAATGAATGGTTTATGAGTAAGAGATGGAGTGGAAGTTGAAGATGAAACCCTAGAGAGAGAGCTTTTCTTGATCGAGTCTATGGCTGAGAGAGTGAGCGTTCACGTGAATATGGGATGAAGGAAGATATGATGCAAGCGTGAATCCTTGCTCTCAAATAAGGAAAATATTTTAATGAGAGAAAAGGAAATTTTTGTGGATCCAAAGCTCAAGTCCATTAATAATTAATTGACCTACTTGATATTAGTCATTAGATTATACTTAAATTCCAAGAAACAATCTTACATCATTGGATTTCCTATATGCTCTTTCTTGACCTAGAAGAAATTAAGTGCATCCATTAATGTAGATTATATCCAAATTTAATATAATCTATATCAAAATTAAATATTAGATATGCACAAAAATTAGGCAAGAAATTGCAAAACTTTCTAAAAATAATCTTTCTAAAAATATAAGACTTGTTTCCAAAGAAATAAAAAACTTAATTCCAAGTCAAAATAGGAAATCACAAAATATTTATATTTTTAATCCAAAATCTCAATTTTTTTAATGAAAAATCCAAAAATCAATCAATTAATCCAATTATGCATAAAAATCCATTTAAGCTCAAAATTATCATTTAATTCCTGAATTAATGTGGGATAAAATATATAAAATTTAGGCTTTATCAATTCCTCCACACTTAGCCTTTGCACTCTTGGGCAAAGCAAATGAAGACCAAAGAGTAGTAAAAAAACAAAAGAAAATCAAACAAAGGTGAATGTTCCAATCACAAGCAAAAAGCAAATCAAAGCATTCAACGTCTCTCTTATCCAAGTAATCTTTTCATGAATAAAGAAAACAAACATCATGGCAATTTTCTTAACAAGGGGGAATCGAAGTCAGAAATCCCTCACCAAGGTTAATGTGTATATCACTCATCACTCAAAAGTATATTGGTTTATGTTTGCACTTAAAACCATGCTATCCAATCCTCTTTCCATAGGCTTGACAAGAATCTAAATTCTTCACCAATCACAAAGCAATTACAAGCATAAATCAAAAGGACTTTTATTAGGTTGTAATGGGCTAAGGTAAAGAAAGAAAGGATATAATGCTTGGGGAAACAAAGTTGAACATCTTAGGAAATGAAGAGAGTCAGTGAAAAAAAATAGTGGAATGCAAGAAACTAAATTAAACTTGAATTAGGTTATTCTTCTCCTTCTTTCTTTGTTTTCTTTTTCAAGCTTTTTTTTTTTTTTAACTTTCTTAGGCCATTATGTACATGCTCTTTTGACGCAAACTTTCATATTGGTGATACAAAGGCCTGGTTACTCAAGCATGGATAACTCATTGGCACTAAGATGCTACTAGCACAATCATAGCCCTTACTGGTCGTTTGACGCGAAGATCGACATTGGTGATGAAAATCCTTGATTACTAAGCACAGCTTAAACTAGAGGAGTGGAATCTTATTACATATTCTTTTTTTTTTCCTTTTCATTTTTTTCCTAATTGATCCAAACCATAACTCTAAATATATTCTTCTATCATAAGCACATGTAATATAGTACTCTTCAACTCCTAAGATTTAGAAATGTTAGGATGTCTTTTTTTTTTTTGGTTATGGCTAAGTGAAAAAAATGAAGGCTCAAAAGGGGTTAAGCAAAGGATAAATGTATGAAAAGGGTAGGCTTTTGGCTTATCTGGCTAGAAAAATTGAAACAAATTTATCATCTTTATGAATGTAAATGCACAAATATGGTCTCAAACAAGATTCAAATCAAGTTCTAGATCAAGGAAAGAGATAGGGGTATACACACATGAAAAGAAGAAATGCTTTAGGCTCAAAACCTCACTAGGCACATGATTACTAGCTCAAATTCACCTAAGTCAAATCTATTGCCACTTAATTCATCCACTTAAGTCATGATCGATCACTTTTCAAATCAAGAATGCATTATACTTGAATCACTTTAAACTTGTAATCTTCACATTCAAAACAAAACAAAACATTTTTTTTTTAGTTTTTTTTAAGAGGAAGCCAAAACAAAAGTAAAAACACACCTAAAATAAAAAAATTAAAAGAATAAAATCCTTCCCCCACACTTAAACAATGCATTGTCCTTAATGCATAACACATAGGGCAAATCACAAAAATAAGTAGTATCCAGCACAGCCCAACTCAATAATATAACAATGCAAAGCAAAAAGAGTGAAGGGAAGGAATACAACCGGGGCTATGTGGTGTCTCATAGTGTGATGACCTCTACGTCTTGGGTGGAGAATCCCTCATAGTAAGGCTTCAAGCGATGACCATTGACTGTGAAGCATCTTCTAGTTAGCTCTCTCTTAATCTCTACAGTTCCACAGGGAAAAGTGACAATGAAAAGTCCCTCCCATCTAGAACGGAGCTTACCAGACATGAGTTTAAGTCTAGAGACATAAAGTAGAACTTTTTGGCCCACGTGAAACTCCCTTCTCAAGATGAGCTTGTCATGGATAGCCTTAGTTCTTTCCTTGTAGATCTGAGTGTTCTCATATGCTTCTCTCCTAAGCTCTTTAGGTTCTTGCAATTGTAACTTTCTTTCAGCACCAGCACTAGCAATATCAAGGCTGTAGCTTTTGATGGCCCAATATGCCTTATGCTCCACCTCTACCCGAAGATGACAAGCTTTACCAAAGACAATCCAATTTGGAGACATGCCAATGGGGCTTTTATATGTTGTACGATATGCCCAAAGTGCATCATCCAGCCTCTTGCTCTAATCCTTTCTATTAGGTTGCACTGTCTTTTCAAGAATGAGCTTAATTTCTTTGTTCGAGAGTTCCGCTTGACCATTTGTCTGAGGGTGGTATGGAGTAGCCACCTTATGCATCACACCATACTCGCTAAGTAAGCTCTGCATACTTCGGTTGAAAAAATGAGTACTTTGATCACTAATGATAGCTCTTGGAATTCTAAACCTGAAAAAAATGTGAGACCTAGCAAAAGAAACCACTACAGAAAAGTCATTAGTACAAGTGGGAATTGCCTCAACCCACTTAGAGACATAATCCACAGCAAGCAAAATGTAAACATAACCAAATGAAGTAGGAAAAGGTCCCATAAAATCAATACCCCAAACATAAAAAAAACTTCATAGAACAATAGAGGTTATTGAGGCATCTCATGCTTCTTAGAGATATTGCCAAAAACTTGGCACCTGGAACACTTCTTACAAAAATCGTGGGCATCATGGAATAGAGTGTGCCAAAATAATCCACTTTCTAAAACCTTCCTAGCAGTACATTTAGCACTAAAGTGCCTTCCACAAGCAAGAGTGTGATAAAATGTCAATATAGATTCAAATTCACTATCAGGAATGCATCGCCTAATAACTTGATCATTGCAAATGTGCCACAAGTAGGGATCATCCCATATATAGAACTTAGTATCACTTTTAAACTTGTTTAATTGATGCTTATTCATATCAGTCTGTACAACAGATGCAACTAGATAATTAGCAATGTCAACATACCATAGAACAGTCATATCAACACCACAAAGTCTATTATCAGGAAAATCATCTAAGGGTAAAGAAGATGTTACCACAAGAGCCTCAATCCTACTTAAGTGATTAGCTACCATGTTCTCTACACCGCTCTTATCACAAATCTACACATCAAACTCCTGTATCAGCATTACCCATCTAATCAAGTGGGGTTTGGAGTCCGGCTTCTTGAATAAGCACTTGATAGTTGAATGATCTGTAAAGACAACCACTTTTGTATGGAGGATACAAGAACAAAATTTCTCAAGCCCAAACACAATTGCAAACAGTTCTTTCTCTATAGTTATGTAATTAGCCTGGGTGGCATCCAGTGTCTGTGATGCATATGCTATGATATGTTGTCGCTTTTCTATTCTCTGAGCAAGAACTGCACCCAACGCATAATCAGAAGCATCACACAAGAGCTCAAAGAAAAGGCTCCAATTAGGTGGCTGAATGATAGAAGGTGTAGTGATTCGCTTTCTCAACTCATCGCAAGCACACCTGCAAGCATCATCAAAAACAAAGCCCACATATTTCTACAGTAAACGAGATAATGGTAATGCAATTTTACTAAAGTCCTGAATGAACCGCCTGTAAAATCCAGCTTGTCCAAGAAAAGAGCGCACATCTTTCACACAAGAGGGATAATGGAAGAGATGAAATAATATTAATTTTGGATTTATCAACCTTAATGCCATCATGTGAAACAACATGTCCTAAAATAATACCTTTCTTAATCATAAAATGGCATTTCTCAAAATTCAGCACAAGATTATATTCAATGAATCTTTCCAAAACCCTATCCAAACTAGCTAAGCATGCATTAAAAGAATCACCATGGATAGTGAAATCACCCACAAATACTTCCATGCAATGCTCAAGAAAAATCAGAAAATATGAAAACTATGCAACGCTAAAAAGTACCAGGTGCATTACATAAGCCAAACAGCATGCGTCTATATGCAAAGGTTCCAAATGGACATGTGAATGTGGTCTTATCCTGATCTTTAGGTGCAATGAAAATTTGAAAATATCCAGAAAAACCATCCAAAAAGTAATAATGGGATCTACCAGTTAGTCTTTTAAGCATTTGATCTATAAATGGAAGGGGGTAATGATCTTTTCTAGTCACAAAATTCAACTTCATATAATCAATACATACCCTCTAGCTATTCTAGACTCTAGTTGGAATAAGCTCTGCTTCATCATTATGAATAACAGTAATGCCAGTCTTTTTTGGAACTACTTGAACCGGACTACTCCACTGCCTATCAGAAATAGGATAGATTATGCCTATAAAAAGTAGTTTAAAAACATCTTTCTTTACCACATCAAGAATCAATGGGTTGAGTTGTCTCTGTGGCTGGCACACAGCTTTGGCATTATCTTCTAACAAAATCCGGTGCATGCACACATTAGGGCTAATTCTAGGAATATCTACAAGAGTCCATCCAATAGCTTTCATCCTTCTTTTTAGCACCTCAAGAGGCGAATTTTTTTACCAACAGTTATGTCGCTAGCTACAATCACAGGCAATGTCTCATCTTTCCCCAAATAGGCATATTTCAACGAATCAGGTAGTGGCTTTAGCTCTAAAGAGGGAGCTTGCTCAGTTGAGGGTATAAGGCGCTTTAGATCAATGTTAGTCAAACTAGAAACCTGCACTGAAGACTCACAAGCAGAAGAGTAGACTTTCCCAACTTGGAAATCATTAGCAGGAACAGTAATAATAGAAGAATTAGGTAATAAGCCACAATTCACAAAAGAAGTGTCATCAGTAGCACTCATGTCATAAGCAACATTAGGGTCAAAATCAAAGATTTCTATATCAGGGACATGATCAATATTAGCTAACAGCTCAAAATTAGATAATGAAGATAAATCAGTTACATCTATAGCATCAATCACACTAAGTAACTGAGAGAGTCCATGTGAATCAACAAAAGTACTAGATGAGTGATAAACCTCATTATTTGCATATATTTCTAGTCCTAAACTTATGCTTTTGCCATTTATATTTGCATATTTTGGGTATAATTATCTCTCATTATGCATAAGAGTTAGTGAAGGGAATTGTGAGGTTTTATTTGTGTTTTTATGTGATTTTATTTGTGTGTACTTTTGATTCCTTGTTTAGTGTGAGTTTCAGGCAGTTTCTTTAGCATTCAGCCATTCTATATAAAGCATCATGACACTTCATTTTAGGTGCCATGGCGGATTTGCAAAAGTACTCTCGGTAATAGGTGCCGTGGCGGATTATCAAAGGCGCTGCGGTGAATGCAGTTCAACAAAGAACTCAGAATCACTAATTAAGACAACATTGTTTTGGCTAGGCATCACAGCGGATAACAAAAGGTGCCGTAGTGGACAACAAAAAAGTTTAGATTTAAATACAGAAGTCGCGCGCTCATACGGGGCAGTTCAGATTCAGTCTTTCCACCTCTAGATTACCAGTTTTCTTGTTCTCTCTGCCTTCTCCCAATTCTCTCCTTCATTTTGCCCAAATCCTTCACTTTCTACTAATTCTTCATGGATCTTCCATTGATTCTTGCTGATTCTGCTACAAATCAAGGCATGAGTGGCTGAATTCTCAAGTTCTCCTAGCAATGAACTTAACCTGAGTTCATGGAGCTGAACAGGGAGTCTTTTCAGATCTAATTTCCATTTTCTATTCTAAGATTCATTTGTATCAATTGAACATTTGTGATTAGAATGAGAGTTGTGTGATTAGATTTATGTTTCTTGGAATTTAGATCTGATTGAACATTTAGAAGTGAGTTTGTGTCCTTTGATTCAATTGAACAGAGGATTCTTTGATAATTTGTAGATCTAATTCATTTGCTTGGACTGTTGTTCTATAATTCTGAATTTGATTGAATGATTTTGATGATTTATAGTTGTGGTCATCCTTAGAGAATTGCAATTTTATTTCTCAAGTGTTTTTGTTAATTGATTTTCCTTCTCTACATATCAAGACAATGAATCTAGTAAGATAGTTGTTATTGACTTGTGGATTAGAGAGATTTGAACAGTAGCTGAATCTATCCTTTTAATTGACTCTAAGGGACCCCAAATTATAGGATTGAACAAGGAAGGAAGGATGAATTGCTAGGGGAACTATCATCTCTTATTTGAATCTCTTCTTCATTTTGAACCTTTATTGTTACCTTTGTTTTCAATTTGTTTCTCACTTAGATTTTCCACTCTGAACTCAATCTTTTACCTTGGTAACTTGATAATTAAAGTGAATTGTAAGAATTAAATTCCAACTTGAGGCTCCTTGAGAAAAATAACCTAGGTATTGCCTCACCTGTTGCATTTTCCAAGTATAATTTTGATTACCTAGCGACAGGGTTCATCAATGAGGAATCACTGAAAGTGATAAAGCTATGGACAGGCATAAAAGAATAAAAACTAGAATGTCTAACAATCTCAATGAAATTAGTGAAAACATCTATATCAGCAGTATCTATACCAATGCATGTATCACAACTACCAATTTCAGAACATGAACAAGAGATAGAATTATCTAAGTCGATAATATCACATTATCTACTTATCATACTATCTCTAAAATCTATATCAGTATTATCAGTGATAACATCAATAAAACTAACATTAATCTGAGCACAACTATCAGGTGGATGTCTCATAGAGTCAAGCACATTAAATCTAATGATTTTACCAGCAAATTCCATAGTAAGAGTACCAACATGCACATCTATCATACCCCTAGCAGTCTTAAGAAATGGTCTACCCAAAATCAAAGATGAATGTCCCTTTTGCCTAAATCTAGCATTATCCATATCAAGAACATAGTAGTCTATAGGAAATATGAGATCTTTTACCTTAACCAAGACATCCTCCAAGGCTCCTTCTGGGACTACACAGCATCTATCAGCAAGGGAAGCAATTAGATTTGTAGGCTTAAGATCCGCACCTTGAAGTTGAGCAAAACTGATTTCGGCATGATATTGATAGATGCTCCTAGATTTGTTAAAGCATATGAAAACTCAATGTGGCAAATGGTGTAAGGTGTGATAAAGCTACCTGGATCCTTGCACTTCACTGGCATTGGTATTTGATAAAGAGAAGAGACAACTGCCCCTAAGTCAACTTTGCCATCATGCTTAAGCCTTCTCTTGGTGGTACACAACTCTTTCAAAAACTTCACATACTTAGGAACTTGTGCAACTAGATCAACTAATGGAACATTGATCACCACTTTTTTGAAGATATCATAAACCTCTTTGAACATCTCAAGTTCTTTTTTTCTCCTTTCAGCCCTAACTGGCCTTATAGGAAAAGGTAAAACTTGCTTGCTCACTTTCTTCCCTTCCTCATCTTTTTCTTGCTTTTCTTGTAATGCCACTTGTGGTTTTGATAAAATAGACTTATTATGCAATTTGGAAGCAGGGGGAGAATCTTTAATGATGGCTTCCTCATCTTTTGAAGCATAAGTAGTGACAGGATCTGTGGAGGTAATTGAATTTCCGCTTTTGAGAAATATAGTATTAACTCCACCAATGTTAGAATTCTGCTGGGTGCCAACATTAGGGTTAACTATTACCTGTGATGGCAGTTTCCTCGAGCCTTGACTTTGCATGTTACTAAGTGCATTAGATAACTGCCCAATCTGAGTTTGAAGATTCTGAATTTCTGGGCTATGTTACAAATCCTTTTGCTCAAACTTATCCATCAAGAGTTTCATCATGCCTTCTAACTTCGAACTCTCATCTTGATTTGCCGTAGTTTACCTAACTTGTTGGAACATTTTACTACTAGAAGAGTTTACACCTTGATTGAACTATGATTGTTGAGGCTGGCCACTTCCATATCTGAGATTTGGATGGTCACGCCATTCAAGGTTGTATGTATTTGAGTAAGGATCATATTTCTAGCCATCTTGAGTCATAGGCTTAGTGTGGTATATTACATTACAAGAGTCAATTCCATCATTTAGGTAAGGGCAAGAGTTAGTGGTATGAGTAGCTAAAGAGCAAATAGGGCAAAGTGGCCCAATTAGAGCTGTAGAGTCAACTTGTGAGATGAAAAGGGGAGAAGATCTCACAGAAGGAGCCATATTCTAGGAGTTTTTCATCTGAAATATAACCATTTTCTCCATAGCAGATGCTAACTTATCAATTTTGCTCTTAAGGCGAGACTCAGAATAAGATGAATGCAATCCAACTTCATTTACTCTAGCTTGCTGTCTACTATCAAACTATTGGATATTTTCAGCTTTCTTTTCAATCAATCTCCAAGCAGCTTTAACAGTCAATAGTCAAGAAGAGCACCTCCAGTCACAGAATCTAGTAAATCTCTCTCAAGAGGCAAGAGCCCTTTATGAAAATATTGAATCAGCAATGTATCTGAAATTTGGTGGTGAGGACAATTGGATAACAATGCTTTAAAGTGCTCGTAATACGCATATAAGGATTCCCCAGACATTTGTTGACAACCACAAATATCCTTCCTGATAGAGGAAATATGACCTGCTAGGAAATATTTTTCCAAAAACAACCTTTTTAGCAGGTCCCATGAAGTAATAAATCCAGAAGGTAACTGAAGAAGCCAATTCTTCACAGGACTTTCCAAAAAAAAATGGGAAGCTACGCATCTTAATCTGATCCTCAAACACACCAGTAGGCTTCATAGCAGTACAAATCATGTGAAAAGTCTTCAAGTGACTGTATGGATCCTCGCCTGTAAGGCCATTAAATTTTGGAAGTAAGTGAATAAATCTAGACTTTAACTCAAAATCAGTGTCAATATCAGGATAATTAATGCACCAATTTTGGAAATGCAAATTAAGCGAAACTAATTCTTTGATAACCCTAGCAGGGTTAGCCATGCTACTCTCAGAGTCAGAAGAGTTACAAAAATCAGAAGAATTAGCAGTTAACTTAACAGAAGAATCACTTCCTATAAGATTACTAGCTTAAGCTCTCCTTCTTTGATAAAAAGTCCTCTCAATCTCAGGATCAAATTTAAACAATTCTTTGCTAGAGGATCTAGTCATACACTAAGCAACTATTACAAATCAAAGTAAAAAAAAAAAAAGTGCACACAAAACCAAAAGGGAAAAAAAATTATGCAGGTAAAATGTGTAAGATCACCTAGAACTCAAACCTAAAGTCTAATCATTGCTCCTCAACAAAGGCACTAAAATTGATGATGCCTCTATTGTTAAAACATTCAATTAAACTAGGTCCTAATTAATTTGTAATTTAGGATCAACCTAGGTCATTCCTTCCAAAGAGCAAGTTATGGGTTTCTTTAGATAAAAATTTAAGTGATGAAAAATGTAATAAAATGGACCTAAATTAAAATGTAAAATTCTAATTCTAAATGCAAGATGCAAATGCCCTGAAAATCTATATGAAAATTAAATTAAACTAAATGCATGCAATACAATTTTTTGGGGGATTTTTTTGAAGAAAAAAATTAAAATGATAAATAAGGAAAATTGACTAAAGAGCAAAGAAAATTAACAAGTAAAATTGAGAAATTTCTCTTCAGATACGGTAGAAGGGACAATTTAGGATTTGGATGGATTTAACCTTCATAACCCTAATCAATTAATTATTCCAAAGGAAAGTGATAAGAGAGTAGAATTAATAAATTTAATCACCTACTTGAACCAAAAGAAACCCTCAACTTCAAAAAAAACCTTGAACCATTAGAGAACTCATAACGGTATAAGGTTGGTTAATTAAGCTTATTAGAACCAATAAAAATAACTCAAATTAATTCTGAAAATTATGTTTGAAATTATTCAATTAAACAATTAGACAATTAACTAACTTAATTAAACAATTAGGATGCAAAAGAATCCAAATTTTGCAATTTAAACCACATTGATAATTAAATCCATAATAAAAACTCAATTATAAATTAAATTAATAATACAAAGGTTCATAAACATAAATTCTATCAAGTGTCTCAACACAAATATCAATCCAATCCAAGAGTAAAAATAACAATCTAAAACTAAATTGTCTCACAAAAATACAACTTAAAATTATTTAAACCTAAATAATCTTAAGTCCTTGAATTAAAAATATAAATGGAATATTACTCCCTTATGGTTTTCAAGTGCTAGCCCAAGGCTCAAGCCTCCTCCATGCTCCTCCCAAATTGTCTCCCTAACAAGCTTAAGCCTTTGTCAACGTATCTCCTCCTCCAAACTCCTTAGTGCACTTCATGGGTATGTGACGCAATGAATAGCAAAAGCGATGTTGGGTGGATAATTGAGAAATGGCGTAACTGAAGGGATTGGGATAATGAATAGTTTATGAGTAAGAGATGGAGTGGAAGTTGAAGATGAACCCGTAGTGAAAGAGCTTTTCTTGATTGAGTCTATGGCCGAGAGAGTAAGCATCCACGTGTGTAACACCTCACGTAATTATATCAACATACGCAATAAAATATTTAATTTAAAAGTCTATACATATTTTTAATACTGCAAATAAGTCAAAATTTCAAAACATTTCTAACATAACTTAACAACATAAACTATTAAAGTCTTATAGTCATGGCAAATAAAAATATAACATAACATGTGCTTGAGGAGCACAGAAGCCTTCACGGCTCACTCCATTGGTGCCTTCCCTTGATTTCTACTAGATCCTTCGCCTGAAAATTGTTAATATAGGGGGTGAGATCAAACGTCTCAGTAACTACTGAAATTCTAACCTATACAAGCAAATCATATATGATAAACCAAAAATCTGTTTATATGTGTGTATATAAATATATTAAAAATCACAGATTTGAGACATTCAATTCAATTTTATTTTATTTTTCCCAACAATATACCAATATCATTTTTCTAATATATCCGAAAATAATGCAATATGCTGCCTCCCTTATATCACCGTCCACCCTTATACCGCTGACTAGAGCCATAGGCTAACACATAGTCCAATAGGAACTAATCCATTTTTACTGAATTATTCCAAGCTCACCGATATAAGAGATATATCCGGCCAAAGATATAGAGCTCAAGCTCGGACTATGGCTCCCCTCCTTTGTGAATAGGGAGGTGTCATATGTCCCACAGCTCCAATGAATTCCCAGCCAAAGGAAAACATGGAAGAAGGGGCCCTGACAAGTGCCATCCACTGTGCACCGAGTGATGGCATACCACATGGTAATTTTATATCCATGCAATCTCCTTCTATCCTTAGCCTAACAATGCATGTCAGATACCAATAATCTTACATCATAAATACGTCTGCAAATATATTAAAAATAAGATAGCAATAAAACTTATATACCATTTAATAACAACTCATGACAATTCCATAGCCATCAATATATTTAAATATTAATCATAATTAATAGCAATAAATCTTAACAATCAAATAACATACCAAAACATTTATTTGAAAAATCACAATATTATATTTCAATATATAAAAATATAGTAAATTCATAATACAATCATACACAATTCACATGTATAAGAAAGAATTTGCAGAGTTACCTGGTACTCTTTAGCTTACAAATATTCACACAAAGGTTACTCCAAAATTCTCAAGTCTACAAAATTGCACATAAATATTTATTAATATAAACTCAGAACTACTCCAAAGCTACTCTAAAATTCTAAGACTACCCTCTAAACCAAAATTACATAAATACATTAACTCTCCCAACTCTAGGCATTTATCATAGATATTATTTTGAAAAATAACTCACATATAAGGCTATTTAAATTTAACAAAAGTATATATATTTTTTTATTACCCAAAATCTAAATATTTTATATTAAAATTCTCAATTATTTATTATAATCTCATTTAAAATTTTTCCTCAAACCAAACAACTTCTTTTTAAATTATAAACAAACTGTAGCTTTATCTAATTTTACAAAATTCTCAATTTATAATTTTTCAAGCCTTCAAAAATTATTTCAAAAATATATATTTAACTTATTCAATATTTAAACCGATTAAAACCTCAATAATATACTCCTCCGGTCCTAATTATAAGACCCAATTGACTTATTTGAGGAGATTAAGGAAGTAAGTTAAGTTGATTATTTATAATAAATAAGTGTTGTTATTCCTAAAATATTCTTGCTAATTAAGTATATTGGCTAAAACTATTATTATTAGAAGGATTATCTTTGAAAAAAATGTATAAATATAAGAGATAAAATGGATTGGGTCTTATAATTAGGACCAAATAAAAAGTCAAATTGGGTCTTATAATAAGGACCGGAGGAGTATTAAATAACTCAAATAAATTATTTAACTCAAATTTAATCGGTAAAAACATATTACAAGTCTAAATAACAAACTTTTCAACTAAAATCTTAGTTTAAAATTCTCAAAATAATCATTCAACAAAATAAACCGATTAAAATTCCTTCATAATATATTTTTAAATTTATACGGTCATATATTGTCAAAACTCCATACCTACTCTATACCCAAATAGTAAAATTTTCTCTAAATATTATAATGATACTAAAAATATAAAGCTATAAATATATAGGAAATATTCATAAAGAAAATTTGACAGAAAGAAGTAGTTTTGTGTACCTAAATTATCTTCAAAGCTTGTCCTAACCTTCAACAGCTCTTCTCCCACTCTTTCTATTCCGTTCTCTCACTCTCTTCGGTCTCCTCACTCCCTTTTATTCTTTTTTTCCCTTCACCATCCAACTACCCTATTCCATTTTTTCCATCTTTCATTAAATGCTACTCCCCCCAATTTCTTCCTTTTGTCAAATGCTCCCAGCTTTCCACCGAAAGCTGTTTTTTTTTTAATTTAATAATAATAAATATTATTTTATTTAATTTAATAAATATATTTTTTTAATTTTTTTTTTGTATGTTACAACGTGGATATGGGATGAAGGAAGATATGATGCAAGTATGAGTCCTTGCTCTCAAATAAGGAAAATATTTTAATTAGAGAAAAGGGAATTTTTTTAGATCCAAAGCTCAAGCCATTTAATAATTAATTGACCTACTTGATATTAGCTATTGGATTATACTTAAATTCCAAGAAACAATCTTACATCATTGAACTTCCTATATGCTCTTTCTTGATCTACAAGAAATTAAATGCATCCATTAATGTAGATTATATCCAAATATAATATAATCTATATCAAAATTAAATATTAGATATGACAAAAATTAGGCAAGAAATTGCAAAACTTTCTAAAAATAATCTTTCTAAAAATATAAGACTTATTTCCAAAGAAATAAAAAACTTAATTCCAAGTCAAAATAGGAAATCACAAAATATTTATATTTTTAATCCAAAATCTCAATTTTTATGAAAAATCAAAAAATCAATCAATCAATCCAATTATGCATAAGAATCCATTTAAACTCAAAATTATCATTTAATTCCTGAATTAATGTGGGATAAAATATATAAAATTTAGGCTTTATCAATAATCATCACCATTATGATGAGAACTGAATCAGACCAACCAATTCGATTAAAAATTAATCACATGTTTGTTTATATATAGAGTTTTCCTTTTTCTTCTTTTTTTTAATATAAAAAAGATAAATTTATTCAAACTTATAAGTGAAAATGTCCATAGTACAATGGGCTTCCTATCAGATTATTGAATTAAAACATATCATTTGAGTCACCAATAGGGTTGAGTCTAACGAAAAGAATTAGTCCCTCATAATGTGGCGATTCAAAATTTGAATCTTTGCAGGGAGAAATGCTCACATTTAATGCTCGACAATGTCTCGAATAGAATTACTTCCAATAAGATGATTGCTTCCAATAAAAGGAAAAAAAAAACAAAACATTGAAGTCCAATACTATTGAAAATATAACAAATAGAGAAACACGGTTAAACATAAAACATGCATAAACTGAGACATAACACAACGTATATCCTAATATTATCAAATTAATGTATTTAAGAAAATTAATTTTAATCTATTTTTCTATGATAAAGAGCAGAGCTTGTTAATCACAAAGCTAATCTCTTTAAAATAAAATAATTATCCATGAGTATTAGCAGAACTTCTTTTCCCAAAAAAAAAAAAGAGAATTAATTTCAAAAAGGAGCAATGAGTATATTTTTAATATATAATTTTCATTTGATGAATTTTCAATTAACTGCTAACAGCTCTTTGTTTTGGATTGAAATTGCAAATAATACTATGGGGCTAATTGTAATGCATTGGGCCACCATCAGCCCAACAATCAATCTGTTAAGCCCAGCCCAGAGATTGCTAGTTGCCATTTGCACAATGGACACATGACAACCAACTCGAGACTTGTGAAAATAACTATTATCATACTAACTCTGGTCATTAAGATAAGAATTAGTTGACTAATTTAAATAAATTAAAAATTAGTTAAGTTAGTTATTTATAATAAATAAGTGTTGTCTTTTCTAAAATACTCTTGTTAATATATTAATTAGAACTACTATTATTGTAAAAATGATTTTAAGAAAAAAATAGATAAATACAAGAAATAAAGTAGATTGAAGTCTTATATTAAAAACCAAAATAAAAATCAGGCAGGCTTTTATATTAGTGACTGGAGGTAGTATACTATTATGAATCTTAAGACTAATTTTTAAAAGGGAGATTATGCTAAAGGACCACTAAATCAAGCTCTCGCACAAGCAATTTTGTTAACATAAACATAAAAAAAACTTGATTGAAAAATTTATTCTATTAAAAATATATATTCGAATAAATACATTTATAAATGTTCGTAAATATTGGGTCAATTCGATAACTTATAGCGAATTAAATAACTAAACAAGTTTGGCATTAAATATGTGGGGGAAAAAACATGAAAGAATAAGGATCTGAAATGCCTTATGATATGTCACTTATGAGCGCCACACATAGAAATATTGAGTGGCTTGGAAATATTATGGGTTTTTTTTTTTTGGGTTCAGAAATATTATGGTTATTAATTAGCGTACGGTGTCTAAAGTTGCTGGGATAATGTAAGATAATGACATCACTAAATTAAATTTTCAACATGACACTTATTACATAGTGTTTTACATGTGGGTATTGTTTGTATGCCGCAATAACTCTGCCTATCAGTCAAGAGCATATATTTCCCTTTAAATATCAACATTAAATTTCAAATTAGAAAAATTAAACATTTAGTTTAGATTGTTCTAAACCGATTACAATTCAATCCCTAAAATTTAATTTATCAAATTTTAATCATTTAATTCGTTGGCTTTTTTTTTTTTTTTTGGACTCAATTATAATTTAGTCAGATAATAGGATAAAACAATTACAACCTAAAGAACTAAGTTAAGTAAGTTAAATTTTAGAAATTGATTTATGATGAAGTTGAAAGTTTAGAAATTAAATAATTAATTTTTAAAAATTATAAAGGGTTGATTGTATGACTCCACTCCATCTCATTTGATTTCTTTCTTTTAGATTATTCAATTTTTCCTCATCTATTTATTTTTATTAATCTTCTTGATCATGCCATACAGTTCTATTATAACTAGACTGAACCAATATTCAATTGATGGGGTAAAAAGATTTATTCTGTTTTGAAAATTTGGAAATTATTTGGGCATAGAGGAATTATTAAGGTGATCATAACCACTAGTTGGAATGAGACAATTAACCTTATCACTAAATAGGAAGCACCATGCCTTCTTGCATATTTTGATAGCATCAAATATGATAATTGATTTTTTTAAAAAAAAAGAATGACAAGATATATTGACAAATCTATTTATATAGGTTAATATTCCTCTGCTCTTTAATATATGACTTAATTTGAAAGTTGATGTTAATGTTATATTTAAGATCTATTTCATATGTCTATCAATTTTTTTAAAATTAATCTTATTGATATTCTCTCAACAATAATTACGTAAGACAAAGGGAAAGAGATCAAGGAAGATAATTAGAATATTTTAGAAAAATATATCATATACTTATATTAACTAATTTAACTAATATTTTTAATTTTCTCAAATTAGTTAATTAAGCCTTACATTAAAAGTTGGAAGAGTATTTCTTAAGTATAAAATAATATAGGTTAAGTTTGATGAGTCAGCCATCAACAAGTCAAGCTAAAAAAATTTCAACCAATTTAAGGTAGGCCGATTTAGCTCATCCCGTTTAATCTCACTAGGGGGGGGGGGGGAGCAAGTCAATTTGTCTAACCTCTAAATTGACCCGCTATTTAAAAAAAAAATCACCCTTTTTAGATTTTATCTTAATTTTAATGAATTAAAAGGTTAGGAGTCCTTGTTTCTGGCCTTTTTCTTGTATTTTTCCTCTTTAAGTTGTAGGCAGTTTCCATTAAAAAAAAACCTAATTTCATATTTAATTTTTTTATCTTTTATTAATGTATTATTTTCATAGTGATCGAATAATTATATACATTATACTCCTCTGATCTTAAATATAAGACCCTTATACACACTAGTATAAGGGTCTTACATTTAAGACCGGAGGAGTATTACATATTTAATGTTTACAAGTTTGGGATTAATTTATTCATATAACTTTATAAAGGCATAAAAATAATTAGTATTTAGTATGTAAACATTTATAATTTAATTTAAAGATAAACTTAAGATGTAATATCAAACTCAAGGTTGATTAAGGACCATTTTAATTAAAGTTCACAAATGTGGCTAGTGGGGTGCATTAATGCATGGACTTTAATGGAATAAGATTGGCCGCGCATAGCTTGAACCGGCTTCCCTCCTCTGCACCCATCTTTTCTTTTTATCTAAATACATGTATTTTTTTTTATTGAAGGTGATCCTGTTTGAGACATTAATTGTTGAGTATTAAATAGGAGTATCTCTCTTAGCTAGAATCTGAATTTTGATCTATCATGCTGTGAGGAACTAGCCTTTCCGTTAGATCCAATCATTGTTGGTAATATTTTAGGGTGGTGAATTCTTTAAAAATTGTTTTAAAATTCTGGATACATCTGAAACAAATTATTTCAGAGTGATGGATGTTGGGTCCCAAAAAAAAGCATCCAACCCCTATTTTTATGTAATAATTAATTTTATTATTATAAATTTTGTATGATTCTAATATTTTAATTTGTAAGTTGTGCCTGTCTGGAGAGTGTTCAAATAGATGAAAGGCCAAACAAAGAGAAACGTATTGCGAGTAGATGGAAGATCAAAGAGAAAAAAAGTTCTTCTTATGAGTGAATTGCTATAATCAGAAATCGGGAATACATAAGCGTGCAAAGCAAATAATGGAGTTGTACTTGATGAAGAAATCGATAAAATTATTAAGCGAAACACTTAAAAAGTGGGAAAAAGTCTCGCATTAGAGTATATATTCTTTTTTGGTAAACTGCATTATAGTGTATATTATGCATATAAAAGTGGGAAGTTAAAATAACATACTACCTCCGGTCCTAATTATAAGAACCAGTTAACTAATTTAAAAAGATTAAGGAAGTAAGTTGAGTTAGTTATTTGTCTTAAATAAATATTTTCTTTCCTAGAATATCCTTGCTAATCAAATATATTGACTAAAACTATCATTGTTAGAAGGGCTACTTTAGAAAAAAAATGTATAAATATGAAAAATAAAGTGGATTGGGGTCTTACATTTAAGATCAAAATAAAAGTCAAACAGAATCTTATATTAAGGACTGGAGGTAGTACTTCGTTTTGTAATTTTGTAATGCTTAGACTAAAATATAAGGTATTAAAATGGAAAAATTTTTAAAAAATACCTCTAAAACTTCAAATTTCTAAATAAAAAATTACTACAAAAATGTGTTGTCATTTGCTTTTTAAATATTGTCAATTGTTATTAAAATATAATAAACAAGACTGATTTGAAATTTTGAAATTCAAATTAAAAAAATTAATGTCAAGTCATGTCAAGCTAATTTAAGTAGTAAGTGTGGAATGCAGAATAGATAGAGGTTAAAGAGTTCAAACTCTCCTAATATATTAAAAAAAGGTTAATATAATTTTGGTCTCTCAAGTTTATTTTTATTTTGATTTTGGTTTATCAAATTTCAAAGCATAGATTTTGATCTCTTAAATTTATTGCCGCCTAAAATATCGATATTTATAATTTAATAAAAACTTAAGCTCTTTAATTTGTCCTATTGAAGACCAAAACTATGGTTCAAAACTTGAAACAAATATTATATTAACACTATTAATATATATACACGCACACACACAATGTCAAACACATTATCCCAATCTCCCTTAAATGAATCAACTAATCAAACTTAGAAAAAGATTTAAAGAGGCTGCTACTAAAAGCTTAAAATCACAAATAGGCTTGAACCCGTAACTTCACAAAAAGAATTATAACCCACTGACACTCTTCTTTGCAAAAGAGAGTGAGTGGGAGTTTCTTTGTTCTTGCCTTCTTGGCATTCTTCTTGGTCATACGCATGTGGTGCTTCTGAAGCTGTTCAAATTTGAATCTTTTAAATGTCTTTTTTGTTTTTTTTTTTTTGGGGAAGAGTTAAAAAGAAATAACTCCAAATAACTCTCTTCATCAGCTGAATTGGAAGCGGACCCTTAAAGCTGAGCAGGGTTGATAAGATATTTATTAAATTACAGAGTGAAAAAGACAGGAGAAGTTGGTGAGCCATTAAGCTCCAAGAAAGACTGAAATTTCCCATGAAGATAATAATCTCAGAGAACTCTTCAGACTCAGATCAGTCCCTGAAAATTGTGGCATAACAGTCAGCCTCTCAACTCGTGAACTTCTTCATTGGACAAACCAACTGCACCAAAAGCTATCACTATTCACTATAGCATCCCACAGCATCTCCGTGATAACCTACAAGTATAGACCCTTCCTTATTTTCCAGTCATATTTATGTGAATCCTTGCATTGCAAAACAAAAGCAAACCAGGAATCATCACTTTCTTTCATTTCAAAGTGTATACAGAATCGATATATCCAGTAGCTCTGATACTATCTCCCGTCTTAAATATATAAGAGTTAATTGGTAGTCCTAAATATAAGACCCCAAATAATTGTCTCCTAACTTTATAATGTGTTTTCAAAAATATCCCTGTTGATTGTAAAGTATTTCCACCTGAGTGTAATTTCAATGTACATAATTGAATAAGATTGATTTACGAAAGTTAATACACATTATTACAAATAACTAATTTAACTAATTTTCTTCATCTCTCTAAATTAGTTATCTAACTTTTATATTAAGAATCAGAAGTAATACTACCGAATCAAATTCAAACATCATCAACTCCAATTAGAAATAGGTTTCACAATATGATTTTTTTTTTAATTAACGGGATTTGAAGAAGAAAAATTGAGTCTCTTTCATTTGACCTAACCTTTAATATTAAGTTGTACTATTTACTACTCTATTCCTATTTGTAAGTTATTCCTAGGAAAAGAAAAGTTTTTTTTAAAATATAAGTCACTCATAGAGTAATTAATGGCATTTTTTTTAATTTTCCCCCATTGAATATAATTTAAAAAAATAGGTGAAGGAAAATTACAATATTTTTTCCAACACCTTTCTTTAATAAAGACAAGTGTGAAAAATTTAATTAATTGAATGCATTTCTTGATATGCCACAATAGGCTACAATAGTAATAGAATGGTATACTTTATGAATAGGACGGTACGTCTTAGTTTTCATGTTTTATATTGACACTATGATGGGAATCCTCTCCAATCTTCTTCTCTTGCTTGAAATATAGTCTATCGGTTCAATTTAATAGGAGGGAAAAGGACTTGATGCAACCACTAATATGTATATTGTACCATACAATTTTGACCCCAAAAAAAAAAAAAATATTGTACCATACAATTGTTAGAGTCAAGCTCTCTCTCTCCTTACCATCAGATCAAGACAAGAGACCATATTTCCAATAGGAGAAGATAAGTGAACTGCTAGTTGTCCTCATGATAACACCACCTATCATATTTGGATGAGGTCTCGAATTTAAGTTCAATACTGATATATTTGTGTGCTATTATATTAAATAAAAAAGAAGAAGAAGATAATAATGCTTTTTTTTTCAATCAGAAAAATTGTGTTTCCTGTGTGAAATTCCTGTGCTATATATTCATTCACATCTATGGCGAAAGAGATGGCAACAAATGCTCACAACCACCTCACATAATATGCCATGATGAAGCAACTACCTCCTGTTATGACCATTCCATGCATGGCTCTCTTCTATTTATATCATATCTAACTTCTCTTTTTTTATCTCAACCCTTCACTTCTCTTCACATCACATACTCTCACCTTCACCATCATTATGCTTCCCATCTCAATGACCTCAGAAGATAATCATTTTCACATCTTTCAATGGCGTTTCATTGACATAAATCACTCAGACTTCCACTCATACAGCCATGCCTTCTTTCTCCTACTTTTCTTCTTCTCCGTTATCATTGTGCTCGTCACATTGTTCCTTCTCGCCCACTTGTGTCGCCGGCGCTACCTTGTTGTGGCCTCTCCCTCACCGCCTGCTGCTAAACTTCAGTGGGGTAAGTTTGAGATGGAAGCAGTGGAGAATAAGAGGGCGGGAGACCTAAATGTAGAATGCTGCATATGTCTGAATGTGTTAAAGGAAGGTGGGAAGGTGAAGGTTTTGCCAGAATGTGAGCATGCTTATCATTCAGAGTGTGTAGAAATGTGGTTAAGTGCAAACCCTAGCTGTCCTCTTTGCAGGGCTTCACTTGATAAATTTATGAGTAGAAATGCTATCAATAATAACAATGTATGAAGGTTTCCTTTCTGTGTTTTCTGCCATTGACTTTGATAGCTTTCTTTTTCAGGTTCAGACACAGAGAGAGAGAGAGAGAGAGGTTTTGTTATCTGCAAAATATATATACTCTTACTCTAGTCTTGCGCAGTTGTAACTGATACTGCAACTGCACTGTGAAAGGTGAGGCAAATGGGGTTTGACTGTAAATAAAATGATGGAATATATTTGTCACCAGTAACCTTTTTGCGTAATTTTTTATGAGGTTAGTTTTCAACATGGAAGAGAAACAACTACTTCTCTTGAATGAATATTGTAGGGAGTAAAATAATATTTTTTAAAAAAACTCCATAGAAATGAGATCACTAGATTGTGAGAGAGAGAGAGACAGAGAGAGAGTTAATTCTTTTTGATCAATTAAAGTTGTAACAGAAACAATAGCCAGTTTAAGGAAATTGTATACTCAAAATTTGTGTCAAGTGTCATTTTCATTCATACGGCAAGTGACACGCATCCCTTTTGGTGGGGATAAGAGGAAGAACCTCATTCACAAAAATGGAAATGTACTGTATTATCATTATTTAACAATAATTATCTATCCCTTTTTATAAAAAGAACACAAGAGACATTGTTTTAATTAAATTTTTCCAATTTTGTTGTATCATGCCTATAGTACAATATCTACTAAATTCCCAACCTTTGTATATAAATTAAATCTAATTGGAAAGGTCTCCCTTTTGTGCTTAAGAGAATTTAGTATTTACTGTAAGCAAAAAAAAAAAGAAAAATAATTATGGTGTCTGAAGAAATAATTTTAAAAAAAAAAAAACTAGCAAGTCAAAAAAATTTTTAAGAAAATTGTAACTATATCTAATAACTAGTTTATAATCTTGCTACTAAGCTTTTATTTAAATAAAGAAGTTATAATTTTAAATATTTCGATAATAGCTTCTTTAAAACTTGATACTGATTTTCTTAAAATCTGATGTAGGTTTGATAATAACTTTTATCTTTTAAAATATTTGTCATTTTTAAAATCTTGCCTAACTTTTACTTATACAAGATGCAATGAGAATTTTAAACAGGGCTTTTTTTGGGGGCGGGGTTTGCAAAAATAAGAATAAGGAAAACTGCTTCGGGGATGAAAGCTAAAATTGGACTACTCCTTTAGTCCTATTTATAAGGCATAATGAGAAAAAAAATTTTATCCTATTTATAAGTCACTTCATTAAATTTTTACCATAAATGTACTATATTATCCTTCATTTATTATAGTGTATATAGCTATTTCTTTTGAAAGGTGTATATATTAAATATGAGTAAAGTTAGAAAATTGTTATATTTTAATGAAGAGTTAATACAATTTAAGATTTTTCTTGATCTGTGTGAAACATGTTAGAAGTGTTTTATAAATAGAACCGGACAAATATACTTGAGGCACAAAGAAATAATTTATTGTAAAAAGAATTAAATGTGGTTGGTAGTAGGCAAGGGGAATTGCACGAGTTTGAAACACAGATGCAGCATTGCGTTTTTCTTGCCTTTACTTCCCACCATTTTTGTCAGAGAAGCTTAGCTGCTTTGAATACATTTATTGCCACTTGCCGGTTGCATCATTGCCCATGCTTGTGATCTCAATCCCAAAACCGTGTTACTTGTTCCTAGCCGAAAAAAGGACATGGATATGATCTCAGAAATATCTAATCTTCCAAACAAATTATCAATATCTATGGAAGCTTCTTTGAAAAGTGTCTTATGCGCCAAGAATCTGTGTTTAACAAGTCAAGCATTCTCTTAGCTTTTCCAATTATCTGTTTAATTATTCATCTCCTTTTATCGCTATTCTCGTCACAGATAAACCTCATGCAGTCAAGTATTTCTCTTTAGCTTTTCCAATTATCTGATTATTATTGGATATTATTGTTCCTAAGATCGCATTATGCAACATTATATATTTCATTTACTTTCTAATCCTCCAAAAATTTTCTCTTCCGAAGGTTTCAATATCCCCAGCATTACAAGGGCGGGTTATTCTGGTATTAAAAAGCAGGAGTTACCAAAGTCAAAACAGATAAGAGAATGATGATGGTTATTTAGAATGATGTCTGGTTCTGCAAATATCAATTTTTGCAAACAAATGGAGTCAGGAGAATGAAAAATTTATGTACAAGTGGATCATGTCACCAAGAGAACTGCTCATCTGCTCATTTCAGTCCATTAGTTTGTATCGTTTCTCTTGGACACCTGAAACTCCCATTTGTATCTCTATTATTGTATGAAGGGGGACCTGCAATGAGCAAATCTCACATTAGATACGATAGTAGCCTCATGATTCACAAGAAGTAAGATGACAAATAAATATTTTTAACAAGTCATCATGAAAAATTGATATTTTTAAAATAGTTTCTCATGTTTTTGTAAATAATTTGATGTCAAAATCCTAAGATACTCCAAGCTTTGTCCAAATATGAAGTGGTGAGTTGCAAAATTTTTAACATCCTTATGTCATGATACATGAGTAGGGCGATATTACGAATTTCCGTTCCATTTATATAATTACAGACAACTATATACTTCATTTTCTCTATTTATATGTTCTCTGCCAATTCAGAACTATGCATCAACCCTCTTTTATTTCTCAATTTAAAAACGATTGCATGCAATAAAACGGGACAAAGAGTATCTCATATATGCACTCTCCAAATGAGAACAAAGATAAGTTACAAATGAACTTTTATGTAAATCCACTAGTTACCTCTATGTGTGGGATTTCTTTCAAAGGCCTGTCGGCAAAGTAAGCATATAATGCTCTCAAGACTGCCTGCAATGAGACAGCCAACAGAGAACATAAAAAGTATTACAACCAGTCAAACATTGAGACCATGTCTTAAGAGGCAAATTTAATATGATGCACAACCTGGTGAGATATTACAACAACAGGTGCACGTTGTCTCTCAAGCTCAATAATCACAGGCTCTAACCTGCATTACAAGTAGAACTGATAAGAGAGTCACATCAAACAGGTAGAAATTTGGATCTGATTTAACATGAAAAGTACAATACTGACCTTTGAATAACATCCAAATAAGATTCTCCACGAGGATATCGATACCTAAGCTTGTCTTTCTTGCGAGATCTGCAATTGGAACGCCAAATTGTTTAATAAATTTTGAGATCATTGTGCTCCCTTAACAAGTCCCTACCCTGTGCTTCTGCTGATTTATCAGTCACATCCAACTTAAAAGGGGAGCATGTGCGCTTGTCTAAGGAAGGGATAGAAAGTTTACAAATCAATGACATACTCATACTCCTCTGGCATGTTCTTCTTGATCTCCTCATATGTCATCCCGTCACATGCCCCAGCATTTATCTCATCAAGAGCACGCCATTGTATCTAACAAATATAAGGATAGTAAGCTCCGGAACACCATTGATGCATAATTTTGTCCACCTATCTGCTGATAGTAACTGATGACTGCATGCAACCATAAATATAGGTCAATAAGGACGACACTAACCTTGGGAAATCCGCCAATTGGGCTTGCTGTCAGAATTGTTCGTTGCAATGTGCTAGTCCATATCTGGATCATCAGTTAAAAAAAAAAAAAAAAGTCACTCACCATGCTATACATGTGCAACTTGTTTTCCATGCACGCCACAAAGAGTCCCAAATTACAGTCACCATTCAACACAAGTAGCAAGTAGTAGAGTCATCCTCATTATTTTACAATACACACTAATTCCAATAGGCATAAATGATACAATGTGCAATTCTCGCCACAAGCTATAGAACATTCCGAGTATATAACTCATGTTCAAACCTCCAATAATCCCCCTCAAGCTTAATTAGATGAAATGCTGGCATATGATCCATAGTCCATCGGAGGCAACCATTACTTCATCAAACCCAATCAAACCATTACAAATATGGATTCAATGGGTGCAGTCAAATTGTTTTTTTCTTCAATAAATAAATTATTAAGAACGAGAAATGTATACTTATTAGCTCCACAATGAATAATAAAAGACCAACATTTGCTTATATGTCCGGTTCATTCTCATTTCATAGACATTGCTCTGAATTTGTTTCTCTATTTTTCTATTGTTTCCCCCAGAAAATCTCCCACTATAATAAGGTATGTAATTCTCACAAGTGACACCAGTCTTATCTATGTAGATGGGCTTTCTTGTAAAAACTAAATACGTGCTATAGCAGCATTATTCACATTCACTGTAGATGCATAAACGGGCAAAGTATGTTTAATTATTTTTGGCTACAATGGTTTTTGCGACTCAAAACCTTTTCAGTAAAATACTTGGTTTTGTATTTTTGGGTTTAAATAAAATAAACCTTTAGATTTACAACTTAACAAAGCCATTAACATTGAAAAACTTGGGCGAAGGAACAAGGCTAGCTAGGAGTTGCACTATGTAAGAATGTAAGAATGATTTTGAAAGAAATAGCATCATCTCCTGCAATCACTATATTATTACCATTAATAATTGAAAACTTAGGAGAAGGAACAAGGTCATGGTGAATTTTGTTATAGACAAATGCTAGAAAATTCAAGGGTTTTTGGTTGTCAAATTGAAGAGGGATTGAATTAAAAGTTTTCTAATTAAAATTGTCAAATTTGCTGCTGGATGGTTCCTGTTTTTTCAGCTCCTTACTCTACTTCTTTCAGTTAGTGCACATTCAAAATGAGGAATGATGCTAGCCCAAGTGCAACATAAATTTCATATGCAATATTGGCAGAAAAAGGAAAAGCACTGGATCCTTTCAAGTATGAACTTAATAGCATTGGCTTCAAAGGGCAAGCGCGGGGACATTGAATCCAAGAAAGAAAAGCTTACAGAAGCAGCCCGTTCTGATTTGAGTCGCTTTCCTACAAAGTTGGCAAGCTTCTTTGCGTACAGTTGTCCAGTCTCACTGTTTTAACAAAATGCAGCTTCTTCTAGTTAACAGCTATAAACTTGAAAGCACTTTTCTTCCTAAGAAACAGATGTAAGATAATTAAGGAAACATCACTTTAAAGATAAAGGAACTGCTGCTAATAAAAATAAAGAAGATAAAGGATCTACAACTATTTCACCATCTCCATCTTTCCCTTGCAAGACAAACCTCTATTTTAACTTCTGAATGAAGCCTTGCTTTAAGGGGAGCTGCTTGTTCTTTTTCCTTTTCTTTTCAATAAATGACCGAATCAATGAAATCAATGGTGCAGTAAAAGAACGGCCCAAAAAGAATGAGAGAGGAAAAATAGCTTTGAAGATTCAACACAAGGGAGCTTTGTTTATGGGATTTGTCAATAGAGATGAGCGAAATCTCGCTGGGATCGCAACTTTACTTATCCAGGTCCTATGAATGTCTATTAATCATCATAAATTAGGTCAGTACGAAGGTAGTATGTCCCCAGACCACTAGTAATTGTTTAGACAACCATACAAGTATGCCTCTTCTCAAACCTCCCTCCTAAACTCCAACACAGTTGTCTCAAACGCATGGACATTGATCAGACTTTCACGCACTAAGCTTGGTCCTATTTTATGGTGCTCTAGTTCATCCGTTGTCCATTTGCATTAAGGAATATGCAATGGTTAACTCCGTAGCTTCCATATTTGGTATTTGAAAATCTACCTTGTCAGGCTCTCCAACTCTAACCAGACTAACAGGTCCAACCTAACTGTAGTGGCCCTGGTTGAAGGTTCAGTAATTTCAGGGGTTTTTCTCCATCAGATTTAGCAAGAAACGTGAGAACTATTTTTAGTGAATGTAAATATTTCTCTTTTCAGAGGTTTTTTCAGTTGCAGGATGATTCCTGGACCTCCTTTCTTGTATTTTTCCTCTACCTCTATAAAATAAAAAAATACAGAAGTAACCCATATTGCAAGCAAGTCCTGTGATATTTGACTCGTAAATAATGAATGATAGCCGTTAGGGTAGTTAAGCCAATACAAAGAATAGTTAGTTAAATTTAGCCGTTAACCCTAATCTATAAATAAGGGTAGCTATCAATTACGATGACTTATGTTAATACTCTGAATAACAGTGCATTTTTCTCTCTCTCGTTTTTTTCTTTCCTTCTCTCTCCTACTCCTCTCTCTCTCTCTCTCTCTCTCTCATCTTTCTCCCACAGCCCTCTACCATCCTGACTTGCACACATGAACCCCTACCGTTTAATCCCATCTAAATCAAAAGCATCCACTCTAGCACTTGCTCCTTTGCGTTGTCATTTTATCATTCTATAGTTTGTCTTTTTTCCAAAGAAATAGGTGTTTAAGCTTCCAAATGGAAGGTCTTTTTTAAATGTATTATAGCTCTCAAACTATTTAACTATTTCGTACCAAGCGCAGTAGATAAATAGGTTGCTGCAAATAATTAAGCTCTCTTTCTTCGGAACTTAGTACACAAGTGAAAATAAGCAATACTAACCCTGTTTGAAGTTCTTGCAAAGCCGTCAAGTAAAAGAGAGGACATGAGCAGTCAATATTAAGGGAAGGGATGAGAAAACAACAATTTGAAGGCATAGCATTCAATAATTTGACTCCACCTTCGAGAATAACCAGTAATGAAACAAAACTGGCAACTAGGTTTTCAAAATCCATTCATACTACTTCCTTTCTAAAAGCTTTTACAAAGACAGAATGGTACTGGACACGTCAAGCAAATACCTCACTGCAGTATCTCCACCAATTCTTCCTCTTACATTGTCCTGACTTTCTCCATGCCTAGTAAGTAATATGGGGCGTGGTGTGAGGTGGGTATTAACCTGCAATAGACGAACGAAGGTTCACAGTAAGAAGAGAACATGGTTCATAAATAAAAAGTTAAACTGAATTTTTACTCCGAAAGTATTACTGGAAAAGCTATGGGCACCCTAAAGAAAATTGCAGAGCAATGCAGCACATAATCTTTCGAAACTAGTGCAATGTAGCCCTTTTTTAGTAGTCAACATTGAGTCCCAATGTTAACCTCAAGGTTGGCTGTTAAAAAAGGCAACATTACACCAGTTTTGAAAAATTATGTGCTGCATTGCTTCACAATTTTTCTATGGTGCCCGTAGCTTCTTTGAAAATATTTTTAGGGCAAAATTATACTTTAACCCTTGAATAGATGTCAAGTTATCGAGCAAAGCTTCACAAGTTGTTAAAAAACCTATATTATCCATCATAGATATTAAGGATAATAAGAAATTTCATTTATTAGTTTTATGGGGGTTTATTAAGATAAGGGAGGACAAAATAATCTTCTAACGTTTCAAAAATATTTCTGACTCATGAAAATCCAACATTTCCGCCTCACCCTAATAGAAATGAAAATAAGGGGTTCTGTAGCTGTTGCTTACATTCCTTGACATGTTGTTTCCTTATAAGATTCTACAAAACATTTCTGCTATTTTCTAGGAATAAAAAAAGGTTCACAAACCAAACACCCATAGATGATATTCAAACACATTCTTGAAAGAACTTACCAAGAAGAAAACAATCCGACCAGGAAGGTAGCCACTGATATTGTTCACCTACATCAAAAGAGAGAAATTATAACAAATAGTCTTGATGTGTGGAGCAGAGCTCAAGGTGAAGCCCGTAAATTCATTTCTTCATTCTACTATTACATTCCAGTTATTTAAGTACAGCCTCCATATGAACACAAATGTTTATCGGCAAATTGTGGTACAGGATGACCTGATAATCAGCAATATAAAAGGGCTACGTTCAACGCATATGATTCAAAACAGAAAGAAAAATTAATCTTACTTGTATTTGCCCACCATGCCCACTGACCATATCAATCATTTTAATGTAAGATCCTTCTTCTACAGGTTCATAAACCTGACAATGAAAAATCTAAATTATATGAGGAAAAGTTCTCTAAGAATTAATAAAAGTGCATTCAAAAGACTTGCCTTCTCATAATTGGCCAGACGGTTTTTAAAGTCTTCTATCCCTGCTTCGAAATCTGTCCTGCAAAAGTACATTAATTAGGTGTAATTTCATGGCAATCAAGATGAAGATATCAGTGTTTTTAAGAGAAATTTTACTCTTCTGCATAGTCAGGACTTTGCTGAATTTTAAGACGTATGTTTCTTTCTATTATGTTTACATCATTGCATATTGTTTCCAGAAATATAATCTACAAGAAAAATGCAAAGATGCATCAGAAGAGATCAACATTATCTGTATAAATTTCATATGATAATTCTTAACAAAGTCCATTTGTGACTGCAGTACCTTGCATCTTCCTTCAGCCAATTTCATCAGCATGTTTCTTCTCTTCTTGGTACTGTTTGTGGCATCAAATATCCCCACCTAAAATCAAATCAAAAGTGATGGAGAGAACAGGAAAGAAGTAACAGTAGAAAAAGTCAAAAGAATTAGCTTACCTGGCCACCTTCTTGCATCCAAGATATCATATCTTCAAATGCCAAAGCGGCTACCTGGTAGCACATATACATAAAAACTATGCACAGGGAAAGGACGTGGTACAATGCAATCGCAAAAGAAAAAAAGGGACATGGTACAATGCCAGAATCATCCATGCCAAAGCAAATGCTTGAAGCAAGTTTGAGCAGGGTAACATAGCCTTAATAAGAATACGTTATACTTGGTGTCCATCAACATGAATTTTCCATTAGGATTTTGTATTCTACTTTTTACAATCCGGAAATTTTTGCCATTCATCAAAAAGCAAGAGATGTTAAAAAAAATCATAAACAATCACAGAAGCACTAACATGATGTTTTAAAAAAAAAAAAAAAATCATGGAACCACCATGACCATTCCAAGTTCAACTGTAACTAATAAATTAAGATCTAAATATATGGAAGTTATCCATTATATTCTGCATTGAATTTGATCTCAAAGCAACAAACTACTGGGCAAAAGTTACCTCATTGCGGGCCTCCATGCCTTCAGGATTGTCAGCTCGAAAAAAGTCAGCAGACTGCAATGAAGCATATGACATGCATTAAGAATTGCTCGTGAAAGCATGAATGACAAGTTAAATTGTATGGTTATAATAATTAAGTTACTCAGAAAGGAAAACGGATGATCTACCATTCACAATAGCACTAAAGAGCAACATTGGAAATTTTATGCTCCACCAAATTACAATAGATCATGTGAAAAAATTAGTCAAATAACAGATATAACTTAGAGCTTTTATGACCTTTTAGATCAAATGATTTTGACATAGCAAGAGCTTCTTTAATTAACTTAGAGGTTTAGTGTTCAGTCTTTGCCAATTCCCATGTCATTGTAAGTTCTTTCAATTTATTAATTAATCAATGGCAAACATATCTATAAGAACGCATAAAGAATTACTTCAGAAGATGAAATTTCAATTATAAGTAACCAGATCAAATTTTATGCAAATTGAGTTTACCTGATTAGTTCCATGCTTAAGGCGGCGATACTGTAACAATCAAATAGAAATGTGTGTCACTCTCATATCTGAGATATTTTGACATAGCAAAAGACTACCGAGTACAAAGAAGAGTCATGTCAAAGATGTCAGCAACCTTCCCAACATTGAAATGCTTGGTATCATGACCTAACCAACGAAGGTATCTTGTAAGTTTTGCTGCAGTAAAAGTTTTACCTCGAGCTGGCAAACCCACCTAAAGTAAAAGCAACGAGTTAGAACTATTCATTGTATTTTTTATGCAAAAAGTTATTAAATACTTGGGGAGATGCGAAAGAGGAGAACAAGAAATCTTCGAAAAGGAACTGCCTAAAAGGAAGACTGGCAGTCCAATCCCATAGTAAACTAGAGAGAGCTGAATCTCAAGTTAGAATTGTTCAATGTCACATGTATTAATTTCATGAACTAAAAAAGGAAAATATAATATCTTTTTGAGTCATTTTCAAACTCCAAGATACCCATAAAACTCTAACTTAAAGGGGAAGCAAGATAGATGAAGAATTACTAAAACTTATTAAAATTCATGATAACCAGTCATGCTAGTAAGTACCAGGATAATTGCTAAATGTCTATCCTCCTTGGGACCCAGCATCTGGTCAGCCACAGCTGCAGCTGCAACAGCTCCGGCAGCTGCTGGCATTGAATTCTATCATTGAAAAGAAAGCATACAGAAGCAATCAGTTGGGCACAAGTTGAGACTACAAAATCTTGTTCTCTACCATTCAATTTGAGGACAGAAAGTTAAAAACAAACAGAAAAAATCATTCATACAAACCTTGGTATCAGTTTCCAGATTAATATTAGTTGTAAAAGTTGTAGAGCTGGATTTTACAAGTCTAGGGGACCCAACACCCCTATCAACAAAATATCCCCTCTGACTATCTTGCTTTTGTAGTGATGTATATGTGCCCACTGACTTGGATTCAACCGGTCCAGAACCTTGACACGCCATTGATGGGTCTGGAACAATAATCTCCATCCCCTAGTAGGAATATCAACTTTATTGACAAATCCATTGCAGTGAAAGCACAGGTTTAAGGAAAATAATGACAAGATATTCTTGCATTGATTTTTTTGGAATTATTGTTAGGTAGTTGTCTGTGCCATACACTATAGAGAGCGTATAGTCCATTTAGAACAATGTTCTAAAATACAGATAAGAGAAACCAATTGTTGTGGTTTAGTGGTTCAGCCAAGGGCGAACTAGAATGAAGGAAGTGAAACCTTAGAAGTTGCAGGTCGATCAACTGGAACATCAACATCCCTGATGGAATATGTACTGCTGCAAGACCCAACAACTGGTGATCTTGGATTCTCCGTCATGTTGGCTGTATATGCAATTGAATTCACAGAAGCAGAGGGAGCTGGGACAACATAATGTTCAAGATCAAGATCCAGACCCACGAAAGAGCCATTCTGGGCAAAAAGTTGAAAAGAAAATTAAATTCCTTAGTAGAGTGGTCCATGAACATGTGTTTCATAGAACACATTTGCCATTAACTTAGCATAAGGTTAGTATGGAAAACTGTGTTATTAAAAAATAGAAAGGCATATAATCGCTTACATATGACACATGACAAGGTAATGTAATAGAAAGAAAAGTAATATAAATTGAAAAATGAAGGCCGTTTTTATTGAGGACTTATCACCTGAAACTTGACAATAACCCATTTTACATGTAGAAACACTGCATTTCTTGCAAGGATTTAACAAATGATATAGAGTAAAATGAATATTTGCTGGTCAAAAAATATAAAAATTCCAACCAGAAACTCACAAATGAAATTCTACAAGTTCATACAAGGTTTTTAGACTCATCTATTCTATTTTATACATTGCATTGAGAAAAACATTGTGCTTAACAGCTAACAGCGGGGCAAAGAATTAAAAACAATGTTGTAAAGTACCAAATACCACCTGAAGCTCTCTTGTAATCTTACCTCACCGCCTGTCTGTGGCTCTGAATTTATGCTGACATCAGGAATCCCACGCACGGATGAAGGACGAAAATTTTCTTGATAGGCCCTCCAACTAGCTGCAAGATCAAACGGAGAAACCCTATCTACTTTAACGAATACTTCATACTCAAGAACTTCGGCACTCTCAAGCCTAAACAAAGCAAGCCTGGTATCCTCCGGCAATGTCCCCCTAATCAGCAGTCGATTTGGACCCTCCTCAACAATACAAGGTGAATTGCTGTGGTTAGGCTTCAAGAGGAACTTGAAATCCAAAGTTTCTGAAAATGCCAAAAAATTAAAGGCATCAGGCACAATCGAGAGAGAGCCCTTTGATGAGGCAATTCTGAATGATTTGCTAACTAAAACTAAACTTCAAACAATTTAAGACACCAAAATGCCAGGCTCTCTGCTCATAGCAAATCCAACAGTGCTACGCTCAGAATAAGACAACTGTTTCTTCAGTTCAATTTACCTTAGAAAACTTGGCTATTTATACAGTTTTATTAAGTTTTATTTTTATTGAATGCTTCCAGAAATAATAACAACGTATCGAGTCAATGAATGATAATTAATTATTGCATCTTAAAGACGAAGAGGAAAAAATATGTTACCATGATTGGGTGGAACAACAAAGCTCAACTCCCACATTGACACCGATTCCCGTTCCATAGAAAGCTGAATGTGGTACCCAAAAAAAAATTTAGACCACCAAAATCACACTAAATCCCGAGTACTCATCCAGCAAATGTAGAAAGTAGGGTTCAAACAAAATTACTGCTCTTGAAGAGTCCCAGGAGCCCACAAGCGGAAGAGAACCAAAGACATGAGGAACGAGCTCCCCTGTAAGCTTACGATTCTCCATCTTAAGCGAAACGTACAGCTGCCCATCTTCATCACTCCCATTAAACTCACCATCCGTGTTCTTCGAAGCACCCGCCCCCATTATATGAATCCAACAACCACCGCCAATCGCAGTGCTTCAGATTTTTCTTGAGTGCGAAGAAACAGGGAAAAAATGGAGATATCGTGTTGAATATTGTGAATATGAATGTGGTTATAAAGCTTCGCTTCGTCTGGTGGTAATGTATTTGGATTTTGGAAGCATCGATAATTGCTGAGAGCAGCGAGGGAGCAGTGAGAGATGATTGCTGGTTGGCTCTACTGCGCTCTAACGCTATATATGGCTTTGCGTGGGCCGTAGTACTTGCACAAGCGCGTGTCATGAATGGCTTGTATTTAGGGAAAATCTCAACAAAATTTACCGTTGCATTTTAAAATTTTAAATTAAAAAACTATTATAAAAACATATTCTTATTTGCTTTTCAAGTATAGTCAGTTTTTTACAGGTGTACTGGTAACCAATACTAATTTAAAATTTTGAAATTCAACAATCATTTTTTTTAGATTTTTTCTTGTAATTATTATTATTATTATTATTATTATTATTATTAGTGGTTATTTGTTAGAGTGATCCATATCATCAAAATATGAATTAATGAAAAAATAAGATGAATATTTCAATAATTTTTGATGAAGTCATGACTTTGAGAATTAAAAAAATTGTATTAAAAGAAATATTTTAATTAGGCTTAATAATGTTCAAATTTGATCTAATAACAAAAAATCACCATGCAACCCACTAATTTAATCACTAAACAATTCCACAACAACTTAGCAGCGTATATAGCTGTTGTTATTTTTTATACTGAAATTTGTTATTGTATACTACTCACTTATTATAAGACTTTTTTATAATTAAATTGTTTGTGGTATTGCACGTTAATTTTCCTCTGATAATAATGATGAATTTGATGTCATTATATATATGCTATTTTTTATCTTAATATAAAAACTAGTTAGAAATTGAATTTGATCTTAAATATGAGAATTCAATCCACTTTATCTTTCTTTATAATTTTTTCTATAAAACATCTCTATTGATTATAAGGTGTTTGTATCTAAAGATAATTTCAATATATATGATTGAATACAGTCATATAGAGAAGTCAACACGTTTGTTATCAATAACCAACTTAACTAATTTATTTAATTTTTTTCAAATTAGTTATCTAACTTTTATATTAAACACACAGGAGCTACTATATATGGTGAACAAAGGTGAATAGAAATCAAGTTTTAAGTGATTTTTTTAAATGGAATGAATTGGGGTTAATGGATTAATTCCAATGCTTTATCCATCCTGTCAATAAACAGGGATTTAAGAATATAAAGGAACAATTTTTTAGCTAATAATAGTAAGTTCATGGTGTTTTCATTACAGAGAGACGGTGGGAGAGGGAGAGAGAGAATAATTTTAGATATTTTATTTTTCATATATTATAATAATATGTTGATGAGTAGCAGTAGATGGCGAAAATGAAATGTGTGGGCGTTGAGATCACAAAAATATGATATGGGTGGGGCAGCGTGAAAATCAGCAAATTGCTTTTTGTTAAGGTATGGGAATTCAATGGAGGTAACGCCAACGGAAAATGAAAATATTAATTAAAATCAACCGTTAAGGTCTCTTTCGTGGCTATGGCGGCATTTAATTTGCGCTTATCTGTGATTGGTGACAACAGCAGAGCCTCAAACCTGGAAAAATATATCAAAATATAAACATCAAATGAAGAGTTGTGGTCTTTTTCATAAGCATCATTTTGAATTTGTTTTACACAATTATTATCTTTAATTAATTTTAATTAATTTTTTGAATTATATGAATTAGTTATCTGGTGCTTATATTTTGAACCAGAGGGAATATATTTAAATAAATAAAATAAAAGTAAGAAAATTATATTCAAAAGGGTTTTTTATAAAAGCTTCCCTCTATCTATCTATCTATCTATCTATCTATCTATCTATCTATCCTATAGACCTTATAGTGATTTTGTGATTGGTCCACATGTCGATTTTAGACAGTAGTTTCTCTTATATCTCATTGGCTATTGGGTGATGATGTGAGCCTTTTTTTTTCTAAGTCTTGGTGGATACACCTACATTGGTGATTGTATCTTCATTTATTGTTTGTCTTTTTATTTCCCTATGTTTTGAGAGGGTCTGTTGCCATTTATTGTCTACCTTTTTGTCTCCCTTCTCATTAGGGCTCAAGTGTTCAAAGTTTATTGCCTTACCTTCCTACAAATATGGGGTTGTGGGTGGGCTTCTATGCTAGTGTTTTTGCGCGGTTGTTTGGAAAAGATGTTGCTCTCTAGAGAGTTACATGGTGGCAACAAGGTCAGAGGAAGTTGATGGATTGCTTTTTGATTCTTTGTCTTCTTCTAATTTAGTTTGTTGTGGTATATTTGTTTCTTCATTCTTGTTTGGTTTTATGGGTAAATCTCTGTGTTCTCTCTGCTCCTTTTGTAATGGTTTACTAAGGATGCCCTTGCTTTTTCCATGCTTGGTTTTTAGGGCATGTGGTTAGCATCATGAATCCTGATGACTACTAGAGAAAGCAAATAATCAACTTACTCATTTTGCCACGGACAATGGCATAATGAAGCAGCAATTTTTGCCCTTGATAAATAACAATTATATAGGTCTAGCTTTCTTGGCTTTTACATTTTATTCTGTGATTTTTAACAACCATTTGTTCTAATTTTTGACATGTATACCACATCTTCTTTTCTTAGACTAGACATGCCAAGAGAGATGTAACAAATAACAAATCATTTTGATTGTTTTATATTAAATCTTTTTTTTTTGTCTCTCTCTTTCATTTGAGTTATTTTGTGTTAGTTTTGCCTTCTATCTATCTAATATAGTGCAAAATTCGTATTGCTTGTATTGCTTTTATAATCTCTTACATTTTTTGTAGAGAATATTATTGTATTTAACTTGATATATTATGGACAAGTAGTGAATGCAACTCTTCAGTACAACAATGTTGGCACAACAGGTGAGAGGCTAGCTGGAAAGGTATTTCAGTAATATGATATTATCGTTTTTTAGAACATGCAAACATTTGTACTTATATCTTCCCAATTGTTCAGTTATAATTTTGTATAATTACTAACTTTGAAATTGCTTACCCTGTATCTGAATCTTTGGCTTTTAATAATTTCTATGCAGGTATGGTTAGTTGGGCACATTCTTTGGGAGATTTGATGACAAGATTTTTAGGAGAAAAATGCTAACAAATGAGCCAACAATTATTGTATACGATGAAGTTTTTCATAACGTAATTAGAAGATGATATAAGACTAGCTCTGTAGTTTATTTAATACGTCTACAAAGTTTTAAGTGTTTATTCTTTTTTTCTCCAATGTTTATTCATTTCACCCTTACTGATGGGACTGTAATTATTGAAGTCAGTGAGTTGTATCTCCGAGGTCACTTGAATCCTTCCAAGGTACTGCCAAAGCATTACTTTCTCTCAGTTTCAAATCTCACACCCTTTTGTTTTATCATTCAAATTAAACTATTGGATAAATGCTTTTAAAAGAAATAAGGATGAACAGCGTAATATCTCCATGCTATTATATTTATCGTTTTAACTTTTGAAAAAAAAAAGAGAATAAACAACATAATCGAGAGGCTGATGCGTAAAACAGGACTCTAAGGTATTAGCAAGTGTCCACCAAAGCCAGATACTTCTAATACTCACTCTCGTGGTATCAGAGCTTGTTTGTTCATCCTTATTTCTTTTTAAAAGTTAAAACGATAAATACAATAGCATGGAGATATTCATTAATTACAAGGTAATGAAAGTATGTATGAGCTATCAAAGTTAAGAAAGAGGGATAGCCGAGAGATGCATTTATAACCGCATTGTCTAATTTTATGAATGATTCAACATCTTTTCATTGTTCAAAATATTGAAAAAGGCCATCTGTAATTATATAGTAATCTAGATTCTTTCACAAAGTGATTCATGGTGTCTTCATTTTTATTATTCTAGAAAATAATTCATGGTCTTTTCTTTTTTTAAGATACTAAAAAGAGTACAAGTCTATATAATTATATAATTCTCTGAATTATTCTACACAACATTAGCGGTACACAAAGATCGAACTAGACCAGGTTAAGTATCAGTCTAAAGTCTGGTCTGAAAAAGCATCAGGTTGGGCATCTTGGTCTGTAGTCTGGTCTAGTCTAGGTAGGCTCAAGACCACGACCGGGGAGAAATTCTTATGTACTCTCAAAGTGCCATCTCACCTAAACTCTCTCCAATTAAAACAGCCCAACTCAATTTATTTTAATCGACTTGGTGGATGACTCATGTGTTGAATAGGTTCACATTTATTTTTTTAAAAAGAAAAATAAACCCCAAAATCTGGATGAACAAACGCTCATATGAACCCATTCCTGCTTAAATGACTACCAAGAAATTGGAAGAATTGGAGGAGGGTGCCTTGGCACCCTGCTCTGCATCATCTTCATTGGCCGTGGAGAGCTAGAGATACCTTAACATTGTCAGCGAAGAGTCCATGGGTCGCATCGTGCTTTCTATCGTGTCTTCTCTAGACTTGTTGGTGGTTGCAACACACATTCTTTCTTCTCGTGTTTTTTTCAGGTTTGGTTTTGGGCTAAAAGGTTTGATCCACACTTCTAATAAAGGATGTAAATTTACTCAATTTATGGAAGAAAATTTGCTATTCATGATAACAATTTTTTTCCCTCCCCTGGTTCATGAAATCTGCTATTCGCACATGATAAGTGATAATAGTACCTCAAGATCTTTGTTTTTTCCCCTTCTATATCTATATTGCCATTTGATTACAAGGAATTGTCTAGTTTTTTTTTGGGAGTCAAGATGATGCTTGAAAAAATTAGAAGCTGTGGAAAATGTACATGACAGTACCTCTGAACAGGGGAAAGGTTTTGCGCACTAGTTATGTAGTGATGTGATAAATGATGATTTATTTGCTGAAAGGGTCTTGAAGTTAGTAGATTTGCCTTCTCTAGTGAAACTTTTTTTTCTTATTATGTTCAGCAATTTTCATATATTGTTTTTGTTTAGTTTAATTTTTTCTTTATCAACCATTATTTTTATATTATTTTGATGTAGGTTTTCAATCAAATTCAGTATAGTAGAGAATGGAAATAGCAAACGAATTAGAGCCAGACATTTATTTGGGTCAAGTTGTAAACAATAAAGATGAAGCTTATGCTTTATATTTAAAATATGCATATCGAATGGGCTTTTCTGTAAGAAAATGGAAACAATCCTATCTTGCTAGAACTAAAAATATTCGTACAAGGGAGTATGTATGTTCAAAAGAAGGATCTAAATATTTAGAAGAAGGTAACAGCAGTTCATCCACTAAAATGAATGCAAAGACAAATTTTCAAGCCATGGTTCGGTTTACTGTTCAAGCGGATGGGTTATGAAAAATAACTAAGTTGATTAATGAGCATAACCATGAATTTGTAAAACAAGAGCATAGGCACCTTATGCGTTCTGCTAGGAATATTCCTACAACTAAAGGGGAGCTTATTAATTCTATGGTAACCGCTGGAATTGGAACCAAGGATGTGTGGAATTATTTAGGTGAAGAAACACATGGGTTTCATAATATTGGATTTTCTAAAAAAGATTGTTATAATTATGTCAATAGGCAGAAATTGAAACTGGTAGAGGCTGGGGATGGAAAAAGTTTAGTTAATCTCTTACAAAGTCATCAAGCTGAAGATCTAATGTTTTATTACGTTGTTCAATTTGATCAAGAATTACATTTGGCAAATGTTTTTCGGAGGGATGGGAGATCAACAATTGATTATGATTGTTTTGGAGATGTAGTGATTTTTGACACGACTTATCGTACAAATAAGTATGATTTGATCTGTGGACCATTTGTTAGAATAAATCATCATTGGCAAAATGTGATGTTTGGTTGTGCTTTCTTAATGAATGAAACAGCAGAGCCCTTTGAATGGTTATTTGAGCAATTTTTGAAGTCTATGGGAAATTGACCCACACAAACTATTGTCACTGATCAAGATACTGCCATGGCTAAAGCAATTGAGAGAATATTTCCTAACACACAACATCGCTTATGCTTGTGGCATATATCTAAAAATGCCCCATCTCATTTAGGTAATCTAAACTCCATTAGTGAGTTTCAATCATTATTTCAGAAGTGCATGAAGATGTGTGATTCATAAGAGGAATTTGAATTTACATGGGATGAAATGATTAGGAAATTTAACCTTAGTGACCATGGTTGGTTGAACAGAATGTATACAATTTGGCATAAATGGTCAACTGCATTTGGCAAAGATATGTTTTTTGCAAATATAAAATCTTCTCAAAGGAGTGAAAACACTAATAGTGTTTTGGGAGAAATATCAACAAAAAAACTACTCTTACAGAATTTTTCTTGGCTTTTAAGAAGATGGTAGAAAAATGGAGAAGTTCTAAGAGTGAAGAAGATTTTCACAACAGTTAAGCCACTCCTTCATGTGCTATCAACAAGAATAAAACTTTACACCATGCGTCAAAGATCTATACTAGAAAAATTTTCAAATTTTTTGAGAAGGAATATTTGGATAGAGTGGAAACTTTATTTAAAGAAATAAAAAGGGATGGAGATATGTTTTATTATGATTTGTGGGTGGATGGAAAAGAGTCAAAGAGATGGTTTGGGCAATTTGATTCCTCTAATGAGGATGTTACCTGTAGTTGCAAAAAATTTGAATCTATGGGTATTCTTTGTTCACATGCATTGAGAGTTTATAACATTAAATGTGTGACAAGAATACCAAACAAATACTTCTTAAAGCAATGGTGAAAGAATGCAAAGTTTATCAACTATGAGCATAAAGGAGAATGTGCTGCTAGTGAAGATCCAAGAATTGTGTATCGTAATTTCATTATGCGGTCTTTTTATAACCTTATGTTGACCTCACAAGATCACAAAGAAACTCAAGATATCACATGGGATGTTATCAAGAGTGGATCTCAACAAGTTCAAGAATATCTATGCAATTTGAATAAAAGCAATGATACGGAAAAGAATAAAGAAATTCATGCTAGCAATCAAGATACATCTCAAGAAGTAGGCCAAATTCTTGATCCCCCGAGAGCAAAACCTAAAGGGAGCGGAAGTGGTAGAAGAAAAGGCCACTTTGAAAAGCAGCGAAAATTAAGTAAGATATTAATTTTATAAATGATTTTTTGTATATATATTACTTATGTGTTTCTAAATTAAAATTCTTTGTAGAAAAACAAAAAAGAGGGGAACATGTTGCTTCAACAGTACGAGAACAAGCTTTAGTTCCCCAAAGCTTTGGTTCTGACCAACTTATTGCACAATAGCAACTTTCATCCCTCAAGTCTTTTATGGCACTTGGAATAGTAGAAGCCCATTTCATGTTATTAATATGAACAACAATTTGAATCAGGTATAATTTAACTAGCTGTATTATTTTCATACTTCATCTTCTTAATGTTGATTAATTATAATCTTTTAATATATTGTAATGTCTTTTTCAGGAAACACATCCATCAACTTGGAGACCACCAACTACATTTACACAAAACTAGTAATTGCCTTCAAGTAAAGTAGATGCAACTAGACTCATTTGCTCTTCAATTTTTTTTTCCTTCTTATGTGCTAGAAGATATGAGAAATGTAAAATAGAAGACACTTTCAACATATCTTTTTTTTGGGTTTATTTTTATATACTTTGTAAGCTTGATTTTTTTTTTATTCTAAATCATAGATAATTGATTTAAGCCATCTTGATAAATCAGAATCATATCACTGTATGTTGATAAATCTGAAATGTATCATTATATTATAGTAACAATAGATTGGAGTCATCTTGACAAAAAAGTGTTAGATATGATTAGTTTTGATGATGTCAAATAATAGAGCAAAAAGTTTGCATAAATTATTTACCTCATATTTTGACTAACTATCAGACTTAATATCTTGTGTAGTTTCTTCAAGAAAAGAAAGGAGTTATTATGTTGCATTTTGAGTTATGGAGAATGATCAAGAGGAAGAAGAAGAAGAGAGATTGAGAAAAGAAGAACTTGCAAGATCAAATGAAAATATCAAGATTCAAGTTCATAGATTTGATGTTAAATGTTGCTATACTCAATCAGAAGTTTGGATGGCTCAGTCGGAAGCTAAAATATACAACCGGGAAGTTATACCATCATATATTGAGTCACCCTTCATATAAACATGGAAAATAAGCTTCAGAGGTGATTTTTATGGGCAATTATCGATCACTTGATTGATCATCCATTTATCGATCAAGTTATCGATAAAATGCATCCTCTGTTATGCTCTGTTCTTCGTTCAGCTCTGACATAGGTTCGGTATTTCTTCAATATCTCTCAAACCACAAATCCGTTTGAGGTGAAACTTAATTCATATGAAACTAGACTCAGAACACGGTTCATGGACACCAAAATCAACTTCAAAGAGTTTCATATGATGGAGATATGTTGCTCGAAACATTGCAGTAAGGATTAACGTCTTGATTCCGACCTTTAGTCATTGTGATGAAGATAAATTTTCAACCACAACGAATTTTGGGGTGATTCTTGTTGCATTAGAAAGTAGACTCAAAGAGCTTTCTGGGGATAGGTCATTTGCAAAATTTGGAGTTGAATTGGAAGAGTTATGATCACTCAAAGTTGACCTTCGTTCTGCTTGAATCAGACTTCGAATTTATTGAGGCAAAGACCAGAAGTTCTACATTGATTGATTAAGCTCTCAAACAACATACTACTCAAACATGTTATTGAGTAAAAGCACTAGAAGAAATGAGGAAATGAAAAGCCATTATCAGATGTTACTCGAGCCTGATCAAGCAACTACATATTCGATCATTTTATCGAGTTCCTGGTACTATCTCTTTAATTCTTCTCTTTTATCTTCATATGCATTATTGAGGTTTTATAACCTATTGGATAAATGGTTTTCGGATAACATTATGGATAGATGTATTTATCGATCACTTGATCGATAAACAAAGTTAACGTTATGGATAAATAGGCATTTATCGATAGCATGATCGATAAATAGATTATCGATGAGAAGACAGATAAATGGTAATGCGTTCTACTCATTCTATGTTTTGCTTTAGTCTCCATTTATCGATTACCTCATCGATCAGTCATTTATCGATAATATGATTGATCATTGCTCTTACATGTCTACCTTGTTTTTCACGTAACGTGATCGATAAATCAGTTCTTTGAATTTACAGGATTAAATCTCCTTGTTTTACTTTATCGATAACTTTATCGATCACTCATTAATCGATCACCTATTCGATCAACCTACATAGCATGTGTTTTCTCCGAATATACTTTTGCTTATTGTTTATCGATAAGGTTATCTATTATTTGTTTATCGATAATGTGTTCAGAAAATCATTACTTAAAATTCTATTCTATAACACTTTGTTTATCGATAACCTTATCCATCATCCATTTATCAATAATTTGTTCGATCATCAATGACTGAAGTTTCATTTCTGTAACACTTGGATTATCGATAATCTGTTCGATCAATAAGTGTTCGATCACTTGTTCGATCATGGAACGTTTTCCGTTTAAACATCAGTCGACTATGATGATTCTTAAAATCAATGATCTATTTTCTTTCAAGCTTTTCTCAGCCTTCTTTTAACATATAACTCTTTATCGAAAAGACACGAAGGCAAAGGTAACTTGAAAAGGTTTATTCTTGCATAAATCATTTTTGGGTCACTGTATTCATGCTTCATCATTTATCGATCATTTGTTCGATCATCATATGATCCATAATCTATTCGATAATTGCGTCTATCTGCTATATCTTTTCTTCATGTAATTAATCGATAATATAATCGATCAAAGCTTTATCGATCAAGACATCGATCAAGTAAGTTCATCTTACTTTCTGAATATCTGATGATTGATTCCATGTTTTCCAACTTATTGTTTCTACGATTATCAGATACTTATCACTTGATCTGAGAAAGATTATTTCAGATAAAAGAGCCACAACGAATTTATGATGTGAAGAATCGACGTTCGTCAGAAGCTTCCAACGGCTAGTTTCAACGGTCATATTCTTCAAGCCAAACGGGAAGAAAAAGCTCAACGGTCAACTACCCAACATCATCTATAAATAGAAGAGCATTCAGAACAAGAAAAAAATGAAAAGAGTCCGAGCTTACAACATCAAATGCTAAAATGCCGAATCAATATATTCTCATTTAGAGCTCCGAAAGAAAACTCCCTGTCTCTGTGCTCCATAGACGAAAACATATGTATCCGTAAGATAGAGAGGAGAGTTTCCCAAACGTGCTTAAGATTCATCTATCACTTCTTTGAGAGAAGAAATGTTCAATCTTCATTATCATTATTAGATTGTATCCTTACGGTGAGTAAGGGGGAGTATTACCTCGGTGTGAGGTTGTTGTTGAATTAGACTGGTTAGTCTAAGAATTGTAAGCGGCGTCACAAGTGCCCGGATCAAACTTGTGATTGTAGTGGTTCTCAAGTACCCGTGTTAAACTTGAGGGAGATAGTCGATTGAAAATCTCAGGGGGAGCCTGGGGACTGGACGTAGGTCAGTGAGGACCGAACCAGGATAAATCACTGTTTGCATCTTCTCTTCCCTTACCTTTTTATATTTCCAGCTAAACCATTTTACTACTGCGATTATGTTTATCTCGATTCATTGTTTTTATACTCAGAATTTCTTATGAATTTCATTACATTGCGAAAAGATTTTTAATTTTAACCAACACCCAATTCACCCCCCCTCTTGGGTGTTCAGCCATTCCAACAAAAAGGTGCGTAATATGACAATAAATATTGCTGTCATGGGAATATTCTAAATTTTCTTTTGGAAAAGATCAATCCATTGGGTATTGTCAATTAAATACATATTGGTATTTCACTAAAACATCATATAGAGTAGAGTACCAATACAATAAAAAATGACACATCAACCAATACAACCATTGAATTTCATTTACAATCATTTTTCTAATTGCATTTATGATCTCTTTTCTATGTGATCCAAAGTAGCCGCCCAACCATAAAAGTTATTTGGTCATCTTGAAACCACAAATTTTGAAGTCAAACTACTATTTCAATGCTCCTGGTGCAAATAATTCATCAAAATCTTTTGCAGTCCTTAGAGTGTCTGCACACTTTTGTTCATAGAATCATTGTCACTAATGCTTCAAACAATTATAAGTAGGGGCTTCTTGAAACACCAGATTTGTTGATATCACACCTATGAGCATTCTCTTGACTCAGATTCCATGACTAGCAATCCCACTTCATATCTTCATCATTTTCCATAAGAGAAATTACAAGAGAAGATAAATATCATAATCAAGCTACTCTTCATTTGCAATGCAAAAAGAAGAAGATGAAGGAAAAAAAAAGAAAATGGAGGAAAATAAATGTACATACATGCAATTTTGCAGAAGTAATATGTATTTGTAACTTATTTTGTGCTGTTAATGTTCTTTGCTTTACCAATCCTCAGTGTTATTATTGCTGATGATGCTTGTTAATGATTTGGGATTTGGGAGAAGTTCTTCCTATAGCTGGACCAATAACATACATATACAAATCACTATCTACAGTAGTTGGAATTTTGTGAGCCTCATTTATTTATGTGCATATTGCAAACTTGTCTAATAACTTAATGCAAAATGGAATCGGTGGCAAAATCAATGCAAGCAGTAGCCTCATTAAGAACAAGAATTATATTTCACTTGAAAAGTACTCTTCCAAGACAAAAGAGTTAGCGCTATCACAAACTTCAATTTTCTCCTCCATCACCCACTGTTCAAATTTTCAGAATTGTGGTTATTCAGTTACATTTGCATCTCACAACTTAATTTGAAATTTTATAACAAGTTGCTTGAATATGGTTTAAGTATAAAAAGAGTATGAACTTTCCAAGTGGAATGTTATTAGTCATGTGAGTTTTAAGATCAGCCTTGTATTTTCACCTAACAAATTAAACTTTTAGAAGATGAAACAGTTATTTGTAATTATTCTTACAAGCCATTTTTATATCTATATCTTTATATATATGTGCGTATATATTACAAACATCAACTTTTAAGATCAAACTAACCAGAAGAGTCCTGCAAGCTTGGTAGATTGATGACTATTGCCTTGAGCTGGCATTTCTCTAAAGCCTATAATAATGATCACATAGTAAACATCAAATCCAACCTTAGAATTGATGGCAAAAATAGAAAAACTGCACTAAGAATAAATCTAATGTAGAACATAATGAGATTTAGTTAGTTGTATATTTTTCCACTATAAAAGTAATTCATGATTCATTCACCTTCCACGTTTCTTCGTCAAAGTAGAGGCCTAGAGGATACAAGTAGGTTCTAATGCTACCCTTAAAAAAGAGTTACTCAGTGTCATTCCCAAATCCTTCAAACCCATCACTAATATGGTAATCCAGTCTATAAGATGATGTAGAGATGAGCGCTACTGCCGATGACGTTACAATATCTCCATCGACAAAGGTGATCTAGATCCGAGAGCAACCGCTGACAAAGTTACAGCATCTCCACTGCCAGAGAAGATGATACAGACATAAGCGTCACTGTCGATGATATAATAGTGTCTCCTTCGACAAAGAAGATGATGCAAAGCTGAGCGCGACCACCGACAGAGTTACAGTATCTTCGCGAGCAAAGAAGATGATGCAGATCTGAGTGCTATCACCACTGACGTTATGCATCTCCTCCAACAAAGAAGATGATGCAAAGCTAACTGCTACGTACCTCTCTTCGACTCGTCTGATTTTTCGATTAAGGGTTCACATGAGTGTTTGTTCATCCAGATTTTAGGGTTTATTTTTCTTTTAAAAAAAATAAATGTGAACCCATTCAGCACATGAGTCATCCGCCAAGTAGATTAAAATAAATTGAGTTGGGCTGTTTTGATTAGAGTTTAGGTGAGGTGGCACTCTAAGAGTACATAAGAATTTCTCCACGACCGAGTTGGACTTGGTCCACCAGGTTACCAGATTGGTCCAGGTTGTTGTTCTTGTTTTTTTTTTTTTAACTTCATTTCATATGGGCTTTGATGCTTTTTTTTATATAAAAAAATATTTTTTCAGCATATTTTATTACTTTGTTTCATATGTTTTAAAGTATATTGAGCTTTTCTATTAAATAAATAGAACTTTCCATTCTTTTTACTTATCTAAAATTAAATAAACATAGCTATTCCTGGGAAGATGAGATTCTTAGATGATCTACATATCACAAATAAATAAGATCATGTTTGATATTGACAACATTCAGCAAAAAAAAAATAAAAGAACAAAAAAAAAATCAAATAACCCAATTTTAATACTAAACTTTCCTTTAAATCATCATCAGTCATTGAAGCTACAGACTAAAAGGCAAAAGTATGTTAAGGTCAAGAAGTTGACTGCTTGATGGGTTGGGCTCAAATTTAATATATCTATTAAATGATTAATCACATATAAATGTTTAAAAAAAAAAGTTACCTAGACCAGGTTAGACCACATGATCTGACACATCAGTCCTTAGCCCGATCTAACCCGGTATTTTAGTCTGACCCGATTGGTCTTGTCTCCTCATCAGGCTTTTTTTAGACCGGGTTGAACCGGGTTTGTATGGGTCAGACCAGGCTCTGGACTTTTTTGTGCAGCCCTACACAACATCTCTTTACTTTTCAAGTTAAGTTCTTTTTATCTTTTTGAGATGGCTTTTTAATTTTAAGAACAAATGGTAATGATGATGAGAAATAAAATTACAATATAGGAGAAAACACTATTAATTCTTACTCCTTCAGTCTTTAATGTAGAACCGAATTAGAAAAATGTAATATCTATTTTACATATTTATCAATTTTTTTTCAAATTAACCCTATTGATATTTCCTCAATAATAATCAAATAGGAGAGAAAGGAGGGAATTGAGGAGGATGCTCAAAGTATTTTAGAAAAAAAATCATATTCATTAATTTAACTAACATTATAATTTATTCAAATTAGTTAATTAGATTTTACATTAAAAGAGGAGTATTATTTAGTTTTTGAGAATAGATAATTATAGTAATTTTCTTTTGCTATCACATCTATTTAGTTTTTTTAGGAATAGATAAAGAGTTTTAAATATTGTCGCATTTATATTGTAATTTTTATTATGAATTAGTAATTTAATTTATAGTAATTCATGAAATAATATTTTGATTATGAGTTCTATTTCTGTTGGTATGTGTATTTATACACCCTCATGTGACATTTATAAGATCAAGTATTTTGACAATTTATAACTATAAATATCTATCTATTTTATAATTCTAAGGCATGAATTGTTAAGAGATTAGGTATTAACATATTTAGAAAACACACATCTTATAGTTTCACATTCCTATCTCACCTTATTTGTAAAATTGACGCTTCAATTTTTAATCTCATAACTTTTTTCAGAAAAAATAAATCTGTAGCATTAAAGCTAATCTTAATATTTAAATATGCTATAAATAATTTATTTATTCCTTACTATAACATATTAATTACTTAGAAATTAACCATTAAAATAATTATCATATTCAAATTAGATCTATCTGAAAAGACTATTAGGGACAAATCAACTCGTGGCACTCAAAATTTTCAATATCGACAACCCAATCATCTATCTCTCTATCTCTCTATAGATATTTTTTACAAAATCAACAGCTTTCCTTGTTTGCAAATATAAACGTGGTGAGTATATTCCCCTTTTTTTTTTCAATTTGTTATAGTACAAGTGAATTTTTTTGACCTCATAGTGGTCTTCTTTTCTTCTACCCTTGCAGCATAGTGCGGTTTGTATTTATCCTTAATACAATACGGTTTGCTTCCATCCTTGCATAGTGAGCCCCTTTTTGTTTCCTTCTTTGCTCTTTTTGTTATATCTTTTCTCCTGAATTTTTGTGCTAATTACCAAACAAGTACAAAAATCACACAGAAAGCTATATATATTTTGACTGAATACACAAAAAGCTATATGAATACATACCTTATTGCATAGTCATGGATAGCCTAAAATATAAATGTCCTTTGGGAAAGAAAAGTTTTGTTTGGCACGTGCAAATTCCCCATATGAAAAATATCATTGCATAGTCTTACAAGACCTTAAAAGAATGGTTCAATTGCATCAGATCTGTGGCTTCAATTGCACATTGAAAGAATGACAAAATACATGCATTATGCTTCAAATATACCTATGATCAAAATTCTTTTGCATTGTTCTGAATTCTTACTTTCTTTTGCAATTTGAACTTTTACTTACAAATTCATAAGTTTGAATCGAAGATGGGAAACAATCCTGATGAGGATAGTGCTTTGAATATTGACTTTAATGATAGTGAAGAAGAAGTGGATGAAGATGACATTGAGGAGGTCAATTTACAATGTAAAGAAAATTTAAATGAAGAGCATGTGAGTGAAAACTCAAAAAGTCTTGATAACAAGGAAGAAGTTGGAGATGAAAATGAAAGAGGAGATGGATGCGTTAAGAAAAGGTTGCCAATGCATAAGTTGCTAAAAAATATGAGTGAATACAAATAGGAGGCAGGAACCCTTTACAACACCGGAGAGGATTTTAAACAAGCCATAGTCTCATGTTTTGTGCACGCTAAAAAGGGCTTAAGTTTATTAAAAATAATAAGGAAAGGATTAGAATAAGATGCAAGCCAGACTGTGAATGGAAGGCATATTGTGCAAAGCTAAAGGGAAAAGAGACATGGCAATTAAGGATGATCAATGACAAGCATATATGCAACAAGGAGGTGAATAATAAATTGCTAAAATCCAAATGGCTTAGTAGGAGTATTGAGAGAACCATGAAAGAAAATCCAAGTATAAATTGAAAGATATTATTAAAATATCTAAGGGAAAGTGGAATGTAAAAGTTTCAAAGGCGGTGGCTTTTAGAGGAAAGAAAGAAGCATTAAACCACCTTCATGGGTCATTTCAAGAAAAATTTTGAAGGTTGTATGATTATTGTCATAAGCTAAAAAAATCCAATCCTCACTCTACGGTGTTGTTAAAAGTAGATAGGCCACCTAACTATAATGCAGAGCTTGATGCTCTAGTGCCATCTGGTAACATGCTCCCTAGATTTGGAAGGCTGTATATATGCTTTGAGTCTTATAAGAAGAGCTTTTTTACTTGTGGGCCACTTATTGGGTTAGATGGATGTTTTCTTAAGGGACCATATAAATGCCAATTATTGGCTACGGTCGAGAGAGATCCTAATGAGCAAATGCTTCCCATTGCTACTGTTGTTGTGGAGGCAGAAACCAAAGATTCTTGGACATGGTTTCTATCTAATTTAATTGAAGACCTTGATGGGACAAATGAGTGTAAATCCTATACCTTTATTACAAACCAATAAAGGTAAATTTCATTTTTTATCTACTTTTTTTAACTTTTTTAATTTAACATATATCATATAAAATTAATATTGTAATTTTTTATAGGGTCTTTTACCTACATTTGATGAGCTCCTACCTAGGATAGATCATCTATTTTGTGTTCGGTACCTATATAACAACTTTAGAAAGCGATTCTCAGGAACAAATTTGAAAGAAACGATGTGGAAAGCAGTCAAAGCTACCTATCCACAAGCATGGGAATGAGTAATGAAGGATATTCAAAAAATTAATGAAGATGCATATAAGTACCTCATCAAAATTCCTTTCAGATTCTGGACCAAGTCTTGATTTTCCTTTGAACCAAAATGCGATGTATTGGTAAATAATATGAGTGAAGCTTTTAACTATGTCATTCTTGATGCAAGAGAAAAACCAATTTTGTCAATGTTGGAGGATATCAAGACTTATTTCATGAATAGATGGGCTGCTAATAGAACTAAGATGAATAGCTTTCAAGGTTCTATTCTTTCAAATATTAAAAAGAGATTAGAAAGAGAGGCTAATGATAGTGGCAGATGGTTATCTACTTGGGCTAGAAATGAAAAGTTTGAGGTTTATGATGGACATAAGAGAGTTGTAATTGATCTAAAAGTTAAAAAATGTCATTGTAGAAAGTGGTCATTAATTGGCATTTCTTGTGCTTATAGCATAAGTTGTATTTATTGGTGGTCAAAGAAACTATAAGATTACGTACCCATTTATTATTAGAAAGAGGCTTATCAAGCATGTTATGAGCCTATCATTTTCCCTACAAATGGCATCAACTTATGGACAACAACAGAACATCTAGATGTACTTCCACTCTATATAGAACACCTATTGGCAACCATCAAAAGCAAGAAAAAAGGATCCAAATGAAGAAAAGAAAGGAAAATATAAGATTAGTAGAACTGATTTTACAGCAAAATGTTCAATTTGTGGTATTGTGGGCCATAACAAAAGAAATTGCAAGGATTCAAGAAACATTAAAAGCCATGACGTTCAAACCAATGCAAACATCACTCAACCTAGTATATTGAGTGCTTCAATTAACACACAACAAGTATGCAGTCAAGTGAGGTAAATTTTATTAATTCAATTTTATAAACTTTGATTATCTATGATTATTATTTTAGTAGTAATTTAAATTTTGATGTAGGGGGCATCTTGTCAATCATCAACTCATGAAGTAATGACTTAGATGAATACGCAGTTGGGACAGGTACAATTTTTGTAAATTGATTTACAAACTTTAATGGTATACAAACATAATGTGATTTGACCAAATGTTTTAATGTAGGAGACTCTAAGTCAGCATTCTATGTAAATATCCTGGCAAAATGTGCTATCATGGCGTACTCCTAGTTCCCATCTCATGCAAAAGCCAAATAACAAAAGCAAAATGACAATGGCAAGCAAAAGCCAAGCAACAATACTAAGCCAATCAATTGATGCAACATCAATTCAACAAAATGCTATGACCTAAAGCTTTTGTTCTTTTTGCTTTTGTCTCTAAAGAAGATCATGTTTTTATTAGTTTGGATTTATTTTACATCTACACTTTAGTTAATATCTTATTCGAAGTAAATTTAAAATTTATCATTTTCTTGTATCATGCAATTGACATGAAGTATTTTTAAAATGTATAAGGCCAACAATTTAAATTTATTCAAGGGGCCAACAATTTTGTTGTGTATTGTCATTTTATTTTAAACTCTTGTATGTTTTAAAACATAATGTTAGAATAACTGAATGAAATTTTGGCTGGTGCTTCATATAAGAGTCTAAGATGGTTTCAGAGTTTTTTTATAACATGACTTAGTACATCATAATACGAAGATCTTATCTGCAGATCACATGAGTAATCAACAATATAATGCCACCCCTTCATGATCATCAATTATTCACAATTTGAATCATTAATCATTAATCATTAATTCTCAAATATATATATACACAGATCATTCACGCATCAAAGAACAATGTGCTTCAATTATAGTAATCCACCAAGAAAAAAAAAACAAAACAAATGGGACCTGAATAACTTGATGATCCTTATGCCCTGAAGAACAGCAATAAACGCAAAAAGGTGTCGCCATTGTAATCGAGACAATACATGTTACGCTTGCTCCTGGTAGCATCTTCGTGAATCAAGCAATCACTAGAAAATGATGAGTTCAAAAGTGCTTCGAACCATGGAGGGACCAGCATTGTGTGTTATCCACTTAAACGCCAATTAATGAGATCATAAAACCTAATCAAATAAAATTTTAGAGAGACGAAGATTTGTGAGAAAAGAATATATTATACCAGTTTAAGTGGTGAATGTGCGCAACTACCGACGAGGGTATGGAAGCAGTAATGGCAAAAGTATAGTGGGAATTAAGTTGAATACAAATATGTGAAAAAGACAAGTAGCGAGCAAGCTTTTTTGGGGAAAAGACAAAATAGAGAGCAAGCTTTTTTATTGAATCACATAATAAACATGATGATTATCAAAAATGGAAACAGAAAATGGGTTCTACTTATGTTTTTAGCAAACTCTGCAAAGCAATGCTTCTACCATAGTTATATCTTAACATACTACACTGTTATTTTGTTCATTGTGATGGCATGATGAGTTTTCCCCCCTCATTTTTACTAAACCCAGTGATTACTTACGTCACTGAAATTGTTGGGGTCGTTGCGTCCCTGCTGGTTAACTGCATCAGCAGCGAATCTTGTGTCTCCATTTAGCTATCAGAGCACCCTAAAAAATCTTCCAACTTTGGTGCTCCATTATTCTAGTTTTGTGGGCTTGCTAACCTCTCTCCACTTGGGTTTTGTCGATGGTTCATCATTCTGCGCTACTTCAGATTTGCCTGATTGATGACAAAACTAAACTAAATCCTTAACAATTTTTCCTGGTCAGCTGCTCTAGGTGAAGGAAATATTGAAGAATGGGGTTAGTACCTTTACAATCCGTTTGGTACGAAGGATTTGGAAGGGAAGGGAGGGAGGAGAAGGGGTTTTAATCATTTTTCCTTGTTTAACAAGATAAAAATTTTAGGAGGGGAGGGAAATTTTTTTAACATTTTCCCTCCCCTCCCCTTATAAGCCTTCCCTCAAAATTGGAGGAATTTGAAGGGAAATGGTAATATTTTGACTTGTATTAACTAACATGCACATATTATTTTCTAATAATCCCATGTTACCATTCACTACTGAATTGTATGTGATTTGATATATTTATGGATTCAATTGTGTCTCTCTTCCCTCATTTATATGCTATCAAATTAATAAATAAAAAGTTGCTATCAAATATATTTTAATTTCTAAATGCAAATCAAGCATTCAAAACAAAAACATACAAATAAGTCATCTTTGTCGTCTTTGAAAAAATTATTTGACTACTCGTATCAACAACACAGAGAAAAATAAAAGCTGGAAAAAACATATTCAAGTTAAACATATTTACTTCATTAGACCAGATTTTGGATATAAATGCAATTATAGTTATTGGATATATAATAGCTATTAATTATATATTATCATTATATTTATTTACTTTTGCTAATTATAAAAAGCTAATCTCATATATTAAATATTATTTATAATTATATTTTATTAATTACTCTATAGAGTTTGCAAAAATCAACTTAAATAAGATAAGGGCAAAGTTGTCCATACAAAAATATTTTGACTCCCCTCCCTTCCTCAACCAAACAAGGTAACATAAAAATTCCTCCCTTCTCCTCCCCTTGTATTAATCCAAATAAGATAATATTAAAATCCCTCCCCCTCCTTTCATCTCTTTTTCCTCCATTAAAATTCCTCCCCTCACATCCCCTCTATTGAGCCAAACACACCCTTAGTTGCAGCGGTGGCAGATGTGGGTTGGAGAGGCAGAGAGGCCATGGTCGAAAGAGAAGAAGAGGAAGCATTTAAATACACAGGTTTATTTTCATTTTTTAATGTAAAATATTAAATTAAAAAATTGAACTTTTTTGCCATAAAAAAATTAAAATTTTATATATGCTTTGTCAATAATACACAGTCGGCAATTAAATTTGATTACTCAGCATTTTCCGTTAGCAACATTAATGGTGTTAAAATTAAAGACCAAAAATACGCTTTCTAAATTTAAAAGACCAAAATAAAACCACATGTAAATTTAAAGGGCCAAAAGTATCGTTTAACCTAAAAGAAATACAACATTTGATTGATTGCAAAATTCAAACATTTATATTTCATTGGCATTTTACTTGATATTCCAATGAATTACTAAACATCAAAAGGCCTTTGTTCGTTTGATAAAAGGGAGGATGAAGATGCATTTGTTTCTTGCTTTTCGGAAAAGAGTGTAAATATGGGCGAATGTGGTTGTAATTAATCCCATCAAAAAAAAAAATTAAGGATTATTTTTATCCTAAAAGTCCTTATGAGAATAAGCTTTAGGTATTCAGGAGTTTTTTTAAACTCTATCACCTTAGATGTATTAAAAAAGGACCAATGTCACCTCTCATTTGCCGTTAAAAAATATTAACGATCAACATTAGTTAAGTTCTTTAATGACTATGGCTACATTACTTATTTTCAGTTCTTTCAAAGCAATACTTAACTAAAAAAAACCTTTCAAACACCTACAGTTCTTTTATGTATATTTTAGGGCAAAACTATCCTTTGCCTAAATAGAAATTACCAAAAAGGATCAATTTTTTGGGTAAAAAACATAGATGTCTTCTTTCTATTGGAAATAATTCTGTTTGAGACATTGTTAGTTACTAAACATAGATGTCTTAGAGATTCAAATATTGATTTGTTATATTGAGAGATTAATTCTTTCTATTAGATTCAACCTTTATTAGTAAAATGGATGCCTTATAAAGGAAAAACAATGCAAGAGGGACTGCAAGGCCTCTTTTTGAACTATTGAGGTGAAAGGGGACCAAATTTGGTCATGACGTAAAATGCAAGGCTGGAAGTATAATAGCCCAAATAGAATATACAATTTTCCCTCCTTTTCGAAGGTCCAATTGGAATTCTCAAAGTGAGCCCATTTACCATTTAAAAAGCCCAAAGAGATCTATTATCGATGGGCCCATGAAAGCAAAACCAGCACGCCCATTACCTCTCCTATCCTTTCCTCTGACAAGATAGATCTATTATCACTAACAAGAGTCGGTTCAAATGAAAGAGTCGACTTATAATCTCTAAAATTATGAGTTTGAATCTCACTGTTAATGTAAAGATATTATTGGCAGACAATGTGTAAGTACTTCTATAAATGCTCTTTAAACCTGTAAGTATGTCCTAACCCTAGTAAGTCTTTAATATCTAACTCATCTAAACTTTTATTATTTAAAAAAAAAAGATAGGTTCATTACCAATGGAGGTTGGGTCTAGCAAAAGAAAGTAATTTTTCACAATATGACTAATCAAGATTCGAATCCCTACTAGAAAAAGTGTTCACGTTTAATGCTTAATAGTATCTCGAATAAGATTTACCTCCTGAAAAAAAAGGAAGATAGGCCCATTTAGTTTGTCTCCTGTTTTTTGTTTTTTCGTTTTTTAAGCGGCAGTATTGGTAAAAATGAGAGGCACATCTAGTCACTTGAATTTTGTGACGCATATTCATTACTATACCTGTATTTCATGGATTAGTAAGGGAGTTTCATACATTAACACCATTTTTTCCATCTCTAAAATTTAATTATCATAGCAATGGTAAGCATGACTAATTTTAATGATAAAGAAAAAGGATTTGAGTGAATTAATTAATAAGAATGACTAATAATGAATTAGGTCAATCATTAATAATGAAATGATTTGTAATTAGTGTCGTTGGTTTTAGAGTGTATCATGTGCACATGCAATGCAAGTGAACAAAGGCTGCATGAGTTTTATTCCTATGAGTAGTGAGTTGTCCGGGCTACAGCCCCTAACAAACCTTCATTTTTTTTTTCCAAAAAGCCTTATTAATTTAGAGCTTTAAAATGAAAAATATAAAAATATTTGAAAAACCTTGATGTCCTCTAATTTTACCATTAAGATTTATTTGATACATAAGATTTTTAAAGAATAGAAAATGTCAAATCTCTACGGTGAATAAATATCTATCACCTAGAGTTTTTAATATAAAATTTAGTTAAATAATTTGGAAAGATCAAAAAAGTTATTAAATTGCTGGATTATACCGTATGTTATGCGATCTCTCTAAAATATTTCTGTGTATTATTAAATTATATATCAATTTATGAATGAGACAAAGTAGTTTGGAAAAAAAATAATAAATATAAATATTTTAAAGTAATTTGGTGACTTATTTAATCTTCTCAGATCAATTAATTGGGTGTTATGTTAAAAATAAAGAGGCAATACAACGTTAGGCCCCAAGAAAAAAGACAACCATACATGTTTGGGATAATTTTAGGAAGATTCAGATTGTAGTCTCGCCCCAAAAAAGTTAGATTGATGGGGGAAAAATGATCTTTGGAATAATAGCATAAACAAATGAGCTTTTTTTCTACAATCCACCGTTTTTTTTTTCCCCATTCATACGCTTAAGATTCAGATTCAAATAGGGAAAAAAAAAGAGCATTACAACTATCACCGGGGAAAGACGTAACATCCTGGATTTACGGAATCAATTGTAACATAGAGTGTGTGTATATGCTTAAGCAATACTACCCCTATCCTTAATATAAGATTTTGTTTGATTTTTATTTTGATTTTAAATATAAGACCTCAATCCACTTTGTTTTTTATATTTATACTTTTTTTCCTAAAGTAGTCCTTCTAACAATAGTAGCTCTACCCAATACACTTAATTAACAAGGATATTTTAGAAAAGATAACATCTATTTAGGATAAATAACTAGTTCAACTTACTTCTTTAATCTCCTCAAATTAGTCAACTAGCTCTTGTAATTAAGACCACAAGTAGTATATGCTCCTCCGATCCTTAATATAGGACACAATTCTTGAGTTGGTTTTGGTCCTAAATATAAGACTCATTTATTATATTTATCAATTTTTTCTAAATTACCCATATAGATACTCCCTCAACCATAACAAGTAGAAGAGGGAGAGGGGGTATTAAGAAAAATTATTATAGTGTTTTAGGAAAAATATGTCACTTTTCTTATAATTAACCAACTTACCTAGCTTCCTTAATCTAATCAAATTAATTAAATGGGTCTTATATTAAGGATCGGAGGAGTAATAATTATTTGAAAAGGCTTTAAGCTAAAAAAAAACAGAGAATAAAATTGCACATTAATGAAGTATAAAAAGGGTTGTAAATGAATATCGGAAGAAATACCCTATTAGAATATCTATTTAGGTATATGTGTGTATAGTAATTAGGGACACATTAACTAATATTAAAATAGGTAAATAATAGTTAGAGACAGTTATTCTTAAATATTATGAAGTTATTGAGATATTAAGAAATATCAGGGCAGATAAATAATTAATTTGAAAATATTGAGATTCCTTTGTAAATATATTTATATATATCTTATCAGATTTTAATAATTGGTTAACTTTTAAAATAAAACATTTGTTTTGCCATTTTTAAAATAAAGACATATAAATTTTATTTCCCTGAAACAAATAAATAAAATAAAGATATATATACACATTCACACACATCCACGTGTATCTTTTAGTGAACGGATGAAAACCTAAACCTAGTCCTATCCTTCAGTCAATGCTCCCTATCTTGCTTTAGCCGTGGCTTACTTTTTTGTTCTTCGTGCACCCTTAAGCTCTTCCCAACCAATCAAATACACACAAATCCATTGTCAAGAATGAGTCCCTCCACCTCCTATTAGGTGTGTGTGTGTGTGGCCTTAGTTCAGCTTATCCAGTGAGTTTCAACTATTAAGTAGTTCTTTTATTATAAGACATATCGACAGCCTTGGAATAGATTTTTGTGATTTTCTTTAAACTACGGAGTAACAGATAACTCTGATTATTTTTCCATATATATGAGAACTGTGCGTTATTGGTTGACCATTCTAAATTTAGTTCAATTGTATAACTGAATTATATAGATGTGTGTGTTCTAAATTTTTTTAAATGATTCTCAATTTTATTCCATTTGTGCTTTGTTTCTTAATTCTTATATATACTATTAATTAATATTAATGGTACTGGATGGTCTTAATAAGTGTAAATATTATATTATGAAAATATCATAATAAGTTATACAATTAATCTCGAATATGTGTGCAAGCAGGAGAAACTTTGGGATTAAAAATGCGCGCGTGTGTGTTAGATTTCTTTTGTATTTCAGTTGTAATCTTTTCAAGTACGCCCGTGTGTGATGATTTCATTTACAATGTATTTGCAATTTTTCAGGCATGCTTGTGTATGCAAAAATATATAATTTAGACTTGAGCGGTTTTATCATACCTTGATCTAAGATGTATTATTAGTGTTTTGGTATACTTGTCATTGCATTTGCATTCATGGTAATAGGCTGAGATTAGGAGTTTGGTGCATATGATGAATTCTTTTATCAAATGATATGCCAATGCTCGGTGCACAGTGGATGACACTTTTTAAGGCTTCCTTTTCCATATTTTCTTTTGGTCCAGATTGCATTGAAGTTGTGGAACATGTGACATTTCCTTAGTATTATTCTTCAAGGAGGGGGAGCCATAGTTCAAATTTGAACTCTATGTCTTTGGCCAGATACATCTTAAATACTGATGAGTTTAGGGCAATCCAGTTACATGGATTGGTTCTTTTCAGACTATATGTGTTAGTCTATGACTCTAGTCAGCGGTATAAAGATAGACGATAATATAAGAGAGGCATATTACATTTCTGCATATGAAATATGAAACCATGTTATGTTGTTAAATTGAGAATAAGTTTGACATAAATGTAATGTCTGTAAGAATTACATATATGAATATTATAAAGATAATTATATTTGAATCTATATTGTGCTGTATGTAGTTGTTTATGTATGTTTTAATTCCAGTAGTTACTGAAATTGTTAGATCTCGCTCCTTATCTTAAATTTTTTTAGATGAGATCTAATAAGAGTCAAAAGAAGGCACCAAAAGAGTAAGCCTTTATTTTGCTCCTCATGTACATGTTGTTATTATATTTTAATTATATTTTAATTGTCATGGTGCTGAGACATTATTGTCGTGTTCTAAAATTTAAAGTATTTTGAAATTTTGAATCACATCTCTAAAATTATTTGTTGATTTGGGATCTTGGCAACTTTTGGGGAGTAGTACTTTTTAAGTCTATCTTTAAGGTAAATAAGGTGTCACAAAAGAGATACTTAGAGGTCCTAAACTGCCAATCAAATCAAACTTGTTGTACAACAAAAAAATCAAACTTGATGGCTTGAATTTAATAACTTATAAAAACATAAATTAATATTTTATTTCTCTCCATTTCTAAATATATGAATTACATAATTAATTTACATATACTAAAAAAATAGTTATATTAATTATTTATATCAAACATGTATGTATGAGCTCGTCTAAAATAGTTTTTTTTTTTTTTGTCATCACCCTCCATTGATAAACCCCCTCATATAATAATATAACAAATAGGGATAACTAAAGAAAAAAATTATAAATTGAAAAAATAAAGTAAATTGGGATATCACACTTAAAACCAAAACAAAGTAACCATGATGCTAAATATAGCTGGTACTTAGTTGGATTCCTTAAACATCTAATCAAGAGTTTGATTCTTGAAAGTATGCATAGAGAGGATCTCGTGATCAGCACTAAAATCTTTTTAAAAAGTCTACAATATAAGAGGATCGATCATTACTATAAACGTTAGATACCTTAGACTTAACCAAAAAAAAAATCAAAACAAACTTCTCAGCTAATTCCTACATACAAGAGTAGAAATAGTGCTTGTTAAAATTCGGTACAAATGGTTTAAAAAGTGAGATGGGGATAAAATAGGTGAAAAAGGGCAAATGGAGGTGACATTATTTAGGGACACTATTTAGGGACAGAAAACAAAAGGCAAGCATGTTGTCTATCATGCTAGTTGCTAATTTTGATGATACATCATCGCCAACTAGTGGCCTCTATTCACTCTAAATTCAATCAACATATGCATAACACCTACATGTGATAAGCCTCCCTTTCTGTCTCTCCAGCTTTACAGCCCCCACCCACAAAAGGGAAAGCCTCCTTAGCCCTTTCACATCCTCCTTCTTGGTTATATCTTCAAAACAACATGCCCACACTTTCATATCCTTTTCATTTTCTCTATTCATATAATATAATATAATATAATCCCACATGTTATTTATTTTTCCGACTAAGGGTGTGTTTGGATGAAACCAAACCGTGGTTTGAAAAAATGATTCTGGAGAATAGATTCTGAAAAGAATAGATTTTATGAAAAAGTGATTTTGAGAAGTGAGAGTGTTTGGATAGTTGTTATCAGAAGCACTTTTTATATATACAAATTACTAAAAAAAGACATAAGTTAATATGATAATTACAGAAAAAATAGATTTTATGATATATTTTAATTTGAAGGAATAAATTGTTAATAATATATTTTTTATTAACATAATTAATAATACATAAGATAATATAATTAATAATTAATTAATATGTATATATATTTATAAAATATAAGATTAAATATGTTTATAAAAAAATATGTTTATAAAAAAAATAACAAGATACATATCCTATAGGCTCTCCCACTCTCCTTCTTTTCTCCAAAAGCAAAAATTTTTTGCTTTTTCCAAAACCATGGTTTTCACCCAAAACCATGGTTTTGGTTTTTGGGTGGGTGTTTGGGTGGTTTGGATCCCCAAACCATGGTTTGGGGTGTCACCCAAACACACCCTAAGTTGCATATTGGTCCTAACAGCTTTTACTTATGAGCACCGGACATCCGGAAGTATTTTTAGGTTTAATATTACCTCGAAAATTTAAAATCACAGTAATTTTACCTTTGACTATTAAAAAATTAACGCTAACTTTTGAAATAGTAACATCGACCCTTGATTGTTAATATTTTATCAATAAGGAGTAAAATTGCTATAATTTAAACTTTCGGAGAATATTAAACCTAAATAAAATTGAGTGCCCAATGCTCTAGAATGAAAAATTTTGAAGTAAATTTGCACATTAACCTTTTTTTCACTATTAAATTTGATTTTTTTTTTTACCTCTTTTCCACAAATTTGAGTTTTTTGACCGGTTCTTTACTTTTTTGGCGTGAGTTTTCAATTTTTTGTTTTTGTTTAGATAAGATACTAGACTGATCCTTAGTTCAACTAGCTAAATTAGCGTACTTAATCTTAATGCTTAAAATACTAATTTTTTTTCAATGTAATTTTCTTTATTCATTACATTTAAACTCAATATTTTACTTTCAAGATATTGAATCATCTCGATAACCCAGCTACCACTACCCATTACTCATGCATTAATTTTCAAGGGATGGGATTTTTATGAATATTGATAGCTTTAAATAATGAAGCACCATTTTTGTATATTCCAAAAATATATGAAGAAGTTAAAATTTGCACAAAATATATTTCTCCATTAGATGAATTTTTATTTCACTTTTTTGCATAATCTCTAACTGAAAAATCCGAGAAAAAAAACAAAGAAATAAAAGAAATGAATAAGAAAACCTTTTACTTTTACGTCTCTTGTGGGGTGGGCAGACCAATGGGGGTCAAGTCATACCCCATGCTTTCACCCAAAAGAAGGAGCGTCACATCCCATATCCATGAGCTGCCATATGCTTTTGGAGGTATATTGATAACTAATAAAAAAGATGTAAAATAATTTAAAATTTAAAAATATCAGTATTATTGATTGCAATGCAAGGAAATATCAGACGATAGACTCATATGGGAAAGTCTCACTAGTCATCACCTATTACTTTTTTTTCAATTGTTTTCAATATAAAAAACTAGACATACATTTTTTGTAAGAAAAAAACTAACCATACTTATTTTATATAAACCTCACCAAAATTTTATATTTCATGTTAACTATTGATATTTGATAACTATGGTGTTAAAAGACTATTTTAAAAATTTATTTATATTTTTTATCATATTGTTATATTCATCATCAATAGAGTAATATATAAAATGTATATCAAATCACACTATTAATACCATGCGACTTATTTTCAATGACTATGCAATATATATAGGAAGAATTAAAAAAAATACATTTGAATTTTAAAATTACAAATGAGTCTTATTTACTATACTTTAATAGCAATTGAAACATTTGAAAAGTAAACAACACATTTTTGTAGTCATTTCGGATTCGAGATTTTAAAATTTCATATATATTTTTTGGGGGGAATTTTCCTCTATATATACATATTGAACAAATGTCTAATTTTATTTATGATGTATAGTTTTATTGTATTATTATATAAACATCGAGTAAGATATTCGTGATGCTAGTTTAGTACACTATTATTTAGGATATTTTGTGATGAAAAGCAACAGCATGATAAGAAGATTTTTATTGCTCAAACCTATCACAATGTCAACGTGCAAACACTGTTTTCAGTCTTATGTAGGGAACTGGCTAAACATCATAGTAACTAACCCTATTAGGACTGCAGCCACTTACGAAGTGCTTCACTTGGTTATGGAGGAGTGTTTAGATGAAACCAAATCATAGTTTGAATAATAGTTTCTGGAGAATAGATTTTGTAAAAAAATGATTCTAATAAAGTAAAAGTGTTTAGATAATTATTATCATAAACACTTTTTATATATACAAATTACTAAAAAAATGTATAAGTTAATATGATAATTACATAAAAGATAGATTTTATAACATATTTTAATTTGAAGGAATAAAATTGTTAATAATATTTTTTTTACCAACATAATTAATAATATATAAGATAATGTAATTAATAAATAATTAATATGTGTATATATATATTTATAAAATATAAGATTAAATATATTTATAAAAAAATAATTGATAGATATTAAAGTCATATTATCATTAAAATCTACTCTGACAGGCACCCTGACACTCTCCAATTTGAGCCCAAACCATGGTTTCTCCAAAATTATCCCTGTTTAGCAGTCTCTTTCCCTAAACAAGCCCGAAGTTATCTTTCTCAGTGTCATGATTATCTTGGGAATTGAACTTGATCTTTTCGAGTTTGTTATAAAGGAAAATGAAAAGAAGGGAGAAAAAGAAAAATTTTAATAAGCTCAATTTAAAAGATTAAAAAAATAGAATAAAAGTTTTTAATTAATTTTTATTATTCTTTTATATTATTTTTTTTATTAAAATTTCAAAACCCCACTTCTCTAACTTTTTAAATAAACCTTATTAAAATTTTCTTTTTCCTCCCCTCCCCTCTATTTTTCTTATACCAAACAGAAATTTAATAAATTTGTTCAACTCTTTAACCCCTGAACCCATGAAGGGGGTAATTGCCAAAGAATTCCAGTGTAAAATAGTCTCATAACAGAAATGATACTGCTTGTGATTCCTAATATTGAATCTAATTAGAAAAGTTAGATGTTATCCTAAATATAATATCTCTCAATTTATTTTATGCATCATATTTATTATTTTTCCCTAAATTAACTCATCTAAATTATAAAATTATATATAACTTTTTTATGTTGTTATTTAACTGGGTCAGATTCCAAAATTGTAAGCATTAATATATAATCAAATATCATATAAGAGTACTTTAGCAAGATTATGTTACATTAATTTGTTCTAATTAAATAATTTATTTGATTTTTAAAATCTATTTAAATTAGTTATATCTTGTATCAAGCATTATACTTTTTAATAGAGCACCAAAATATATGTTGTGAAATGTGCAATAGTTGGTTTAGGTAGTTATACTCTTATTCCTCTCAAACAATGTCTCAAATTCATGTTTTGTGAATAAAGAAAAACTATATATCATATGAAAAGTTGTAGGTAAAAGCACACATTTAGTCTTCTAATTTTATAAACAAATTTTGTTTGATTTATTAATTTATCAAATATCTTTTTAATCTTTTAATGTTGACATTGTTAATCTTAAACAATAATTTTTATTATAATCATTATTATTTTTTAGAAAAATTAAACTTATTATACTAAAATTATTAATATTTTGTTAATATTCAAAATTTCATGAAACTAGCAATGGTAAAATATTAAGATTTAAAAAAGGGTAATTTATAAAGTTAACGAAACTAGCAATGCTAAAATATCGAGATTAAAAAAAAGTAATTTATAAAATTAACAGCACAAAACAAAATTATATATGAAGTTAAAAATGATCATATCTATTTTTATGTTTGAAAATAATATTATTCAATTGCCTTAGGTTTGAAAATACTCAACATCCTGATATTTTTCTGCTTCAAATGTTGGGTGTGCATTGTGACTGCTTTTAGACCAATTGACTCTGTTCTTGATCTTTTGCTTAATAATGGTATCTTGACATATTCTTATCAAATCGTTTTATTATTATAGTAAATATTTCTTCCAATCCTAAATGTAAAATTTATTTTGTAATTCAATTTATATTATAAAATGAGTTTTATATTTATGAATGATGAAATAGTTTAAATCAACTCGATTGAATCAATTATAAATTAGTGACTTTCAAAAGTTAGAAAATATTCACTAAAGTGGAACAATAACCCTTGTTTTGGTCTGGTATAATGCTTACATGCTTACTGCAGATATAATAGCATGGAATATAACGTAATATATTTAAATGTATTTGCAATAAAAATTTAATTCTTAATATGAAACCACACCAACAGTAACACCACAAGCTGTAAATGCTTCTTATTGCCCTTATCTTTCTCAACACACCCGCCTTGTGCCGCCCATACCCATATCTCCAATCATTTTCACTGTCATCCTCCACCCAATTCCATATCCCCAAATTTGCCCTCCCTATTTTCAAATATTCCCGGCTTATCCCTAATTCTATTCCCTCTTCTACCCTCCTCAAATCACCATATTCCCAACTCGTCCCTTCTTCTTCTTCGCGTTCCCTACCACTACCAGTAACTGTTGAAGCAACATTGCCTGCTACTGTTGGTTCTGTGTCGGACACCAATGCCCTCACCTCCAACCAATCATCTTCGGATTCCCAATTTGCCCTTGAGTTTGAAGCTAATTTACCGATTCTCTCATTCGCTGAGTCTTCGTTTTTTATTCTGATTTCTTCTTCGTCTTCTTCCTTGAAATCGTTTGAGTTCATCCAATCGAGGATGCACCGAGGAGACGACTCTGAGAGATTACTGGGAGGAGTAGGAAGCAGATATGGATGCTGCAGCAGCTGATCACAGCTCCACCGCTCGCTTGGTTCTCTCCTCAGGCACCTGCCGAGGAAGTCGCGTCCCAGTTCTGACAATTGACTCGGAAACTCCGGCAACTCGTCGGAGTATCCGATTCGATTGAGCGTGTTAAAGCCGTCGTCTTCCCAGCCCGGCTTCCCTGTGAGCATCTCGATCACCGTGCATCCTAAGGACCACACGTCGGATTCCGGTCCCTGAGACTCCCGCCGAATCACCTCTGGAGCCATCCACAGCGGGCTTCCACGTGGCAATACCCCCACCGCCACCGCACCGGAAGAACACTGCTCCACCGCCGAGCCGAAGTCGGCGAGCTTGGCCACGCCGCCATTGTGCCCGACCAGAACGTTCCTCCCTTTAACGTCACAGTGGACGACGCCCTTAGCGTGGACGTACCTCAGCGCGTTCACCACACACCAGGTGAAGTACCGCACCACGCGCTCGTCCACGTCAGCACATCTATCTCCATGATTCTTCTTCGGAGACGCTAGGTCAGCGAGGGTGCCACCTGGCAGGTACTCCAAATACAAGTTCCGATACGACGTCGTAGCGTCGTCGCCGAAGAAGCTCACCACGTACGGCGACGACATGCTCCGCAGGATCCGAATCTCGTTCTCCAAGGCCGCCACCTGACCCGACTGAGGATCCACTGACTTCACCGCAAAAACCCGACCGTCGGCTTTACTCACTCCCATAGTCACAGTACCAAACGAGCCCATACCTAAACACCGACCTCGAACCCAAGAAGCCATTAAAGAATCAGAGTCGCGTTGAGAGCTCATCTTCACCATCTTTTCTGAGTTTTACTGCTTAATGAGTTTGAAGAGGGCCCAAATGGGGCTATATATATGAAAAAGGGCGCGTGTTTGGCATATAACGTTTCGGTGGTTTGCCTTTTTTATTTTTATTTTTTTAAAAAAATATTTGGAGTGTGACGTGGAATTTAATTTTTGAGGAAGTGGATAATTAAGAAAAGCGGTGGTGAGAGGGGTGACGTTGAGGTGGCGAACCGGAGGTGTGGGGGGCAATCTGCCACAAGTGGTGGTGTGCTGGAAATGCTTTTGACGTAAAATTAATAGCCATTGTCTCTTTTTAATGCTTATCCATTCACCAATTTTTTCTTCCTTCAATCTGTTTTCCCCTTATAAATTACCCCCCAAAAAAAATCATTTTATGAAACATGGGCATCAGGGTTCAAAAGGGGAAAAAAAGCATTATCTGAAATTAATAAAAGAAAATCAGGAAAAAAAAATCAATATAACATATTCAGTGATGACAAATAAATAAGAGATTGCAGGAAAGAAATTAAAAGGATGTTGTGCTTCTTGAGTAAGCAAGCATATGGCAGTAGTCGCATCTTGTAAACGGTGGGTTTTAACTTAATTTTTCCCCTTTTACCACAAGGATTGAATAAGCATAGTAATAATTTTATTACTACCTCTCGTTCTTAATATAAAACTTTATTTAATTTTTATTTTAATTTTAATTATAAAACCCCAATCCATTTTTTTTATATTTATGTATTTTTTTCAAAATAGTTTTTTTAATAATAATAGTTCTAGCCAATAAATTTAATTAGCAAAGATATTTTAAGAAAGACAACACATATTTATTACAAATAATTAATTTAACTTATTTTCTTAATCTTTTCAAATTAATTAACTGATTCTTATAATTAGAATAGTAAATAATATTATCATTATTATTGACGCGGTTCCTCTTTTTTGGGTGAAGAGGTTACTAGCATGAAAGTAGTGGGAGGTTATATGCCACGTGGCTGAAAATGGTTGGGCCACGTTGATGCTTCGAGAATTGATGAGCAAATTATAAGACGGTCTAGGTTTCATATCGTATCATTATCTCTGGCAAAAATGTGTGTCTGTGTATCATTATATTTTACATTTTATTTAATAAAATATTTTACTTAAAAAAAGTGAGTTAAATTTATTTACCAATAAATTCTTGCAAAATTACTTAAATTAATTTGCATTTGCATATTTAGTATGTTATTATGTAAGTTTGTCTATTTTTTCCCCCCCTAATGATACCTGTTTCATATAACTTTTTCATATGATTAAAAGAATTTTAAAAAAAATGAAATTACACCCCCTTGACGTGCGTGGCTAGCTTCCCCCAGATATTAAATTGATATTATTGGCAAAAGAAAGGAAGATATTAAATTGATGTTATCTTCATTACTATTGTTATATCTTTTGGTAATTTTCAATAAAGTTTGGTGTTCATGTGAACTAGTATTGATTTGGTCCCCAAAATTCAGTTAATTATACTCAATCTCATCTTAACTATGTTAACTATAAAAACTAGATAACTACCTACTTTAAATACTACTTTCAGTTCATAATAAAAACTAGTTAAAAATTTACTTTGGTTTTAAATATAAAATTTTAATTTATTTTGTCTCTTTTAGTTATTCATTTTTTCTCCTAAAATAGTACTCGTGGTAATTGCTCGTATTAAAGAGTTTCCATCAAATGGTAATTTTAATACAAATAATTAATAAAAATATTTTAATGAAGAAAACACATATTTATTACAAATAATTAATTTAACTAATTTTTTTTAATATTTTCAAATCAGTTATCTAACTCTTATATTAAGAACTAGAAGGAATATTAAAAAATTAGTTATTTATAAAAAAAATACCACATTTTGTTTTTAATATAAGATGTAGATAACTAATTTGTGAAAACCATTATTAATTATGTACATTAGAATGAAAATATTTTAATATGTGCAATCATGGTGTAGATTACTCTTAAAAAAAAATAAATAAATAAAAAGACATAGTTGATTGAGATTTTATATTTAAGACCAAATTAAATTTCTAATTAGTTTTTATATGTAGGACTGAGAGTAGTAAATACTTGTTTTCTTAGAGCATTCTTTTTAATAATTTACACTAGAAACTACTCTTTCAATAATAAAAAATTCTCTTAATATGTGTAGTTAATAGAGTAAATTTAGCAAACAAATCAAGTTGATTGAGATTTTATATTTATAATAAAAATAAAAGTATGTATTAACTTTTATACTTATCCTAAATAGTACATTTTAGGAAATGAGGCATGGTTGTGAGATTTTACGTAAAATATGTTTGGGTATAATTTGAAGGGTTTGGCGCTTGATTTTTATTATTCCTCCTGCTTAGGATGATAATATACTTCAGACAATTTTGGATAAGATTTTAGTTCCAGATATTGCTTTGCCTAATTTTACCGACATTAAAAAGAGTAAATAAAAATAATAATCAAATCAAATCAATTATTATAACCCACGTTTAAATCGGTGAGATGTTTCACCCAAAACGGCACAGCACAGCATTTAATTAATTAATTAATTAATTTAACGCCAGAAAAAAAAAGAATGTATAATTAACTATGCTTTGAGGAACTCGTTTTGAAATTAAATTACGGTCATGCGAGACAAACATGCCAAATTATTGTTTTTTAAAAGAGGAATATTAAATAATTAATATATACTCCTCCGGTTATACATATTTCACACAGATTAAAAAAAATCTTAAATTTTATTAATTCTTATTTAAAATTTAACAAGTTTTTAATTTTAATTTTAATTAAATATACATTACATCTCGTGTAAACAAAATCAACGCAATAATAAATAAAAGATAAAATTACATATCTGTACAAAAAATTTCTCTCAATATCCTGTAAATAAAATTAAAAAATATATTTTTTCTGTCTTATAAATAGACCAAGGTATTTTATAAAAGTTTTATTATAGCTAAGTTTCGTACACGCGAGCGGGCTCAGAAGATCACGGAAGTGCGTCTAGAAGTATCATGGTAGCGCCACGTGGCGGCATGAGAATGAGTAGAGAAATGGATATAGCGTTACGAAAATGGAAAGGGAAAAGAAGAGAATGCTTGTCCACTAGCATGACTCTTGGCCATTAAAATCGCTTATAAAGAGAATATAATACTCTCACCTTTTCATTGTGAAAGTGAAAACTTAATTATTGGCTGAAAAAGGACTTTGATTGCTCAAAGACAACATTTTAGTTTAAAATTTTTATGAATAAAATACATGTATGAGAAGTATTTCTATTTTCGTTAATTAAATGACAATGCTCAAAACTTACTATTATGGTCTACTTCTTCTGATATTTAATATAAAAGTTAATTGACTAATTTAAGTAAATTAAGAAAGTTTGTTAAGTTAGTTATTTGTAATAACTACGTGTTATTTTTTCTAGAATACTCTTGCTAATCAAGGGTATTAGCTAGAACTATAACTTTTAATATATGCAACTACTATAAGGATTATTTTTAAAAAATAGATAAATATGAGAGATAAAATGAATTAGTGTCTAATATTTAGAACCAAATTAAATACCAAATTAGTTTTTATATTAAGTATTAGAGGTAGTATGAGCCAAGGGGACCTGGAGAGTTAACTCAGATGAAAAACATGAGTCAGACATGCTTGTGACCATAATAATAAAATAATATTTTCTTTAATTTTAAATGTACACGTTAGATAATTAATTGGGAGAATGTCATTTAATCCCATAATGCGGACCTAATTTACAATAAGTCTCAAGATATTCTGAAATTTGTTTTCAGTCCCTCTGCCCCTAAATGAAAATAAGTTTGAAAGCTAAATGTTAATAATAACAACAGAAAATGCAAAAATTTATAATAAATTAGAAATTTCTCCCCCTGCGATGCACAGGGTAATGTGTAACTACATATGATTGTATTCTTCGTCACTTCCTATTGAAACAAGCAGGATATGTTTTCCTAAAAAATTCATATTTTTCTGTGTATTTTTAAAAATATAACATTTCTTTTATAAAATAAAATAATTAAAAAAAGGCATTTACATATGGATTGTATTCATGGCCCTCTTATTCCAAGAAATTCTCATCTCTCCCCACCGCAAAATATTCTTCTTTTACTGAGTATTTTTTAAAATATAACTTTTAATATAAAATAAAATAAAAATAAGGCACATATATGTGGAGAGATAGCATATAGGCATACAAATTTAGATTATTCCGCCATAAAAATCTTAGATGTGTATAAAATTGAGTGGATTGAATTACTATTAATAACTCACTAAAATTACTACCACTTCTCATAAAAAAAAATTCCCGATACTCCTAAATAAAAACTTGAAAAATAAATTTGCACCTTAACATTTTTTTTATTAACAATGAAAAAGCAGAATAAATTTTAATTGGACAAGAGATGTATTTTCATGAAGATGGGGCTTACAATTTGTGTTCCATGGAGATATGATGTTATTTGCTTAATCAATTAACAATACAAATAGCCTTGTATTCTAGTAATATGTCAGCTTATTTTATAAGTGTGAGGTTATGAATTCAATTCATGAGGCCGTTACTTAATATCAACCCCTCAAATTGAAAATAATAAATAAATAAGTGCCACATGACGAGGGTTCCATATAAATATTGAAAGACATGGTTGCCACGTGTTGTGCAAGAAGAATAATATTGACGACCAGGCTTGGCAGAAAGGAATACAGTATAGTCCCAAGGAATGTACTATTCATCCCCATAAATTAATTTATTAGTTCAAAATTAAATATAATAATCCCTTATTCTCTAATTTAATCAAAGTGCCTAATCGTGACTCAATATGTGGCTGAAGTTTCTCCCCCACCCCACCCTACCCTACCCTCAGCATATAGAAAAGAAGAGAATAAGAATAAAAGGAAAAAAGTTCATTATTTTTTTAAAAAAAGGGGTTAAGGGTAGATTTAACTATTATTTTTGTATTTTTTAAATATTTCAGACACCAAAGAACTAGACATTATTAGTTGATAATTCAAAGATGTCATCAATTGATGAATCAATAAATTCAATTACGCCCAAATTCCACCGCCGTGTTTGTGAAGTTAGTATGATGTGTCAATGGAAGTGAGGCTGGGACCCCTTCAAATTGGAGAGTTGCTGGGGACATTATTTGACTTTAACGATGGTAAGTTTTTTTTTTTAAAAAAAAAAACAATAGGTATCCTCCTATTAAAGGTAATCCTATTTGAGGCATTATCGAGCACTAAATGTAAGCATCTCTTCCAGCAGGAATTCGAACCTTGGTTCATCACGTTGTGGGAGACTAACCCCTTCTACTAGGCCCAACCCCTGTTGTCATCATTCAAACCATTGTGTTATCATTACTTGTAGTTGTAGGGTATTTACTCACGATTTTTTAAATTTTACATTTATTTAATTATTATTGAATAAAAGGAAGAGGAGAGAGGTGAAAATAATTTATAAATGTAGAGAAAAGAAACCTTTAATAAAGATAAATTTTAAAAAATTTCTTCAATTTAATACATTTCTTATTATATGATGATAAATTACAAGTGACTTATAACAAAATTCAGAATGATAAATGAGTTTGATAATGCATTACCCAACACTATATAAGGAAAAAAAATCATTTTCTAAAGGAAAAAAAAAATCTCTTTTTGGCACAGCATATTATTATTGGTTATAGTAAGGAAAATTCTCCTTAGTAAGGGCAAAAAGGACGCTAGGTATTTTTTAGAGAGAATTATAACCGTTTCCTTAAAAAAAGAATTACAAAACAAGTCTAGACATTGTTATTTCTTACTACTTCTCATTACAAACTACTTATATTGTTATCGGAGCTTTTTAATTATTATTTTTTTCTCTTAAGATCTCATTATAATTCTCTTTATTTTTTTATCTTGGGTAAGATTGAAGTATGGATAAGATGCATCTTGAAATTCATCAAGATTGCCAATGAAAACCCCCCTAATGAAAGGTCTTAAATTTAATCCTACTTGTAACTTCTAGTGGTTAATACTTGCCCCTCTAATTCAAATATCATCAAAGATTACCAACATATATACCATAGAGAGAAACAGAATTCTTATATTGGGCGCAAAATTGAAGCCCATACTTTCATAGAATATGGATCAGATCCTTACCAAATTGTAATAAGATGGTTTTAAAAGCCCAATTACAAGGCCGAACTCAGAATGTCAGTCAAAATCCTTTTGCTTCACTTCATGAGCAATGTAAAAGCAAAAGGGCATCATGATACTATATAGCTTACAACCTACAAAATTGCAATGTTCTGAACTCCAGGTTATATACAAGACCTTGCTCAGAAAAGTATTTGGATCATCTAAATTTAGTTTTCTTGTATTTTAAGGAATCCAAATTCATTTAGAAAGAACTGAACTGATTACTAATCAACAATCCTTTCAAACATCATCTTCCCTTCGTCCAAGATTGACAAGTGCTTCCTTTTCTTGGATAGCTTTTGAAATCCATTTTGCTCATCACCAAATTGTGCGGCTGTTCGAGCCCGTAGTTCCTCCAAACTCTCGCCTTCCTTTGCTCTCTCTAACACCTGTAAGTTACACAGCAACGGTAAGTTGAATTCTCAGCTATATCAAATGGTTCTCAAATGCAGAGATCTAGACTCACGTGGGAATTAAGGGCTTCTTAGGGGAATTACCAGAGGAACAAGGGGTAGTTAGAGGGAATTTGCTATGAAACCCACTCAGCCTCTGTTAGTATAAATAGGGAAAGGATTGGCACGTAATGGAGTGAATCAGTACTTTGTCTATTTTATTTCATGGGCTTTTGTCACGCATCACCTTTAAACCGCAGAAATTACTAGAGGAATATGGGGTAGTTAGGGAATTTGCTATGAAACCCACTCAGCCTCTGTTAGTATAAATAGGGAAAGGATGGACATGTAATGGAGTGAATCAGTACTTTGTCTATCTTATTTTCTGGGCTTTTGCCATGCATCATCTTTGAATTACAGAAATTTGGTAGAAGGGGAGTAACTATGAAGCACCATCACATTTCAAGAAGCTATATCACATCCAACAACGGAACTGACTCGACATAATTCTTATATTATATTTAGACCCTGCACAAATCACTTATTGTCACAGCATCTGTATTGTGACGAATCTGAAATTTGTTGGTATCCCTGCTTCTTTCAGAGAGAGTTCGTGTTCCTAAATAGTAAAATGGATAATGTAAATCCACCTACCAGATGCCTGCCATAAAGGTGGGTGCTTGAAAGAGCTTTAAGTGCATTTTGTGCCTCTTGCTGTGTAACGTATTCCACAAAAGCAAAACCCCTATGACTTCCAAACTTCATTGGCAACCTTAAGCTCTTAATCTGCATAGATGTAAAACATCAAATGGTATGAATTAGCAGGAAGTAGTGCATAATTAGAAAATCACATAAAAGTGAAAAAAAAAAAATTAGAATTTAAAGTAAAATGATAAACTGAAGTGTCCAAAAAGAAAAGGGCACACGCTGGGTTAGGATTATAAATTGCACAGGCAGCTTATGGCATAATTTTTTTCTAACCAAAAATATCCAGTTGGCTGTATCGACTGCAGGTTGATATGCTTCTGTAGAATCCTTAGCTTTCGTTTCAAACAATGCATGCATTCAATAATATTTTGTGCAAGTGAAAAGACTAATTGCTTACTTAAAATGTCTTGTAAAATATTACTTCTCATAGCACATACCTGGCCGAATGGGCTGAACAACTGTCTCAATTCCTTCTCTGTTGCCTCAAAAGCCACATTCCTTACAAGTAATTTTGTTGAGCTTTTGTCCTTCTCAACTGTTTTTGGTAATTGTCTGTCCTTGGCATGACAGAGTTGTAAAATAAGTGCATGCCCATCCAAAACAGTCCCCTAAAGAAGGAAAAATATCAGCTAGAGTTAGGATCCTGAGATAGTTATCACATGCATATTGCATACATAGCTTGATGTAATATGAAGAAACCTGTAAATCTCTGCAAACATTCGTAGCAGTCTCCACAGAATCAAATTCAAGAAATCCAAATCCCATAGAAACCTGTTTTCCATTTTTCAAATGCTTCTTCACCTGTTCGGAACATCAGCAAGCAAATTATCATAAGGAGCCGACCATAATAAAGTGAGAAGTTCTACAAACTTGGACAAATACCTTGGCACTCAAAATTCTTCCTTCTTTCACGTGTTCACTAAAATGATTCTTCAAACTCTCGTCTGATGTCCTAAAGTTGAGGTTCTTGACAAATAGAGACCGTGCCTGAAGCAGATAGATTAATCAATAATACAATACTTGACCGAGCAGAACAAATAAGCAGTGGTGGCAGCCAAGAATTTCATATTAAATATGATCTCCATTATTTATATGACATTCTTTTACAGCAGCATTGTATGAGAAAACAATTACATGTTTCTTCTGATAAAGTAGGCTATGTATTTTGTGAATTCTTGTTAAAATCACATCATTGCTCAGTTGAATAATACACATTTGTATACAATCACAATTATATGGAAAGAAGCAGCAGCAGCCTTACCCCACTAAGTGAGGTTGACTACATGGATCGCATGATGTCACTATGCTCTGTCTAAGACTAATTCTTCTGATAAGCCATTAAGTCAGAGATCTCAATTAACGACTTCTTTAAGTGTCCTTCTTGGTCTCCCTCTACCTCACTTCACAGGTTAAAAGACTACCTACTCACCCCTCCTTATAGGCATCTACACTAGCCTTGTTTGCACACAATCAATCCATCTTAAACAATTTTATTCTATTTCATCCTCAATAGACGCTACGCCAACTTGTCCTCTCATATGGAAAGCAACACTAGTGAAAAAAATCATCTCCTGCTCTCTAAGGAATTTCTTTTGGGGGGAAAAAAAATCTGCTACTCTGCTAGGAACATAGTCACAACTTTTCAAAGAATCAGACTTCGGCATTCCCTTGGACAGAAGGGAGCTGAAAATGTTCCAGTGGCTAACAGTGAAAAAAGTCATTAAAGATGACTCGTTTAGTGCCCACAAGATACACAAGTTTAAGAGAGTAGCAACTTCTTCATAGTACCACATTAGATGCAGTGGTTCAACGAAAAAGGAAAGACAGATGATGTTAAATTATCCTAAGCCACACCAAGTATTTGAGATGGCACAAATCAAGCAGGCAACAAATAAAGTTGTGCAGACCAGAGCGGAGAGAGAGAAATGAATCTGGTTTGCACGCCTTCAAAGACAACTTTTCATCAACCAAGTATTTGCTTGGCATAGGCTAAATCTTCTCCATCCTGCTTTATTCTCATTTGACAATAAAAAATTACATAGCACTTCAAATTATTATCATTATAGAGAAAATAGCAACTTTTACGTTAATTATAATATAAAAAATGTCATCAAATATCAAATTGAATACAGTTTCTAGGAAAATATACTTGGTCATATAATTCACACTTTCCCTGAGTATCCCGTTCGAAGATCATGAGAGGTGGGGATTCTAAGGTAGTGCAATAGGAGCGTCAAAGTTTTAGAAGGGCAACTGAGCGGCCACGTGACAAGCACATGGGCTATTAGTAGAACCCTAAAGTTAAAAAAAAAATACAATTTAAAAATTCTTCTCCCACAAATAAAAACCCCATTTTCTCTAAACATATACCAGTTTTCTGGAATCTACATATACTCGAAAGGAAAAAAGATCTAAGAGTATTCTTCACTTCACATCAGGGGATACAGTAAGTTGCTAAAGTAGCGAGTTTGCAGTGAACAAAACAGAACAGCTAAATGGTTCTACCACACGCAGAGAAAATATTTAACAAGACAGCACACCAGACAGGAACAGAAAATTACAGGGAAGAGAAACCCAATATGACAAACCTCAACTCTGTCTTGATCGATGTCCATATCTGATACTCCCTCCAGATGCTGTTCCAATATCAGCCGTTTGGCCTCATTTTCACCAATTGCGCCACTCTTTTCATTGTTCTCAGATGTTACACTTTGGCTAAGTACATTGGAAGGAGCCCATTCCAAGTACAATGGTGCATCCCTACAATGAATTCAATATTAATCAATGGGATAGATATTCTTCAATGAATCATGATGGAAGAAGCTTTGGTAGAGCCAGTACAGTTAGCATGAAAATCAGAGATCATATTCACGCATAAGATGAAACCCATAACAGCTTAAAATAGAAAGAGGCTCATAGTGAGTCAGTAAGTCTAGTGCAGCTCCTGGACCACATATGCATGCACCCACAATACTCAAGTAATAGAAAGTTAAGCTTCTCAGCGTTTAGTCCACTGAAAAATCACATAATTAAACCCCAGAAGTGCAATATTTTTTAGCTTCGATGTATATATAACATTACATTCAGGCCAAAGAATGTACATATAACATTATATAAAAGGAAAAAAAAAAAGTATAATGGCCATTTTAATGGATCTTTGAAATTTTATGAATGCAAATATTATGCAGATTGCAGAGCATCATGTTCATTGTAGTCTTCTCTGTTTGAATTGCTGAGTTTGACTTCCCTATGAATGAAATGCTCTATGAAGCTGGAAGTTGGCAACAAAGCTAGGCTCTATGAATCCCTTGTACCCATTACATGACAAGTGCAAAATATATATAACCTTCATATTAAACTAACAGTCTTTCAGACATATCATTTATAATAGATTCAAGCAACTAGATACAAGAGACCTCTGTTGCTGGCTTGCTAGAATCCATCACTCTCCATACTTTGCTATTAGACCAACTAACAAATCAAAGGGATCAAGAAGAAGCAAAATCAGTTGGACAACCAGTCGAGATACCCTTCAAGGAATTGATTAAGATGAACTACTGGCAAAGTATCTAGAGTAAATTACACAATTCTCCTAAGTTCTACTCACAAATTACAAGGAACTTCCCTTCATTGATGAACCCCATATATTAGTCCCGCTATAACGGTATTCTTTTAAAAGATTCTAGAATGCTTTTATTCAAAATATTTCGTAACATAACATACAACTACCCATCTGTCCCATCAGCCAAAATCCTAACCACTTCCAATGAAGAACAAGGGAAAAGCTCTGGTAGTGTCTACCATTATGATCTTCCTGGTGATAATGCTACAAGGGAAGAAAGCAAGTCTGGCTCAGCAGCAACCACAAAACTCCAGTGGGGCAGCCCCTGGACATCAGGAAGAAATCTGACACCATGCAAATCATTTGCAACTCCACGGTGTCCTTTTCACCTCTCCCCTCACAAAAGCCAAAACAATAATGCAAGATTCTCTCAACTTCACTTTTATTGATCTCATCTGAAGCCGCAATATCAACCAAGAAATCTAAAATATCAGTGTAGGTATGGGAGCAGCAAAGACATGATCAAACCCACTGTGGGCCATACAGGTAGAGGGGGTGTTCTTGAGGCAAAGAAGGGCGTAGAAGAAGCAATGAGGAAGCTTCAACATGGAAACAGAAGGGGGTGGTGCAATTTCTGCTGTGTCTACAAAGACAGAGATCAGCAAGAAGGAACAGCAAGCACGATGGCTATCACTGGTTTTTGAAATCTCCTACCTCCATGATCTCCTTATTGCTGTTTTTGAAGGTGGTAGTGGAAAGGAGGATGATCAGATGAACAAGGATTGCGATTATACACTTTGGATATGATCTGAGGGTGATAGGCTCCAGTGATGAACAATTAATGGTGATTAGCTTTGATGACAACGACAACAACGTGTGCTCCTTGCTTTTTAAGAATATGGTCAGAGGGTGAGCCAGATTTTGAGGAACTCACAGAAGTGTTCTGTAGATTAGGGAACTTACTCTGCAGAAGTGTCTGGGTTTTGCTAAGTGATGGGTTATTTGGTCAAACCAAATTAGGCGTCTAATAGCTACAAACTAAGGCCGGACCAAAAATATAACTTTGGAAATGTAGAGGAAGTTAGCGCAGCTCAACTTTCAGTCCGAGGAGAGGTCAAACTAGATTTTGAAAATAGAGGAAAATACATGTAATTTTAGCAAAACTCACAGGTCCACATAATTTATTCCTAAGAAAGCCAACAAAATAACTCAATTCAGTTAGCATTTGGATGTCACACCAATTAGTCTGGGGCAGTAATGATGTTCACAGTAAAAGGGCCGACCACATACAATGGACTGTCATGTTGGGAAAGTTGCATGTAAAAATAGGAAGTGATAACAGAAAACTACTTATGAGATAAACATCTGAACACTAAGAAATAAAGAGCATTGTGCTTTTATATATGCACTGCCGAAGGCTCTTCTTGCTAGAAGAGAAATAAAATCTTACTTGAAACGCTTGTAAGCTAAACCTCTAAAAGCTGCTCGAGCTTCAGCTGGTTCGAGGTAGACAATCTGAAATATTAACTCCAAATAATTAAAAGCTTTACAAAGATAGGAATATCAACTTTCCAAAGACCCAAGAACTAGAGGAAAAAAATTCATGAAGACCATGCAAGAAACAAATTGGCAAAGTATATTTGAAGATCCCAAAAATGACGTAGATTCATTCATTTACAGCTGGTAGAGCAATGCTAAGCATCACTGGATCTAGGGACCTATGAGTAAGAGATTGAAATGTTTTTTTCATAAATAAGAAACAGTGTGACCTTTGTCTACAAAGTACGAAATAAGGTATTAAAATAAAATCAAATTGTAATGACATCATTAAATCTGAAAAAACGGACAAGAAAGTATCAGAATACCAAGGCCAATGTCTTTGTTGGAGGGAGAATTATTTTGTCTAAATTCCCAAATTTCCCAAACATCTTGGCTAGTTCATTTTCTGAGGAACCATATGGCAAGTTCTTCACTAAAAGCACATGGTTGCTTCTTTTAACACCAACTTTTTTGCCATTGGCGAATTCCTCCAAAGACTCCACATTCACGCCAGCATTTTTAAGGGCCTTTTTAGTCTCTGCAATCACTTGAGTTTCTCCCAAAGCAATACGCACAGCAAGGTCATTAGCTTCTTGGTCAAGCAAATCACTTTTACTTACACCATATTTACGAGCAATGTTTTCAACAACCTATAACCAAGTAGTTAAGATGTATAAGACGTCTAACCAGAGAGAAAGAAAGAATGGCCAATTGCATTTGCAGAGTAAAATCAACAACAAAAACACAAGAATATTAATGTCAGAAGAAGGCATTTGTTAATTGCTGTGTCTTTAAAGGGAAAATAAAAGAAAAAGGTCAGGGCTATTAGAACTTCTATCACAAAAAAGCATATGATTGCAAGCTAAAAATAAGAAATTTCTTCTCCATCCACATAAATCCTTTCCTAAAACGAATGGCGCTTGATAATATCTTTGAATATAAAAAGATGAGATGGTATAATTAGGGTGAAAATAGCCAATGAGATGATTAAAACATATTTGATATCAAACAAAAAGAAAAGGAAAATACTAAACGTGATAAACTCATCCTTGACTCCACCACAAAGGCCAAATTATTAGAACCATCGGTTGCACATTATTAAGTTTCAACCAACATACAGTATCAGGGCGCATGAATAGACTATTCCATGCTCTGGTATCTCCACTGGCTTCAGCTGCTTTCCTCTCCTCCTCTCTCTGTTTCTTAAAAGTTCTAGAGCTTTGGTCCATTGATGTATTCTTTCTACAGCATGGAAAAGTATTGTTATAAATAATGCAAATAAAACACCTGATCTTTGCATGTAAAATATGAAAAAAAAAAAATTGTATATTGCATACTCCTTGCTGTCTGAAGGTCTTTGCACGGCTGGCAAAACATGCAGTAATCTTCCTTGGAAAATTGAATTGTCCAACTCTTTTAGTGCCCTGATAATCAAATATCTTAACATTAAATAAAGCATTGGCAAAAGAAATATATTAATACATGCCAGTTTTAACCTGCATAACCTGAAAATAATTTAACAAGAAAAAGAAATGAGCGTTTTATATTTTGAGTCATACGAAGCAATGGTAATTGATAGCAGCTGGATGACAACTGCTGATGCTGTATTTACACCTCAGTGGGTGATGCCAATGTACCTTTAATAGTTTGAAGAAAACATTTTAAGTTACAAGAAGCCTTCATGTCATTGCGACAATTAGACTACTTAACCTAAATATAGAGTTTTTCCTCTCCAACTCAAAAGCCGACCCTAGAATCCAGATTTCAAGATTATTAGGCACACCATTCATTTGATCATTAAAATTAAAAATCCATGAAATTCCAAAACCATGTCCCCTCACTGCACCTGTATTTTACAGGGAGGGTATCATTAGAAGTCCACCAAAAATAATACACAAGGATCCACTGAAAACTTACGCCACAGAATACAGATGAAATACCTAATTTACTTCAATAGTATGACAATTGTTAAATTCAAAAACTATCAAGGCTGTCAGAAACGTTATGGAATCCCCACCCCTTTTATGCATATTTTTCTTTTTGTGCGCACATAACCACCAAAAAAAAAAAAAAAGGATAAGTTATGACTGTTTGAAACTCAATGATTCCTTTCAATAGGAGCACAGGGAATTTGATTGAAAAGGAACCCTACAACATTTTTGCTCAGAAAGAAGCTAAAAGAATAAGAATTCCACATTCATGACAAAATTTAGAAATGAATGTGAGCCGATTAATTTTTAAGAAACCATGTGTACCTGGCTGCAAATTCTGGAAATGTGTAAAGAATATATGCTATTCCTTTGGACCTTTTTGTATCTTTATCAACAACCAGATGAACCTGTGAGACAGTGCCGAAATTGCTGAAGTGTTCTTCAAGTTCCTCCTCGCTGCGGCACAAAAAATATATATATATAATGCGAAAAAGCCAACTTGGAATTGTATGAAAGAAGTGACATTCACTTCCAGAGGTTCCAAACACTTACAATCATCCCCATTTTCCTCCAAATTTCAGTTTATTTTGGAAATCTCTATTCTATTGGTGTAACTAGACTTGTTATCTTGTACATGGCAAAGAGTCTGAGATTCGTCACGCCATTCGTAGCTTATGAATGGTGACTTCCAACAAATTTTACAGCCAACGTGTTTTTCCAAATACAAATCCACTAGCCTAATTCAATGCTAGACAAATCACCACCCGAAGTTAATGCTTTTGAAAACATTATAATAAGGTCTGTGGGTCTGAGACTAGTCAAGGTTTTAGTATACGCTGAAATTGAAACTAAAGGAATGACTGCACGCCTCAAAATCTTAGAAAAGGGGAATGCAATTCATTGTACATGATAATAACGTCAAAATTGAATAACAAAAGCACAGAAAATTATAGAGTCACGTATTTTATTGGTCCAGTTGTGAAATTCAATCTCTCTTTAGACAATAGTTAAATTGATAAACACAAAAAATAAACATTGTAACACCAATACACATGCATAAAAGCAAGAAATAAGAAAAAGTATTTAAATAAGAAGGATTACGTGGCTGTATATGGCAGATTACGGACAAACAGTCGACAAGACTCAAAAACTCCTTTCTCATTTTCCAGACATGATGAAGAGACCCCTTGCTCAGGTATTTCATCACCAGAAGAATTAGAAGGGCCTCTCACTTCAACCTTTTCATGGTCACTGTCCTCATTACAGATATCTTCTTGGCCTGACAGGTCTATGTTTTGAGCATCACCTCTTCCAGTTCCTTTCAAAGATTGATCATCAAAATTTTCTTCATCTTCATCACCATGACTATCATTGTCTTCTTTGCCGTCATCATCATTGCTCACAGAGGCATTGTTTTCTTCATCATCACTATTTTCAGAATCAGACCACTCCTTTGCCACCCGACTCTTGAAATATTCCATATCTGAAATGGCATCATCATGGACAAGATTATTTGGTTTCTCAGATTCATGACTATCTGAAGAGCCATCATCTAAAGAGCCATCTGAGGATCCATCATCTGATGAGTCACTTTGAACTAACTCATCATGCTTTGGAATTGAAGGATCCTTGCTTTTATTCTCAGCTATTTTTTGCTTCTCACTAACATTCTCCAACACTGATGAAGTATCGTTTGCCCACAATTTTGTCTTTGCCCGAGGCTGCATAACCTGAAGGAATTCTTGAAGTTGGGGATCATCAATGTCAGTGCTCTCCCTCAAATTCTCTCCACCTCTCTGTGCCTTAACACTACTTCTATTTTCAGCATCTTTCTTCCCACCTTGGATCACTTTTTCCCCTTTCTTCAATGAATGTCGACTCCATGGACGAGGCATATCTGGATCACCAACTTTTCGAGCCACCTAACACGGATAAAGTGAGTCATAATTCGCTATCCTAATTGAGCACTGGGGAAGCATGGTGCATGACTGCATGTCATCAAGTGACACTGCTTTTGCCTGCAACTATACAAGCCAGCAAAACCATCGTATGCAATTCCATTTCTTTCCCTTGATAATACAAGAAGAACCACAGAAATGCAATTTACTTCTCAATTCGAATGAGTGCTTTGCTCCATTGTGTGTTTTGAAGATATAGAGCCCATTTAGGTATGCTTCTTAGAGGGAAAAGAACTTTTCAATCGTTGTCAAAAGTACTTTTGTTGTCAAAGGATATGGATAAACTTTTTTTTTTTTTTGTCTAATAGGATATCGATGAACTTTAATAAAACAGAAAAAACCACTTAAAAGACCAACTATAGCTCTTTGCCAAAGCTCAGAATTTGGGCTTCCAAAAAAAATCTGTGGCAAAAGCTATAATTGTAAAAGCACTTTTTGGTTACCATATCGCCAACAACAACCACAACCACAAGCATTTTTTTTTTTTACCATATCGCCAAAAGTTCCAAAAAAAAAATTGCTTTTCACAGAAGTACTATAATAAAACCCCTTAGTGTAAAAAGTACTTATGTCTGTACTATGAGCACTGCACTTCCCTCAGAAGTTTAGGTGGTAAATTACCAAGTTATCTTTCGCAACAAACCTGCAAGTATGCTACTTCTATCTTTAAAAATTTAAAAAAAAAAAAAAAAAAAAAGGGTCGATGACACAGATAAATAAAAATTATAAAGTCAATGATATAAAATTTTATTATTTTGCAAACTTTTACAGCATAAAGTTTATTTTGGAAGTTAGAAATATTTTTTATTCCAGTAGAAGAAAATCAAGTAGATTAACAGTTGCCTACTATAACATAAAAGAAATAAGTCTGTACATGAAACTAGGACAGCAAAACTCACCTCACAAGTGATTCTACAGGTGTCAAGGTAGGATCTATTGAAATATTTTATAGCTTCCTTGGCTTCGTCCTCTGTACGAAACCCAATAAAACAAAACTGCCGACTCTTACCATCTCTGATAAGGTGAAAAAAACAAATGTTGTTAAAGGCAATATTAACATTTTAAATATACCAATATTAAAAAATGAAGTCCAAGGTTTTAAGACGATACTTGGTGCGCATAAGCTTTACATCTGTTATTTCTCCTTTCTGTGAAAATAAGTCCCGTAGACGATCCTCTGCAACATATTTTGGTAGATTCTTAACACATATCCTAGACCTGCAAACAACCTCATAGCTTAAGCAAGTAATTCCTTTTAAAGCAAAGTAAAAATTATGGCATAAATTCTACTGACTACAGTGTACTTCTTTAAATGACAGAAGAATTTTACTGGGACAGGAACGGTACAGAACCAAGGAAAAGGAATTCCTCGTACATTAACAGTCAAATTTATAAAGAAGACAGAATTAGCCCAAGAAACTATCCAATCTTTCTACATATTTAGAATAAAATTTTCTCTTAAGGAATGCAGGATCAGCATTCTAAGTATACTTGACTTTACCCCATAAGAAAATTCAAAGAAAGACAGTGTGTAAACAAGCACAAAAGCAAAGGAAACAAACTTCAAATTCTTCATTAGGCTTGGGCAAAGTAGGAGCATGCCACAGGACAATGATTTCCATCATCAAAAAACAAGAACATCAACAAATCTACCTAATGGGCTCAACTTTTTCAGGCCAGGTTTACTCAGGGAGGAGACCCAACAATGTCGTGATACTAAGTACACAAAGAAATATGTTGGAAGGAAGCCTGCCAAGGGCCCAATGAATGCTACCAGTACTAGTGAGCCTAGTAGAGATGCTGAGTTGGCTGTCTGAGGCCATAAGGGCAGAGTAGAATGATTTATTGGGTTTCATGCAGGAAAACATAAAGGAAGAAACTGTTTTGGGCATGGAGAGGACTTGAACTCTCAAAAGTCAGAGGAGTCTTACTTTTACTTATATTTTTCTTAGCTGTTTGACTGGTCTGTTTCAGCTTAGTAATAGGATTAGTTGATTTTGCCATTGTTTTAATCATTTTACCCACTTGGAAGAGGTGTAACTAAATCCTATTGCCTTAATCATACTATTCTAAGAATCAGTCCCACCACTATCGTTAAGATTTCAAGAAAAATGGCAATGCCGTTACCATGATAGGTAAGGAAATCAGAGATTGAAGCACAATGGAGGGAAGGGGGAAAGTCTCGACATCAGTATGTCATTTTGTCATTCCTCTCATAATGGAAAATTCATATAAGTCACAATGAAAAAGAACAAGCTTTGACATCCCTGGGTAGTTAGCATTAGCAGTTCAAATGTTAGATGTTAAGACAACATAAATCATTTCTAACTTACATATTTTAATATTCTTTCCCCTGGAACTGATATTACTTCTTTGTATTGTGCTTCAGGCTGATAATTCCACTTTGCTCCTGTGAGTAGAAAAGGCAAAGTAGGAATTACTAAAACATGGTGTAAAGAATATTCAATGTTGTCAACAGAGACTATAAAGGCACACTGCTGGAAATGATAACCAGGTTGTTGATTGTTGTGTAAAAAGTAATAGCAAGGAAAATATGCAAGCAAATATAAAAAAGAAAAAAGCATAAAACTCATCATGGATTCATGAGAATGTGTCATGTCAGTCTATATGAACCAATACAGTAAATTTAAAAGGGGAAAATACGTTTACCCCCAAAACTAGAGCTCACTAACAAATTTAATACATTAAATTTAGCATGGGACGTTCTTCTGCGATCTTTTCAAAGTAATAATAATATATGGTCGTCTTCTTTGTTTTGAAGTTGATGTAAAGGCTTTAATTAGCCCTTAATTATGAGCGGCAACATGTATTTTCTCCAAGTCTCCAACTTATAATGAAAATAAAGAGATTGGTTATGGTGGATGCTGCAAACAGTACCAAATAAAGAACCATGAATCTCCAACCATGCTTTGATAGTGAACATGCAAAACAGACAATGAACATGTATCAAATAAATCACTCGACGAACGAAACACTAGAAGAAAATCATAGCGTAAGACAGGCTTTTCATACAAACCCCGTCGCTCAAAGGTCACAAATTATCCAAAGTCAGGTGGGCATGATCTTAAAGCAGCAAATCATTTTGAACACAAATACATAGCTCCAGAATGCACAATAGAGCACAAAATGGAAACAACATAAGGACGCAATCTATGAGAGAAAACAAATATGATCAGCTTCTGAACATAATCAATCACACGGAAAGCAATGGATTTCAAATGAAGGAAGACAGTGTAGAAAGTAAGACAGCTGGGTGTACCCGACGAACGGCTAGAAATTTCTTGCTGCTCCTCCGTTCTAGGTAGATGACGGTCGACACAAAGCGACTGGGGTTTAGACCGACGATGGCAAGGACTGAGATTGACGGCGGTGACTGCTAGGAAGAAGTGCTTGGCTGCCGATATCGCGATTCCGCGCCTATTTGGTAAATTAACACGCACAGCCCTGCAAAATAATTTGATGCGAAATGGAGACTTCAAGTTAAAAAATAAAAATAAAAATAGGAAAATAAATTAGGGAAAATGGCATTAAGGTCCCACACAAGCATAAATGCAGCAAAAAAGTCTCCTGAAAATCTGAAATCTCATAATGTTTCTGAAGTCCTAAAGGAACTTGTGTGCAATTTTCAGAATCATCAAATGACACTCTTGCCCTAACTATCCTCTTGTCCTAACTATCAAAAACAAAGACAGTGGGTGAGGATTTTCCTGCACAATATGGTTGAGAGAGAAGACGTTGGGAAAGAGGAAAGGAACCATTGATGATGAAGTATCTTCTCCATTACTATTAGTGAACTCCAAAGAGCTTCTATGTGAATGTCCACAAATCTTCAGGTGTGGAACTTTCTTTCCTCTCTTCTCTTACCTTTCTTGACAGATTGTGCATTTGTTTGGAAATGGGAAATCAAAAAATCGTTTTTGTCTTTGGTGCTGCAAAGCTTTTGTTTTTGATCTAAGATTCACAAGTTAATCAATAGAGATGCTGTGTTTTTTGTTAGTGTGTGTTGGTGATTTAAGTTGGGTGTGTAGGATGATCATGGGTGCTCTGTTTTTGGGTTGTTTGTGGGTGGTTTTGCTCTGTTCTGACGTTAGTTTAGTGGCAAAGGAAGAAGAAGATGAAGGTTAGTGTGGGTAGAAACCCTTAGCACGAAATGGGATATTGTGTTGTCAATCAGGCCGCGATAGTTGTCAATGTGTGCCGCGACACTTGTCAGTATAGCTCCTTGACTTGTCAATAACAGTTGCGTGATTCTTGATGCAGGTTTAAATTACTGATGGCGAGTACATCTGTAAAGTATCTATTTTGCTTTGTTCACATAGGGAGAAAATTTATAAATGATGGAGAAAATGATATGAGATATGTGGGAGATAGTGTGAGAACAACAAATGTAAAGGAGAGCACAAGTTATGAAGCATTGAAGGAGATAATATCATCAATTGCTGGAAAAGAAAGCAACTTTTTTTTTGTTGAAATTCTCAGTTCTATTTGATAAAAAACTTTTATGGAGTTGGTAGATGATGATTGGGTAGAACATTTGATAAAGTTCAATGAAGAAAGTAGTCATGTGATGGAAATAAGGACCACACAGAAACAACAAGGGATAATACAATAGAGGAACAAGATGTGTAAGTTTAGTTTAACAAAACTATTATTGTCATTTCTTGGTAGGGGTGTTCATAATTGACCCGTCCCGGTTGACCCGTCCCGGTCCCGGTCTTATTGGAACGGGACAGATCCGTCCCGAAATTTTTTGGAACGGGACATATCGGGACGGGACAGAAATATGTTCGGGACGGGACGGGACACGGGACGGGGTCATCCCGTCCCGGTCCCGTCCCGGTATGTATATTTTTTTTTAATTCTTATATTTTATTTATATTATCAGTTTCTATTAATATTATTATATGTTAAAATGTAAAAACTAAAAAATAAAAAGAAACAAATACGAAGCGGAAGACGGAAGCCCTCAGCAGTAGTAAGGCCTGTCTGAACTTGAATCTCTGATTGTCTCTAGCGGCGCGCCTCTCTCGGTCTCTCCAATCTCCAGTTTTCAATTTTCACTTTTTCACTTCCATCTTCCATTCCCTTCAGATTTTAGACAACGACAGCCGACGGAGCAGTGAAGCGTGGCTGGTCGCAGTCTCACGAGTCGCCTCTCAATCTCCGCTCTCGGCTATTCTGTCATCTGCGAAGTGCGAAGGAGGCCGTCGCCGTCGCCGTCGGAGAGCAGTGCTCACTGCTCAGTGCTTACAGCTTACTCACTCTGCCTCTCTCGTCTCGGCTTCAGCTCTTCACTCACGGAGTCACGGTCCCACTCTCCAATTCTAGCCTCCATTGAAGTCGCAAGCTTCGTAGCTTCTCTCCAGTCCAGTCGGCCAGTCCATCGTCGGCGTCGGTCTTTGCTGTAGAGTGTAGATTGCAGACGCCAGACGGACCTCATCTCATCTCCAACCTCAATTTCTGCTTTCTCTGTTTCTCGTGAGTTTTCACTTTTCACCGTGTTTCTTGATTTTGGGGTCTTTAAAAATCCCTTTTAATCTTGTTGATTTCATCTTAATATCCAGCGACCAGCATGATATTTTGCCTCTTTGTAATTTTGTATGAATATGATGGACTATGGATTGGCCGATTGGGATCTGTCTGATTTGCCTCATTCTTGGTTGTTGAATTCTTTTATAATTTGTTTTGTGAATTGGACCCAATCTGATTTGCCTCATTCTTGGTTGTTGAATTCTTTTATAATTTGTTCTGTGAATTAGACTAGTTCTGTGAATTTTCTTGGTTGTTGAATTCTTTTATAATTTGTACGTATCATTCTCTGGTTGATGGTTTGTGAAGTAGTAATATATATAATTGTAGATTCAGTTCAGTGTTTGGTTCTATTAAAACTGTACGAAAATTTTACTATCTATTCTTGAAAGCTAATTGAGCCTTTATGATCATTTTGAAGAACTTCTCTTTGTGAAAAAACATGAACTCTGTCACAAACACCACTGAAGGAAACACTGGAAACACTCAAACAACTGAAGAAAATACTCAAACACAGTCACAAACTACTGAAAGAGCTTCAGGACAAGCAGATAATGAAGATCAAATTACTACATCACAAGGTGAAGAAGAGGGGGATGAATCAAATGTTGATGGATCAAGAAAGAGAAAAAAATCTTTAGCTTGGTTACATTTTGAGAAATTGCCTCCAGAGCAGTGGAAAAATGGAGAACCAAGGGCAAAGTGCAAGTATTGCCCAACAACAATTGCCTGCCACCCTACCACACACGGGACAGGTGGACTTGTTAAACATTTACAGAGGTGTCCTAGAAATCCCCACAGGGCTAACAAGCTAAAGCAATGATGTTCTCAACAGGGGCTAGTGGTAAAAATTTGACTCATCATGTCTTTAGGCAAGACTTTTGCAGGAGAGCTCTAGTCAAATTTTTAATATTGGAAGAACAGCCTTTTCGAATAGTGGAGGGTGAAGGTTTTAAAGAGCTGTTAAGGGCACTAGAACCTCGTTTTCAAATTCCCTCAAGAGCAACAGTAACTAGGGATTGTTTGAAGCTATATTATGAAGAAGCAAGAAGGTTGAAAAGGTATTTTAAAACTTTAAATGCTCGTGTTTCTCTTACCACTGATACATGGACTTCCAATCAGAATACCAACTATATGTGTCTAACTGCTCACTGGATTGATGATCATTGGGCTTACCAGAGGCGAATCTTGAATTTTTGTGTGGTTGAAAACCATAAAGGCGATACTATTGCAGCAGAGATTGAGAGATGCTTGTTATTCTGGGGCATTGATAAGTTGTTTACTATAACAGTGGATAATGCTTCTTCAAATGACATTGCAATATCAACTTTGAAAGATGTGTTGAAACATTGGAATGGTCTAGTTTGCAATGGGGAGTTCTTACACTTGCGTTGTTGTGCACATATTCTGAATCTTATTGTTTCTGATGGTGTAAAGGAGATGCATAGGTGTATTGAAGCAATTCGGAATGCCATTAAATATGTAAGATCCTCACCTGCAAGGTTTCGTAAGTTTAAGGATCTAGTGGAAAAAATGAAAATTGATTCGAAGAGTCTATTAAGCATGGATTGCCTAACAAGGTGGAATTCAACCTACATGATGCTGGAAAATGCTATTAAATTTAGTAGTGTTTTTGAAAGAATGGCAAAAGAAGATAGGGATTACACAAACCACTTCTTGGAGAAGAATTTAATTGGTCCTCCTGATGCATATGATTTGAGACAAGCTAAAGTTTTCTGTAGCTTCTTGCAAGAGTTTCATGACATCACATTGCAATTTTCTGGATCAACTACTGTCACCTCAAATATATGCTTTCAAAATATAGTTGATGTGTTTACTATTCTAAATGAACATGTAGATGATCCTAATTCTTTGCTATGTGAGATGGCTATGAGGATGAAGATTAAGTATGATAAGTATTGGGGTGACTTGCAAACTCTTAATCCTCTTTTGGTGATAGCAGTGGTACTTGACCCCAGGTATAAAATGAAATACCTCACTTTTGCCGTTGAGGAGATGTTTCAAAGCCAAGCACAACGTGAACACATGTTAAAAATAGTCTCAACCGTCTTGTATCAGTTGTATGATTGTTATTCGGGTGGGCTTGACACATCTCAGTTTCATATGCAAATTCAAGGACAAAGGAATAGACAAGCTGTAAGTGAAACTACTAGTGCATCTACTTGTGCTTCAGAACAATCAGGCTCAACTATAACTTCTGTGCATCGTAAGCGATCAGCTCGAAGGTTTGTTGCTCGATTTGAGACTGAGACTCAATCAGATAAGTATGCAGAGGTGGAGAAGTATTTGCAAGCTGAGTTAGTTGAAGCACATGAGCTTGACTTTGATATTTTGGCCTGGTGGAACCTTAATGCTATGAAGTACAAAGTCCTTTCAATGATTGCACGTGATGTTTTAGCCATGCCCGTGTCTACCGTGTCTTCAGAATCTGCATTTAGCACGGGGGGTCGTGTGATTGATGACTTCAGGAGTTCTTTATCCTCAAAAATGGTTGAGGCATTAATTTGTACACAGAATTGGCTATCTCCATCAAGAGTGAAGCTGAAAGGACTAGACATTGATGACTTCAATGAAACTGAGATTGCGGCACATGGTAATATCTATCTTTTAGTAGCATTTGATTGAAGCCAAATTTTTTTTAACATTGGCTATCTCCTTTCAATGATTGCATTTGATGATATTAATTTGTATATACGGCCATGATATGAATATATAATATCTATATATGATGAATGCTAGAACCTTTTCATTTATTATACGCCTCACTTTATTTATATATATTCTCTTGCAACTAAGCATAGACTTTGGAAAATGGATTGAAATTGTGGATTAAAATGAATCATATTCTGTGCGTCACTTGATTTTGATTGAACCAGAGATTCCACCCCATCCCCCAATATATTCGGTGCAGTGCATGGCATCCATTAATTATGGGATATTTGACATATTTACTTACACAGAAGCAATTCAGTGGCCAGCAGAGAGCCGCAGGTTTACATCATAGACACAGTATTAATACACACACACACACACACACGCCATTCCATTTTATTCTGCTAAAGAAACACACAGATTTCTAAACTTTTTGTTAAAGGACTTGAAAATTAATATTTGAAGATTTTTTCTTAGTTTTCTCCATACACAAATTCTGGAAAATTTTGAACAACGAAGAAATGCTGTCCTCCCAATGCGTGCGCAAAGTTTATTTGTGGTCCAAGGCTATTTATTTGAAGATATATGATCACACACCTCTGATCAATAGCGATGGTGGTTTCAAGGCTATTTATTTGAAGATAGCAAATGCTGTCCTCACTATGAATTTTCAACGTACTGGGGAGGAGGGGAATATCAGGGGATGGTGGTTTCAATATTTCTACTTGAATGGGACAATCCTTTCTTTATGCTTTTGATGCATGTATTGAAAGGCCTATATAGTATATATCATCAGTGTGGCCGTGCGCACTTGTTATATTTGGATGCCTTCTATAGTATATACCAACGGTTTTCCATTTCCAAATCCAGGCATTCCTTCATTTATTTTACTTTAATAATTTGTTATGGACAGTTTTAAAATTCCTTTTTTATCTGATTTATTAACTTCATATTAACATTTAACAATTTTTCTTTCCTTGTCTTCATTTGTAGAAGAATCAGCTGCCTCAAATTTATTGGATGAAGAGGAGCAACCAAATAAGTGAATAACCAGTAAATGTTGGATTGTGTGCTGCTGTGCTGGATGGATTTGGTTCTGTTATTTTTTGGCTTATTTTCTGGACAAGTGTTTTTGATGTAGTGTGGTCATTTCTCATTTGGTGATGGACTTATTGCCTCCTTGGACATTTGGACTGTTTGTTAAGTTTCTTTACGGTTTGAGACCATTTTCTAGTGAAGGGATTTAGTTCTGTTTGTTATTTTCTGCCTCTGGCTTAGTTGTTTTCGTGCTGTCCCACTCCCATTTATTAAATACTTGAATTATTATCATGATGTTGCTGCCTTGCTGGGTAATAGTTTATTTTTCAATGTATCTTACTATCTTCACAGCATTTTAAAGAGGCCCACAACATTTTAAGGCCCATATCATTTAAAATTCCCTATTAAAAGGCCCACATCATTTGAAAGAGGCCCACAGCATTTTTAAAAGGCCCACAGCATTTCCAGAAGCCCCTCAGCATTTTTTCAAAAAAAAAAAACAGAGTACCGGGACATCCCGGTTCCGTCCCAGTCCCGTCCCGTCCCGGTCGGGACGGGACGGGACACGGGACGAATTTCTCGTCCCGTTACTATTCATCGGGACGGGACCGGGACGGGTCCGTCCCGGTCCCGTCCCGTCCCGTGAACAGCCCTATTTCTTGGTATGTTAGTTGTTACTGTCTTACTACCAACTTGTCAATGTATGCATCTTGACTTGTCATTTCCTGCAGGATTGATCAATCATTTAAAGGTGTCAATGAATTGTCTATGTCTTCACCTACCTTATCTGATATGATTGGAGAGCCACTATCAATTTCTTGTGCTGTTGAAATGATCACAACACTTACACCACAAATAAATTTCACAAAAGGGAAGGATTTGATTATTGGAGAAGGACAAATATTTCCAAATGCCACTGCTCTCAGAAAAACATTGTACAAGACATGCAAGAACCCAAATCCCAGCTGAGAACATATTGAAGTCAGCTATTTTTTGTATATAGATGTGAAAAGAATATTTTGTAAATGGGTGTAAAGGAATTTTTTTGTAAATAGATACACATCACTGGTTAGTTTTGTAATTACGTGCAACCCTTATGTTTTTTTGGGATGGGTTGTAAAATAGGTGTAGTTCCATGTATATGAAGATGTAAATGAAAGTTGACTATGAATTAGCATGTTAGATTCTGCTGTCAGTTTAGTTGTCATTACCTGCACCTTGCGTTGTTATTAAACCTATTATGACTTGTCAATCATTGCACTATGACTTGTCAATAAATTTGCTGATGTAAATTGTCAACAATATGAATTCAAGTAATTTTACCATTAAATGATTTTTTCAATCACTCTGTCATATTATATTTTGGTTATATTGTCATATATAATCATTATTAATGAAGTGTCAAAAACTTACCTCTTCCTGTCCCCTGTCAATGGTGGCACTGTGACTTGTCAATAATAGCACACTGACTTGTCAATGGAGCTCTGTGTCTTGTTAATGAGAACACTATCACTTGACAGCGGTCACACTATGACTTGTCAATAGAGCACTGTGACTTGTTAGTGAGAACACTTCCTTGTCGATGGTCGCACTATGACTTGTCAATGGAGCACTGTGACTTGTTAGTAAGAACACTATTCCTTGTCAATAGTTGCACTGTGATTTGTCAATGGAGCACTGTGACTTGTTAATAAGAACACTGTCCTTTGTAAATGGTCGCAGTATGACTTGTCAATGGAGCACTATAACATTATTTATATAGACACCTTTAGTTGTGAAAATTTTAAATATCAATTGTTAATATCCACACATTCATTTGTTATGAAATTCTTATATTACTTGTCATTAAATTAGAATATTTTATAAAACACTGTCCCTTGATATCTCTGCACATATGAAACATAAATGTAATTAAAAATGTAATAAAACCCTAAGAAATTAGTATTACAACATGTGATGACAAAGGTAATAATATTATAAACATAGGGCATGTTTGGATGAAACCAAACCATGGTTTGGAAAAGTGATTCTGGAGAATAGATTCTGAGAAAAAGTGATTCTGAGAAGTGAGAGTGTTTGGATAGTTATTACCAGAAGCACTTTTTACATGTCAAAATTATCAAAAAGGGTATAAGTTAATATGATAATTATATAAGGAATAGATTTTATGATATATTTTGATTTGAAGAAATAAAATTGTTAATGAAAAAAATTTTACCAACATAATTAATAATATATAAGATAATATAATTAATACATAATTAATATGTGTATATATATTTATAAAACATAATATTAAATATGTTTATAGAAAAATGAATTTTTTTTTTGGCTAACAGAAAAATATTAATTTTCTTTTAAAGATTTTAAACGTGAAATATATATATTTTTAGAGTAATTAATTGATTAATTGTCACCACATATATATATTCATAAAATATAAGAGTAAAAATATTTTTAGAGAAGATGAATTATTTTGTTGCAAACAAAAAATCATGTATTTTTCATGAAGATTATAAACATAAAATGGGATGATATTGTTTGATAAAATAGAATAAACACGTCTTAAAACAATTTATTAACTATTAAAGTAAGTAATAATTAGCTTGAGAATATAAGGTATAATATTAATAAAAGAATATAAATAAAGAAGTGTCATAATAATTAAGATGATGCATCGATACAAAGCATTTGTAATAGGTTTTGTTTTTAACTATATATTACAATCTATGATAAAAGGAAATAAATAAGACATGACTACCATCTTTGTATTGAATTAACAAGTTTGTCTCTTATGCTGTCACGAACCTGAGCCATGTAAGATGAAGATTGAATTGATGAATGTATACGTGAAAATCCAACCCCATCATCATCTTCTTCTGCATAAGTACCTTCTTCTTCCAACTGAACGAATTCAGGATCAGTAATAGATGTCGTTCTAATAAAATTATGTATAGCCATCGTTGCACAAACGATTTTAACTTGTGTTTCATAATCATAGGATGGCATGTTTCGTAAGATTGCGAACTTTTTTTTCCAAACTCCGAAAGTTCTTTCAATTGTACTCCTTAAACTTGAATAGAAATAATTAAAGACCTCATTGTCATTTTCAAACCTAGATGTCCTTCGAAAATCAGGCAGATGGTAACACTCCCATCTGTATGGGCTGAGATATCCATTTGGTGTTGAGTATCCAGCATCCACCAAATAATATTTTCCTATATAAAAAATGAAATTATTGTAAATTTTGTTTCTATTGTTAAGCTAAATATAAATAAAATGTAGGAAATAGAAAAATACCTTCAGGTGGATGGGGAAAGTTCATTGAGGGAGTTGTGAGGGCATGATCAAATATCCGAGCATTATGTGCGCTACCTTCCCATTCGGCCAAGACAAAAGTAAAACACATGTCCCAATCACAAACCGCCATGACATTTTGTGACATTGTTCCTTTTCTAGAGATAAATTTAGTTTGATCTGTTGCACTGACAACGCAAGAAACATGTGTGCCATCAATTGCTCCAATAGCATGTTTAAAAAAATGTCAGTATTTACCAAACCGAATTTTTGTATGAACATGCCGGAATGTTGGATCTTTTGGTTTGATATTAGACATGGCAAGTCTACAGCATGCCATTAGGACATTATGAAAATGTCTGCTAATTGTCTCCCCTGAATGTTGAAATCTTTCTTGTTGCATTCTGCTACTAAGTGCATGGCCAACGGTATGTAAAAACATTACAACTGATTCATATATCCCTATATTTTTAGTTTCTTTTAGATCATGTTGTTGCAATTGTTCCACCAGACTTAAGAACACACCCCGTTCCATCCTAAACATGTTATAACAATGACTGGAGTTGCCATCTAAAACATCCCTTACCCATAAGCAGCCTGTATAAGCACTTGTATGCCGAGACTCTTTACACAAGTTCAAAGTAGCGTATGCACCGACCAATGCTACAACTTTGTTAACCCTTTTTTTTCGTCCCTTAGCATGCTCTTCCACACATTTAATTTCAGCATCCATATTCGTTTTATCCTGTGCACATACACATAAAGTTTAGAATTCTTACGTAGAAATTACGAAACATTTATAAAAGTTACAGAGTTGTTTGATTCATATAACAACCCACTAGTCACATAAAATGATACACATATGGAACTGTCTAATATAATAAACAAGTCATAAATCCTTAGTGTAAAACTCCAAAATAGTAGAAGTTGTTCCTTCTGATCCTTCAGAGCTGCATACATTTCCCGTGCCTCTGGCCGTTCCATAAGGACTTGTATGCACCATCTAAAGAAATCAGGATCACTGACAACTTCAGGAACTGTTTTAAGGTGAGACAGGACTCCCCTAATTGAAATCTCATAAGCATGCGCTTCTTCTTCCAACCTTCTAGCTTCTTCTTCCAACCTTCTAGCTTCTGCTCGTGAAATGACCTCATTTCCACGCTCGGCCTCAGAAATATTTGTTTCAGCAATCTTGCTAAGTGCATCCGCTATTTTCATAGAGGGAGATGTGCGTTTCTTCTTGACTTCACTCTTCCTTCTGACCCCCAGTGAGCTACTAGGTCGACTCTTATCTCTGCTTGTACCCCCACCACTGTTATCCTGCCTCAATTCAGTGTTGCCTCCACTACCTCCACTATTATCATTGCAGTTCATTGTGTTAAATTCTCCACTTATACCAGTTGGTACGCCTAAAATTTCATCACTATCTCCGGACCCTTCTTCCAAATCTTCATTCGGTGTTCCTTCACTTGGAAGTGTCATGGAAGAAGGTGCCCATGCTTGTGGTCCAGTTGCAGCCACACTCCCGAACAGTTGAATTAATTGATCCCTAAATTGAAGTCCTCTTTCTCTAAATTTTTCGTAGTTTGGAACTTCCTGCACATTAGACACCAATAATATCATATAATATTCAAAAAACAATAAATATGCACAAAACATTAACAGGCAGAGAAAATGTAAGATCAAAAGGTTCAATAATTACCCTTATTTTCCTCTCCCACCAATCATCAGTTGCACTGACAGTATTCCTTTCAGTATCCCATCCCAATCCTGTCTCGCGAAGTAGCCTATCCCATGTCTGCCACTCCTTTCGTAGGGAATCATATTTATTCTTAAATTGAGATTTTTCATACACTTTCCCAGTTTTGGCAATAAATTTATCACCAAAAATATCCCAAGCTTTCTTTCTTAAGCTAGTACCTTTTTTTTCCCCTTGTTGCACAAGTTCAATGCATAGGTCAAGAAACACTTTTGTGGTTCATAGGTCCCAGGAAGCTTTCATTGTATCCTTACCCATTATGCTATATCACAATTACAACTCTTCAGTCATCACAGGTTAATCAACTTAAAATCAATTGAAATAACAAGTGTCATTGTTACCCAAATCAACTATGAATACCATATTAACATTTTTCTTTCTTTCATTATTATTTAAAACAAAAAGAAATTCAATCTATGTATGTATAACATGTAGTTAATTTTTTTAATCTAACATGAAATGGAACTATGTTCCCATTCCTTTCATGACTAGAAAAAAATTAAATAAATTAATTTTAATTACCGCAAATACAACATCCTATAATTTTATTCAAAACAGGATTACAAAAAATAAAACATAAAGATTACAAATATATGTCTCTGGAAAAACTAGTCACTTGAATAGACCGAAAACCAATCCTCTGACCGAAATCAGATAAACCAAGCTACAAAAATGAATCCTCGAATGAAAATCAACCCACCACTGAAGCAGAACGTCAGCAACAACTATCAACCAAGCAAAACCAGCACCAACCAAACACCCCAAGCCAGCACTGAAAAAAAATTACCATGGTCAGACGACAAACCGTGACAAGTTCAATGCACATTAAAAAATGCAGAGTATATAAAACAAAATTTTAGACAGCCTGGTCATCATCAACGTTGAGATGCTCGTAAAAATTATAGGGTGGCAAACTACAAATAAATTCCGCAACATGGGTCAAACATTAAACACAAAGATTTCCATTTGCTATATTTGAGCGTATGAGAGTCCGGTGAAGGAGATGTGGAGCTAGATAAACATATCTCAGAACCAAAAACAAATCCATAGATTATCAACCAACCGAAGATACCATATATCAGGCTCAAACCAACCGAATAATTTCTATCGTATGGCAACCATAAACCAACCGAAAATCAGGCTCAACCCCAGATTGTAATTAACAAAAGCAAATCTACCTAGAAGCAGAAGAAGGTCGACTCGACGTCGCAGCCCGTAGAGGAAGAAACAGAGGATGCTCTGGTTTTGGCTTGCAAGTTGTAAATTTGCAATTACAAATATGATCCAGAATCCACAAATACTGAAATGAAAATTGAGCTAAATTGACACTGAAATTAACAGAAGAGATCGAGTAGCAGAGGATAAATGCCGGATCTGAGCCACCTTACCTGAGCGCCGGAGAAAGAGCCAGGGAACACCAACCAGTGCCGAATGCTTCAGAGCGAACCTGAGCGCCGGACCTCACAACTGATAGCTGCGATCTTCTTCTGCCGAGCTGCAATTTCTCTCACCAGCACCTTCAAACCATGGCTGGACGACGACTTCTTCACGAGCGGCGACTCGTTCTGTGAAGGAGGAAAGAGCGAAGGGGGAAAGGAAGACCGTGCATGGGGAATGAATGGAACGACAGGGAAGAAAGCATCTCTAAAGGAGAGAAAGTGGACCGAGTGGGGAAGAAAGCAAGAGGAAGATCAATTTTGGACCGACTGGAATGGAACTCTAAAGATAGACCGACTGGAATGGAAGAAATAATTGAAGCCAAAGGAGATAATTGAAGCTGGGGTAATTTTGGTCATGTGAGGAGGGCCCACCGTCAGCCTTCAGCAATTGGAGCCAGAAGCGAACAAAAGTTGCTTCTGATGAAACCATGGTTTGGGGGTTCAAAACCATGGTTTCCCCCAAACCATGGTTTTAAATTTTCCAGAGGCTGTTTGGCTAGCATTTTCCCCAAACCATGGTTTGGGGTGCTTGCCAAACAGGGCTATAATTTAATCAGTTTGTTAAATGTAATTAAAAATGTAATAAACCCTAAGAAATTAGTATTACAACATGTGATGACAAATGTAATAATATTATAAACACAATTTAATCAGTTTGTTACAAAATGACCTGTTTGCCAATCATCTTACAACACATATCATGGGCTAACAAAACAAAAAATTAATAAACTACTCTATCTCCTCTTCTTGCTCTTGTTGTAGTATGATAACATCGACATCACTTCATCCCCATGTTCATTATTTGGATGGGTAACCAACCACCACAAACAATCAACCTTCAATTCTTGTAGTTCACCATTGGAGTATCATGGCATTGTATATCCTGCATCATCACGAATAGTGCCATCCCACTCTTGCAGCCAAGAGAGAATATGAACTCCACATGAATCACTGCCAAGGAAATTGAATATGTTAGCACCATGCAATTGTTATTGTGAACAAAAACAACATAACACAATCGAACAAAACAACCACACTCACGTATCATTCTGCACATAAACTTTAGCCCATTTCACCCATTTCACTTCGTTGTCAATTTTGTCCTCATAGGCAAACAATTCTGGTTTAACAGCACGCAATATCATATGGAAATAGTTCATCTGCAAAAAAAAAAGCACATAATCAAAAGGCTTCACTAACAACACAGCATCTAGTGACAAGTAACACAGCATCTAGTGACAAGGGACAGAGCATCCAGTGACAGGTAACACAGCATCCACTAACAACTAACAGAGCATCCAGTGACAAGTAACACAACATCCACTAATGACTAACAGAACATCCAGTGACAAGTAACACAACATCTAGTGACAAGTAACATCAGATAAGGTAGGTGGAGATATAGACAATTTATTTGTGGTGTAGGTGTTGGAATTATTTCAACAGCACAAGGAATTGATGGTGGCTCTCCAATCACATCAAATAAGGTAGGTGGAGATATAGACAATTCATTGACTCCTCCAAATGATTGATCAATCCTGCAGGAAATGACAAGTCAGAGTGTATGCATTGACAAGTTGGTAGTAAGACAGTAACAACTGACATACCAAGAAATGATAATAACAGTTTTGTTAAACTAAACTTACACATCTTGTTCCTCCAGTGTATTATCCTTTGTTGCTTCTATGTGATCCTTATTTCCATTCTCTTCTACATATACATGACCACTTTTTTTATTAAACTTTATCAAATGTTATACCCCATCATCATCTACCAACTCCACAAAAGTTTTTTTATCAAACACAATTGAGAATTTCAAAAGAAATGAATTGCTTTCTTTTCCAACAATTGATGATATTATCTCCTTCAATTCTTCATAACTTGTGCCCTCCTTTACATTTGTTGTTCTTACACTACCTCCCACATATCTCATATCATCTTCTCCATCATTTATAAATTTTCCCCCTATGTGAACAAAGCAAAATAGATACTTTACAGATGTACTCGCCATCAGTAATTTAAACCTGCATCAAGAATCACACAACTATCATTGACAAGTCAAGGAGCTATACTGACAAGTGTCGCGGCACACATTGACAACTATCGTGGCCTGATTGACAACACAATATCTCATTTCGTGCTAAGGGTTTCTACCCACACTAATCTTCATCTTCTTCTTCCTTTGCCACTAAACTAACGTCAGAACAGAGCAAAACCACCCACAAGCAACCCAAAAACAGAGCACCCATGATCATCCTACACACCCAACTTAAATCACCAACACACGCTAACAAAAAAACACAGCTTCTCCATTGATTAACTTGTGAATCCTAGACCAAAAATAAAAGATTTGCAGTATCAAAGGCAAAAATGATTTTCTGATTTCCTATTCCCAAACAAATACACAATCTGTCAAGAAAAGTAGGAGAGAAGAGGAAAGAAAGTTCCACACCTGAAGATTTGTGAAGATTCGCATAGAAACTCTTTAGAGTTCATTAATGGTAATGGAGAAGATACTTCATCATCAATGGCTTCTTCCCTCTTTCTCAATGTCTTCTCTCTCAACCATATTGTGCGGGAAACTCCTCACCCACTGTCTTTGTTTCTGATAGTTAGGGCAAGAGGATGGTTAGGATAAGAGTGTCATTTGATGATTCTGAAAATTGCACATAAGTCCCTTTGGGACTTCAGAAATATTATAAGATTTCAGGGGACCTTTTTGCTGTATTTATGTTTGTGTGGGATCTTAATGCCATTTTCCCAATAAATTATAGCAGTGAGTTTTTGGCAAAAAAAAATGATAACTATGAGTTGAAAGGGATGAGCGAAAATAATCTTTTAAGAGAATTATCATAAGATCTCAACCAAAAAAATTTTAATTATCAAAAAAATCTTAATAATAAGTGATGAAACTTATCATTACATGCTCTTTAATTATTAACAAATTTTAGAGTAATTAAATGTTGGGAAAAGTGATTTCATAGTCCTTATAGTTTACTTGAACTTTGAATCAGGTCCCTGTATTTTTTTTATTTTTTATCGAGTCCTTTAAATTTACACAGTCAGCTCTCTCAGTCCCTACCGTCTAAAACCATTTAAAAATGGTTAACACTGTTAAAAAAACTGTTAAGCACACTAACTTGGCATGGCAGACGGGTACCCATACAAATTTGACTAGGCATTCAGCTGCAAAAACAAAGGCATAAAAGCAATAATTTAATCAAAAGCTTCTCTTTGATGTCTTTTGCACATTGGGTATCCTCATCTGTGAAACTCTTCTAGGATCAGCTCGACTCACACCCATCAAGGCCACACTTACACCACTCTTAATTGTACCATCAGCAGCTCCCATGGTTTCAATTTCTTTCACAGAGGGAACTTCTAGTACCTAACTAGCAATACTAAGAATTCACCTTCAATGAACATTAATCCAAATCAAATACTCCTTTCTCGCTCTTCAGTTTTATTATTATTTCAAAAAAAAATAACGAAGCAGAGAAGCCATTTGTCTATGCTTTTACGTTGTTTACATCATCACCTTCTTTCCCATGCCGAACCTTGAAGAGGAAAGGGCCATCCAAGAAGAACTCTCACTTCTCCGTCTTTCTACGAGACCAGATTGTCGCCAAAGTCTTCAAGAACCTTGAACAAACCCTAACCCCTACCACAAGTGTAATAAACACAATGGGATTCTTCATCAAGTTTTCTCCATAATCTCTACCATTGACTTCTGAAAGGTTTTGAACCTTCTCAAATGTTCTATCAGTGACATGAAGTGGCTTTTTAGTATCTTCGATTTCGATCAGAGGCATGGATTTGACTCTCCTCCGATGGATAACGATGACCCGATTCTCACTTTGGTTTGGTCCTACACAATGGTTTTATCTTTCCACACCTAACGCTTAGTCAAATTTATTTTTCTACCTGTCGACCAAGTCAGCATTGTTTGCTTGATTGCTTAACAGTGTTAAATCTTTTTAAACAGTTTTAAGAGTAGGGACTAACATTAATAACAGATGAAACTCAAAGCATTTTATAAAAAGAAAAAAAAGTACAGGGACTTGATTCAAAACTCAAGCAAAATATAAGGACTGGGAAATTAATTTTTCCTTAAATGTTTTATTTAAAATCTAATTATAATTTTTCTATATTTTTTGTCATACCCATTATAGTTTTTATAAGAAATTAAAATTTTCAACTTCAAATTTCAAGAAAAACAAAAATTAAGAAAGACACAGGGTAAAAGAGAAAATAAGTGGAGTCTAAATTAGGACAAAAGTGCACCTAGTACCCAATATTTTTAGATTAAAATATATTCTTAATCCTTTAACTTTACACGATATTTTATTTTGGTTCCTTAACTATAAAAAATAAAATTTTAGTCTTCTAATCTTAAAATCATCAAAAAATAAATAATAATAATGGGCTCGTAAATATTGATAAAATATTATTGAATGCTAACATGTTAAGTTTAATTTTCAAAGCAACAATAATAATTATAAAAAATTATTATTTAAAACTAAGATAAAAAAAACTAAAAATATATTTTTTAAAATTAAAAGACTGAAATTTTATATAAAATTAAAAGACTAATGTATACTTTAGTCTAATTTTTCGAGTGCATCTTATGCACAATTTTGCTCTAAATTGGTGCAATTTCACCTTTGGTCTTTGGTCTAACAGATATATGAACTGCGGTTTTCTCATTGCCATGTAAGCATTAAAAATGCCACGTAAGTGATTAATAACACCACCGGTCTTTCATTGCGAGTGGGGGAGACGAGATGAGGAAAAGATGGAATCTCGAATTACTTTGTGGAGTTTGGAGCTGGAGGGGCGGTAAGATTCGATGGTGGGTTTGATTTGGAGAAGTGGCAGCAGTAGGAAGGGAGAGATGAAGTGAGAGGGTGAAGCTTAGGATCAGGGTAGAAATGGCGTACCTCGTCCCCTTCCATGATCAACACGTTCGGTCCTAGTTAGCGAAACAAGTAAGGATCTAATTGGAGTATTCACCAATTCTTGTTTTCCCCAAATTGCAGTTTGTTGACCCTGGAGGTGGGTGGCGGGGATTCTAACTTCCAGGCAAAACAATCAAGCACACATTCTGCTCCTGTGTCGATTACCTTAATCCATAGAAAGATTTGTGATTGCAGAAAAAGAAATAAAAGAAAAAGCTTGCTGAAAAAAAGTGGATTTTACGATTGAACTTCGGATATCAGCTGCACATCACCGTTTTTGTTGCCGAGCTCTTCCAGTCGCCACAACCTTCGAACACAAAACCTAAGAATCCGGGGAAGAAGGCAAGAAGCTTTGGCTCACCGGAATTTTGTTGGCGGCGATGCATAGCGTCTGTCAAGGATGTGTTCGAGATAGTGGTCACAGAAGTAACTTTTTTTCAATCTAACTTTTAACTTTTAGATAAGTCAGACAGAGCAAAAGTCAGATAGGTAATGTGATTTATGTTTGAATTGGGTTTTTAAAAAAAATCAGTTTAAAAAACTGAAACTTATTTGAATGATAAATGTAAAAATAAATTTAGATATAAAATGACTTAAAATTTTATTAAATAGTATATATATAATATTAGATATGTATAATGTGACTATTTTTTAAAAAGTAAGAAAAATAAAATTATTAAAAGTAAAAAAATTAAATTTATTATTAGTAAGAAATTATATATAATATGGCCATTTTAAAAAGAGTAATAAAAATAAAATTATTAAAAATAAATTTTCTTTTGGTAAAAAATATTAAGTTTGCTTGAAAATTTAAAAAAAAAATCAAATTTAAAATTAGGAATTAAAGAGGTGAAAAATGAGAATATTAGTTCCTTTTAGAAAGTGTCAATGATATGGACCAGGGTATTATCAATGTTTAACACCCCGTGTATTATTCATGATATTTAAAACCGGACCGGACCGGCCGGGTTAGACCGGAAACCGGTGACCCGGCTACTTATCCAGTCCGGTTGATAGAAAAACTCGACAGGCACCTGAACCGGCATGACCCATCATAAACCAGCCTGGACCGGAAGCAACTCGGTTAACCTGCTGGATTATGCGGGTTAATCGGGTTATTTCTTTTGAAGCACTTAGGCGCTGTGAAAGATCAGAGATTCAGATGGTGAGAGAGGTTGAAGAAGAAAGAAAAGAGCGACGGAAATCGTGATAGCTAAAGAAGAAAAGAGACCTGTGATTGAGGAGATTTTTTTTACTACAGTTGATGGGAGACAGTAGAGGTTGAAGAAGAAAGGAGGCGATAAACGTCCATGGATCTGGAACTGAAAATTTTTTTCACCCTTACCGACTGAGAGGAACATGCAATATCCTTTTTTTCTTTCGTTGTCGAGCACGCCTGAGGAACAAGAAAATGGAAGTGGAAGTCCTCCAGGTCAAAAGCGGCGCGCCTGCGGCCTCGCTTCTCAAATCTCAATCTTCCTATACCTATAGGTTTAAACAAAAAGAAATACGACAAAACTATCATTTAATTCCCTAACTTTTATCTACACTAGTGTGCCCGAGAAAATAAATAAATTGAAAAAATAGAAATAATCCATTATTGTCTTTCATCATCAATTCTTAATTAAACTCCAAAAAAACTACCCAAAATAAAATAATATCCTAAAGCGAAAATTCATTTAAATAATAAAACAAAATATAAGCTAAAGAAGCTCAATTAACTACAATTGCTCACTAAAAAGACTAATCGAAAAGGATAGAAATATATAAAATATGATTTATCAATAAAAATTGGATAATTAAAGAGCATAATTGCAGAAAATTTAATTTTTAAGCACATTTCAAATTTAATTAAAAATATTTATAAACAAAGATGAATATTTTTAATTGACTTATAGTATTTTAATAATTAACGGTCTGATCCCGGATTGGCTCCAGTCTGACCCACTAACCCTTGAACCACTATCTCGACCGGTTCAGTGACCAGTCCAATTTTCAATACCTTGGTATTATCCCAACGCCCTCCTCACTCAAAAGTAAAAAAAAAAAAAACACCTAGAATTAGCTTCTTGCATGAGTTCATTTTGGCTCCACAAGCCAGATTTCACAAACGTGGGTCCAAACAAAAATTTTGAGTAGCCTGGTGATTTTTGTGGTGGGGATGCACGTTTGGGGGTCCAAACGTGATCCCAAACACAGCCTAACTCTGTTAGTCAAAAGGTGAAATTGTATTGAGGGCGTGTTTGGTTTTCCTAATAAAACTCCTTCCGCGTACTATCACTCTTAAAATTATAGTTTGATTTTCATTTGAACACTCTCTAATTTAAATACATGAAGGGCAAGATTACATTCCTAAATATTTTAGGGTGCTAATTATATCTCAACAAATAGTTCAGTGTTAGGGGCGCTTTTACACTTTAAATAATGGTATCATATTAAATTTTGGACAGATTATTCTTTGTTTCTCAGCCTTCCACTCAATGTTGAAGTAGGTCCCAAAACCAAAATAATAGTTTTCCCTTTATTGATCAAGATTAGAAAAGTTAAATAAATTAGTTATTTATAGTTGTGTAAAATGTATATGATATTTTTTTTACAAAAAAAAATTATCACTCTTTTGATAAGAATATTAAATATAGAAAAAAAAAAAGAAAACTACAAAATTAATAACAGTAATAATATTAAAAAATATATAGGGAATTTTTTATCCTCATAATGTTGACTCTGTTGTAATTCATTCGTTAGATTTTAACTCAATGCAACTCATTGCTTATAATTTAATCATTTAAAATATTATTACTTATGTTTTAGAAAGTAAAATTATATTTTCATAAAATTTATGGACTAAAGTTTTATGTGGCTTACAGTATCAGGATTAAGTTAAATAAGTTTAAAATTTAAGGAGAAATTCAACTAAATTAAAATTATAAAAACTAAGTCACAACTGAATCAAGAATAAAAAAATTTCTCAAAAATATATTAAATAAAAAACAAAATAAATCAAAATCTTATACTACTCTGTTTCTTATTATAGGTCACTTGTACCCCAAAAATTTGTTTCAAAATATAAGTCACTTGTAGTATAATTAATGATCTTTTTCGAATTTTACCCCTATTAATTTAATAAAAAATAAACTAATCTCTCTCTCAACTTTTCATTTCCTATGTAATCCGTCCCCTCCCCTGGCCCCTCTCTCTCAACTTTTAATAAGGGTAAATATGAAAAAAAAACCGGTTAATTTAATGTATTTCTTGGTTTGTGGGTTTGGGATACAAGTGACTTATAATAAGGAACAGAGTGGTATTTAGAATTGAAGAAACTGCAGGTTCATTGCTTGTCAAAGGATAATTGGACCAAAAAGAGGGTCAAAGAAGAATAATGTGCGCTGATGATAGTTACAAAAACAATGCGATAAAATATAAGCACACGAGAACAGTTGCTATAATATGGGCTTAATAGTTAATTAGACTTTGCGGAGAGAGAGTATGAGTATTGGGCCGTAGACCTTAATAACTGGGCCCGGGAATTCCATACTTTTTCTTTCTAACATCATCATGCGACTTGCAACAAAAAAATCTAACATTACAATTACCCCACCACAAGAGGGTTCTTGAATCTACCACCTTTTGCTGGTTTAAAAAAAAAAAAAAAGAATCTATTACCTTTGACTAGCTAATAAAAGTTGATTCAGTTTGTAAAAAACTAGTTCATAATTCACAAAGTTAAGTTTGAATTTTGCTGGTGATATGAGACTTTACTAGTGGATGATCTATGAGTGCCTCTATAAGCGTTTTATGGGTCTTGAGGCATGTCCAATCTCTAGTAAGCCTCCGAGACTCAACTCATCTAAACTTTATTATGACAAAAAAAAAATCATTGACTGATTTACACAGGTCTGTGACATAAATTATTATCCTTAAATTAACTAGAAAAAATCATTTTATGGGTACTTATACTTTTATTCAATTTTTAATATGATATCTATGTGTTTTTTTCCTCTTGATCAAATTATATTTTTTGCCAACCTCTTGATTAATTATTTAATTTTATCCTATTAGCATCCTTAACTTTTATTAAAATTTTCTTAAATTTTTTCTCAGTCTCTTACTTTTCTTCTAGTGCTTCAGTTCCTTTTTGACTCGTTCGCTGCAACTGTCCTGGTCAAATCTGAAAAACATCTCCTTTCTACCAAAACCGCACATTCAGTGTTTTTCTTAAACAACTTCCAGCTCACTTGTTCCCTATCTTTTCTCATTCAAAATATCTTCTTCAAATGCTTCATGTGAGCATGAGGTGTCTTAGAAAATTACCCTAGTCTGTAAACTATGTAAAAGTATCTAATAATTTCCTATTTTTGCCCCCTAAAATTTTTTAATGATGATCTCGTAAATTATTAGTAGAGGTTTTACAATCCTTTAAATAACAAAATAAAATAGTAAATTATCTTTTTACAACTTTAATCACATAACAACCCAGTTTCCAAATGCAAGAAAAATATTAAAAATGCCTCATAATTACAATACAAAAAATTCCTATACAATCTCATGTAAGCAATCTAATCACTAAAAATAGTCTCGAGTTGTTAACATATATCATCACCTGTTGTCCTTTTTTGTATCTGATTTTGTCACTATCATAATATTGACTTGGCTTGACACCTTATAGTCATTAATTGTTTGCGTGAAATTGCAGAACTGCCAAGAGTTTATTGCAAGAATAACAAAATCCTAAGAGAAGTAGCGAGGAGGAAAGAGAGTAAGAGTGTCTTTGGCTTAACACAGGAGATGAGGGGGGAGGGATTTTAATAGAAGAAAAAGAGATGAAAAAAAAAGAAAGTGATTTTAATATTACCTTGTTTGGATTAATACGAGGGGAAGAGAGGGGAAGAATTTTAATGTTACCTTATTTGGTTTAGGAAGAGAGGGGAGGCAAAATATTTTTATATGGACAACTTTACTCTTATATTATTTAAGTTAATTCTTACAAATTTTATAAAGTAATTAATAAAATATAATTATAAATAATATTTAATATATGAGGGTAGAGAAGTATGATTGAATTCATAAATATATCAAATCACATACAATTAGCAGAGTAAAAATCTCTCTCTTAGAGGATGTTTGGGTAGAAACCAAACTATGATTTTAAAAGTATTTTTATAGCTTATAAAATAAATATAGGGATGAGTTTGGTTCATTTTATAGAAAAGTGAGCATTGTCAAATACTTTAATATAAAAATCAAACAGATGGTGTGGCCTCCTCCAAGCTCCGTATTTACAAGTTTTCGAACCCCACAAACAGGCGGATGTTGCATTAATTAAAAAAAAAAAGTATTGATAATAAATTATAAATTAGAGGAATAATTTAGATGCCTGCAAAATAATTTTTGTTTTGATATAATACTAACACGTGGGTTGCATTAGTGTATTTTAACTCATGAGCTAGTTTATAGTGCAAATGTCTTCTAAGTTCTAAATGCTAGCTTATATAATCCCACAAATATAAGACTCATGAAAATAAAAACTTTTTGAAAAATCTTATTAGTTGCTTTAATTTCTTTTTGAAAAAATTGTAATTACTAAAAAGTGAAAAATGTAATTAATAAAAAGTGTCATGACAAACAAGTTTTAGTGCAGAAAATAACCACAGGATCCATATTGTTCACTTATCATTAGAGCTATGAATAAGGGCTAGCCTACCCTCAAAGGGCTATGGCCTAAAAAAGCTAGGCCTTTAAAACCTGTATACCCTAAAATTATTATATTATTAAAACCTAGCTCTTGGACATAGGGTTGCACATGGACAGGGCTGGGCAGCGCAAGTCCTTTGCCCGATGCGCAACCCGAAAGATGAGCGGGCTGTGTTTTGTAGCCCGCTGTCCAGTCCTACCTAGTAGAAGTCCTAACCATTTTGGGTAGGGCAGGGGAGGACTGGGTAGGGCGGGCTTTTCTGCCTAGCTTAATAACACCATGCCTTATATCATATGTAGAAAAAAATTCAATTATCGTGTTTTGAGACAAGTGAGAGGAAAAAAAATTATCACGAATGAGTCTATTACTCATATATATATATATATGACCTATGTAGTCTTGTTCTTCAACTTTCAATTCCTTGTGGGAGGTAAAAAAAAAAATATTTAATAATTAGAACATTTAATAATTAAGCTAAATCAGTAGTTCAATTCCTTAGTTTATTTATATAGTTGGTGGATTCCAATAATTACGTGAAAGCACAGAATTTGAAAGGTGGTTTTATTTTTTTTTTTTTTTTTGTTTTAAAAAATTGGATGTAAGAGAAAAAGAAAGAAATTTGTCTTGGAGTAATTCAGCATATTGAATCTTATATTTTGATATTTAGCTCTTTTATATAATTATAATTTTTATGTTCTTTTCATTTTTTCTTATTTTACCTAATTTTTTTAGCAAAAATAAAAGAGATAATTGCTTAAAATAATACTATCTTATATATATAATTATATATTTTTTCGGGTAGGGCCAAATAGGCAAGGCAGCATACCCTGCCTGTGAATTAGCCTGGCCTGAAGATGCCCATTTTTGCTTTTTACTGGGCTGGGCTGGGCGCTTTTCATGTGGGCTCGAGCGGGTTTATTGGGTATGCGGGCTTCATGCACACCTTACTTAGACATATGGGCTAAGAGTTGGCCTTTTTATGTTATTTTTTAAAATTTAAATTCTTTTCAATTGTTTTGAAATGAAAAATAGAACAATAAAACTTCTAAAATTTTTATTCAAATCATAAATAATAGTAAAATAAACTAATAGTGTATTGGGAAAAAAACATCAAACACCAATAAACTATTATCCAAATTCAAAGAAACCAAAATCAAATGAAACAGAGAAAGCAAAAAGATAAAAACCATGCAACTAAAAATTAACAATATCAATATGATTATTATCTTTATTTTCATTGCCATCATCAGGATCAACAGTATCTGATTGTTGTTCACTGCAAGTGGACTCTTTTTTAGTGATAAAAATATCAATGTTTTTGTTCTTCATCACCCTTATTTAAAATAAAATTATGTAGTATTATGATTACAAATGAGAGCCTAAACATTTGTCAGAATAAGAAAATTTTTATATTTTTTTAAGACATGTGAACCGATAGTGAAAGAAGATTTACTATACTATAGTGATTGAATGCTAAAAATATTAACTCTCATCCTTAAAAAAAATTACAAATTAATTTTAATTGTTCTTCTATTAGTCCAAGACATCTAATCCTTTTTAATTATATGGTTTAAGTATTTGTTTTTCTAATTTTTCTAGTTCAAACCTACCCATAAAAAATTAATGCGTAATTATATAAATATATTGATAATAATAAAAAATAAACGGAGTTAAAAGAACTGATTCTTTTATTTTTAAGACATATAAGGTTAACTTTTTTAAACCCAATTTTTTTTAAATCTCTTAAAATACCACTTGCACGAACTTAGATAGACTGGCCCAATGAAATTTTCTACCCATCCTGACTAGTATTCTTCCTCATGGGAAGTTAGAGTAACTGCTCTTTTGCTGGTCAAAAGGATTCCCCTTTCTTTTTAATTTTCTTTTTGATTTTTGTCAGTTTTCTACTTTTCTTCTAGTGCTTCAGTTGCTTTTTGACTTGTTCTTTGCAACTGTCACGGTCAAATCTGAAAACATCTCCTTTCAACCGTAGCCCCAGGCTTAGTGCGGTTCTTATACAACTTCCGGCTCGCTTGTTCCCTTCCTTCTGTCATTCAAGACACTTTCTTCAAATGCTTTACATGAGGCGTCTTCTAGAAAATTACCCCTAGTCTATAAATTATAAGATATTATGTAAAAATATCTAATAATTTCCTACTTTTTGCCCCCTAAAAAATGATGATCTTGGCAATTATTAGTTGAGTTTGACAATCCTTCAAATAATAAAAATAAAATGGTAAATTATCTTTTTACAACTTCAATCACATAACAACCTTTTTTCAAAGTGCAAGAAAAATATTAAAAATACCTTATAATTACAATACCAAAAATTCCTGTGCAATCCCACATAATCAATCTAATAACAAAAAAGTCTTGAGTTGTTAAATATATTATAACCTATTGTCCTTTCTTTCATCTGATTTTGTTATTGTTATACCACTGATCAGTTACTTTATAGGTGTTAATTTTTTACATGAAATTATAAAATAATCTTGTCAAAAGAGCATTTAAAATTCGTTTAGAATGGTTTATAAGTATATTTTAAATCATGGCCTATGAAATACTAAATCAATATATGGCCTATGAAATACTAAATCAATATATGAAAAATATTTTCTTGATTTATATAAATATATTTATAATGAAGCTCCTGGTCCAAAGCAATGGTCGCAATATGATAGCATACTTCTATCCTTTGATGAATTCTTTGTGGTGACGCACGCACGTCATGTCCTAAAAGGAACTTGATTGGCACGAAATATAACCGGGGATGGTCTCGCAGCTTCTCGAAGTTTGACCAACTTTCTTTACATTAATATTTGAGATCATTTCATGCAAAGGGAGTTCTATTATTGACGTATATAAGAAGGTATTTCTTAAGGGTGTTCATAAGATTCAGTAACCCGCTATACCGGTCCGTCCAAGTCTGTCAAAAAATTGTCCTGTCTAGACCAAAAAATACAGCCAAAAAATATATATATATTTTCGGGCTGGACTATTCATGGATAGGGCTGGGCTACGAATATGATATGCAGCCTTGCCTATTTGACTTTGTCCGAAATATATATAATTATTTATATTATAATATATATTTTTTCAGAATTATAATATATATAATGTAATATTAATATACTATATTTTATTATATCTCAATACGCAAAAAGAACATTACTCCCTTATATTATTAGACTTCATATTTTTAAAGTTCTAGTTTTTTTTAAAAAAAATACCATGTTTTTTAACTTTTTTAAATTATCTTGTTGTGTACTATGATTGTCTTTTAACTTTTATATGTTGATATTAGTTCTATATTATGAAATGATAGTAATTATACCAATTTGAATGTAATATATAGATATCTATAAATTATATTAAACTATAAGTTAACAATATAATTGAGCATGTTAATATAGCTTGTATTTTTTTATATGTTTTGTTATTTTCTCAACTTTGTGGAGGTTGATGCAAATCATTTAGACTTTAAGACTTTAATTATAATTTTGTATTGTCTTGTTTTTAATAAATTATGGATATTGTTAAATTCTTAAAAAATAGATATATGTTAAGACATACGGCAGTTTTATGACTCAAGTTATAAATTTGAGTAAGGAAAGTCCATAATAGCCCATCCCAAAATAGCATGAGTTTCTACTGGGTAGGGTTGGGCACCAAGCTGCATTTTACAGCCCACTCATTCTTCAGACTGGGCATCAGGTAGGGGTCCTGCCCAACCCAGCCTTGCCCATACACACCCTAGTATTTCTTATTGCTCTCTTTTTCAAAATCTTGCCTTCCTTACACCCAAAAACAAAAGCATACCAAATATAAATTTGTCTTTAACAAAGTAAACTAATGTTTAGCTTTTTACTTAATAACTTCCAAGGAGGGAGAATCATCTTTAACTTGAAATAATTAATGCTTCATTTCGGTCAAAACAAGATGCAATCCAAGACGGCTGGCTGTATTTCTTATCAAATTGATATGATAACTTGTAAAAAAATAACCATCCCTAATGTATGAGTTGGTAAGAATTAAATTTGATCCACATATAAGACTCACTTTGTAAATTATATTACAAAATAAGTCTTATATTTAGAACCTGAAGAAGATAATATTAAATGAGAATCATTCCATATTTATTATAATTAACTAATTTATCTAATTTTTTCATTCTATTCATATTAATTAAGTAACCCTTATATTAACAATTGAAAAGAGCACTTATTTTGAGGTGTTTCAGATTGATTTTTTCTTCTTGTTTTTTTTTTTTTGGCCTTCGTGTTTGAGATTGTTGGATGTTTATTACTTTAGCATTAAGCAGCATTGCCTCAAAGATCACAATGTGCAAATCTGACGTCAAATTTGATCAACTTTGTTTATTTTTTCAAAATAAAAGGTTCGGGTGAGTTATGCTTGAAAATTCACTAAAACTAGAACAAGTTTCACAGGTATGAAACACTTTCAAAAATGCTTTTAGATTAATCGGCAAGCACCTATAAGGCGAAAGATGCTTTTAGATTAAGCAGTAAGCACATATAAGGTAGACATAACGCATGGACAGGGATAGAAACAAGTCAGACAGCCTATCAGAGACCTATGGCTTGGCCTGTAGGTCTGTTTTTCAAAAGAAGCAGGTTCAAGCCTGTTTGAAGGCCGGTTTAACTAAAAACGACAGGCTTAAGCTCTTTAAAAAGTCTGTTAGGCCGACCTGGACCTGGTAGAAATTTATAATTATAATATATTTAAAAATGAGTTAATAGTACTATTGTTAATGTGCTCTTTTAATTTATTTTTTAATTTTAATACATAGTTAACAGCTTAATCTTTTCTTAGATTTTGAAATTTAGTTGACAACTAAGAATAAAAATATAATTTAAAATAATAATATCAATAAATAATGTGATATTTAAATCTTAAAAATATAAATAAAATAGGGAAGAAAAATTTTGTTTCAAGAATGATAGATTAATTAACTTATGTATTATGTTAATTAAATTATGATACCCTCTTTATTCATTGTAAAATTAATAGTGTTTTTCTTTTTATTTATTTACCTTAATTTAAATTTTTTTATGCATACTTAAATGTAGTCTTATTTCAAATTTTAACATACAATTACAACTAGTTTTCAATAATATTTTTGTAAATTGTAATTAAGATTTAAAATAGTATTTATAATATTAAAATTTAAATCAATGACGACTAAAAAATTAATTATTATGTAATTTTTTAAATCTTAGCCTTTTTTTTCCTTAAAAAACTGTAATTTAAACTTTTAAAAAATAAAGGCTTTTCAAGAAGTTTCAGGCCAGGCTTATGCTGAAAAATAAACTTGTAACAGGTCACAGATCAAGCTCAAGCCTCTTTTAGAACCTTGCTTGTTAAGAACAAGACCTGACCTGACCTGTTTCCACCCTTACGCATGGCCAAAAGAGGACAAGTTAAAGAATAAAATGAATCACATTAGGTGCTGATTATCGTTCTACAATATAAAGATTTAATCCTAGTTATATTGTTAAACTAAATCTCTTCCCTCCAAGGGGTAAAAAAATTGCCAAGAAAAAAAGGTCAAGTATATACAAAAAAGAATTTAGCTAATCTAATAATAATGATAATTTAATAATAACTAACATCATATCACCACCTTCTTTCCCTTAAATATCATGGCCGCCTTCATCATCTTTGTCACCAAACCCTTCTACAGAACAATCCAACCTTTCTTATTCAAAGCTTCCGGTCAGGGAATAGATAAAATCCTCAGTACAACGTAGCTCAGATGAATTCTTCTCCTCTTCAACTAAAAGAATGGAACTTTTAAATAAATTGTCCCAGTTTTACAAGCATAACACTTATGTCATCACTTGAGCCTCGTGAAACAGACAAATCTACGAGCCTTTTACAGGCCATCAATGGTTGTGCCATATTACTAGCCCCGTTGCAAAGAGGACGAGCAATATCCACAGCTTCTTGATTAGTAACCTGAAACAAGAATCAAAAGGAAAACCATTTTTCAGTAAAATAGTTCAGCCGTGATATTTATTAGGTAGAATTTTTCTGATAGGAACTGTGAACAACATCATAATTGAATGTTTGATTCTCACACACCTTATCCCATAATCCATCTGAAGCTAATATCAACAAGTCATGTTCAGGTTCAATCCTGAGAACTTTTGTCTCAGGTTCAGCTATCACCCACTGCTTCAAATACCGATCTCCAATTCCTCTAGAAACGGCCAGGGATCCCTGGATCCTCCAAACCCCACGGCAGAAATCAACATAGCCACCCTGCAAAGCAAAATTCAAACAACAGTTTAAGATTTTGAATTATCAAAAATGGTCGGCACAGACAAAAGATACTATGATGTGAAGATCAAGTGCTTACTGTGGTCTCAATTCTGTCCTTTTCATCTTCCCTTGAAGGTCTGTGATCAGATGTGAGGGCTTCTGCAACGCCACCACGGCTAATAACAGCACGGCAATCACCGGCGTTGGAAACAACAAGGTTCCCATTTCTAATCAGTGCTGTTGCACAGCAGGAGCCACCACGGAGATCCCCTTTCAAGAAATCAGAATCAGTGTTCAGGTAACCATGTTTCACTGCCTCCTCCATGTCATCTTCATCTCTTCTTGTCACTTCATCCATGACGTTCTTTTCTAAGTTTTGTGCAGCAAATTCAGCAGCTTTTGAACCTCCATGCCCATCAAATATGCCAAAGAAAGCCTGCCATAATGACATAAACAAATTGGTAAATAAGAAATTCATAACTTTAAGATCAGCCTAGTTAGCAACATTAAACATCCAGAACCAAAGTAGAATTCTGCAGACTTAAAATTAACACCCAAGCTATTTAATGGTCGTTCCCAAGTTTCCACATGCCTGTCAACTAAATCATAATTCCCCTAGTTCAATTGGATCTTTATAATTTTTGTTTTTACTGAGTAGCTATATCTGTCAAACCAGCCACTGATTGGCAGAGAGTCTGCTAATCCATCCTTTTGCATCACTTATTTCTATTGACACACATGATTGTGATTATTAAAAGGTCAAGCTATTAACCTACTTCTTTCTCTCCTTCAAAGTAAAACCAATATAGATATTATGCAGAAAAATCTGAAGTAGTTCTTCAAACGGCCAGATCGGACCCATATAAATCCGTAATAATAGAGGTCAATAATAAGCCTCAGATTTTTACCTGTTTGGGTTGTCCTTGAAGATTGACGGCAGCAGAATAACGATCTTCCATGTACTCTCGCCTGCCTCTCTTACAATACACAGAAAACCCATGCCCTTCAGCCTCTAGAACATCTCGAGCCACCGAAGAAGAAGGCGTCGCCGGAACCCCAAAAGTAAGGGACGAGACGGGAATATCAAGCCTGGCGGGCCTCTTCCTCTTCAAAACGGTACCGGTAGGCGAGGTGGAGGACGAAGGAGCGGAGACAGAGGCGGAATTGGAAAGGGCGGTGGGAGGAGGAGGCTTGAGGAGGCGGAGGCGGAAAGGCGAGGAAGGGGAAGAAGGCGAAGAAGAAGAAGATGAAACAGAAGTGGAAGGCTTGAGGTGAGACAGAGAGAGAGAAAGGGATTCCGGTGAGGAAGAGATTACTGAGGGTTTATTGCAAAAGAGGGAAGACGACGGAGAAAAGACCGGAGAATTAGAAACGGCAACGGAGCACGACATGGCTGAAGATTGAAGAAGAAGAAGAGGGGATTTGGAGGATCAATCAAAGTTGGGAATTGGAATAAAGAAAGAGTGAGGGAATGAGATGTGATCGTTGGGGTGTTGGGTTTGAATGTTGAATATGAATGAGTTGGGTGGAGAGAGAGAAACGAGAAAAGAGGGCACATATATAGGGAAGGAGTCGGTGTGGGGCCCAGTGGGACCAGGTAGGCTCGTTCTATTTGCGTGTTCTCCGATTCAACATTGTTGAACCTTTCTTTGACTCTTTTGCTTTGATTTTGATTCGGCCCTGGCTCCTTCCTTCCCCTCTGCTTTTCTCTCTTTTGCCCCTCCTTCCATGAGGGACACGTGTAACACAAAATTGTGAGGACATCTGTAATTTTAAATAAACTTCATTATATAATTCCCTTGAATTTTTGTCAACATTTTTATTGTTAGATACAACTTTGTTTTAAAGATAGTGAACATGGCATCTCATTTTTTTTGTTAAAAAAACTGTGAACGGGTGTGATTGGGGTATGAATTTTGATTCAATTTTTTTTGGGAAATAAATAAATAGGCATCATTCAAATATTGAAGAAGAATGCAGAAAAAAATTTAAAAATTGATTTACGGTCCCTCGATTCAACTTATAAAAATACAATAAGTATTTGGAAAGAAATAAAAGGAAAACAAAATGAAGGAATAAGAAAAAGAAAGTAGACTTTATAGATATTTTCTTTTTACTTTTAATGTCCTTTTAAAATACTAAAGGATGAATAATAATAGAAGGAATTTAATTTAATTAGGGAACAAAAATACTAAATTATGTTTGAAGGGAAACCTAGAAATACACGGATAATGTGGAAGTGAGGAGGAGACATTAGTAAAGTGGGACATGTAGAGTGGAAATAGCTGTAAGCTGAGAAAAATGAAAGAAGCTGGAAGTTGCCATGAACAGAGAAATATTATTATTTTTTAAAAAAAAATTTAATTAAAATAATAAATGAATGGAGGGGAGGGATGGGACGGAAACGCAACACGTTACGGGGAGGAATTTGAGGGGGAGAAGTTAATGAAATTGTGTTGACTTTGGATCCACTGGTTTGACTTCCGCACTGGCCACCACCACAGAAAGCTTCTTCCCTTTCGCCGCTGGCCCTCATTCTTCTTCAAGTTCACTTCAAGGGAAAGGACCTGCGGAGGAAGATAAACACGCTAAAGGGTTTTAAAAAAAATAGAAAATGGTGGTGTCTTATATTTCTGTTTTTATGTGGTTTTGCGTTAAAAAAAAAAAAATCAATGTTAGGCCTCACAAAAGGTTTTTCAACATTTCATAAATCTTGAAGGCTGCCAGTAAATTGTATAATCACTATTTAAATTTGTTAAATCGGTACTTTTTGTCGAATCAGATTAACGGTATTAAGATTAAGAAACTAAAAATATATTTTTATAATTTAAGAGAATTAAATGACACTAGAGATAATATTTTGTTTCGAGAAACATTTTCATATTAGTGGAGATATTACTCCCATTACATATTTATCTCGTATTTTATAAATTATTTTTAAAAAACTCATTTTAAAGAATCATATTGCTATTCCAAATAGACATTGCCTCGTATTCTGTAAATTATAATTGAAATTATTTTTTTAAAAACTCCCGATTCTAGATTTAAGAGATAAACCGCATAGTCTGAACTCTATGCAAATATTCTTTCAACCTAAAGCCTGTCTTCATCATGAATCATTGAAATTTAACTAACTAAACTCTTGTGGTTAGGGGATGAAAAGATTGATTTTTTTTTTTGGGCATTTGCATTTTAAATATATGTGTTCACACATCACACCATGGCCAAAAATTAAACAAATAATAAAAAATTGTGAGTTCACACCAGAAAACGCAGAAGAGACAAAGCGGGGACCCCTGTGAGAGCGGATTAGGAATTGATTAGGAGAGGGCGACTTCTGATTCTGAGTTCTGACTGAAGAAGGGCTGAAGTTACCGTTGGAGCACAGGGCGATAACATCCACAGACACACTCCCGCTTTCCTTGTTAGCTCCATGACCGTTACGTGGCCCTCTCTTTTGAATTACCACAAATGCCCTCGCTGTTCCCATCAACACGCCCTCCCTCAATTAATTGGCTCCGTTACCGTTGCTGCCCTTTCTCGCAATTTACCATTGACGCCTTTATTCCATTGCCTTTATTACAAGCTTGCCAACCCTTTCCCCCCCTTCAATTCCCGTACCACTGGCTCTAAATGTAAATTAATTTATAAGAAAAGTATAAGTTAATTATAATATATTTAATGCTTTTTTTTTAATTTTATCCTTATCTATTTTTTATTGGAAAGAGAAAAAGAATGAAGAGATTAAAAAATAGGAGAATTGCAATTAGGTCCCACTCAAGGGAATTAAATACAAAAAGATCCCTTAAAATCATAAAATTATTCTGAAGTCCCAAGGGACCTTTTTACAATAAATTTTATTTGTTTAATTACCAAATTACCTTTTTTTTTTAAAAATTTGTATTGACAACTGAAAGAGCAGTGGTTGATGACTCAGGATGCAAGGATTGGCAACTATCGCGGTTGGTTTGACAACACATTTTCTCAGCATATTACACCATAAGTTGGCAAACCAGCCGCGATAGTTGCCAATCCTTGCATCTTGAGTTGTCAACCACTGCTCTTTCAGTTGTCAATGCAAACTTAAAAAAAAAAAAAGAAGGGTAATTTGGTAAGTGAATAAATAAAATTTAATGCAAAAATTTTTTTGGGACTTTAAAATAATTTCATGATTTCAAGGGACCTTTTTGTATTTAATTTTCTGAGTGAGACCTAATTGCCATTTTCCCTAAAAAAAATTTTATAGGATGCTTGGTGAATGTAGAGAGAGAAAAAACTTTAACAAGAGTAAAATTAAAAAAAAAAGTTTCAATTTAATGCATTTCCTAACATGTAAGAATATGTTATAAGTGATTTATACGACGGAGCAGAGTGGCATTTTTTTTAAAATCATTATTGTATCACTGGCAAATTAGCACAAGATCAGGATTGCTTAGTGTTAAAAAATTCTTTAAAAACAACAATTTAATTATATTTATCAACAAAAGTATAATTTCCTTCATCTATAACATATTCTCTAAAAAATAATATTAGGATCAAAAGCAATAATTTCTTCAATTATCTTCTCAATCTCCCCCTTTGACTATTACCATAAGTCTATAAATGTCCATATCCTTACCAGCATGACCCTCCCTAGCAATTGGCTGAGGCAATTTTGGACGGCGATGACTTCCCATTTTTGTTTTCTTCGGTCTTAAATTTTAATCCACATATTATTTGTAATTAATTTTTTACGAAATTATTTATTATATTAAGTTTTCTAATCATATATGATTATGCGTCTTATTTTTTAAAATATTAGTATTTATAAATATTTAATTATAAATTCACCTGAAATATATAGTTGAAAAACTTAACATAATAGATAAAAAGAATTCCACCTAAGTTTTTTTCTTTTGATAAATCAGTGAAATTAAAACAAGCCTCATAATTTATATAGGTTCTTGTAAAATTATTCTCCAATGATATGATTCAGATTATTCTAATTATATTTTTTTCTCAGAGGACCATTTTCTTACTTTGACTTTTGACCACCTCCTCGCTCTTGAAGTCTTGAGACGGAGCAGGCCAAGTAACTTGCGCTCTTGGAGGCACCTTCGCCGTCCCATGTTTCCTTTTTACTACCAAATGAAAATGTCATTTTCTTTGAATCGGTTTTATTCTTTCATATTTTTAATTTTAATGCCAAATATCTTTTCACGGATTTTTTCCTGTTTCACATCTTTATGACAAAACTTATGATCATGAAACGCTTTAACTTAAATGGCACGGCATTAGCATCCATAACTAGTTTCAAAATTTAGGACACTTTTTTAAAGTGAAAATATCAATGTTAATGTTCTTATGGTTTTATTTCACTATGTTTTTGTAATTGTTTTCTTTCTTTTTTCTCCATACACTGAAAAGTTTTTGTATTTATTTTTCTTCTTATCAAGTTTTAAATTTTTTCTGCTTAATTTTTATGAGATTGTTGTAGTATCTTTACCAGGTCATTATAGTTTCACTATATTTTTAACTATATTTTTATATATTTTATTAGTTGCCCGAAACTATAAAGACCTAATTAAAAATCAGAAAAATTATAAAGATATGATAAAAAAATAATGATTAAACTCAGCTGAAACCATAAGAACCTGATTTAAAAAAAACTAGAGTTAAGGTGCCAAAAAAGGCCACCAACTTTCAAAACTACCCCAAATACCGTATACTTTTCTCATGTGCAAATTTACCTATTAATGTTCAAAAGCAGAGCAAAAAAAAAAAAAAAACCACTGCCATTAATCCCAGTTACATTAGCCATTAGAGAAAGAGATTTTGACTGAAAATGCTGATGTGGATGCACACGTGGCCATGCTTGATGTTTCGATGCTCTCTGTCAGTTATAAGCAAAAATCAAAAGTTAGAAAACACTAGTTGAAGTCCAGATGATGAGGCTAGGAGTGCTCGCTGGAGAAGAAGGTAGCAAGATCTGGGTATTTTGCACAAATAACGCACTTGATTCTTTATTTATTTATTTTAGTGAAAATCTAGTTCTTTATGTTTTTTATTTGAGTTAAAATTTGGTTAGGTATTGGGAAAATTTTTCTAGGTATTTTGGGTGGAAGAAGCTATCGGTAATGCTGGATGAGCTTTACTTCTGTTTTTCACTTCTTCCATCTTTAATTCTTCAATCTTAGTTACGCTTCAGGACCGTTGATTGCCAACTTTTTTTATTCTTCAATTTTTTATTTTTCTATTTCAGTTTTTAATTACAACTTGATTTGACTTTGTTGACATGGGATGATTTTTCATTTGATTTATTGATTGTTGATATGCCTTGATCTCTATTCATACAATATGCTGCTGGTTTGAAGAAACATGATTATGTTGGGATGGGTGATCGATAAAAATAAGGGCGTTTTTGAGAAAGTAGAGAATTATGTTGACTTGGATACTGGCAAGGCCTGAAGTGAGGGACGTTAGGCTTGGGTAATGGAATTGTCATTTTTGCTCTGCTTTTGATCATTCATAGATAGATTTGCACCTAAGAAAAGTATACAGTATTTAGTGTATTTTTGAAAAAAGTTGGTAGGTATTTTTATACTTCAACTCAAAAAACTACAAGGACCATCACCAACAAATTATTGGTTGAAATGATAAACAGTCTCACTATCGTAAAAAGTAGAATACAAATTCAAGTTTTAAGAAGTGTTTTTGTTGAGAAGACTTTAACCTTAAACGCTTCTAGTCTGATAGAGATTAGTTTCAAACTCAAAATGACCTGATGATAGTGTGAATTATAAAAAGAAAAAAACTACAGGGACCATTAAAAATTTGGTAGAACTATAGGGACATGGAGATTAAACTTTTCTTTCAAACATTTGAAACATGTGCTCATGTTTTTTTAATAAATTTTAAAAAGATAACACATCTTTTCTTATTCTAGGTATGATAATAATACAATATTTAAATTTTAAAAATAACTTAAGTGAGGTTATTTATATCCATTATCTTATATCATCTAACCACACATAGCCTAATAAAACATAAGATAATGTGTGATTAGAGAATTTGACAAAATGGATATAATGAACTTGATGTAAATATTATTCTTAAGTTTTTACATTTTGGACTTAAATATACTATAGATACATTTTTAATCATACTACAAACATTTAAAAGCCTAAAAGAAAATAATCTGTTTTATAATTTATTTTAAAATTTTTTCATATCGCATTTTCTCCTAATATATGATATATTATATTTTTTTGGGGCCGAAATATGATAGTATATTATTATATTGCAAAGGAATTAGGGTCTTTCTTAATATAACAATTAACGAGCATAAAATCGTTTCCATGCATTTTTCTTAACGCAAATGTTGGATTTTAAATGCAGCTTTATTCTAAACTTTCTAGTGGCCAACAAGGAAAAATAATTTCATGTTATAAAACACAACCGAGACAAATCAACACAAACTTAATTAATTATTTTATTTTCCCATCATAAAAATTTAATGAATATACTGAAAAAATATTATATCTTTTTATGGAAAACATGGATACAACAATACTACCTTTGGCCTTTAATATAAGAGTCATTTATAAATTTAATTTGATTTTAAATATAAGACATCAATTCATTTTATTTCTTATATTTATCTATTTTGTCTTCAAATAATTATTATGATGACTGCGTATGTTAACCCATCAAAGGTACTTCCAATATATATTATTATCACAGGTATTTCAGAAAAAATAACATCATTTTATTATAAATACTAAATTAATTAATTTTTTAAAATTTTTATAATTAATTATTTAAGAATGAAAAGTTGAAAAATGGCAGGACTCTGGGCCTTCTATTGATTGAAATTGGGCCTTTATTGTCCAAGTCCCACATCGCGGAGTTCCGGACGATTCAGTCGCAAGACGCAGCGTAAATAATGAAGTGAGCAGATGTTGAAAATAACGCAGCCATGCAGTGAGCACAGAGCGAACTATTCTTTCGCCTTTTACTAAAGAATACCGTGTGCACGCTGCTCATAGTGGCATACGCCTATTTTTTTAAGGGACCCACCCTTGGTGGGTTTCTGCATTTCAGTCGTCAATGTTTCTATGATTGGTTTAGCAAGTCTCAGTGTCTCGCATTATCGAATATTTTGAAGAAGTAGCGACATCTGATTATTTATAACCTTCAAGATAGATCAGGGAGGTTTGATCGAAGTAAAGATCTTTTCGATGTTGGGATTCAGAAAAGGGAGTGTACCAAGTTAAAAATAGTGGAAAAAATAGACCGAACCGGCCAGTTTAACAGAAAAATCGGTCAGTGGTCCAGTCCGGTTTAAAAAATAACCAGTATCAATCCAGTCAAACTGAAAGGTAAACTGGTGCAAACCAGCAAAAACCGGTTTGAATTATTATTTTGCTATTTGTCCTATTTTTCTCATTCAACTCCTAATATTTTAGTTACTATATATTTGAATGAATTTTCATAATGATTTTGATATTAATAATTATTAATTTTAGTTGTTGATGAATCATAAAAATCAATATCCTAAATGTTATTGTATTTTGTTATAATTACAATCAAATTATTGTTGTATTTCCTTATATTTTCTTATTAGTGATTATTAATGTTGTTATATTTTGTTATTTATATTTAATTTTTATTATTTTAATGTTACCGGTTTGATCCTGATCTGACCCATTGATCTTTGAACCCCTACTTCAACCGGTTTAGTGTTTGATCTGATTGTTTGTTCTTTGGTTAAAAAGACTCTAGTGGTCAACAATTCAGAATGGCAAAAGCCTGCTCAGCATGACCATGGAAAATGGAACTCTAATATGTGTGCTTGTACTCTTTTGGATCTTCTGAGAAGATTCCTATTTCTAGTACAGGTGTTTCTGATATGTCAGTTTGGAAGAGTGATTCTTTAGGATGTTCTGCAACAGGAAATAGAGGGAAATGGAAATAAAAGGAAATTCTAGGGAATTTCATTCGCTGCAAAGGAAATTCTGACTAATCAGCACCTGCAAGTGGATCAGCTTTTGTAGCTCTAGAACAGCTTGGTTTGAGGATGCAGAAAGTGATGCAGAACTGAGATGTTAAAAAAAGAATCTTCAAATAACATCATTTCCTGAATCAATATCATGCTACAAATTTCACAAAATCAAGAAATTGTTAAAGCACATATTGGTTTATACAGGATACAATGTAAAACTCCCCCACGTTTTCATGACATCATATTATGCTTTTTTTGTAATTAAATTTTTACGAAATTATTTATTATATTAAGTTTTCTAATTATATATGATTATGTGTCTTATTTTTTAAAATATTAATATTTAATAGCATTTAATTATAAATTTGTATGAAATGTGTAGTTGAAGAACTTGACATAATAGATAAAAAGAATTTGACCCAAGTTTTTTTCTTTGATAAATCAGTGAAATTAAAACAAGCCTCATAATGTATATAGGTTCTTGTAAAATTATTCTCCAATGAGATGATTCAGATTATTCTAATTATATTTTTTTCTCAGAGGACCATTCTCTTACTTTGACTTTTGACCACCTCCTCGCTCTTAAAGTCCTAAGACGGAGCAGGCCAAGTAACTTGCGCTCTTGGAGGCACCTTCACCGTCCCATGTTTCCTTTTTACTACCAAATAAAAATGTCATTTTCTTTGAATCGGTTTTATTCTTTCATATTTTCAATTTTAATGCCAATGTTCTTTTCATGGATTTTTTCCTGTTTCGCATCTTTATGACAAAACTTATGATCATGAAACGCTTTAACTTAAATGGCACGGCATTAGCATGCATAACTAGTTTCAAAATTTATGACACTTTTTTAAAGTGAAAATATCAATATTAATCTTCTTATAGTTTTATTCCACTATGTTTTTGTAATTGTTTTCTTTTTTCAAACACTGAAAAGTTTTTGTAATTATTTTTCTGTTGGAAATTGTACCCTAGGGGCCAATCATTATGTTTTGAACATTGTTCATTTATGAATTTATTAATTACGTTATCATATTATTTGCATGTTTACTATGATGACTATCCTTGGATAACTCATGGTTTATCCTAAATGTCCCTGGTCGGTCATCTATGTGGGAGCAAAGATGAAATAAGACCAGTATGACTTTAAAGATATATAGAGATATAAATTAAAGTCATAGGCACATGTAAGAGTACAAGGTGTTGGACCGACCCGCTATGAGAGAGCTGCATGGGTTAAGTCATAAGCTTCTCTTATATACAAACCATGTCACTGTGCCCTTTGACCTGAGATCATCATGGATTCCTACATGAGAAACACTTAGCTTTGACCTAGTCAAAAGTCACTTTTGACCGAGTGATCATAAAAACTATGTTTAGGCTTAGTGGTTTTTCATGCGGAGGAATGTGAATGGTCAAGATGGAATTTGTCCCTCACATTCATAGAGAGACATTGCTGGGCCCCTCGATGAGTGAGTCTGAGAAATGTATGGCCATACTATAATGGAAAGGTAGTTCCATTTCTATACTCAGACTACTCAGGGATCGAGAAAGTAACGGTCATGAATAGGAGGATGACGTTCTCCATGCCTCGTCCATGACCAAAATGTCGTGTGACAAAAGGGACGCGATATGGTTGTATGAAAGGTTGCATCGTTCAATGATCCTCATATGTTTTGAGTAGTCGTGATGTCTTGCTAGAGACCGCTTACGACTTGTGAGTCATTATAGTTAATGGCCCACTGCCAACTTCATATGGGCCTACAGGGTCGCACACAAAATAGCCCAACACGAGTTATGATGTCCAGATTCATTGAATCTAGGATATGTCCAGATTCAATGAATAAATAGGGTGGACATGTATATATATATATATATTCGTATATATATATTATATATAAATATAAGAGATATTAATTGTTAGATTTAATTTATAAGGATAAATTAGATCTATGTAAATTAATTCCGTCATATCTTTATTTTTGAATTAGATAAATAGGTGAATTAGATCTGTGAGACGGATTTAATATAAACCGTATTTATTTAATTGTTCTCTTATCTAATTATGCAATATTTGATATTGTATTAATTTCGGAATTAATTTGGGATTAATTTCGAAATTAAAATATCACTCATAATACCTATAGCATCCTATATATTCGATATTAGGGAGCTAGGGTTTCAAGAGTGAGAGTGAAAGCACTAAGGAGATAAGGGACGGCCAAAAGTGAGGAGAAAGGACGGATTTTCAAAACCCTAGACGGACATAGACGCTAGCACGCCATTCGAGGTTGAGGGCTACTCGTGTGGATACCGGTAGAGGAAGCCGACCGGAGTTGTCGACTTCGAACGACAAAGGAGGCGAGCAGAAGCATCCTGAACGGCTGAATCATCGAGTCACTCGGAAACCGAACACCGAAGGTAATACTTCTTACTACCTGACTTAAACGTGATCGGTAGATCCGGGCAAGGGATTGAAAGTTATAAAATTTTTAAGTTTTTCCGCTGCGCGTCGTCTTTCAATTCCCTTCATTTTCTTCTTATCAAGTTTTTAATTTTTTTCCCCTTAATTTTTATGAGATTGTTGCAGTATCTTTATCAAGTCATTATAGTTTTACTTAATTTTAAACTAGGTTTTTATGTTTTTTTTTATTAGTCGCCCGAAACTATAAAAACCTAATTAAAAATAAAAAAATTATAAGAATATGATAAAAAAATAATGATTAAACTTAATTGAAACCATAAGAACCTGATTAAAAAAAACTAGAATTACGGTGCAAAAAAACCCACCAACTTTTAAAAATACCCCAAACATCATATACTTTCCTCATGTGCAAATTTTCCTATCAATGTTCAAAAGTAGAGGGAAAAAAAACCACTACCATTAATCCTAGTTACATTAGCCATTAGAGAAAGAGATTTCGACTGAAAATGCTGATATGAATGCACATGTGGCCATAATAATATCCTATTTGTTAGTAGAAAAAAATTAAAAATAAAAAACAATGCTAGCTAATATTATTGTATAATTTATGAATTTTAAAAATGAAAAAAATTTATGAATTTTCATTAATGCCCTTCCCACTTTCCCTACCATTCTTCCATCTCTCTTGATTCCTCACCCTTCCCCCCATCTCCCCATAATTTTCAAATCCTGGAGACCATGGTGGCATCCTCCACCAATATTGGTCGCGGTGAAGGTGCAGGCAAGTGCCTGTTTGGATCAACGATTGGAAAAGTAACTTATAGGAAAAGTAGCTTATGAAAAAGTGAAGGTGGTAAAAGTTAAATTGGATAAGCTAAATTGTGTTTAAATTGGAGTTCAGAAAAATTAGTTTGTAAAAGTGAGATTGGTAAAAGCTTGTTTGGATTATAGTTGAGTAAAAGTAAGTTTGGCTGAAAAATTATCAAAATGGGTATGAGTTTTAATAAATAATGAAACATGATAAAAAATTGATTTCACATAATACAATGAAATTAAATAATTTAATATGAAGAAATCAGATTTAATGAGTGAATTAAATTTTAAAATTTTAAAGAAATCATAAAAAATATTTTAAATATAAAATGAAACATGAAAAAAAAGAATTGAGATAATATAATGAAAAAGTGAAATTTAATGAGTGAATTAAAATTGAAAACTTTAGAGAAATCATAAAAAAATATTTTAAATATAAAGTGAAACATGATAAAAAAATAAATTGACATAAGATAATTAATTTAAATTAATTTAATATAAATAAAGTGAAATTGATTAAGTAAATTAAATTTGAAAACATCAGAGAAATGGAAAAAAATAAGGCAAATAAAAGCGAAACATAATTTGAATAGATAAAAATGTTTTGAACTCTAATTTGTAGTATAGCGACAAAGTGAAACGAAATAATAATATTACATGCTTAATTAAATTGATAAGCTATAGATAATTTGGTCTCTGATTGCATCACGAATGCGATTCAAAAGAATTTCACACATCAAAGCACAAATGATGTTCCAACTAATTAAAAGGAAATGTGATCCAAATATATAAATTCAATGAAAGCACATTTAAATTACCAAAATATATATTAGTTCTGTTTTTTTTTTCAAAAATCTTTTTCTCCTCATGGAAAATGGCTGAAATGGGTAATGGAACAAAAAATAAACGGGGATAACACACTATTTCTATCTTTGGCTTCCTCACTCTAATAGTTCAATATTCTTCCTTACTAGCTTCAGTTTGCACCTCTCACGGATGATTCCAATTTTTTAATGACCAACATTGCTCATGCTACTATTGTTCTTCTTTGTTTTTTTCCTGTTAGATGCTCATACCAACCATTGCTCATACAATTTTTTTTTCCTTTCAGATGCTCATACAATGAAAAAAATGTTAGATTTAAGGTTTTGATGATAACAAATTAGGTAATTTGTATTTTTGGTAAGTTGATCGATCAGGTGATTGATCAAGGGTTTATCGATCACTTGTCAGATAAATTCCCTGTGTAAACGAGTAACTTAGCAAAAATGTAATCGATAACTTGATAGATAAATTAGTTTATATGTGTTGATCGATCATTGTTAACACTGTTTTGAATAGAAGTCTGCAGAAAATTATTGATCATTTTATCGATAACCTAATGATTGAACAACTGTCAGATAATAGACACAATTTTGATAAGTATTTATCGATCACTAGATTGATAAATAGGTCATCGATAAGAAGACAGATAAATGGTAAAACTCTTTAAATTTGGTTATATTCTGTCTCTTTCATCATTTATTGATCACTTTATCGATCAGAGATTTTTTGATAACATGATCGAACATTGCTTAATAACCCACTCAATATCCCTGTTCAAGGTTGTTATCTGGTTGATTTATCGATCACTTGATTGATCAGTGATTTATCGATCAAATGATTGATCATTGCTATCTTGCTCTATTTTTTTAAGTTATGTTTTTTCGATCACCTGATCGATAATCTAATTATTGATGAAATGATTGATCACCCATTTATCTGAATGCTTTGTTTTCACATAACATGATCAATCAAACATTTCCTGGCATTTCAGAACTAAGTCTCTCTAATTATATTTTATCGATCACTTACTCGATCAAATATTAATCGATTACTTAATCGATCATCATTTGTTTTGTACCCTTTGAAAAATTCTTTGTTAAATCTCTTTTATCGATCAAGTCTTCCATCATTCATTTGTCGATAAAGTACTCGATCATTGTTCCTTGAAAATTATTTTTATCTCACCTTGCTTTATCAATAGCTCGATCGATCAACCAGTTTTTGATCACTTGATCAATCATTGACTCTTTGTAGTTAAACATCAACAAGTTACCATGATTCTCAAAATATATTTATTATTTCTCTTTGAGGCTTTCTCAGCCTTCTTGTTTATCTTAATTCTCTATTTTAAGGGATTCAAAATCAAAAGTGACCTTGAGCCTTTTCTCTGCATGTTTTTCTGAAATCACTATTTTCATTTATTGATTATTTGATTAATAAATCATTAATCCATAACTTGATCGATAAATAAACTCACCTGTTTCAAATTCCTTCTATTTGATTAATCGATAATTTGATCGATCAACCAATTATCGATCATTACTTTGATCAAGAATGTCCAGTTCTTGTTCAATACATTTAGCAATTGATTGATTCCACTTCCAAATTATCAATGTTCATTTTTTATTATTTGTTTAGTTGTGCTCCTAAGCTTTACTCTGCAAGAAAAACTTATTAGATTGAAGTATTATTACAGATTACGAAGAAAAACTCAATGATTATCCAACGGTTGTTTAGTAGCCTGTAACCTATCATGTCAGAAGCATTAATGACGAAAAACCGTTGCGATTGGAAAAACACGCAACCGATCTCTCAACAGTAAGAAGCTCTTTCGTCTAACGGTTATTAAACTTCCTCAACTATAAAAGGCACGAAGAAGCATTGAATGCAAAGATTGAATATACAAGCTACCTTCTGCAAATAACTTACAGTTGCATTCAATACTCTGTTCTTGTTTGTACTGAGCTTCAGTATTTCTCATTTATTTACTCTGTGAGAGAGCTCTACATATCATCTTTAATTACTTTCTGAGTAAAACTCAAGAGTGTGGACTCTTGACTGGGTCTGTAACTTTACGGGTAGTAAGGAGGAGTGATTGAGCGAATCAATTGCTGTACTGCGGCACCAAGAGCATGATTAATCTTAGAACTTAGTGAAATACTCAAAGGTGTTCTGAGAACTGGATATAGGTTAAGTGGTTGAGACCAAACTAGTATAAATTCTGTGTCTGCTCTCTACGGTGAAATCACTCTAACTTACGCTCTCTGTTTCTGTTTAGCTTACTGCTTTTAATTTGCAAGATTTTTATAACCCACCCAATTCACCCTCTCTTGGGTGAGACTGCCACTAACAAAAAAAAACGCATGTTCAGCCCAACTCTAGCCTCTGTTTTTTTTTTTTCAAAATAAACGTCCTCTCCTCATCGATTATGGCCGAAATAGGTGATGGAAGAGAAAACACAGGGGACACATGGCTATTTATAGACCATTGTATTAACATAAGAGAAAAAATCTCAACAAGTTCAGTTTCTAGGAGCAAAATCCATACTTGAACAGATTACATGCAATCCATCACGTTTAACTCTACAGACAAGGACCTGGTAAAAAAAAAAAACTCTACAGAGAAGGAACCAGAAACGGCGACTTTGCAGTACCAGATAGATTAACCAGACAAAACCAAGCTGGGATTAATTTGTACATCAGATCAACTCCACTACAAATCTACAGGTCGGCCATCACATGCAACCGGAGCAAGCTAGACGAAAAGAGAACGATGAGAACAGAGAATCTGTGGTATGTACCGAATCTGCAATAATGGAGCCTCAGAAAGGTAGATCGGACTGTGTTTTGCACTCTTCGGCCAAGATATACACTGGCAACTCACTCCCACTGCTCAGATGCCGGCCACCACAGCTTTCGAGGAAGTCTTCAGATTTGAAGTGCAAATGCCTTTGGACGACCGATGAAGCATGCCGAGATGCTTCCCCACCAGACCCAACACAACACTCACCTCACGCCAGCCAACAGACGGAAAATGGCAGAGCTCTACGGCGCAGCTCCTCTTTCCAGTGGCGCAGCTCTCAGTTTTTCGAGTGGAGGCACGAAGAAAGAAGGGAATGAAATGACAAAAGGCAGAGGATAGAAAGGAATAAAAAAATGGGGAGAGAAAATACTTTAATGGGAAATGAGCATCTGACAAAAAATAACGGTCCAATAAGCACGGTTTCAATTTCAAAAGCTCCTCCAGGTAGCTCAGGGGGTGTTTGGTAAAACCAAAACCACGGTTTTAGAATCACTTTTCGCAAAACGAGGTAACTTCATATTTACTTCGTAATCCGTAAAAGCACTTCTGAAATCATGGTTTAGTTTTTATCCAAACACCCCTTAACATATCGGGCGTTCCAATCTGGCTTTTGGTGGATAAGTGGAATGGCCCAAACGCTGATCCAAACTACCATCCAAATACAGTCGGGCTTATTTTCATTTTAACCCAACTTTTGGCCCACCAAACGCTCTCCCAAACAGAGCCACATGATGACAATGAAGTCTCAACGACGGTGACGCGTCCAGAAATACCTAGATCTTACTCGATTTTTCAACCTGTCCACCCATTTTTTTACATATTGGTGCCTATGGTGACATCCTCCATTAAAGGGGGTGATAGCAGTGAAGGTGTAAACAATGACGATTAAGTCATAAGCAAAAATCAAAAGTTAGAAGACACTAGTTGAAGTCCAGATGATGAGGCTAGGAGTGCTCGCTGGAGAAGAAGGTAACAAGATCTGGGTATTTTGAACAAATAACGCAGTTGATTTTCTATTTTTTTAAAGTGAAAACCTAGTTCTTTATGTTTTTTATTTGAGTTAAAATTTGGTAAGGTATTGGGAAAATTTTTCTAGGTATTTTGAGTAGAAGAAGCTATCGATAATGCTGGATGAGCTTTACTTCTGTTTTTCACTTCTTCCATCTTTAATTCTTCAATCTTAGTTACGCTTCAGGACGGTTGACTGCCAACTTTTTTTATTCTTCAATTTTTTATTTTAAATTTTATTTTTCTATTTCAGTTTAATTACAGCTTGATCTGACTTTGTTGATATGGGATGATTTTTTATTTGTTTTATTGATTGTTGATATGGCTTGATCTCTATTCATACAATGTGCCGCTGGTTTGAAGATAGTTCTGTTGGGGTTTGAACATGATGATCTTGGGATGGGTGATCGATAAAAATAAGGGCATTTCTAAGAAAGTAGAGAATTATGTTGACTTGGATACTGGCAAGGCCTGAAGTGACGAGCGTTAGGCTTGGGTAATGGAATCATCATTTTTGCTCTACTTTTGAACATTCATAGGTAGATTTGTACCTAGGAAAAATATATGGTATTCGGCGTATTTTTGAAAAAAGTTGACAGGTATTTTTAAACTTTAACCCAAAAAACTACAAGAACTATCGCTAACAAATTGTTGGTTGAGATGGTAAGCAGTCTCACCATTATAAAAAGTAGAACACAAGTTCAAATTTTAAGAGACATACTTGTTGAGAGGATTTTAACCTTAAATGTTTCTGACCTGACAGAGATTATTTTCAAATCCAAAATGACCTTGATGATACTGTGAATTATTAAAAAAAAAACTACAAAGACCATTAAAAATTTGATAAAACTATAGGGACATGGAGATTAAACTTTTCTTTTAAAACATTTGAAGCATGTGCTCATGTTTTTTTAATAAATTTTTAAAAGATAACACAACTTTTCTTATTCTCCGTATGATAATAATACAATATTTAAATTTTAAAATAACTTAAGTGAGTTTATTTATATCCATTATGACAAAATAGATATAATGAACTTGATGCAAATATGGTCTTTAAGTTTTTACATTTTGGACTTAAATATACTATACATACATTTTTAATCATACTACAAACATTTGAAATCCTAAAAGAAAATAATCTGTTTTATAATTTATTTAAAATTTTTCATATCACATTTTCTCCTAAATATATGATATATTATATTTTTTTTGGCCAAAATATGATAGTATATTATTATATTGCAAAGGAAATAGGGTCTTTCTTAATATAACGATTAACGAGCAAAACATCGTTTCCATGCCTTTTTCTTAACGCAAATGTTGGATTTTACATACAGCTCTATTCTAACCTTTCTAGTGGCCAACAGGGAAAAATAATTTCATGTTATAAAACACAACCGAGACAAATTAACACAAACTTCAATTAATTATTTTATTTTCTCATCATAAAAATTTAATGTATAACTGAAAAAAATATCTTTTTCTGGAAAACATGGGTACAATAATACTACTATTGGTCCTTAATATAAGAGTCATTTATAAATTTAATTTGATTTTAAATATAAGATATTAGTTCATTTTCTTTCTCATATTTATCTATTTTGTCTTCAAATAATTATTATGATGATTGCGTATGTTAACCCATCAAAGATAATTCCAAGATATATTATTATCAAGGGTATTTTAGAAAAAAAATCATTTTATTATAAATAACTAAATTAATTAATTTTTTAAAATTTTTTATAAATTAATTATTTAAGAATGAAAAGTTGAAAAATGGCAGGACTCTGGGCCTTTATTGTCCAAGTCCCACATCGCGAAGTTCGGGACGGTTCGGTTGCAAGACGCAGCGTAAATAATGAAGTGAGCAAATGTTGAAAATCACGCAGCCATGCAGTGAGCACAGAGCGAACTATTCTTTCGCCTTTTACTAAAGAATACCGTGTGCACGCTGGTTATAGTGGCATACGCCTATTTTTGAAAGGGACCCACCCTTGGTGGGTTTCTGCATTTCACTCGTCAATGTTTCTATGATTGGTTTAGCAAGTCTCAGTGTCTCGCATTATCGGATATTTTGAAGAAGTAGCGACATCTCATCATTTATAACCTTCGAGATAGATCAGGGAGGGTTGATCAAATTAAAGATCTTGTCGATGTTGGGATTCAGAAAAAGGAGTGTACCAAGTTAAAAACAGTGAAAAAAATAGATCGAACCGGCTGGTTTAACAGGAAAATCAGCCAGTGGTTCAGTCTGGTTTAAAAAATAAACCAATATCAACCCAGTCAAACCAGAGGGTAAACCGGTGCAAACCCGCAAAAACCAGTTTGAATTATTATTTTGCTATTTGTCCTATTTTTGTCATTCAACTCCTAATATTTTAGTCACTATATATTTGAATGAATTTTAATAATGATTTTGGTATTAATAATTATTAATTTTAGTTGTTGATGAACCATAAAGATCAATATCCTAAATGTTATTGTATTTTGTTATAATTACAATCAAATTATTGTTGTATTTCTTTATATTTTTTTATTAGTGATGATTAATGTTGTTATATTTTGTTATTTATATTTAATTTTTATTATTTTAATGTTATCGGTTTGATCCTGATCTGACCCATTGACTTTTGAACCACTACTTCAATCGGTTTAGTGTTTGATATGATTATTTGTTCTTTGGTTAAAAGACCCTGGTGGTCAACAATTCAGAATGGAATTTTGGGTGGGCAAAGCCTGCTCTGCATGACCATGGAAAATGGAATTCTAATATGTTTACTTGTACTCTTTTGGATCTTCTGAAAAGATTCCTATTTCTAGTACAGGTGTTTTTGATATCTCAGTTTGGAAGGGTGATTCTTTGGGATGTTCTACAACACGAAATAGAGGGAAATGGAAATAAAAGGAAATTCTAGAGAATTTCATTAGCTGTAGAGGAAATTCTGACCAATTAGCACTTGTAAGTGGATCAGCTTTTGTAGCTCTAGAGCAGCTTAGTTTGAGGATGCAAAAAGGAAGCAGAACTGAGATCTTAAAAAAAAAAAATCTTCAAATAACATCATTTCCTGAATCAATATCATGCTATAAATTTCACAAAATCAAGGAATTGTTAAAACACATATTGGTTTGTACAGAATATAGTGTAACTAACAAGCAATTGGTCAAATTGGTAAGGGGGTTCGTCTTCCATAAGGATGAGAATACGTGTTCGAGTCTCAGGAAGCGCTCTCGTTAGAGAGGGGACGACCCCGTCTATATGGGTGGCACTGGGAAAAAAAAGAAAAGAATACAGTATAAAACTCTCCCATGTTTTCAGGACATTCTCTTTACGCCCCTTCATTATTCTCCTTCATGCTTCATTCCTTTTTATTTTTGGTGGATAAATTGCAATGTGGCTGCACGAAATCTAAATATTTGTGAAACAAAGATATCAATTGTCTGAACTTGGTAACATCCCATCCCTCTTTTCGTCCTTTCCTTCTTCTCTTTCATAATTTCATTTTCCTCGATGATTTGCAATGCCGTATACCAAAAATCTATGATTATATGAGTTCAATTTAACAAGAATTATAGTGTCGAAAGGAAGAGTATGTCGCTTTTATGGGCGAGGAAAGTGATTGTGAACTGAAGTGTGTATATATATGGATCTTAGCAACCAAATCTTAGCAAGACTCCGTGTAAGATAATCATGATTTAGATTTCAAATAATTTGTGCCTTTGAGGAACTCAAATCTTCAGCAACTGCTTAAATTGGTTAGGCACAGAGCTGAACCTTGGACTTAGGAGTGAATCAAAGCCCCACATCGAGGAGTCAATGAAGTTCGCGTAGCGAAACGCATCATAAAAGCTGAAGCAAGCTAACGTTTTCGCCCACGCAGCCACGCAGTGGGCACAGAGCGAACTATTCTTTCGCCTTTTACTAAAGAATACCGTGTGCTCGCTGCTTAAAGTGGCATACGCCTATTTTTGGGAGGGTCCTGCCTCTTGGTGGGGTCCTACATTTCAATTTTAAACTTTCCTTTCTTTTAGATTCCCTTTCTATTCGAATGAGTGACACACTAGATGGTTCAATCAGAAATACTGATTCTGAAGGAATTTCCTCCTCGCCGTAATATAGAGGTTCATAGTCATTGATCAAGCTTCTCCCACAATTCTCTGTTCACAAGAGTTTCACGTGTATTCACCGTTTAGACTTTCACTAGGCAATCTAATCTCTCCCTCCTTCTCTTCGTGTCTATCTGCCTCCCTCATAATCTATCTAGGCAATTGGACTTCCACTGTCGCTTCATTTTTTCTGTATGTCCTCCTTCTCAACTTCATTTGGGATCGTAATGCTTTTTGGTACGCTGTACATGCTTTCTGCGTCAGTGCTAAGACTAATCCAAGTTCCTTGCGCTTTTTGCTATCTAAAGTACCATCTTGGGCTGTCATTTTTGCCAATGCAACGAACAACTTGGTTAGTTCTATTTCTTTTCTTTACGGTGAACGAAAATATTTGTGTATGCGTGTTCTCATGAATCCAATATGATTTGGCATTACTAATGTTGGCCACTTTGCTTGCGGGGATGCTTTGTTCTTTCATGGATGCCAGTTTGATTCAAAAGCGCAATTATCTCCTCAGTCTTTTGTCATTGGCTATTTCTTTTTCTTTCTAAATGTATTTATCATCATCTGCCAAAGAAAGATACACAGTCAATCAGTTTCTACATATAGATATCTAACGTAAACTTAAAGCAGGCAGCCTGGTTTATTGCAGTTCCTTGGGCAACGGTGGCGATTCCAGCGTGTATAGCTGGTGCAATATCAGATTCCTTAATCAAGAAAGGGTAACCTCTAACATTTGTCCGAAAGTTCATGCCGGTAAATTCTTCAGCAACTTCATGCGGAAGGACTGAAAATGTAGGTTTTAGATGGTTTGTCCTTTCTCTGCTTGAACTATGACAATACACCAGCAACTGCTGCTATTCTCATAACTGCAGCTTTAAGCTTTGAGTTCTTTCAGTGAGGCGGGCTTTATGCTCAATATTCAAGCAAGTTCAAAAATAGATTCTTGGGAAGAATAGATCATTCAAAGATAGCTAAACCAGGCCAACATGAATGACTAAAAATCAAGAGCTTCTTAGGTAGACTTGGTTTACAAAAATGTTTGCAGAAAAAGCAAATTGGATCTTCCGTAATGATATAGCTATATATTTGAAAAGAGAGAGGAAAAAAAACAACGTTCACTGTCGTATAGAATCAACTCTCTCTTTACATCCATTCCCCCACTCCTCTATGTTCTCTATATGCACTGAAAGTGATTACTTTTGTAACTGTACAAGATTCGATTTGCATAAAGAGGAAATGAATGTACAAGATCCTTCTTAAAAATGTGTCAAACGTTTTCATATGCGTTTTTTTCCCCCTCTTTTGCAACTGACTTGACCTATTTATCTTTTGGATTCTGTCTACCGAAGAATATTTCTTCAAAAAAAAAAAAGTCCCACATTTTCAGATATTTACTTTCATTCGTCTGGTTTAACGTATGACATTATTTTAAGTGAACTCACATTGATTATGCTGGTATTGTTGGTTCCTGCAGAGTTTGATTAGTGGGTACCCCTATTACAAGTTTCATATTCAAGGAAAAAAAATTGAGTCTGCCCTTTTGAAAGCTGTGTAGTTTAAAAAATAAAAAGTGCTCCCGGAGGGAACCAAACACCCCCATAACCCATAATAGGAAATGGAAATAAAAGGAAATTCTGGGGAACTTCATTAGCCGTGAGGGAAACTCTGACCAGTTAAGCAGCACTTGCAAGTGGATCAGCTTTTACAGCTCCTGAGCAGCTTGGTTTGAGGATGCAGAAAGTGATGCGGAACTGAGATGTCCCAAAAAGAATATTCAAATAACATCATTTCCTGAATCAATATCATGCGACAAATTTCACAAAATCAAGGAATTGTTAAAACACACTGGTTTATACGGCATAAAATATAAAACTCCCTACATTTTCATGCTTGTACAGAGTGTTCATGACATTCTCTTTACGACTCTTCATTATTCTTTTTTATGCTTCCTTCCCTTTTCTTTTTGTTGGATAAATTGCAATGCGGCTGCACGAAGTCTAAATATTTGTGAAAGAAACAATATTAATTGTCTGAACTTGGTAACGTCCTATCCCTCTTTTCGTCCTTTCCTTCTTCTCCTTTATAATTTCATTTTTCGTCTATGATTTGCAATGCCGTCTACGAAAAATCTATGATTCTATGAGTTCAATTTAACAAGAATTATAGTGTCGAAAGAAACAGTATGTGGCTTTTATGTACGAGGAAAATAATGGTGAACTGAGGTGTACTTATACATCTCAGCAACCAGATTAGCAAACTAATCTTAGCAAGACTCCATGTAAGATGATCATAATTTAGATTCAAAATAGCTGAAGCCGGTGAGGAACTCAAATCTTCTGCAACTGCTCAACTTGTCTTCAGTGCATGGTAATTTGGGATGTGCCGTTTCGAAGGAGAACACACACACACACACACACATCCAGAAATTTAGAGATGAGAGGAAGTGTCATTTCCTTGGGGTTGGACCTATGAGTGAATCAAAGTCCCACATTGAGAAGTCAGACACGGACGTGCAGCGAAATGCATTATAAAAACTGAAGCAAGAGAGCGTTAAAAGGCACGCAGCCACGCAGTGAGCGCAGAGCGAACTATTCTTTCGCCTTTTACTAAAGAATGCCGTGTGCTCGCTGCTTAAAGTGGCATACGCCTATTTTTGGGAGGGTCCTACCTCTTGGTGGGGTCCTACATTTCAATCTAAAGCTTACTTTTATCTTTGGATATAAATGACACTGGTTTGTTTCTGTTAGAAGCAATGATTAAAGAACCGGACTGGACGGTCGGACCGGTTGAATCGTCACCCGGACTCGTTAACGGCTCGATTTGGACCAAAAAACCGTTCACATAGTTGAGCCGGATTGGACCGGAGTTGAGCCGTTATTAAGCCGGAAACCGGAGTTGGACCGGGAACCGGAACGGTTTTTAGAAAACCGGACGGTTTTTTAGCCTGACTGAAAAATACTAAAAAATTTTAAAAAAATAGAAGAAAAATAAAAAAATTGATCCCCTTAAATATCCTAATATATTTTTAGACTAGTTATAACCATATAGTATTATTTCATTGAAAATTTCATATATTGTGGTGTTAAAATCGTGAGTCGCTAGTCTTTTTGTTTCGATATTTGATCTATCTTTTAAAAAAATATTTTGATTTGAATGAATTGATAATTTGTAATATCATTAAATATTTTAAACATACATAAAATTAAATATATAAGGTTTTAGTCCATTTTCAATGATTTTATTATAATTTTAGATTATTTAAATGCATTTCTAAATTATTTAATAATTTGATATTTTTCATATATACTAATTATATGTATATAATATTTTTTTAAATTAATTATTGCGTCACCGGTCTGACCGAACGGTCCGACCGATCCGACCGATTGAACCATGACCCGTTGATATTTCCGGTTCGACTTCCGGTCCGGCTTTTAAAACATTGGTTAGAAGTATTGGTTGTCTGATTTTGAACGTATTACTCCTCCGGTTCTAATTATAAGACTCAATTGACTTATTTGAGGAGATTAAGGAAGTAAGTTAAGTTGATTATTTATAATAAATAAGTGTTGTTATTCCTAAAATATCCTTGCTAATTAAGTATATTGGCTAAAACTATCATTATTAGAAGGATTATCTTGGAAAAAAATGCATAAATATAAGAGAGAAAATGGATTGGGTCTTATAATTAGGACCAAATAAAAAGTCAAATTGGGTCTTATAATAAGGACCGGAGGAGTACTTTTTATATGTAAGAGAAAGAAATTCATAATCAATCTCTGTTCACTAGAGTTTCAAGTGTATTCGTTGTTATGCCTTTTGCTAGGCAGCCTAACCTCCCTCTGTTTCTCTTCATGTCTATCTGCCTCCTTCATAATCCATCTAGGCTGTTGGATTTTCACTGTCGCTTCGTTTTTCCTGTGCGTCTTCCTTCCCAGCTTCATTCGGGATCGTGATGCTATCTATCTAAATTACCATCTTGGGCTGTCATTTTTGCGAATGCAACGAACAAATTGGTTAGTTTTATTTCTTGTCTTTAAGGTGAAGGAAAATATGTGTTCTCATGAATCCAATATGATTTGGCATTACCAGTGTTGGTCACTTTGCTTGCAGGGATACTTTGTTCTCTCATGGATGCCGGTTTAATTGAAAAGAGTAATTATCTCCTTAATCTTTTGTCATTAGTTATTTTCCTTTTCCTTTTAAATGTATTTAGCATCATCGGCAAAGATAAATAGTTAAAGTTCATGCAGGTAATTCTTCAGCGACTTCGTGCTAATTGCTAACGGACTGAAAATGTCGGTTTAAGATGGTTTATCCTTGCTCTGCTTAAACTTTGCCAATACACCAGAAACTGCTGCTATTCTCATAACTGCACATTTGAGCTCGAGTTCTTTCAGTCAGGCGGGCTTTATGCTCAATATTTAAGCAAGCTCAGAAATAGATTCTTGGGAAGAACTAATCATTCAAGGATAGTTGGTCCTAGCTAGGGGTGTTCAACTATGTCCCGTCCCAGTGTCTCGTCTATGTTCCAGTCATTTTGGGACGAGACGAAAATAGGACGGGACAAAATTGTTTCAAGACGGGACGGGACTGGGACGGGATAATATAATATCTTTATTTTTAGTTGTTATATATTTATTTTATTTACAACTATAATAGTATTTTGATAATGATATTTATCAATTGTTATTTTTTATTTGTTTATAAGTTGTTTTTGTATGAGTTACATGATATTCTTTATAGTAAATATTTTTATTTTGTTTATTTTTTCTCTCATGATTACAAAAAATATTTTTCTTTGTTAGTATTGTCATTTTTATCTATTTTCCTCATATAGTTTTTATTATAAGTTTTTACATTTCTTGTATAGTTAGTTTTCAAATTAAAAATTTTTAAAAAATTATAAAAAAGAGATGGGACATCCTTGTCCCATCCCAGTTATGTCTCATCCTAACTGGGACGGGACGCTATTGGGAAGGGATGGGATATGGGACGGAAAAGCCATCTCGTCCCAATTATCGGGATAGGACTAGGACGGGATCATCCCTGTCCCGTCCTAATTATCAGGATGGGATAGGGACGGGCCGTCCCTGTCTCATCCCGTCCCATGAACACTCTTAGTCCCAGCCAACATGAATAACTAAAAATAATGGCCTTGTAGTGTACTGAAAGTGATCACTTTGGTGACTGTAGAAGATTTGATTTGCATAAAGAGGAAATTAATGAATATGTTAAAGGTTGATCCTTCTTAAAAATGCGTCAAACGCATTCATATGCATTATTTTTTTGGCAACTAACTTGACCTACTTATCTTTTGGATTCTGTCTACCGAAGAATTTCTTCCCATAAAAAAGAAAAGTTCCCCATATTTAGATATTTAATTTCATTCGTTTGGTTCAATGTATGAACATTATTTCAAATGAACTCACATTGCATATACTGATATTGTTGGTTCCTGCAGAGTTTGATTAGTAGGCACAAGTTTCATGGTCAAGGAAACGAACTGAGCCTGCCCTTTTAAAGTCTGTGTAGCTGATGATTCTATTCAACAGTCTTGTCTTAGTTGGGGAAAAGTAAATGACAACAAAGCTATGCGCATGGTTACGAAATCAAGCTACCCAGATATTACTCCTTCTGGCTATATGCCAACGTGATCCTCCAGGAATGCAGGGTTGCTGAAATTTATAGTATGTTTTTCTGTCTACTTTATTATTTTAGGATCTTCATTTTGCTTTATGGTTTCCATATTCTTCTCGATCTCACCATTCAGAGATGATATCTGGGAAGCTGCTGCACATTGCTATGGGTGGAAGATCAGAATTTAAACAGAATGGTTTAACACATGTAATTCCAGCAGGCATAACTGGATTTATAATTTATATGCCTTATCTTTTATAACACAATACTTGATACTGCAATTTTGTTGGGTATCACGCCATTACTTTTCAGATCATTAGTTATTAGTCCTACCATTCTTTCTTTTGGGAAGCTGCAATAGTGTCCTCTTTTGTATATACAAATTGTCTTTTTTGAAAGCTGAAAAGCATTGCTATTTCAATACCTTGCACTTGGCAGACAGACAATAGAGCTTGATAATACACTTTCATCTTCTGATATAAAGATGTAGGCATTTGCAGCAGCTACGGGATCAGAGCTATATACTGCAAAGTCCATTATAAAGGGTTAATCTAATTATTCTCATGCAAGGGGCAAGTATTTAAATGGAACATGCAACAGATCAAAGCTAATAGTTTTATGTCTGCTTTTCCCCCCTATTTCAATCTAGTAGGTTTAGTCACTATCAGGTTATATACTCAATCCATTGCAAAATAAATAAATAAATAAATGGTTCTGCATTGGTTTGTAATGTCATCATCTCAATTAAATTGAACTGACATGGTTAAAAATGAAACGTTTTCAATCTGCATGCCAATTTCTGCTATCATCCTAAGGACAAGGTATTGAAATTCATTAACAAATGGTAAGTCTTCCCTGCTGAGAACATCTTTGTCTGTTCACATCACCACAAACCAAGACTTTCTTGAAACCGCAATATTTCGGTATCTGCTCTATGTTTTTTATTAGACTTTAATCTTATTGCTAATTCAATATCTTGCACTTGGGAGACAGGCAATAGAGCTTCATAATACACTTTCATCTTCTGATATAAAATGTATACATATGCTGCAACTAAGGGATCAAAGCCAAATACTGCAAAGTCAACTGAAAAAGGACCCTCAATTTTGAATATGACGCAATAGGCAAGTTTTCCTCTTATTACCCTTGATGTATGTAGTGGTAAAATGGAAAATAGACCAAATTAGATTAATGGTCACGTTTATGTTTTCAGACTTCGTTTGGATCAGCGTTTTAAAAGGAAAACGTGCATTGAAAATGTGACATCAAAATCATGATTTTAAAAGTGCTTTTACGATATACAAAATAAATATGTGGAGGAGTTTACCTCTTTTTGCGGGAAAATGCTTCTGAGAAGCACTTTTGAGTAGTTTCAAACACCTCCTAAGACATTTGTTTGGATCGACTTTTGGCCCATTTGACTTTTGGGATAAAAGCTACATAATTTAATAAGCCGAATCAAAATGCTTCTAAAAGAAAGTCATATGTCACTGTGGATAGAAGAGGAAAGCATTGGAGGATTAAATGGATTGGAGAGAATATATTTATAACCTTTCAATTAATTTTAACTGATTTTTTGTTATTCACAAATTAATTATTTGAAGTTTATAGCAAGAATAAAAGAGAGTAATAAATTTCGTAAATGTAGAACGCAACTCTTTTTTAACTTTCTCTTTCTACTTTTCAAAAGCCAAAAGCTATAAACCCAATTTACTTTTGACTTAAAGTGACTTTTTATATAAAAGTTAAGGATGTGTTTGGGATTACAATGGTAGCTCCCAAACTGACTTCTCCACTAGAAAAAGTTGAAAAAAAATAACTTTTTGTTTAAAACATATGTTTGGATTGACTATGAAGGTAAATGAAGTTATGCTTAAAACGAACTTTTTTTCAAAAGCTCCAACTTATTGCCTTCAGCTTCTCCATTGCACATTTGGATAGGTGGGGCTCATGAGTGAAGGAGGAGAGAGAATGCTTTATATATGATGTGAGTTATTTTTCTTTTTTTAACCCAGCCACTTGAGTTGGTTTTTAATATTAAAGAAATCATTTTTTAAATAATGAAACCATTTTTTAAAAAATAAATTTATTATTCTTTATTATCTACTATCATATTTATAAAATCTCTAGAAAATTGAGAAAAATATTCTATTAAAAATTTAATTAGTAAGAAGTAATTGATAAATTTTTATATACTTAGTGTAAATATTATAGATATAAAATGCTTGTATTATGATTTAGATCCTTCTTAGTAATTATATTTTTAATAGGAGGACTTTTTCCCAAAATTTTCCTAAAATTTAAATATATTATTTTAGTTTTAATTATTCTAAAAAATAACTATTTTTATAATTATAATTATAATAATAATTATAATTATTCTCTGACAATTATCACGTTATAAATATATAATATAAATATGTATCATTTGATAAAATTTATGTCCTTTTCAGTTATTTTACATCTAAATTTTTTTTATTAATCATCTAAACAAGTTTTAGCTTCTTAAACTGATTTTTTTACTAAAACTAATATAAATATAAATCACATTACATTACATGATTTTTACCAAAAAAAAGTAACTTCTCTCACTGCTAATCCAAACACACCCTAAATTGCCAAATCATGAATCTAAATATCACATGTTTTATCCACCGCATGTTTGGTTATTCAACCGCACGATGGAAGCATGTAAACGCTTTCACAAACACAGAATAAATTTCGGCTTTTGCTTCATCATGGCTTTTTTCTTTTCCAAAAACCCAATTTCTCTAACTCAAGTTTCACACGTTTACCTCCCTAACGCATTCCAAGCGCACGCTTTGTATCTGTTTGGATAAGATTTTGGCCCATTTAGCTTTTGAAGCAAAAACTACTTAATTTTGTAAGCCAAATCAGGCTGCTTCTTAAACAAAAAAAAAAAAAATTCAAAAATTTTAATAAAAAGAAGTTAGATGTCACTGTGAAGACACCGAGGGGGAAAAAGAAGAAAAAAAGTTTACCATCCAACTTTAATAAATAAATTACGTTAAAAAGAACCAATGACTAGATATTTGCAAAATATACAAAAAATTAATTAACAAAATTTGCAAAAAATAATATTCAATAGCCTATATACAAAACCACTATCACACGAAATATATCTAATTAAGTATTTAATTATTTTCATTTTTTCCAATAATACATTAACTATTTTTTTATAATTTTAATTTTAATATCTCTTAAAATTATCACATTATATGTATGTGTATATATAGGATGGATGGATGGATGTATTCATTTAATAAAATTCTTGTCCACTGCCTTCTGATCTCTGTCCATTTCCCCTCCAGTATCTCTGTACAATTTAGTAAACACAGGTTCATCTCAGATTCAAATAAATTCACGCTCTCATATGAAGATTCATCTCAGATATTAGGGCAGCAACATCTAGTTCATCTGAAAAATCATGCTACGATAAGATAGTGAAGATAAGCATCGTGCTTTGCGGTCAAGCACGCAGTGATGAAGATTCTGAGAGAAGAGATTTTGTTAGACTGGTTTGGTCAGCTGAATGCCATGCGAAAGACACATTAAAGTCTCATATTATCAGATATTTTGAAAAACAGTGACATGTCACTATTATATAAGCTTTGAGGTAGATCAGGAAGGGCTGATCAAAATAAGATCTTTTGGATGTTGGGATTCTGGAAAGGAGTGTATAAAGTCAAAGAACCTGGAGTTATAAGACCTTGTGGATAATTTATAATGGAATTTTGGTTCAGGCTAGTGGGTAAAGCTTGTTCGGCATAACCGAGGAAAATGGAACTGTAAGAAAATGGGCCAGTCCACCCTTGGTGGATTGGACCCAAGCCCAGTATCATTTGGGGTCCTGGTGCAAATAACAAGACTTGTGGGTCTTAAAGTGCAATTTTTGCCCTTTAATATATTTTGCCAACAGCGGGAACAGTTATGTCGAGGGAGGCAGTTTTCTTTTTGAAAATATGCATGGGATAAGTTAACCGTAGCATCAGTTATTGGCACGCACGTTCGGTTTTCATTTCTCCTCTCCTGCCTTTTCCAGTCTCCTCCCTCCCTCTCTGCAAAAGTTTTCCCTCTGGTGCATTTGCTGTGTCTCCCAGATCCGACTCTGTGACCGTGATCGGACCTCCGCGTGGCAACCTGACTTTACTGCAGACTCCAGGTATGCCCGAAAACCTTACATTGGTATCAGAGCATGTGATATTTCCTATAGATTCTGTGGCCTGCGTTTTCATATCAGTATTTTTTTCTGATTGTTCGGTCTGAGTAACTTGCGATTTGCTTCAATATATTATGCAAATCCTCCATTTTACTTCCAATATGATAGTTTTTGTATCTTATATTTATGTTTAGACATATTGGGTTGCTTCTCTGCCTCTGTGAAAATCGTTTTATACAGTATATATTTTGGCCGTACGCTTGTTCGTTTTGGGTTGCTTAAAATCAAGTTTTTAGGCTTCAAAATTTATCCCATTGCGTAGAGCTCGAAAAAACGAAGAAAATGATAGAAAATACATAAAAAACAACCGAAACGGAGAAGAAAAAGAGAGGAGAAAAGATATAAGTCCACTAAAAACGGACACCGGGACGGCGGAGAAGGAGAAACGGAGGAGAGAGAAGAGAAGGAGAGAAGGAAATGGGTCCGACGGTCCGTCGACCCGACCGGTGCAGAAGCCGGGTCAAGGCGACCCGGCTGGAGGTTGAAGTGACCTCCAGGGGCAAAACGGCGTCGTTTTGGCCCCTCCTAAAAAAAAAAAAAAAAAAAAGGTTTTTACTGGGCTGGAGTAGGATCCAGCCCAGACCAAAAAAAAAAAAAATTTGTGAAGGGAACCGGTTGGGCCAAAATGGACCCAAACCCAACCGGTCCAAATTACTTTAACTTTTAAAAAAAAAAAAACTGAGAATTTTAAAAAAAAAACGAATTTTTTTTTTAAAAAAATGGGACCAAGCAGCGCCACGTGGCGCGTTCTGCCACGTGGCACCCCACCTTGGCACGTGGGGACCACCACTGACAGGTGGTGGCGCGTGGAATCCGAAGGCGCGGCGCGTGTCGCCGGCGGCAAGCTGCATGGTGGCGTGAAGTACACGCCGACAGGGCGAGTGGAAAAAATATTTTTTTCATTTTTCGCTAATTTTTCCTTCTAGGGGCGCGTGTAGGCGCGTGGAGGGTCCGTTTGAGGTGCGGTTTGTCTCTAAAAATCCCTAAAATCAAGATCTTTATTTTGATATATAATTTGGTAATTTTGGAGATAATTAAGGATCTATTTGTGAGTATTTTCAGTGTATTTTCTGGTATTTTTCATGCGGAAATAAATTCCAGAATATTCAGAATAATTTAAATTATTTTGTTCTAGGTGAAAATGAAGCAAGAGGCTTCTAGTAGCACTGAAAATATCCAAGATGGTTCATTGGAATACTCATACATGGATAATGCAGCAGTTCCAGAATATGAGCCAGAGGATGAGGATCCTGAAGAGGACCCTGAAGAGGTTCCTCAAGAAATCCCGGAGGAGTTAATGGATTCTGGACCTGAGTCAGAATCTTTATTTCCCACTGAACCCCTCCGTACCGAACCTCATTTGGTCTGTAATGATTCGCTAGATCTTCCCAATAAAACCGAAGTAGAGGAAGGCGAAGAGGTGGATCAACCCTGTACCCCTGCTTTAGCTATGAGAATAGCTGAAAGTGATGCAGCTAAATTGACAAACATAAAAGGCATCAATGGTGTGCTCGCTAGCTACGTCCATTACATGACCGATAAGAAGAATACAGAATTCTACCTAGAGTCATAATGGAGTACATAAGAGCAATAAGAGTTAGAGGCGGACCTAAGGCAAACCCATAAGAAAGTCTTACTGGATTTGGGCCATAGAGCTAGTGTCCTCCTTTATGAACAAAACGCGCAAACTTAGAAGCCTAAGAAAAGCAATGCTTGATTACATTTATGTTCATATCAAATGATGTAATATTTGTATTCGCCTTGAATTTGTGATTTCATGCATTGTAAACAGACTAAGTATGTTATTTCATTTATTGAAATTACTTGAATTATTGTTGTATGATTATTTATGAATATCATATGTATGCCTTTTATAAGTGGGAGCTTTTAGAGATGAGACTTCTAAAGGTTACAATCTTTGAAGTGCTTATATAAAATCCTTGATAGGACATGATGATTATTGCTAGTATCTGTGTGATGGGAGGTACAAACGTATTCTCTGATCATAGATCTTGTAATTTCATTATTTACTGATCAGGATAATATAGGCACATTACATTGTATACTTCATTGTGCTATATAACTGAAATGTTCTTTGGTTCGGTTCTCTTCAAAGAGAACATAGATTAATGTGGGATAGATTTGTCACAGAACTAAGAATGGCAACCAAGAACATAATTGCTGAATTGAACAAGGGAGAAAAGCTTAACGGGGACAACTGGGACATCTGGCACCGAAAGGTCCAGTATATCCTAGAAGAACAGGATGCGATAGAGCCTCTCACCACTGCTATGGTTGAACCTGAAGCTGGCAACACTGCCAGCACAGGAGAGACCAAGAGGCATATCTAACCTGGAAAAAGAAGAATAGCATAGCAAGAATCACACTTTTGAGCTCCATGGCTGACGACCTGATGTGCGAGTTTGAGTCGTATAAAACTGCACAGGCCATGTGGATAGCATTAAAGGATAAGTTTGGCGGTGTCTCTACGACCAAGCTTAGGAGGTTGACGATTAAGTTCGATACCTATAAGCTCAAGCCAAACAATCCTATGAAGCAACATCTGAGAGAGATGGCCAATATGATCCGGGAACTGAAGGAAGCTGGACATAATCTGTCTGATGAACAGCAAGTGCAGGCTGTCATCAGGTCACTCCCTGCAAGTTGGGAGCACATGAAAGTCAACCTAACCCACAATGAAAACATCATCACTTTTAACGATGTAGCTAAGCATCTGGAGCTGGAAGATGAACGTCTAGAGGCTTACAAGAGCTCTGGACAGACTTATTTAACTGAGGATGCTGGTACTTCCCAATCTAAGCCCAATTTCAAAAAGGGCAAGAAGCCCCAAAAGAAAGGGAAGAAGGGCGGTCCTCAATTTAAAAAGGGCAAGAAACAATTTAAGAAGAAGGGAAAGAAAGGCGGGAAGAAGAAGCTAGACCTGAAGAAGGTCAAATGCTTCGCCTGCCAACAAATGGGCCATTTCGCACGTGACTGTTCCAAACAGGCTGGCTGAAAGCGAAAAGGTATTAGTGAATTATGTGAATTCACATGTTTCATATGTTTCTAGTACTGTTTTTCTAACAGAACCTGTTCTTCTTCTTGGATTATAGACTCAGGCTCCACAGACCACGTAAGCAGGGATCGGGGATCCTTCGTGGAATACCGTCGGTTGCCGTATCAAAGCAAGTGGCTTTATGTTGGGAACAATGCGAGAATCGAGGTTCGAGGGATTGGCACCTGCAAGCTTGCTTTGCGTGGTGGAAAGACCTTGATACTCCATGATGTGCTTCATGCTCCCGACATCCGACGGAATTTAATTTCTGTTATTTGCTTAGTAGACTTTGGGTTTAATGTTTATTTTCATGATAAAGTTGCAGACATTTCCTTCAACTCTGAATTTTATGGTTCAGCATTCAGATTCCAGAAATTTTTTGTTATGGATCTTGCTTTTGGTTTTAACGCTCATGATTGTTTTGCTATTTCTTCAAGCAATCCTGATATGAATATCTGGCATGCTAGACTAGGACATATTAATCAAAATAGAATGATTAAACTAGCAAAAGAAGGAATGTTGGGCACAATCCCTAACATGGAAATGTCCTTATGTGAAAATTGTCTAGCTGGTAAGGCAACTAGAAAACCTTTCGGTAAGGGAACAAGAGCTGAAAATCCATTGCAATTAATCCATTCTGATATCTGTGGTCCGATGAGTGTGAGGGCGAGACACGGAGCTTGGTATTTTATTACCTTTATTGACGATTTTTCACGATATGGTCATGTCTATTTGATCTCGCATAAGTCTGAAGCACTTGAGTGCTTTAGACGATACATAAATGAGGTAGAGAATCAAATAGATAGTAAAATTAAAGCATTACGTACTGATCGAGGTCGTGAATATTTATCTGATCAATTTAAACAGCTCTGTGAGGAAAAAGGGATAATTAGACAACTGACTATCCCTGGCACTCCACAACAGAATGGAGTGGCTGAGAGGAGGAATAGAACTCTTCTAGACATGGTTAGGTCTATGATGGCTCAAGCAAACCTACCAATTTCATATTGGGGTGATGCTTTGTTAACGGCAACCTTCATACTTAACCGTGTGCCCTCAAAATCAGTCGCTTCCACACCCTATGAATTATGGACAAAACGCAAACAGGATCTAAGTGTCCTAAGACCCTGGGGGTCAGCAGCATATGTTCATGATGATTCCCACAAGCATGGGAAATTGGGTCCTAGAGGAAAGAAGTGTATTTTTATAAGGTACTCTGAACAATCTAAAGGATACGTTTTCATAGGTGAAAACGAAGATGGAACAGTGACTGAAATGGAATCAAGAGATGCCACATTCATTGAGACTGAATTTCCTAATAGAGGAGATGTTGACCGCACTGTATCTCTTTATGAGACACAGGAACAAGTCAGTACAGAACAAATTGACAGACCAGAATCGTCTAGGTGTGTCAATCTGAGTGGGAGCCAAGAAAGGTCAACACCAAGACCTGAACAAAGAAAGAAAGATAAGCAAATAGCTCCCGTCAGAAGGAGTAACAGGGAAAGTGTTCCCAAAAGACGCTTTCAAATAGAAGGCGAATCTCTCTTAGTTACTCCAGAAGGGGATGATGAGCCCCGTTCTGTACGAGAAGCCTTGTCAGGTCCTGCAAAAGATGAATGGATGAAAGCTATGGAAGAAGAAATGGACTCAATGAAAAAGAACCAAGTTTGGGTGTTAGTTGATCTTCCAAAAGGGCGTAAAGCCATTGGGAACAAGTGGGTTCTCAAAATTAAAAGAAAAGTGGATGGATCAATTGACAAATACAAGGCTCGATTAGTGGCAAAGGGGTACACACAACAGGAAGGAATAGATTATGAAGATACATTCTCACCTGTTGTGCGTTTCAATTCTATTAGACTTATTCTGGCAATAGTAAACAGTTTAGATTTAGAATTACATCAGATGGATGTAAAAACCGCATTTCTGAATGGTGATCTGGATGAAGAAATCTATATGGAACAACCATTAGGTTTCATTGAAAAAGGAAAAGAAAATAAAGTTTGTAAACTCAAAAGGTCCATTTATGGATTGAAACAATCATCCAGACAGTGGTATTTGAGGTTTCACAAAGCAATAACCTCATATGACTTCCAAATGATAGAGGAAGACCACTGCGTCTACATTAAGCGGTTTGAGGGTAATTTTGTCATATTATCCTTATATGTAGACGATATACTATTAGCCGGAAATAGTCTAGATTCGGTGGTGGCTATTAAAGAATGGCTTTCGTCGAATTTTGAAATGAAAGACATGGGTGAAGCAGAGTATATACTTGGAGTTAAGATCCAAAGAAATCGTTCAAAACGAATCCTCTCTCTTTCACAAGAGAATTATATCAACAAGATTCTTGAGCGATTTAACATGAAAGACTGCAATCCCATGAGTACACCCGTTGCCACTGGAGTGGCTTTGAGTTCTGACATGTGTCCCAAAACCGAATCTGATAAAAAGAAGATGGAAAGAGTTCCATATGCCAGTGCTGTTGGTAGTCTGATGTACGCAATGATGTGTACAAGACCAGACATCTGTTATGCAGTGGGACTGGTGAGCAGATTCCAGTCTAACCCCGGTGAAAAGCATTGGAAAGCAGTGAAGAGGATCTTGAGATACTTAAAGGGCACTTCCAATTATGCACTGTGCTACGAAGGAGGTGACCTGCGTCTTGTTGGGTACTCCGATGCTGATGTAGGCGGAGATGAAGAAGAACGAAGGTCAACTTCAGGTTATACCTTCTTGCTCAACAATGGCGCCATATGTTGGAGTAGCAAGAAGCAAACGTGCATTGCCTTACATTCAATGGAAGCTGAGTTTGTGGCATGCACTGCAGCAGTGCAAGAGGCTTTATGGCTGAAGAGATTTATAGAACACCTTGGATTTGGAATGAGAGTACCAATCCGGTGATGATATAACTGTGACAATACTGCAGCCATAGCCTATACTAAAGATCCTAAGTATCACAGCAAAACCAAGCACATTGACATCAAGTATAATTTCGTTAGAGATTACATAGCACAAAAGATTGTTACTGTACAATACATTTCAACCAAATGTATGGTAGCAGATCCTCTGACAAAGCCAATAGGCGAAAGAGTTTTTAAAGAACATGTACAAGCCCTTGGCATACGTAAAGTGTAATATGAATGCTTCATTAATGAAATTATTTTTCGTTATCACTTTATGTGTCTGTCTGAAAGTATACAATGTCTAGTATGTCGTACAGGTTAAAAAGGTTGGCTCTCTCACACGGGCAACCGCCTTTGACACTCAGGTGGAGTGAACAAAGATGAGACATTTGTGTTCACCAGTAAAGCAGCAATGAATGCTGATATGGTAGAGAAGAAGAAACACAACTTTATGTCGCCTTGACTAAAGTGTAGCAAGTCAAGATGAGATCCACGTTGATAAAGTTGGATCGAAGTTTGGAATCCCACTTCCATAATACCTGTAGCCAGACAACAAACTCTTCAACGTCGACGTCATAACAATGAGCAGAGTTGAAGAATTTGGGTTTAGATACTGAGTGTGTCTGGACCTAAGTCTGTACGGTGTTAATAATAAATCTAAATCGACATACGCTCTTATAGTAAAAGAGTGACACCGTAGCATGTGTTTCATACCACATGTGCTGAGAGAACCGCAAAAGGGAAGCAAGTGAAAGATCCCTGCTTCATTGCTGTGTGAGTCCCAGGGAGGAATTATCCTCCTATTGGTGTCCTTTGACTTTGACAATATCATGAAGATATGTTTCAGTGACTGCTACTTTGGCATATGTCCTATGGTCATGATTGATGCGATCTAAGGTAGTATGCTGAGAAAGCGACTGATTCATTTCAAAGTGATATTTGGGCGAAAGGAAGATTAACTGTGATATACACACCTATGCTAGTGTCTGTGACATGTCCCTTATGACATTTTGTGGTCGTAAGTGTGGATACTAGACATACGAGAAAGGTAATCTGAGTCAACATTGACTCGAGAGGGATTAGATTTACCGTGAAAAAGTATATATAAGTAAATCTGGGACATCTGAGGCATAATTTTAAAGTTCAAGCTACACAAAGGAAAGGGTGACCTGTGCTGATCCTATAAAGGGATTTCTAGTACAGGGACCCAAGCGAAGACGTCATGCCCACGCGGTCACGGCAAAGCACTAAGTATGAAATTGAGGGAAGGTGAAGAGACTAGATCCGCGACATCTAATCCACCAAGTGTGAGTGGGAGATGTAAGAAAATGGGCCAGTCCACCCTTGGTGGATTGGACCCAAGCCCAGTATCATTTGGGGTCCTGGTGTAAATAACAAGACTTGTGGGTCTTAAAGTGCAATTTTTGCCTTTTAATATATTTGCCAACAAGGGGAACAGTTATGTCGAGGGAGGCGTTTTCTTTTTGAAAATATGCATGGGATAAGTTAACCGTAGCATCAGTATTGGCACGCACGTTCGGTTTTCATTTCTCCTCTCCTGCCTTTTCCAGTCTCCTCCCTCCCTCTTGCAAAAGCTTTCCCTCTGGTGCATTGCTGTGTCTCCCAGATCGACTCCTGACCGTGATCGGACCTTCGCATGGCAACCTGACTTTATGCAGACTCCAGGTATGCCCGAAACCTACAGGAACTCTGATATGGGTATGAACTTTTTCTTTGGAGGTAGGCTATAACTATTGAAAAGACTCCTATTTCCTGTTAATGGAAGGGTAATTCT